>NC_044976.1:2306390-2906390 GCF_008728515.1 Papio anubis | reverse complement strand
GAGGGGGCCGGGGGAGACCCCAGTTATTCAGCTTCAGGAGGGGGGTCCAGAGTGCAGCTTGGGGACAGGAAGACCCAGATTGAACCCTCCTCCCAGCCAGGTTACGTGGCTTCTCTGAGTCCTTGTCCTTATTTGGATAATGGGAAAAAAAGAACCCACCTTTCAGGACAGTCCTGGGAACGTGCTGACCTGTTGTGGGCAGCGTGGCCATCACGTCAACCTTCACATCCAACAAATGCTTGCAGAACTGACAGGCACATGGCATGAGCACGCCGCTAACCAGGACTCTGTTGTTTCTGATATTACTGTTTCCACGGTGCCAGGGAGAGGGCTCCAGCCCAGCTGCAGCGTCCAGGGGCACAGCCTCCGCCTCCTGCACTCGCTGCCCAGGGGTTCACGTGTCCTCCACTTAATGTCTTCTTAATATTTTACACACTTTCTCCTTTGTGAATTCATCTCTTTCCACAGAGGAATTGCCTGTGTGTGCCCAGTGCGAGTTTGAAGGCATCCGTCATGCCGCATCCTCCTGTGAGTTTCTCAGTCAGCCACTCTAGGCAGGTCCTGAGGGAGCGGATGGAGGAGACCTCAGACCCTGGCGCTGCCCTTCCTGTCCCGGCCAGGTGGATGTCCTGGTTTAGGGATGCCAGGGACATGGCCTGCACCAGGGACACAGTCGTCAGCCCCGGCTCTGTTGCTGACCAGCTGTTTGACTTGGAGCAAGTTTCTTAACCTCTCTAGGCCTGTTTCCTTATCTCTAAACTGAAGTGACCGTAATCCCCTCCCCAAGGGAAGTCGGGAGGCTCCGGGACGGGACTGTGCACGCGCAGCCTTCACATCGTGCTGAGGCAGCACCAAGCGTGCACCTGAGAAATGCCAGTTGTCTTGTGCAGCAAGCTCAGTTTGCAGAAGCAGGAAGGGAGCCCGGGCTGGGAACTGCCCGTTGCCCACAGTGAGGTGCTGGAGGACCCGGGACAAGGCCTGGCTCTCCACCTGCTGCACCGTCCACCTCTGCCTGATTGACAGCTTCACCAGCCATTCCGTTTGCCTTCTCCACTCCCTCCTTCCCTATAGGAACCAGTTTTGGGTTTGGCGCCCAAAACCACAAGGATTGGCCCCTTCTCCGCACTGCCCATGGACTTGGGAGGCTAAGCGCACAATTAGCCAATCACAGTACGTCATCCTCCTTGCCAGGGATTATTTCAGCCAATCAGCACACAGACTCCTTCAGGGACCTCTAATAGGTCCAGGAGCAGGCACATGACCTAGGCCGGCCAATCAGAGAGGTGAGAAGGACTTTCACTCCACCTGTCCTTCTCCCACCAGGTGTGAATGAGCAAGCTCCCCTCATTGCAGCAGGCAGGCGGCCATCCTAAAGGGTGAGGGGCGCTGCCTGAGGACAAGGGGAGGCAGGGTGGAGGGAAGGGAGATACAGCCTTGATCACATGGTGCCTGCAGCCCACCTTGCCTCAGAACCTGTGCTCACATGAGATAACAGATCTCTGTGGTTAAGCTATTTCACGTTGGACCTTCTGCTACCAACTCCTGAGAAAGGCCCCCACATGTAAAGTTAGAGGGTCTCCACTGTGGCCAGACCTCTATGGCCCCTTCATACGTCCAACCCTGGGAGAAATTCAAGTCAATGGAAGACCACACAACAGGATAAGGAAGTAAAAAGTTAATGACTAAATTAAGGTTATCACCAGAAGTTTACTCTAAGCTTCTTGAGAAGGGTCACCTCTGTTTTTGAAGACCCGCAGAAAGTACTGTCAAATTCCATTCAAAAAAAGCCCTCGGTGTCCTGGAATGGCCCCTGAAAAGAGATTCCTGGAGCTTCCTATCGCAGCATGACACCTGCCCACCAACAGGGCAGGACAGTGGTGTGGCCAAGAGGCCCACTGACCAGGGCTCGAGTGGCGATTTTACTACTAATTAGCTCCGTGGCCTCTGCAACACTCAGGGACCTCATGTGGAAAATGGTGTCCTAATATCATCAGCTTATGCAAATCAATGTGACGAATCTACAGATAAGAAAAATGAAGTTCTTAGCACTGCATCCCGCATGTTGGGAGTGCTCAGTAAATGTTAGTGTTATTTTCTTGACATTTTCACCCTGATTAAATGATGAGGCAGAGACTAATGCTTCTGGCCAAGTGGAGTGACAGAGATGGGACGTACCCTCCCAACCAAACCACCAAAACAACATGAAAAAATGTATGAAGCAATGGTTTTCAGGCCATGAGACACCAGACAGCAAAGGACAGATATTCCTGAGAGGAGAAAAACTAACAAGGTGAGCCCTAAGATTGCCCAGGCTTCTCCTGTCAGGTGAGTCTCCAGGCTGTGGTGTAGAGACGGGGAACCCAGGCTGAGACCAAGAGACTCCCTGAGTGGAGGAGACAGAGCCGAGTACAGGGAAGCCAAAGCAGGAAGGTTCACAGGACATAACAGGAGAGAAATACACAGAGAGCTCTGGAGATGTGCAGAGGGTCCCCTCCAGGCACTCGGCAAAGCAACAATTAGTGCATGTAGGCAAGGAAATGACTCAAGGCTGGGCAAAGCAGCACCCGAAAAGATTGGAGGAAGCAGCTCCCCGTGCTCACACAGGGGTGGGGGTTGCTACTGCTCCTACCAGCCACAGAGGAAGATCTTCGAATTCATATGGCATGGGTAGACTACTCAGAAGGGTCTTGCCTCCTTTATAGGAAATAATTATCCCTAGACTAAACACTGATTTGAAATTTTTAAAAGCAAGCTCTGAATAGATCGAAATGTTCCCAAGGAACTTAACTGCATTGCCAAACAAAGCTCAAGAATACTTTAGAAATGATCACAACAACAACAAAAATCTAGCAACCAACAATATAAAATGTCAGTGTCAGCTGGGCACGGTGGCTCACGCCTGCAATCCCAGCATTTTGGGAGGCCAAGGCGGGCGGATCACTTAAGGCCAGGAGTTTGAGACCAGCCTGGCCAATGCGGTGAAACCCCATCTCTACTAAAAATACAAAAGTTAGCCAGACCTGGTCGCACACGCCTGTAATTGCAGCTACTCAGGAGGCTGAGGCAGGAGAATCACTTGAACCTGGGAGGTGGAGGCTGCAGTGAACTAAGATTGTGCCACTGCACTCCAGCCTGGGCCACAGAGCAAGACTCCATCTCAAAAAATAAATAGATAAATAAAATGTCAATGACATCCAATCAAACAGTCTACGCATGCAAAGAAGCATGAAAACATGACCCATGGCAAGAAGAAAGATCAATCAAAACTGACTCAGAACTGACATAGATGCTAGAATTGGCAGACAAGAACATTTAACAAGTTATTACAACTTTGGCCAGGCGGGGTGGCTCACGCCTGTAATCCCAGCATTTTGGGAGGCTGAGGTGGGTGGATCACCTGAGATCAGGAGTTCAAGACCAGCCTGACCAACACGGAGAAACCACGTCTCTATTAAAAATACAAAATTAGCTAGGCATGGTGGCACAAGCCTGTAATCCCAGCTACTTGGGAGGCTGAGGCAGGAGAATTGCTTGAACCTGGGAGGTGGAGGTTGCAGTGAGCTGAGATTGCACCACTGCACTCTAGCCTGGGCAAGAGAGCAAGACTCTGTTTCAATAAAAATAAATAAATAAAAAGAAAGGAAAAAATAAAAGAAAAATGCATTGGATAGAATTAATAGCAGGTTAGACACTGCAGATTAAAAGATTGCTGAACATAAGGACATACCAATACAAAGTATCCAAAACAAAACACAAAGAGAAAAAAAATAATTTTAAAAAAACTAACAGAGAATTAGTGAGTTTGGGAATGTCAAGCAGCCTAAGATACGTGTAATTGGAATCTCTAAAGGAGGAGAGGGAAAGCAGAAATACTATTTGAAGAAATAATGGCTGAAAATGTTTCAAATTTGACAGAAACCAGAAACTCACCAATTCAAGAAGCTCAATGAACCTCAAACACAAGAAACATAAAAGCACATCCCAATCAAACTGCTTAACCCCAGTGAGGACGAGAATACCCTGAAAGCAGCTGAGGAAAAAGATACGTTGCATACAGAGAAACAAAGATTAAAATGACAGCAGATTTCTTAAGGGAAATGATTCAAGCAAGAAGACAGTGGGTCTATATATACTATATATAGTATGTGCCACTATACTCCAGACTGGGCAACAGAGTGAGAAGTGAGACTCCGTCTCAAAAACAAAACAAAAAACAAAAACTGTCAACCTACAATTCCGTACGGTGAAATTATCTTTTTTTTTTTTTTTTTCAGACAGGGTCAGGCCAGAGTGCAGCTGCATGATCTCAGCTCACTGCAACCTCCGCCTCCCAGGTTCAAACGATTCTCCCACTTCAGCCTCCAGAGTAGCTTGGATTACAAGAGTGCACCACCATGCCTGGCTAATTTGTTGTATTTTTGGTAGAGACGGGGTTTCATGTTGGCCAGGCTGGTCTGGAACTCCTGGACTCAAGTGATCCATCCGCCTTGGCCTCCCAAAGTGCTGGGATTACAGGTGTGAGCCACTGCACCTGGCCCAGTGAAGTTATCTTTAAAAACATAAAGGGAAGGATTCCAACTTCAGATGTGATGAAGTAAGCACATTCCACCCGGTCTTTCCTTCTGTACACAACTGTGACACCTGAACATATGCATGGACCAGTTATTGGCAGACTCTGAAAAGTAAACTGCAGCAGGCAGACTGAGAAAGAAAACCAGATGTCAAAGTACCACCAAACTGGTGGTGATTTACCATGTTCTTCTCCAGGATCACCTGGCCTGACTACAACACAGTTTGAAAAACAAAGGTAGGTGCTGGCACAGAGAAAGCTCCAGGGCAAGCCCTGTCATTCTGGTTCAAGAGACATGAACGAGGCCTCCCAATGCTCAGGGAAAACATGGAAGTTCCACATTTTTCCTATTCTCACACTCCAGCCCCCAATAAATCCTGTGTCAGTGTTGGCAGAGACCCCAACAGGAACCCACAAGAGCTGAAACACTGAGGGAGCAGAGCTTTCTCCCTGATGAGTGGATCTGCAATCCCAAGAGAGCACAGCAAACCCCACTGCTCTTTTCCCTTTTTCTGTTCTCCACCGTTTGACACACACAGGTGCATGTCACACCAGGGTCACTAGAGCCCTAGGTTTTGGGTCAAAGGACCAAATGGGCCAAAGTGTTATCAGGACAATTGCAGAGATGGAGAAGCTTTGGGAAGCAACCACCTACCATTATATATGAATTCCTGGTCCCACCATCACCCTGAAAGCTGCACGTGGCATGAATCTGATCCTAGATAGCATGGCAAAGACTTCAAGAACTGAACCACCTTTCGGTTCAAAGGCCCATTACTCGATGATGCACATGTGGGATGGACCTAAAAAGTGCTCCAAAGGCCCTGAAAACTGAGCTGCCCATGGAAGCACAACCCACAGAAGGTGGCAGAAACATGCGGCTGGAATTCAACTAAGTTTGCCGCTTGCTTAAACAAAAATCACAGCGTCTTCCAAAGGATTTAATGAAAGCTCAGAATCTCGTAACAGAATGTTTAAAATGTCCAGGATACAATCCACAATTACATGGCATACAAAGAACCAGGAAAATCTCAATTCACATGAACAAAGCCAACCATGGCCAATGAAAGGATAACCTGAGTCTCAGGATTGTCTGACAAAGACTTTAAAGCCGCTGTTACAAAAATGCTCCAGCCACAGTGGCACACTCCCCTAACACAAAAGGAAAAACAGAAAGCTTTGGCAACACAGAGGAGAGAAGGAAAACCCAAAGGGAAATTTTAGAACTGAAAAATACAGCAACTGAAAATTCGTTTTAAAAACTTACTGGATGAGCTGAAAGGAGATGAGAAATTATAAATGAAAGAGACAGTGAACTTGAAACTAGATTAATAGGAATTGTCAATTCTTAACAGAGTATAATCATGAAAAAGTAGAGATTCAGGAGCTCCTGGGATGATAAAGGGAAAAAGGCCAAACATTTGTGCCCTCTGGGGTTGCAGGACGGGAGGAGTCAGAACGCCGTGCTGAAGCAAAACTCGAGGAAGTAATGGTATTTGGTGAAGCTTCCTAAATTTGGTGGAAGACAAATCTACAGACTGAAGAAACTGAGAGCCCTGCAAACAGGACAAACACGAAGAAATGCAGTTCTCCAGCTGGCCGCGGTGGCTCACGCCTGTAATCGCAGCACCTTGGGAGGCCAAGGCAGGTGGATCACCTGAGGTCAGGAGTTCGAGACCAGCCTGGCCAACATGGTGAAACCCCATCTCTACTAAAAATACAAAAAAAATAGCTGGGCGTGGTAGCGTGTGGCTGTAGTCCCAGCTACTCAGGAGGCTGAGGCAGAGAATCGCTTGAACCTGGGAGGCGGAGGTTGCAGGGAGCCGAGATCGCGCCACTGCACTCCAGCCTGGGCGACAGAGTGAGACTCTGTCTCAAAAAAAAAAAGACAAAGAAAAAGAAAGAAATGCAGCTCTCCGCTGATCTGGATAATCCCCTCTGGCACTTATGAGATGGAAAATGACAACCACATAACACAACGCAACACATCAGCTCCCATGACAATTGATGTTGCAGAAGCAGCAGAAACAGTACATGGGCCCAAAAGGCAGGATGTGCAATGTCCCTCACACCTTTTTTCTCCTTTTCTTTTCTTAATAGAGACAGACAGGGTTTTCCCCTGGCTATGTTGCCCAGGCTGGTCTCCAACTCCAAGCCTTAAGCAATCCTCCCACCTTGGCCTCCCAAAGTGCTGGGATTACAGGTGTCAGCCACTATGCCTGGCTTTTTTTTTTTTTTTTTTTCTTTTCTCTTTACTGCAATTATCTCTCAAACCCTATCAATTAAATTCAGCACTTCAAGAGTTACAGTTGGCCAGGCACGGCGGCTCATGCCTGTAATCCCAGCACTTTGGGAAGCTGAGGTGGGAGAATCACTTGAGGTCAGGGGTTCAAGATCAGCCTGGCCAACATGGCAAAACCCCGTCTCTACTAAAAATGCAAAAAAAAAATTAGCCAGGCATGGTGGTATGTGCCTGTAATCCCAGCTGCTCGTGAGGCTGAGGTGAGAGAATCACTTGAACCCGGGAGGCGGAGCTTGCAGTGAGCCGAGATCGTGCCACTGCACTTCAGCCTGGGCGACAGAGCAGGACTCTATCTCAAAAAAAAAAAAAAAAAAAAAAAAAAAAGGTTATACTCGTAGCTTCCAGGAGACCATGTTATCTCCAGGCTGGGCAGAGGAGACGGAGAGGGGAATAGAGCAGTGAAGAGGTAATTTCCTCTTTGGCGCCTCGTCCCAGGGTCTGCCTCCTCCCCCGTGCTCCTCACAGAATCCACGGAGTGTCCTGGCTCAGACTTTTTCCTGCCCCTCACATGCCACCACAGCTTCAGCTGACATTCCGTGGCGCCTTTAGCCACACCCTGCAGGCAGCATCCCGTTCCTCCATGGGACCACGCAGGAGGGGGACTCGTGTGCCCACATCCAACAGAACTGCAAACATCTGCATCCCTCTCCTCCCTGAAGTTCCCCAGGATATCTGGATGAGTGTGTAGGGCCTTTGGTTCCCCCTTGGGAACAGAGACCTTGGCCTCCTCCCTAACCCTCACAGTATCTGAGGCCAGGCTGGAGGGGCATCAGTGAATCGGGGAGACGCAGAGAAAGCATCTCCGTGCCATTGTGCAAGACCGACTGACCTTCAGGTTTGAGCAGCACGGCAGATGCCTGCGGCTCAACCACGGACGTCTGTGGCCCGGCGTTTGGCCCCACACAGTTTTGGGAAACACTTAACCCTTTCTCCTCCCACCTGGAGTAGAAAGCAACCAACAAACAAACTTCTGATCTTTCCAGGCTCATCCCAAGCCCAGTATCAGCTGTGGGGACTCCAAGACCTTTTCTCCCCCAACCGGAGAAGAAAACAAACCCCAAATATGCCATTTAGGCTTTGTGTTGTAACCTCACATCCCAGCATCCAGCGTTCATCTACTTCCCAAACCCTTGCTAATTAACAGACAACAAAGTGGGGGGCCAGGTACCCCCATATCCCCATGCAGACCATATGATTTGGCCAATACATCTGCTACTAATTCCCATGGAGCTCTCTCAAGTTCTCACCAGTCCAGAGGGCCCCTGTCTTTCTCTTTCAGTGGCTACCCTGTTCGCAAGCTAATCCGTTAACTTGCCAGTTTTACGTGCGTGTTTGGGCAGAAAGACACAAGATCCCTGGGCTAGAGAAACAAGACATTTATTACCCAGAGCAAAAGCAGCCTAGAAGCAGCATCTTAACACCAGTTTCCCAGCCCCGATGCCCGCAGAGTGACGTGGCCAAACTAGGTTGTTCCCCACACGTGCAGAGGGTTCACCCCAGGGAGGAACCCCCAAATTATGAGACCTGGGGCTTATAGAGGGTGGCTGGCTTATCTGCCCACTGGCCCCTCCTGATGCGGAGACCTCATCTCAACTCTAGAAGAAAACAAATCCTCTCCTACGTTGATTCATCAGGAAGGTAAGTGAATGTCTTGCTACTCTATTAGTTTGCCAGTGCCCTTTGCTCAGAGGGCCAGAACTGACCATGCAGAACTGTGAAATATTCATGGAGAACTGTCTCCCAACAACTGACTGATCTAAATGCTGCTTTTAGGAGGAATGTGTTTCTCGCTTTCAGATGGAGTGGAAGGAGCAGAAAGAGGCCACTTATTTCTGGGAAGGGCTTCTGCAGAAGCTGAGTGTAGGGAGTCACCCAGTGACAGCTCCACGGACAGATGGAAGCTGCTAGAGGGACCTCAGGAGAATGGAATGGCCCAGGCTGGAAATGGGTTGGACTCTGAGACCAAAGTGATTGCTAGTCCTCTTTCTTGCGGGGAAGGAATTGCAACCTGCGTGGGTCCCCATGTGGCCTCCCCCGTGGGGCAGGAGGGAGTGGTCCCTGTACCCACTGTTACCCACAGAGCCACAGGACACTGAACCACTCTCCAGGTGAGCTGAGGCTGCAGAGCCTGGCGGCCATCTAGACCATGTGGCTAACAAGTCACCTCTGCCTCCAGGGACAGAAAATGCCCTCGGGGACGTTCTCCACTCTGCCCTCCAAGAGCAGGGCTCCCAGAGTTGGGCAGCCTGGGTTCATATGCCAGCTGTGTTTTGCCAGCTTTGTGACCTTGGGCGAATTTCCGCCTCTCTGTGTGCCAGTCAAGTGGGCAATGGCAGTGCCACTCAGGCTGTCTGAGTCCCTGAAGCACCTTGGACACTGTTTGGTACCCAGAACCCAACAGCCCAGTGGCTGTGAAGAATGATGGACCTGCCTCAGCTTCTCAACCCCAAAGGTACTGCTCAAATCCCAGCCAGCTCTCCACACACTCAACCACCACATCCCCTCCGCCCTCCGTTCCTCCCAGAAGGAACAGAATCAGCTGTTTCCATCTGCCAGGGTTGCTGCAACAATGCACCACACACTGGGGGCTCAAGCAACAGGAGTCTGTCCTCTCCCAGGCCTGCGGCCAGAAACCCGAGGTTCAGGCATGTGCAGGGCTGCTACCTCCTGAGGCAGGAGCGAGAGGCTGTCCCGGCCCCTCTCCAGCTCCTAGGCTGGTGGCAACAGCAGCACTATCCAGCTCATAGAGGCATCGCCACAGTTTCTGCCTCCATCCTCACCCGGCACCCTCCCTGTGTGTGAGGTGTGTGTGTGCGTGTGTGTGATGTGTTGTGTGTGGTGTGTGTGTGGTGTGTTGTGTATTGTGTGTACGTGTGGTGTGTTGCATGTGTGGTGTATGTTGTGTTGGTTGCATGTATTGTGTGCAGTGTGTTCATGTGGTGTGTGGTGTGTGTGTGTGTGGTGGGTGTGGTGTGTGGTGAGTTGTGTGTTGTGAGTTGTGTAGTGTGTGTACGTGTGTGTTGTGTGTGTTGCATGTGTGTTGTGTGTATGATGTATGTGGTGTGTGGTGTGTGTTGTTTGATTGTGTGCTGTGTGTTGCGTGTGTGGTGTGCGTGTTGTTTGTTGTGTGTATTGTGTGTGGTGTGTATGATGTGTTGTATGTGTTGTGTTATGTGTATGTTGTGTGTTGTGTGTTCATGTTCTGTGTGTATCTCCAAATCTCCTCCTCACATAAGGACCCCACCCCACCGGCTTGGGGCCCACTCTAATGGCTTCATCTTAACTTGCTTGCCTCTGAAAGGCGGTTTCCAAATGAGGCCACGCCCATGGGTCCTGGAGATTAGGACCTTCCACACATAGATTTGGGGGACACAATTCATGCTAGTGTGTCCATTTCTTGCTCCCTGCTGTACCAGTCCTTTGTACAGTTTTTAGGACACAGACGGCTCTTCCTGGCTGCAGCTTCTGGGGGAGGAGGTCTAGCACAGCACGGGCTGGGGAGGGTCGGGGATGGGCGTCCCTGTCCAGTCACCTCTGAAGCCAGGAGATCCAGACACATCACAAGTGAAGCCCAGGTGGGCTCGCCCCCTGCCAGCACACGGCCTGGCAGGCAAAGCCACTAGAGCTTCCGCACATCTGCTGAGGAGGAGCAGGGCAGAAGCTAAGTTCCCAAACGGTCGTGGCTCTAATTTCTATCACCAAGAAAAACAAAACTACCAGTCATTGCTCCCTTGTTATTCTCTCTGCTCACTGTATTTTTCTCTGTCTTGGTAATTATCCACTGTGCCAGGAACTGCACCAGAGGGCAGCCCTTTGGACCCCAGTGACTCGCAGCTGGGCCCAAGCATGACCCCAAAAACCCAGCAGACCCATTGGTGGAGCCAGGAGTGGGTTCCCCTCAGGCCTGCGGGCCGAGACCACAGACAGGCATTTGGAGAGGTCCCTGGCTGTACAGCCAGACGTACTGTTGGTGGGAACTTAATAAACTGAAGCATGAAATATTTATCCACTTACACCAGCTTAAGTAATTTAAGTTTGCTAGAAATCAACATCATGTTTTCATATTTAATGAGCCTTCTGTGAAGCAGCCTCTTCTGTCACTGGCAGGTGTTGGGGGCAGGAGCTTCCACAGCCAGATGCAATTTTAATCTCCCTCCACAAACAATGCTGAATAATGCACCAGGTTTGCCAGGGCTTTGCCTGAGGCTGCGGGGAAGGTTGGGCCCTTTAGCCCAGGCAAGCCTGGCATTTGCCACAAAGGTTCAGAGTCTGGTGCCTCCTCCCTGGTCCCCTATTCTCTCTGAACACAGAAGGATGCTGGATGTCTATGAAGCAGAGCTCACAGGGCTGTGGCCAGCTGAATCATGACCCCAAAGACGTTAATTCTGTGTGTCAACTTAACTGGGCAAGGAGGTCCAGATAGCTGGTAAGGCCTCATTTCTGGTTGTGTGTAGGAGGGTGTTTCTGGAAGAGATTAGCTTTTGAATCAGGAAGACCTGCCCTCACCCATGTGGGCAGCATCCAATCCACTGAGGCCCTGAGTAGAACACAAAGGCAGAGGAAGGGGGAATCTGTTCTCTCCTTGAACTGAAACATCCATCTTCCGCTGGCCCCAGACATCACAGCTCCTGGTCGGGCCTTCAGACTTGGGGACAGTGGTCCCCACAGATCTCAGGCTTCGAGTCTTGGACTCACTACCCGGCTTCCCTGGAGACCCTGGAGACCTACAAACCGCAGATCATGGGACTCCTCTGCCTCCATCTCCGCATTGGTATGCGGGCCAGCTCCCATACCAAATCTCTTCTTATGTGTCCAAATAGATAGACAGACAGACAGAGAGAGAGAGAGACTGATTGACTGATTAGATAGACAGATGATAAATAGACTGATTGACTGATTAGTAGATAGACTGATTGATTAGATAGATAGATAGATAGATAGATAGATAGATAGATAGATAGATAGACTGATTAGATAGACGATAAATAGACTGATTGGATAGATGATAGACTGATTGATTAGATAGATGATAGATAGATCCACATAGACAGATAGACTGATTAGATAGATAGACTAATTAGAAGATAGATATAGATAGATCCAGATAGAGATAGACTGATTAGATAGATGACAGATCCAGATAGATATATAAATAGATAGACTAATTGATTAGATAGATAGTAGGTAGATAAGATAGATTGATTAGATAGAAGATGATAGATTGACCGATTGACTAGATGACAGATTAGATGAGAGATAGATTGACCGATTGACTAGATGACAGATTAGATAGATTACATACATACACAGATAAGATAGATTGATTGATTGATAGATATATTAAGTAGATTGGCTGATTAGCTACATGATAGATGATATATTAGATAGATAAAGATAGGTAGATAAAGATAGATTACATAGATAATGATTGATAGATGGGTGGATGAATGGATGGATGAATAGATGGATGTATGGACGGAAGGATGGTTGGATAGATGGATGGATATACACATAGATAGATGATAGATGGATGGATAGATACATAGATAGATGATAGATACATACATACATACATAGATACATAGATTAGATTACATAGATAATTACAGATAGATAGGTGGATGGATGGATGGATAGACAGACAGATGATAGACAGATAATAGAGGTGTATGGAGATATAAATATATATACTCTGTTGGTTCTATTTCTTTGGAGAACTTTGACTAATACAGGAAGATTTTCCTGGATTGTCTGGGTAGGTCCAACGTGGTCCCCAAGCATCCTTCTGAGAAAGAGGCAGGGGGCAGAGTGTGAGAGAAGAGGCCGCATGCTGGCTTTGCAGATGAAGGAAGGAGGCTGCCTGCACACAAAAGGGAAGGAAACGGATTGTCCCTTGGTCTCCAGACCAATGGGTCCTCCAAAAGGCCCGAGGACCCATTTCAGACTTCTGATCTGCAGACCACAGGAGAACAGATACATGTGACTTGCAGCCACTGAGTTGCCGGTGATTTATTTTGGCAGGAATGAGGGGAAATGAATGCAGTGACTTCTTTTCCAGCTTGTCCCCCAACCACTGGTCAACACTGGCCACACGGGTTCTCTACGAGGCCAGGCTTCAAATTCTCCCCCACCACTTCTTAGCTCTGTGGGTAAGTGGCTTGTCCTCTCAGTGCCCAAATTCACCTCCAAAATTAGGACAACACAGCATTCTCTGTGAAGGGCGCCCTGGAGCTGCAAGAGCCCTCTAGTCAGGGCTGCATGAGGATGGCACGCATTGATACAGTAGACACGGAAGGCACTGGCTACGGTGGCTGCACAGAGGACACTCAGGCCACGGGAGAGCCGCTCCACAGTCTCATGACCCTGTGTCAGGGGAAAGATAAGCTAGATAAAAGCAGCTCCCACATCCCAGGTAGGAAAACTTAAGGCTGAAGGGTGTGGACCTGGTGCTGAGTGAAGGGAGGCTGTGGGCTGGCAAAGTCATACATGGGACTCATGTGACATAACAACCTTGGGGGGACAGAAAGAAGGCGGAGATGCCTCCACCTCCTGATCACAGCACCCACCTGGGAGAAGAGAGCCAAGCTCCCCAGGAAATTCCAATTCCTGCATCCAGCATTGTGTGTGCCGGCAGAGACATGGCCCTGACTGAGCCCTGGCGGGGACACCAGGAATGAAAATCAACCCTTGCCCTCCAGAAGACCAAAGCCTGGATGCAGGAAAAGCCTTGAGCAAGGTACCAAGATCACGTATACAACAGGCACTCCTTCCCAAAGCAGGCCCAGGTAGGGTGGTGGGGCAGATCCCACCTCCCCAGAGGGCTGGGACAGGTTTCCCAAAAGAGACGGTGATGGAGATGGGCTTGGTGAGCATTAAGCACCTTCGAGGTACATGGCACCTGGTTACAAGCTGTTGGGACTTAGGAAAGGTCTCCAGATGGTCCCAGCTAAGAAAGGCATTTGTCATCTGGTTGGAAGGAGATGTTGCACAAACCACTATGAGTCAGGAGATGAGTGAGCAGGTGCTCAGGGCCACCCAGGGTGGCAGGGCTGGAGGGAGGGATGGAGCAGATTCAGAGGCCCTTTAGGAAGCATGCAGACACGATTTATGCGGCAGCTGAATTGCTGATGGGCCAGGAGGGGAGGGAGTGGCAAGGGGCTCCTCTGGCCTTGGTTGGGGTATCTGGGAGAAGAGAGCACCCTCAGCCAGGGGAGGGGTGCGGCCAGGGCCAGGGTCAGGGTCAGGGCCAGGGAGTGCAGCCGTGAACCCGGCCTGAAGCTGTGGACTTTGGAGGCAGGCAGCACGCTGGGAAGACAGTTTTCATTAAGAACAAACCAGACAGAAGCTGCCAAGTGGCTGAGACCCCCCCCCGAAAGAGCAGACCACATTCCTCCTGCTGGCTCAGAACAGAAGCCTCCCCATCCCTTGTTCTTCTCCGGGGTGCTGACAGCTGGAGGAGTTACCTGTCATTCTCCCGCCCACACTGGCAGGGAAGGCCAGGCACGGGGGCGCTGCTTAGCAAAGCATCGGGAGGATTTGCAGGGGCACCTCCCTGGCGGGGGTGGGTGCATGTGAGTTAAGACCATCGCTGGGCAGGGAGGCAGGGACCCTGGGAAGGAGGAAGGCGGCCACGGGGTTAGGTCCTCGAATGAATCCACCGGGGTGGGCTCCCCACCTCGGCCCGGAGGTCTGCCTCTCCAGCACAAAGCCCTTAGGAGGGCCAGCTTCAAAGGCGCGCCATCAGGAAGCCCATCCATGGCTCAGCCGGCGCCGTCAGAGTGTCTGTAATGACTTCAAACTTTTTCTTAATCCCTCAGACTCTGCAAGTGTCTTACATAATCCTTCCGTCTGTCACTGGGGAAGCATGGAGTGCAATGAGAAGGACTCTCCCCAAATGACCTGGGACCCCGTGCCAGCTGAGACATGGGCTCCCCTTCTCCCAGCAAACAGACTCCACCCAGGTTAGGGGGGCCACAAACCCCACAGGCCTCGGGCCTCAAATGCGGGGCAACTGTCATTTCCCGACACTGCCTAGTGCCGAATAAAGGACCAAGCTGATTTCTCCCATGCCCCCATGGAAAGTTGGAATGGCAGGGTTGGTGCCATCTCCCCTCTGAGAACCAGGCCCACCCAGTACACCCCTCTGTCCACGGCTTGACCCCAGACCTGTGTCTGTTTCTCGTTCCTCCTGTGAGGTCTACCCACTGACCCACATTGTGTGATGTCGAGGAATTGGGCCCAGACCCTGGTATGTCACTGGGGAGCATGAGGAGTGGGGAAGCAGAAGGCCCCCCTGGCAGGACACGGATCCCAACAGGCCCCAAGGCTATGATCCAGAGAAGGTGCAGGACGATGTGTCCAGGAGGCTGCTGGTGCCGAGGGCCAGGGCCTGGGGTAAGCTGCTTAACCCCTTCGTGCCTCACTTTCCTCACGACAAGGGCTGGCCACGTGTGAGCCCTGGTGCGTGCCAGATACAGTTCCAGGCACTTCAGGGCCTCTGCTCCTTTCCCCTGGAAGGGCCTTTGGAGGCAGAGCCCTCGTTACCCTGATTTAGTTGATTAGGGAGCCAGGCCATGGTTCATTCCAGGTCCCCAGGGAGCCAGTGGCAGAAATGGGACTTGAGTGGTGGTGTCTGGCTGCACTGCCTCTCAGAACAGCAGTGACGACTCCACGGGTCCCTGCAAAGATTCGAGGCGATTAAAGGGTGCAGAAGGCCTGGAATTATGGCTTAACAGGTCGAGTTCCAGATAAAACTCAAGTACAGCTACTGTGGGAAGGATAAAGGATGGGAGGAGGCATCTCCAGATACAGTGAATCTGGTAATGGATGGAAATGAATTCAGAACTAGCACACCGCCGTTTGGCAGTGCCCAGTAGGTGAATGGATCACGGCTGCCCTGTTGGTTTCTGTGACCAAGTCCCACAGATGGGGAGACTCAGAACCACAGAAAGGTACTCTCGCAAAGTCCTGGAGGCCAGAAGTCAAACCCAGGTGTCGCCAGGACTGGCTCCTTCCAGAGGTTCTAAGGGAGAATCTGTCTCCCAGCCTCCAGTGTCATCAGTCACCCATCCTTGGCATTCCTGGGCTCATGGAGGCACCACCCTGACCTCTGCCTTGACCTCGCCCTGATCTCCGCCTTGACCTCCACCTTCACGTGGCATTCTCCCTGTGTGTGCATTGCTGCATCTTCTACGTGTCCAAATTTGCCTCTCTTATAAGGACACCAGCGACTGGCTTATGGCCCAGCCTAACCAAGTATGATCTCATTAACTTGACTGCATCTGCAAAGACCTGATGTCCAAATAAGAGCCTGTTCACAGGTACCAGGGGTTTGGACTTGGCATCTCTTTTTAGGGGACACAGTTACACCCACTACAGCTGCTACCATCAAAAAAGAGTGAAACCAGACATTATCACATGCCTCCTGATGACAGAAACCAGCACCATCTGCAATCTTGTCAAAAGAACCAACGTGTGGGCCAGGCGTGGTGGCTCACGCCTGTAATCCCAGCACTTTGGAGGGCCGAGGCAGGTGGATCATGAGGTCAGGAGATCGAGACCATCCTGGCCAACACGGTGAAACCCCGTCTCTACTAAAAATGCAAAACATTAGCCGGGCATGGTGGCAGGTGCCTGTAGTCCCAGCTACTCGGCAGGCTGAGGCAGGAGAATGGTGTGAACCCTGGAGGCGGAGCTTGCAGTGAGCCAAGATTGTGCCACTGCACTCCAGCGTGGGAGACAGAGCGAGACTCTGTCTAAAAAAGAAAAGGACCAAAGTGAGGCAGGAGAATAGGGTCTAGAAGCAGGGCACCTAAGGCTGATTTGCACTGACTTTCTAGAACTGAATCAAAAGGAAAACCTCAACTTTCCACACCCAAGTAACGAGAGAACAAAAGCTCCTCCCTTTGCCACCACCCCCCTTACTGCATCACAGATGAGAAATGGAAAGTAGCTCTGATTGGTCCCCTCCTGCAACCAACCAGACTGGTCATGGGTCTAGTCTTCATTTGCATACGAGTAAAACTTTGTAACTTCACTTCAGCCTCTGATTGGTCCCCTCCCACAACCAATCAGGTGTTTGCATAGGGTGTAACTTTGTAACTTCACTTCAGCCTCTAGTTGGTTGCCTTGTGCAACCAATCAGATTGGTTGCAGGTCGCTACTTCATTTACACAGGGTGTAAACCAGGTAACCAATGGGAAACCTCTCAAGGCTATTTAAACCCCAGAAAATTCTGTAACCAGCACTCTTGAGTGGCTTTCTGGAGCCTGCTCCCACTCTGTGAAGTGTACTTTCATTTCAGTGAATCTGTGCTTCCGTTGCTTCATTTTTTAATTGCTTTGTCATTTTGTCTAATCCTTTGTTCAAAACTCCAAGAACCTGGACGACTCATAGTCAAGACCCTCTACTGGTAATGAAAGCGGAGTCCAATGCAGCCTCCGGTGCAAAGCTGGATTTTTTCACCCCTAGAAAGGTTTCTGAGTCCCCATTCCAGTCTATCACCTCCCCGTCGGAGAAGGCCAGGGCTTGCATGTTGAGAAATGATTGAGGCAGCTTTAAGAGGCCTTTCTGTCATAATCTGGCTGCACCTTTCCCTAAAGCAGGGGCCGGGGCTGGGCGCAATGGCTCATGCCTGTAATCCCAGCATTTTGGGAGGCTGAGGCGGGCGATCACTTGAGCCCAGGAGTTCAAGACCAGCCTGGGCAACACGATGAAACCTCATCTCTACAAAAAATACAAAAATTAGCCATGTGTGGTGGTGGCATGCACCTGTATCCTCAGCTACATAGGGGCTGAGGGGCAGGAATCACTTGAGCCCAGGACATCGAAGCTGCAGTGAAATATGATTGTGTCACTGCACTCTAGCCAGGGTGGCAGAGTGAGAAGAAGAGAGAGAGAGAAAAAGAGAAAGAAGGAGGGAGGGAAGGAAGGTGAGAAAAAGACGGGAAGGAGGGGAGAGGGAGGGAAAGACAAAGGGAGGGAGGGAGAGAGGGAGGAAATAAGGAAGGAAGGGAGGCAGGGAAGGGACGTGGGGACGGAAGGAAGGAAGGGAAGGAAGGAGGGAAGGAAAGAAAGAAGGAAGGGCGAGCTGGTTGCTATTTCCAATGCCCTTGGAACTTCAGTGCCTATTGTCAGCCTGAAACCTGCAGAACAGAGCAGGGGAAGGTACCAGCCAGTGAACACCTGGGGACGGGGGCACGGGTGGCCATGACATGTAGATATGCAGAGTGCACCCAGCTCCATGGCATTCATAGGGTGAGAGGCCCAGAGACCAAGACAGCCCAGGGCTGCAGGGTGGGGGAAGATACCTAGAGCAAGTCCTGGAAATGGAGCTGGTCCTGCGTGGTTAAAGTGCCTCAGGGACTGGACAACTGGGCGTTTTTATCACTCCATGGAACTGGGGCAGCCCCTTGTTGTGCATGGGAGGCAGCTTGCGTTGGGTCTTTCCCCACAGGCCTCCTAATCCCTGGAATGGGAGTAGCCACTGTTGCCGATGCTCACTACCCTAGGCTCCCTGATGTCCCAGACACCTTGCCAACCTGGGCCTTCATCACCAGGCAAAGAGAGAGTGTGGAAGTCTCAGGGGACAGCCTGTGTGCCCACTCATGAAGGAGCATTTCCTGGAGCAGGGCAAAGCATCCCCTTCCACCGCCACTGTCCTTGAAAAAGGGAGAGGTCCAGACGCCGATGACTTTCAGCCCCATCTGGAAAAGGGAAAAGACTGTCCCTGCAACAGCAGCTGGCACTGTGGGCTGGGGTTAAATGGCAGCATTTGCTGGCCTCCACTGGTGGCCTTCCGGGCACACAAAGGTTTCCTCCAAACCAAGCAGGAGACCCACGTGAGCAGCGAAGCCACAAACAGCACTGGGGAGGGCGAGCCCTTTGTAGCTGGTGAATTGCCAATAGAGGTCCAGAGGTGGGGGTGTCCTGCTGGGAGAATGAGATGCCCTCAGATACCCTGTCCTCCAGCGCTGCTCAGAACAGCCCTCTGCCTGGCAAGTCCAGGGTGGTGATCCTGGAAATAAATCCCCTACGCTATCAACCCGGGAGGGCTCCCGGTCTTCTCTGTCTGGTCACGACCTGCCATCACTCCAGCATTCAGGGCCATCTGCAGCCAGCGTTTTGGATGAGAATTTGACCTGGAATTAGCTCAAGAGTTTCCTGGGAACTCTGCTGCGGTGAACACAGCGAAGCACCTCTGCAGGTCGTTTTTCGACCCCCATGAGCAGAAACACATGAGCTTATTCCAAAAATAAGGAGGTCACACATGCTGACGCCCCACCCCCAGGCAGACTCCTATGTAATCCAGGTGCTTTCCGTGGCTCCCTTGCAGGGTAGCTCTTCACAAAGAAAGCCTGCCTCAGAGACGCGCCTGAGCCTGGCTCCGTGGGATGTGAGGCTCCATCGTATTTGCAAAGGGGCCCTTTATTAGTCCGTTTTCACGCTGCGGATAAAGACATACCCGAAACTCGGCAATCTACTAAGAAAGAGGTTTAATGGACTTAACAGTTCCACGTGGCTGGGGAGGCCTCACAATCGTGGCGGAAGACAAAGAGGAGTAAGTCACATCTCACATGGATGGCAGCAGGCAAAAAGAGAGCTTATGCGGTGAAACTCCCTTTTATAAAACCATCAGATCTCATGAGACTTACTCACTATCATGAGAGCAGCACAGGAAAAACCTGCCCCCATGATTCAATTACTTCCCCCAGGGTCCCTCCCACAACACGTGGAAATTCAAGGTGAGATTTGGGTGGGGACACAGTCAAACCATATCAGGTCCCCTTTGGAATGCCAGTGTCCCCATTCACCTTTGCACCCTCCAACTTGGCCTAGCTAGCTCCAGAGAGTGGATGACCATAAGCGAGAGGAAAGGAGCGGAAGGAGAATTCAACCTGTTGAGTCCCTTCAATGAGAATATGCCTGTCCTGGTGCCACACATGCCTTGTCACAGAAGCAGGCACAGTAGGCTTCAATGTCTTGGCACCCAGCACACACTTTCCCTACCCTGGAAACCACCCATGCCCTTCTGGCAGTGGGGTGACCTCAGGATGGAGCCTACTCCACCCAGCTCCAGGGCAAGCCTGACCCATCAGCTCTGGCAGTCCCCTGGCACCAATGGCAGGGCCTGGGACCTCATCAGAGAGCAGAGACCACAGATACACTCCCAGGTGGCTGGAATCTGGGAGGATGCAGGCCCTGGGCTTCGGCCATGTCTTGCCCCAATCTGGAACTCGAGACTGAAGCCCACAAGGAGGTGACAAGAACCAGAGAGGGAGGCTAGACCCCAGGATTTGCAGTTATGAGGCTACACCCCGGGATTTGCAGTAACGAGATCTAAGTCCTTTCTTTGGCTTCAGCCGATTAGGGTTGCTTCTCCTCATCACCTGCAAGCCAGAGAGCTAGAATAG
Source organism: Papio anubis (assembly GCF_008728515.1). Taxonomy (NCBI): domain Eukaryota; kingdom Metazoa; phylum Chordata; class Mammalia; order Primates; family Cercopithecidae; genus Papio; species Papio anubis. The sequence goes on along the minus strand of NC_044976.1, from coordinate 2,886,106 downwards.
ATACAGCCCCCCTGTCAGATAAGGGAACCAAGGCTCAGAGGGACCAGGCAATGCAATCAGGTTCATGCCACTATTTACCTGCAGATCTGAGCTTAAAACTGGAACTCAGATCTGTCTGCATCTACCTAGAATACAACATTCAGTTCATCAAAGGCAGAGACCATTATCTAATGGACCAGTAAGAAAGAATTTAAAATGCTGCCAATTAAACTTTAACACAATGCTTTCTGATTATCTATAATTTAATTTTAAAATTTGCTATGCTTTGGGAGGCCAATGTGGGAGGATCATTTGAGCCCAGGAGTTCAAGGCTGCAGTGAGCTGGGATTGCACTGCTGCATCCCAGCCTGGGCCACAGAGCAAGACCCTGTCTCTTAAAAAATAAAATAAATAAAATTACTTTAAAAATTCCTACAGACTTAGAAGGGCTTCTTTTTCTTTTTTTTTTTTTTTTTTTTTCTTTTTCTGTTTTTTCTTAATATTTACAAACAAAAGAGGAAAATGTAAGTAAATCTCTGTTTTTGTTTTTTTTTTTGAGACAGAGTCTCACTCTGTTGTCCAGGCTGGAGTGCAGTGGTGCACTCTCAGCTCACTGCAACCTCTGCCTCCCAGGTTCAAGCAATTCTCCTGCCTCAGCCTCCCGAGTAACTAGGATTACACACACGTGCCACCACGCCCAGCTAATTTTTGTATTTTTAGTAGAGATGGGGTTTCACCATGTTGACCAGGCTGGTCTCAAACTCCTGACCTCCAATGACCCACCCGCCTTGGCTTCCCTCCCAAAGTGCTGGGATTACAGGTGTGAGCCACCGCCCCCAGCCAATCTCTGTTATTTCTGAATGTCCTCACCATCAGAGCCCCTTCACCTGAGCACCCCCGACTCATGGCGCCGATGTCTGTGAGCCCCCATGCAGTGTCACCCTCTGGGTCGTCAAGAGCCACAAGACGGGGCGCTGCTGCTAAGAGGGGCCCACTGCTGTGTCTTCCAAGCTGATGACGCCCACTCCAAGTGTGAATGCCGGTCTCTTCTAGAACAAGTTGGGGGAGGGTTTTCCGCAACAAGAACCCCTACTCCTTCCTCAGTTGGTCCGTACGTGGTTTGTGGACTGGGGAGTCAAGGCTGCAGTTGTCCACATGGCACCAGGAATAACCGCCAAGTTCACGTGTGATTAGAGATTTCATATGCTAAGATTGTTTTTTTTAATTCACATGTGAGCAGACAACGGCAACTGCAGCCCGGATGCCGCACTTGCTGTCAGACGCATCCCAATTCAGAGACGCTGGGGTGGGAAAGGATGTGTGTCAGATTGCATGAAACAGATCAGAACGCGCACCCCGCTCTGGAGTTTGCAGAGCACTTACTCATTCATTAACTATCTCATTCGATTTTAAACACATCAATGGAAAGTATTTTTATCTGTACTTTACTGTAGGGATCGGAGATCCAGAAGCTATGCATTCCCTGGCCACGTAGCTACTGCGTGGCAGGGCCCAGATCCAAGCCCAAGCTTTCTGCCTCCAGAGTCGACATTCTGTTTAAAATCAGGGAAATACCAAGGTGGAGGAGAGAAAATTGGTGGCTTTAAAATGCTATTTTAAAAACTATCTGTTGTCAAGGTCTTGAGGGGACCCAAATAACATCACCCTTCTTCCCACCCAAGTTCTGGACCAAATAAGAAACGAGACAAATGTGTCTGCAGATGGAGAACCAAAGTCTTTGTTGGTATGAGTGAGGCCAGGCAGGCCGTGCAGCTCTGCAGGAGAGTCAGGTGGGCTCCTGCCCCGGAGCAGACCAACTGGAGGCTGAGCTGGCGGGACAGACACACTCACCACCCCCTGCCTCACCCCGATCCAGCCGAGAGGGGACAAGGAAGAGATGGGATGCCTTCAACACACAGCCTGGCATATTTTGTCTGAATCGACCTGGCAAGGGTGGACCACGGGCTGTCACCCACCAGGAAGTCCCCTGTGCCACCAAGGGGAGGAGGGAGGGCCAGGGGCCACAATGTCCCACATGGGTGTCCTTCACTGGGAGAGAACATCAGGAGTGCACACTAAACACCCCCACCCAACCCCACACGGTTCGTCTTGGTTCTGGGGCTATCGGAAGGTTTCATCTCGGGAGAGCTGCCCTCCTGTTTGATGGGAACCCCGCCCGTGGCCTTAGGATGACACGGAGATGACGCCCAGAGCCTGCTGTGAAGTCAGGGAGGCTGAGACAGAGGAGCTGAGCTGCTCTGTGCAGCGACTGTCACGTGGTCCAGTCTAGATTCACTCAAGAAAGCAGTCAGTTACTCTATGGATTTCAGGAAAGGGGGTTCCATATGAGAATGAAGGTTTTTACAACTGTGGGGGTGGCTGGGGGAGGCAGGTCTGGAGTGGGGATAGTCACTAACTCATCCACCTGAAGCCTGGGAGCAGGGAGGAAACCAGAGCGTCGGGGGAGTCCCAGGAACCGAGGCCACCTGTGTCCAGCCCCCCAACACTTCACTTGGCACCGGTGCTAGGGAGGCTCGGTGGAGCCACTGGGCCTGCTATAGCCACCGCATCAACAAAGCCATGGGGTGTGACCATCCTCACGGTGGCCACCAGTACCTCCCACACACCCCAGCTCCGCTCATCCTCCCCCAAACCTCACATGCATTCAGCATCTGCCACCCCAACTCCCATCCCAGCAAGATAGGTTCTGGGACACGTAGCCTCCAGTCGTGGCAGGGATGGCGAGTTGACCGAAGGCGCTCTAGCCCTCCGGCTGCGGTGAGACGCAGGTGTCCGAATGTTCAGGAGAGAGGGGCGCTCCAGCTGCAGGAACCGAGAGGGGGTGCTGGGTGGGCCCCGGGTGGAGGAGGGACCAACGACTGTGCAGAACGGTGCGAGTCAAGGTTCCTCTTAAATCTCTTCCCTCTCTGGGACATTCGGGAATCAAGGGACTCAAGGGCGGCCATCGTAGAGCCAGGTGGGGTGTTGGGAGCGCCGAGGGAGGATGCTGACATGGCTGCCCAGAGCAGGGCTGAGGGCCACAGCCAGTGCTGCCCTGGGGAAACAGTAAGCCCCCGTGGGGCCAAAGTAGGATGATGGCAGTCCCAGAGGACAGGCGCGGGGTGCATGTTACGTTTTCCTGGGGACGGCGAGGCCACAGTGACACAGCCATCCCTGACGTGGTCCAAGAACCCAAACACTGACTCCAGCAAATAGCGAGGTCAATACCCGCGCTCACCCACATTCCTGGATGTCACCACGAAGGGCCCAGCCAAGTCCACGGGGCTGCTCTCGAGCCCTCGGTGGCTGCAGGGGCCATAGGTCTTGGCTGGCTCTCGCGTCCGGCGGCATCCCCGCACAGACCCCTGGCTTTCCCGCCGGAGATGGTTTCACATCAGGATGCTGAGAGCCGCAGCCCTGCCCCAGCACTGCCGGCCCCTCCTTCAGCCTCAGTGTGGTCTCAGGTGCTGGGACCAACCTCGCTGTGTGTGTGTTTCCTGTTCATTTCCATCTCCTCAGTGAGACCCCGGCCTTCACAACGTATTCGGGCAGCTGCATTCACTGCTGAGACCCCCAGAGTCTACCTCAGTATCAGCACATAATAGATATTCAGTAAAAACCTGAAGAACACGCTGGGAGCAGCAGCTACGCCTGGAATCCCAGCACTGTGGGAGGCCGAGGCAGGTAGATCACTTGAGGCCAGGAGTTTGAGACCAGCCTGGCCACATGGTGAAACCCCATCTCAACCAAAAATATAAAAAATTAGCCGAGTGTGGTGGTGCATGCTTATAATCCCAGCTACTTGGGTGGCTGAGGCAGGAGAACCTGGGAGGCGGAGGTTACAGTGAGCTGAGATCGTGCCATTGCACTCCAGCCTGGGCAACACAGTGAGACTCCATCTCAAAAAAAAAAAAACAACTTGATGATCAGATAGATGATCAATACTTCAAGTGGTTTCCAGCCCAAACCTGTCCAGTCAAGGCCCCAAACGAGAACCTCCTGGTTTCATTAACACTAGGTTTGCCTAATGGCAACACTGGCCAAACCTAATGTTGATACAATTTTACTTTCGGGCCTTTCCCTAAATGGAAAAAAAAAAAAAAGTATTATCATTTGTCAGTGTCTTTCAAATGCTTGGAACAGAGAGGGCGACCTGCGGACCTGGGCTTGGCCTGCCTGAGCATCCCTGGGAGGAGGCATCCCCACCAGGTCTCCAGGAAGGGGAGGGGATTACAGCACCCCGAGTCCAGAGGACCCCCAGAAAGCACATCCAGCCACCCTCCATCCACACCGACCCAGTGGCCTCACCCAGACACCAACAGGCTGTGTCCTTTCAAGGTACCAGTGCAACTGGGCCTGGGGGCTTGAAGGTCAGAGGTCAGGGGTCAGTACAGTTGAGACCAGATAGGAGATTGTGTCAAACTCCAGAGAGATGGGGTGACCCCCTCACTGCCTCCTGTAGCCCCCAGGCTGCTTCCCGCAAAGCAGGGTCCACCTGGGCTCACCAAGCTCCCAGTGCGGTACGAGGGCAGAGGCTTGAGCAGAAGCCCACCAGGGTCTGGTCGCCAGACAAACCCAGTCCTGGTGAGGTCAGAGGCAGGTTCAAGGAGGAGGCCTGAGGCAGGAACAGAAATGTTGACCAGGGTGTCGGTGGGGGCGGCACCGAAACCCACGTCTGCCTCCAAGAGCAAGAAGCTCAGCCTCTCTCTGCCTAGGCCTCTCCTTCAGGCTCGTGCAGTTCCAGCCCACAGAGCTGTGGATAGCTGCGGCAGACACAACAGAAGCAGCCAGCCGGCGTGTGGCCTGCACGTCTCGGGGGCTCAGCAGGTGGCACGGCTGTGATTGTGAGGTGGCCTTGGTGTGGCCATGTGTGAGGATGACCTGCACCTAGGCTGGCTGAGGCTCTGCTCCTAGATGAGGTTGCGGACAGGCGGTCTGCTTGAGGGGAGCCCAAATGCCAGCCCGGGGTGGTGGGCCCCTCAGTCAGCCCAGGTCAGGCCAGGGTTGCACGCCCCTGGAAGCCACAGCTCCATTCCCGTGGGCTTGGCTGTACTCACTCGATGCCAGGCCCCAGCAGCACCAGGTAGCAGCTCCCTGGACACGGGAAGACCATGCCTGCATCTGTGTTAGCGCTGGCTGTGGGGGCCCAGGGACCTGTCTGACCCCATGGCCAGCAGCTGGCCCTGGGGAGAGCAGGGCCTTCAGGACGGCACTCCCAGACCTCACTTTGTTTAGGATCCGCTCGCTGCCAGACCTTCAGGGTGCAGTCTCTCCTCACAGGTCCTGTGGCGTCGCACCCGCTGAAAACCGTAGCCCCGTCAGGCTCAGGAGGGGCAGGAGGAGCCGGCACCCACGTGGGCTTCACCCTGCTCCTGATGACAGGCACCGGCGCTCTCCAGACGGCAGTGCTGTGCTTGCCGGATAGATCTGCTGGGTGGACCTGCCAGCCGGCACCGGTTTAATTCCCACTCCCCTTCCTTGCCCCGAAGACTTGGGATAAAGGCCCAAAGTGCATGCCCAGAGGGTGGCTGGAAACCCCCCAGTCCCAGCGATTGTGGGGACCACCCATGTTAAAGGAAGACTGGCCTCTTGGGAGAGCGCCAAGGCACACATCCTCAGAAACCCTGGGGACCCATCAGCAGACACGCCGCCACAGCAAGATGAACTCGGCCAGTGGCGCCCACTCTTCCCGCTGGTCTGGAGGCGGTGGGTTCATGCCCAGATGCCAAGGCCCAGAAGCAGAGTGACAGACAAGGCCAGAGACAAAGGAAGAGAAAGGAGACGCTGGGGGAAGGGAGAGGGAATGAAAAGTATTTGGAATGGCAAATAGGGGAGGGAGCTGAGGCCAAGAGAAGAATCCAGCCCTTTCCTCAAGGGAGACAGATGGGTGAGGCCAGGACCCAGCCCCGGGGGCAGGTTCCAGGCTCAGTTCAGGGCCTGAACTGTTGTGGGCCTCAGTTTCCCCATCTGCGAATGACGGATTCAGACCCGTACATCCAAGAGCTTCCTCCAACACAATTAACTGGTGACCAGACAACGTGCCTGGGAGGAGGAAGGAGGGAGCCAGATGAACCTCGGCCTGAACCCCAAGTCCTGCTGGGCCTCCTGGGTCTCAGTGGGTGGAGGCCACCATGGACTTGGAGATCTGAAGCTCAGCCCACCTGCTGGCAAGGCCCCTGTGGGTAGGGGCAGCCTAAAGAACTCAGCAGAGGGGCTGGGCTCCTGAGAACGGCTGGGGGAGCCAAGGCTGCATGAAGGAAAAGACTAGCAAAGCGGGGGGTGCAGGGGGCAGCCGCGGACACTCAACCCAGGCGGGAGCAAAGCCTCAGCACAGCACCCACCACCCTGAAATCCCCTCACCAGCTCAGAACCTGCCGGGAGAGCCGGGAGGAAGTGGCGGTCACTGGGATTCACGCTGTTTCCAGACCAGACAGCAGTGGACACGGAGCTCAGAGGCCCCAGCCTAGCCCACAACTCCCTCCCTGAGCCCCCGCGGGAAGCAGCTGCCGCCTCTCACGAACACATTCTTAATTCAGTGGTTTCACTCCCTGGTGCTTGCCAAGGTATTGGATACCTGAGAAGCCAAAGATTCACATTCTCTACAGAGGCAGCTGCTGCCCCCATCCCGGCCTGCTCAGAAGACTCTAAAGGCTGTTAGTGAGCAACAGAGCTGTGTGCTGAGCCCTGCCTGCCGCCCCGGTACCCTCCGAGAGCAATCCTGAGAGCGTCCCAGGAAAAGGCCGGCAAGGCCGCCATGCCTGCCGCACCGGCTTCATTCCCCTGTCTCATCCTGCCCCCTGGCGTCGGGACTGCAGACACCTGAGCTGGCTCCTAACTAGGGCAGCCACGGATGGCTCTCCAGGTGGCCGTCCCCTACTCAACAGGGGTCTGCACCAGTCCTCCTCCGGGAAGGATGCCCTGCAGAGACCCACATGGCCATGAAGACAGGGAGTCCAGGTCTAACTCGATCTCGGCTCCTCCTTGCTGTGTGATCCTGAGCAAGGTGTGTCCCCTCTGTGCGCCTCCGTCTCCCCAGGTGTCAACAGTGGGCAATGAAAGAACACATCTGTCTCACAGGGTTGCCGGGAGAATCTCGAGATGATCTGAGCAAGAGGATCTGTGCCAGGCCCAAGTCAGGGCCCCCTCAAAACATGCAGCCCTCAGAGGGGCTCAGCCACCAGCAGGTCTACGGCACCACCCACGGCAGAGCCACACAGCCAGGGGCTCCTCCTCTCCCAGAATGCCCGCCTCCCCCAGTGCCAGCCGCCGCTGTTGCAGGTGAACAGCCTATTCTCTGCACAAGTGGGAGCCTGCAGCCACATAGAAGTTAGGGTAGCTGGGGTGCTGCATTGCTTCTGAGTCTGCACATCCTGCTTCTCCTTCATCCTCGGGAGACTCTCGGGGACCCAGTGCCCAGCTTGAGAGAGAACTGGAAACTCCAGGCCTGGACCACAGGAGCTCAGTGGCAGCCCTGCCATTTCAGGGAGTCAGACGTCCCTGACGCTGGGCGTCCTCGCAGCAGAGTTTAAAAAGCCATTGCTAGGAAAAGCCCCACTGGGAACATCACGCTGAAAATCTCTGTTTGGATGCAGCGCTTTGCCCCAAGGGTGCCGACAACCACAGACATGGGTGCTATGCACCAAACCATCAACACTCCACTGACCTTAAAATGTGCTGACTTCTTTAAAACCCCAGGAAGAAATTAATAACAACATCTAGGGCAAAGATAACGAATTTTTCACTAAGTGGGAAGGCTGGCCTCTGGTTTGGAGAAGAGTCCGGGTCAAACTGGGTCCAGCCAAGTGAGGAACCTCAGTCCGGTTCCCATGGCCTTGGGGACGGACGAGGCCTTCACAGCCTGGGGACCCGTTTTCCTCACCCCAGTGACAGGGTGGAAGTCACCTTACAAATCACCACGGTGCACACCCCCCGGGCTGCAGCAGCCCATGCTCTGCAGACATGCAAATATTAAGACAACATTATCTGCACGCCTCTCTGCAGGAAGGTTGCATCCCCTTAGCAGTGGGATCAAAAAATTTTTAGTAAATTAAAAAATTATTCAAAAGAACATTTCTCTCTCACTGAGAAAAAGGCAGGGTGCCTCCTTTTTCCTGAGAGGAAAAATCCTCTGTAAAATCTCTCTCTCTGTAATCAGGCACATACAATAGGCATTAGTTCCAGGGAATTTCAACAGAAATCAGAAATAAAAAGAGATAAGAAAGTTCCAACCAGCCTCCGAAAAGGGGCATTCCAGACCCACCAGGGAGATACTCTATCCCTTTTCCCCTCAGTTCACGTGTGTGTGGGGGCAGGAATGTCTGCAGTAAGAATTTAATCCTGCCCCAAAGAGGCCTGACCTCCGTCCTCAGCCACTGGGAGGTGACCTCCACGATGTCCTGCCTGATAGGAGTCATTGTTTGCCCAGGGCCTTGGGTCACATGGGAGAGTCCAGTGATGTGACTCAGGGTGGAGGACAGCCACCATGATGGCCTCAGAGTGGGGCTGGCCATGCCAGAAAGACCAACGGTGTCATGGAGGGTGGGAGATGGGGCCATGTGGTGTCAATCAGCCCAAGGACAGAGACAGGCCATTTGGGTGGTCACTCCATCAGCCATGCCCATGTAATGGGGCCCCAGTGAGAACCTGGACACTGTGGCTTGAGGCTGGCCCTGGCTCACGCTACCACATCGACACAGGAGAGTCACACGTCCCAGTCCCACAGGGAAGGGACAGCAGGAGCTCTGCTCGGGGCACTTTTCCTGGACTCTGTCCCCTGCCTCCCCTCCTTCGGCCGATCTTAAATCTGTATCCTTTCCCGGTAAGGAATTGACATATGTAGATGTTGCTCCCACCCAGACAGACTGGCTCCCTTTCTGGCTTCTGCCACGACTGGAGGCTTCCTGAGGCCTCCCCAGCAGCTGAGCAGGTGCCACCGTGCTCCCCGTACAGCCTGCAGACCCGGGAGCCAATTACACCTCTTTTCTTCATAAATCACCCAGTCTCAGGTATTTCTTCACAGCAGTTCAAGAATGGACTAATACAGAAACCACAACTGTGAGTGTAACAGCTTTCAGGGAGTTCCGGGAGTCCCTCCAGTGAATCATCGAACCCGAGGGTGGCCCTAGGTGCCTGAACTTGTGATAGGTACCAGGGTGAGGCCTTGTGTGGACTGTGTCCTTGACCTTTGTAACTGGCCTGAACTCTTATCGAGTGTGTGTGTGTGTGTGTGTGTGTGTGAGACAGAGAGAGAGAGCAAGAGAGGAGAGAGAGAGAGAGGAGAGAGAGAGGAGAGAGAGAGAGAGGAAAGAGAGAGAGAGAAACAGAGAAATTCCCGATCTGATATAAATCTATTTTCCGGAATACTAAAGTTATACATCTTGGAACTGACAAATCCAAGGGAAAAATTATCCCCACCCCAGCCTCTAAATTCATGCAACTGAGTTAGCTTGAGAACGTCCAAGAATTCCAGACGGTTAAGTCCAAAATTCGAGATAAGGCACAGACATTGTTAGCTGCTCCTGGTCCGAAAGCCAACACCCCTACAAACCCAGAGACACACGTGGAGACCAGATAACCACCAGGACTGGCCTCCATTCTGTGCCCAGACTTTGAAAAGAAGGATGGAGCCAGGCGGGGGGGGGAACCTGCGCTAGAATAAGACGAGGTGAAACCATTGCACGAGGTGGCCTGGAGGGAGCCGGGAGCAAGCCAGCCCTGCAAAGCCCCCACCTGAGAAGCCAGGTTATGCCCGCCCCATCAGTTCACACCCGTCGGCAGCTGCGAGCGGGCGGTGGTGACCCTGGCTCTGCACTCAAGTTTGCGGACGCTGCCGTTCATGCAGCACTTAGCTGCCTCGAGACGCACTGACCTGAATCTGTTCTGGATTCTTAGCAAGCAGCATGACAAGGAAGTCACAGTCGCAGGGACCTCGGTAGGCAAGTGTCCTTCGAGGAAAGTGGGGAATCCTCCGTGCGGCGGAGCGAGCCTGGGTGAGCAGAGACCGGCCGTCGGCCATTCCACTCCCGGGGCCCACGAGCAGGGCAGACCCCTCCCGACCGATGTAGAGAAGTCTCGTCTCTGAAACATGTCACCAACACACAGTCTCTACTGTCCTGCATCCCTAAAAGCAGAGTGATGCCTATTCACGGCTCACTTTCAAGTGGCTGAGCCACTAGGCGGGAAGGCCCACAAGCCCCACCCCACCATCCAGCCGCACCCCTGCCTTCCCGCCCCAGCCCTGCCTTCCCACCGCACCCTTGCCTTGCGGCTCGCTCTTTCCTGCATCTTCCCACGGCCTGTGCTGCCCCTAGGGGGCCCTCATGGCCTTTACTGTCAGCTAGTGAGGACAAAGCACCCCGTGACATCTCGGTAGCTCAGATGAAACCTGTTTGATTTGAAAGCTGATGATTTTAGCTCCCGAAGGCCACATGTGGGAATCGACCTGGACTTGAGGGCCATGGTTCCCAGTCCTGCTGGGTCTGTGTCCTGCCAAAATGCAACACCCATGAGAACTGGGCAGGGCCCCACAGTGTCTCCTCCTGGGTGGCCTTGACGTGTGTCAGTGGCAGCCGAGGACGGATGCTTGGGTTTCAACAAAGGCAACCGATCACACAGCGCCGCCAAGAGAGGCTGCGGGGCAGGGGAACCTCAGAACCCTGTAGTCTCTACCCTGGGTGCACACCGTTCTTCAGGAAGTCCTCATCCTGCCCATGGCCTGAGCACGGCTACACGGCCACGGAGGGAAAAACAGCTGCCCGTCTATGACTAGTACGTTTTCGGGAAAACTCATTTATCTGTCGGCTGTCCCTGCTATGCCCCTGATGTTTGGCCAAGTGAGCCTACGGGGTGCTGGGCACAAGAGCATCTGCGAGTGGGAGGCAGACATGGATCTGCAGGGAGGGACCTGTCCACACGCCCGCTCCCAGCCTGAACCTCACTCTGCCATCGGCACGATCCCTGGCCAGTTTCCACCACCAGCAGCCCCTGCTTGAAGGCAAGGGAGCTCTCAAAATAGGGCTTTTCATCTTGGTGTTTCTCTTTCTGACTGCCCAAAGGTTCTCATAAAATGGCATTTCTTTTTTCATCTAGCTGGAAGTTCAGCCTTTTCCAAGCTCTGTAAATCCCAGGCCTTTTCTTCAAAGGACACTGCAGCATGATCCCAGTGGAGGGCTGGCAGCGAGACGCAATGTGGCCCACCACTCGGAGCTTTTATGCTGGATGACGTTGGAGTTCACGATTTGAATATTCCCCCCTGGTGCGCGGTTTCACTGATACCCAAATGGAGTGCGTTCTTCACATGGTCAGGGCAAGCAGAGACTACAGGGTTCCCGAGGTTCCCCTGCTCTGCATCCTCTCTCTGCAGCTGTGGGCGTGCACCGTGACTCCCCATGGAGGGTGCAGCTCCACCCCGGCGGGAGCAGCACCCACAGCTCCCACGGCCCTGCCTGTGCGCTGCCTGCAGTGCTCTGCAACGTGCGTGCAGAGAGCCCAACAAACGTCTGATGAATGAAACCAGTGGACTCCACCAGGAGACAAGTCCTGGCCTCCACTGGAGCATCTCCACGGGGCCTGTGTCGGTGAAAAGTGGAAGCGAGCGAGTTCTCCTAGGTAGACCTCCACATCCTGCCTCCTTACACAGTGATTGTGAGCTGCCATCAATAAGAACAGATGCACAATTTCTAGAACACACACAATTAGGTGCCCATAAAAAACAGAAACCAAAAATTAAAAGACAAGTGAATGAGAAAGAACAAAACAAAACCACAATATTGAGAAACTTTAAGGAAGGCTCAAATTTCCTGGTAAGGGGCAGAGAGGGGCCAGGGCTGGGCATGAGCCCGGGAAGAGACAGCCAGGCCGGGCTGACCCAGCTGGGTCAGGCCATGGGTCATGACCTCCAGGAGACCACAGAGCACCAGACTGGGGCAGGCGCCATGGACCCGCTGCTGCCTCCTGATCCCAGCAAGTTGTAGGATATGTGAAGCAGAAAATGATCTACTCTACTCAAACATGGTCACGTCACAGACTATTGATCAGTCTACAAAGTGGGCTATAAGAGTCCAGGGGCTGTTCAGCCCCCAGTGAGAGCCCCAAGGGGGCAGGCATTGGGCCCCTCCACCCGCACCTCCTTCACCATCTCTGCACGGCGCCGACAGTTCCTACGTATTTCACACCTGATTCTGACGCCACCAACTCCAGAAGAGACCCTCTGCCCCATGCTGGTGGCTCCCTGAGGTTTCTGGGCATCTTCCAACTGCCCCAGGGGGAGCCCTGTGAGTCTATCGGGCGCCCTACCAGGCTCGGAGTCTACATCCTTCTCTGCTGTGTCCTTCATTCAGGGCAGGACCTTGGCACATGCGCATGGGGCAGACACGGGAGGAGCTGCGATACTTTCCGACAGCAGACGGCTGTCCTACCGCAGGGTTATTTTTGCCCAGCTAAGTCGGGTGGACCAAGAGGATAGGAGAGGGTGGGCTATTAAGAAAACATTAGTTTAGGTCAACTCAAAGAGAATGTTTTTTTCTTTTTTATGACGAAGTCTCACTCTGTCACCCAGGCTGGAGTGCAGTGGCGCGATGACATTTTAAAAGCATGCTGCAAGTTTTTTCCCCTGCCTTCTCCCTCTCTCTCTCTCTCTCTACCTATTACGTCTTTCTTTTAATTATAAAGGGCCAGTATGCAAGAGACAACCCCTCCTCATACAGGCCACCATCTGTTGGCAGGAACACGATGTGCTCTGGCCAGGGTGGCCTCAGTTAACCAGTCTCCCGACTGCCAGTCAGTTGGAAAATCTCTTCAGCTTTCTCACATACTGAGCCGGGGCACAGCAGTGTTTAAGTTGGAATCTGTGGTATGGGCAAGAATGCAAAGTTCCTCCAATCCACAATCCTCAAGTTCTCTGTGTGTGTCTCACCCCCAGCCAGTCAGCCAGCCCGCCAATGTCCCCTGGGTATCACCAGCCTCCGTTAACAAAATACGGACCCTGCCTACCGGGGACTTACAGTTCACGTGGGGGGCCAGCCACGTACAAACCAGCACAGACTTCACACACCTGCCACCATGAGGAGTCTCCCTGTGCTCTGACCTGGCTGGGCAGGGGCACAGCTAATCAGGAATAAGAACGGAAGCAGACACTGGGAACCCGGAAGCCGTGGCGCAGAGGTGGCTTCGGCCGAGCCTGGTTTTCTGCTCCCTCCAGGGTCTCCTGCAATTCCACATGGCAGCTTGAGGCAGAGCGGGGGAGAGAATTCAAGATTGGCTGCTCTGCCCACGCCAACACCTCCCACTTCGTCAGGAGGGGTAGCCTGTCCAGACAGGGCTCCACTGCACATTCAGCCCTGACTAGGAGGCCTTGTTTCCCCGGGGTGGGCCTGAAAGGGGCCTGAATCCTAGAGGATGAGGGATGGAGAGGGGGCCCCAGCCACTTCCTCCCAGGATCCTCGCCTGACACCCCCAGCCCTGTGCTGTTGCCCATGTGGGCTCTCCCCCGTGGCTCTCATCACATTGCAAATGTACAATTCTGTGTGATGATTCCACGCCTGGGCTCGTGCCTGGCCCAGTCTCCAGCACACGGTGGAACCTGATACGTTGAGTGAATTAGTGGATGTGCTATGCTCTCTCTGGGATAGAGGGGGAGAAACGGGCCTGGCCCACCACGGGGTCCTGGTGGAAGAGTGCAGAACGCTACAAAAGCAGTAACTGGATGACTGAATGTGGGGGGCAAGGGGGCATCCGGGAAGGGCCCCCTGAGGACAGGAGATTTAAGCCAAGTTGAGATTTGAAGAATGGATTAGCCAGGCAAAACGTGGGCTGGGGGGCTGGGGAAAGAAGGTTTTCAGGCAGAGGGAAGTGGGGAAGAGGCTTTGCAGCGGTCAGGGGCTCAGGGAGGCAATGTGGACAGCAGAGGGGCAGGGGAGCAGGTGCTGGGACTCTGTGCGTCTGTGCGTCTGTGCGTCTGGACTCCCTGGAGCAGGGAGCGGCAACAGTGGGCAAGCTCAGGAGCCCTTCTGCACACTCATTCAACAAACAGCTGCTGGGCACCCACAGTGTGCCAGGCACCGTGCCAGGACTTACAGGCCACTCTAAGACTATGGCTCTGGATCCCAGAAGCAGGGAACACCCCAACAGCTGTGGGCCACCCACCCAGAGGAAAAGGTGAGACCAGCCGTGGGGCTTCAAAGTCTAGAATTAACAGCAACCGGCATCTGATAGGATGTGGGCAGGGCGAGAGAGACGTTCACGAATGGCCTGGGTGTCAGGCCTCAGCAGCTGGGAGGCCAGAAACCATCCTCATCCCAGACCCGGGGAGGGGACAGACCACAGTGGTGAAGTGAAGGAGAGTGCCCTTTGGGATGTTCAAGTCCACATGGCTCGGAGCCCAGAGCCCCCTTCGGGCGGGTGAGGCCAGGCAGTGAGGCGTTTACATCAACTGGCACCAACCACAAACAAGACAGGCAAACACCAGCCAAGCCCCAGTGGATGAGAACTCTGAGCTCCCAAGGACTGGGAAATAAAACCACTGAACCAAGCTTATTATGAAACCAATCTCTGCGAAAATGGGACAGGCTAGGTGTTTAACAAAGTATCACTGGCTCTCATTTTTTTCTGAACAGCTGGCAGCGATTATATTAAGTTTCCGTTTCGAATGGATTTCCTGCCAGTTACACATTTGTCTCCTCCCCTGCTGTACAACATGGGAAAAAACACTGGAGAATCGCGGGGCTGGGCTGGGAAGAGAGAGGGTACAACAGCCAGGTAGGAGCGTGTGTGAGTGTGCACACACCAGGGCTGCAAGCATCTTCACTCATTGCCGAAAGCAAAACCCCACGTGCAGTCTAATTTCAGGGCTCCACCTAATTACCAAACATCACGCTTCTAAAGAGAGTGGAGGCTGCATAGAGCTCAAGCTGGCAGGATCCTTAAATACTCTCTCTTCTCAGGCACTAAAAGGAGGCATCAGCTGCATGTCTGGGCTTTGAGGGAGTCATACCATAAGAGCAGGCACACTGATGCTTTTGGAAGAGATTATTAATCACACCCTGCCTTGGAACAGTGCACAGAAGGACCCCAAGCAGGCCAGGATTCATAATGCAACGCAGTTCACTTTTCAACTTTTGTAGTTTAAGTGGAAAACCTAATGCTTCTAACAAAACTGCCTGATTTAAATGTTCTCACTTGCAGAAAACTAATAATGATTTTAAAAGGAAATATGACTCTCATTTATTTGCAAAGCACAGTACCAGCTGCTGGATGCGCCCTGTGCCCGAGCACCTGGGAGCCCGCCCTGGACTGGGCAGCCACATGCAGGCGGAGAGGGGAGGGGCCAGGTGTCCTCGGCCACTGACGTGGTTTCCACCTCGTGCCCTTTTCTGAAGACACACATCCTAGAGCCCAGAGAACTCAAGGGCTGGAGGGTTTCTTTTTTTTTTTTTTTTTTTTTTGAGACAGAGTCTCGTTCTGTCGCCCAGGCTGGAGTGCAATGGCCGGATCTCAGCTCACTGCAAGCTCTGCCTCCCGGGTTTACACCATTCGGGCTGGAGGGTTTCACGCAAGGCTGGATTTCATTTCTATGTTAAAATTCTTAAGAACAGAAAAGTGGGCCGGGCGCGGTGGCTCACGCCTGTAATCCCAGCACTTTGGGAGGCCAAGGTGGGCGGAATATTTGAGGTCAGGAGTTCAAGACCAGCCTGACCAACGTGGTGAAACCCCATCTCTACTAAAAATACAAAAATTAGCCAGGCGTGGTGGCGCGTGCCTGAAATCCCAGCCACTCATGAGGCTGAGGCAGGAGAATCGCTTGAACCCAGGAGGCGGAGGTTGCAGTGAGCTGAGATCACGCCACTGCACTCCAGCCTGGGAGACAAAGCGAGACGCCGTCTCAAATAAAAAATAAAAATAAAAAACAGAACAGTGGTCCTCAGCTTTATAAACACCTCCCTTAGCTGATGTGAAGGCCAGGATGTCAAGCAGCGGCCGAGGAGGACCCATCACAGCAGCTCAAGCCTGCTAAGGCAGTGTCTGCTGGAGGCGTGGCCGCTGTGTCCCCCCAGACCTGATAGGGCGTGGTCACTGGAGGAGGCGTGGCCGCTGCGGGTCCACCCAGACCTGATAGAGCGTGGCCATTGGAGGAGGCGTGGCCGCTGTGTGTCCACCCAGACCTGATAGGGCGTGGCCATTGGAAGAGGCGTGGCCGCTGCGGGTCCACCCAAGCGCGCTAGGGGCGTGGCCACCAGAGGAGGCGTAGCCGCTGCGAATCCACTTTTGCCCCGGAGAGTAACCGGACAGCGGAGGGGTCAGTTCCCGCCTTGCACGTGACAGGGGGTGAGAACCTGACCCCCAGCCTGACGCCGGACCCTGGCCTCCTGGGCCCACCGACGGCCTCCACTGAGGCCCGATCCCGCCCGCGACGTGGGGGACAGCAGAGGCCACCCCAACCCAAAGCGGCACCTCGCAGGGCAGCCCAGCCTACGACAAGCGCGCAAACTTCCTCAGCGGGACCGCAGCAAGGGCAGGCCTAGGGGTCCCTCGCGCTGCTCAACGCCGCTAACCGGCGCTCAGAAACCAGCGCTCTGCGGCACTGGAGAAAGCACCTCCCGCCCTCCTACAGGCTCTTGGCCAGGGACTGCCAGGGGAGGCGCCCCTCACGGACGCCCCGCCCGCCCCTCTCAAACATGGCGGCCACAGGCGCACGAGGGAAGAGCCCCTCACAAACATGGCCGTCTGCCGCTCTGAAACATGGCGGCCACAAAGGCTTCAAGGGAAGCAACCCTCACGAACATAGTTGCCTGCCCCTCTCAAACATAGCGGCCACAGGCCCACCAAGAGAAGCGCCCCTTACAAACATGGCCGTCCGCCCCTCTCAAACATGATGGCCAAAGAAGCTTCAACGCAAGTGCCCCTAAAGAACATTGTGGCCCACCCCTCTCAAAACATGGCGGCCACAGGTGCACCAAGGGAAGCGCCGTTCACGAACATGGTCGTCCGCCCCTTTCAAATATGGCAAACACAGAAGCTACAAAAAAAGCACCCCCCGCAAACATAACCTCCCAGGCCTGCCATGGGCGTGGGAAACATAGCGGCTACAGGGGTGCCAAGGGACGCGCCCTCACGAACATGGCCTCCCACAGGACGACTTACTGCTCCAGTGTCCCAGCACTGGCCCAAAGCCCGCGAGCTGCGCCCGTCGCTTACGTAAAAGCCAACACTGTGGGGTCACATGACGAGGGCGCTGCGCTGTGATTGGCTCTGCTGACGTCGGACGCCGCCGCGGCGCGCTCTGCAGACTCCGGGTCGCCGCTCCGCCGGGACGCGTTGGTCCGGGGCGCGGGGTTCTTGGCTGCGGCGCTCACACTCATGAGGAGCCGGAAGGTGAGGGCTGGTACTGGGCTGCAGCTGCGCTGGACAGGGCGGGGACTCCGGGCCACCTGCTGTCTGGAGAGCCGGGGCGGGGTCACGGGGTGCCCGTGACCTAGGAACGGCCTCCGCTTGGGCCTCGCCCCCGGGAGAAGCGGGGGGCTCCAGGCCACACTCCCGGGAGAAGGGGAGCTCCCAGACCACGCCCCCGGGAGAAGGGAGGGGCTCCAGGGCAAGCTCCCGGGAGAAGGAGGGCTCCCAGGTCACGCCCCTGGGAAAGGGGGAATCCGGGCCACGCCCCCGCGAGGAGGGGCGCTCCCAGGCCACACCCCCAGGAGAAGGGGAGCTCCCAGGCCACGCACCGGGGAGAATGGGGACCCCGGGCCACGCCCTAGGGAGAAGTGGAGCTCAGAGGTCACGTCCCCGGGAAAAGGGGCCTCCCAGGTTATCGCCCCCCGCAGAAGGGGGGCTCCGGGCCATGCCCCCGGGAGAAGGGGAGCTCCCAGGCCACGCTGCCGGGAGAAGGGGGCTCCGGTCCACGCCCTCGGGAGAAGTGGAGCTCACAGGTCACGTCCCGGGGAGAAGGGGGCTTCCCAGGCCACGCCCCCTTGAAGGGAGATTTCAGGCCGCTGTCCCAGGAAGGTGGGGTGCCCTCTCCAGAACTGGTTTCAACTCCTGGTAGTGCTGGATGCTGCGGAGCTGAGTTTGTGCCCCTCAACTGCTGCCACTCCAGTGGAGGTCACACAGCGTGTGACCTCAGGTTGGCCCCATGTACTTAATGTGCTAAAAGTGGGGTGATGTGGGATCCACCCAGAGGGTGGTGAGGATTGAAGGGGGTGCCAGTGTCTGGCAAGGGTCAAGTGCTTACCACGTGGGTGTAACAGTTAAAGGTGAAAGACCCTTTTCACAGTGCACTTGGCGCGGGTTCAGGTCCACCTGGGGAGGCTCTGAGCTGCTTGGAGGCTCTCCTGGTTTGTTCAAATGGAGTGACCACTTGTGAATTCCAACTCCTTTTACTATTTTTAATCTTTGAACCAAAACTAGGCAGCATACACTTGGATCTTTTTTAAAACCCAGTCTGGTAGTTTCTGCCTTTTGATTGAATTGTTTAGCCCGTGCACATTTAATATTATTGATATACTGTAGTTAGGTTTACATATGCCATTTTACTTTTTCTTTACTTTATACAAGTCTGTCTTTTTCTTCCCCTATTTCTTCTTTAAGTGGATTAAAGTAAATATTTTCTAATGTAGCATTTTAATTTAATGATTTTTTTACTACGTTTCTTGAGTTTTTTCCAGTGCTTGCTCTGTGTTTTACCGTATACATCTTAATCTTCATACTCTCCATATACATCTTAAGCTTCAGATTTGTACTAGGTTAATTCCAAGTGATAAGGAAAAGTTACCGTTATAGGTTATTTTTGTGGTATTTTGTTATATGTATTACATCTGGTAATGTTACAAACTCAACAATACAGTGTGATCATTATTACTTTCTGTCTGTGGTCATTTCCTCAACCAGTAGGGCTTTGCCTTCACCCACTTTCTTTGTTTTGTTATTGGCAAATATAGTACACGTCTGTATATATTATATACATGTTATTGTATACAATTGCTTTTTAAAATTATGAGAAGGAGGTAGAAAAATAGGCATTCAAACTATCTTTATAAGAACATAATTACCTTTACTGGTGCTGTTTGTGTGGGCGTGTGTGGGTTTGAATTACTGTCTGGGGTCACTTGCTTTCAGCCTGACGAACTTCTTTTAGTATTTCTTGTAAAGTGAGTTTTTATTTTGTTTTTTTGTTTTGAGACCAGAGTCTCGCTCTGTTGCCCAGGCTGGAGTGCAGAGATGTGATCTCAGCCAACTGCAGCCTCCACCTCCCAGGTTCAAGTGATTCTCACCTCAGCCTCTGGAACTGTTGGGATTACAGGAGCCCGCCCCTACGCCTGACTAATTTTTGTATTTTTACTGGAGATGGGGTTTCACCATGTTGACCAGGCTGGTCTAAAACTCCTGACCTCAGGTGATCCACCACCTCAGCCTCCCAAAGTGCTGGGATTACAGGCATAAGCCACCATGCCCAGCCCATTTTTGAAGTATAGCTTTGCTGGATATAGGATTCTTGGTTAACAGGTTTGAGTACTTTGAATATGTTTGAATATTCTCCATTGTTTCAGTCAGTGGTTCATTTATTGAGGTTCCCTTCTAAGTGGCTTTCTTCTTGTGGCTTTCAAGATTTTGTTCTCTTGTGGCTTTCAAGATTTTACCTTTGATCTTTGTATTTTTACAGTGATGTGTCTGTGGATCTCTTTGCATGTATCCTATTTGGAGTTCAGTTCATTAAGATTCCTGGATATGGGGTCAGGTACGGTGGCTCACACCTGTAATCCCAGCACTTTGGGAGGCCGAGGCAGGCAGATCACAAGGTCAGGAGATGAAGACCATCCTGGCTAACGTGGTGAAACCCCGTCTCTACTAAAAATACAAAAAAGTATCCAGGCGTGGTGGTATACACCTGTAGTCCCAGCTACTCAGGAGGCTGAGGCAGGAGAATGGCGTGAACCCGGGAGGCGGAACTTGAAGTGAGCCAAGATTACACCACTGCACTCCAGCCTGGGTGACAGAGCGAGACTCCTTCTCAAAACAAAACAAAACAAAACAAACAAACAAAGATTCCTGGATATGTAGGTTAATGTTTTTCTATAAATTTGAGAAGTTCTCAGCTGTTATTTCTTCAAATACTTTTTCTGCTTCTTTGTCTTTACATTTTTGTGGTTCTTATTATGTGTGTGTTAGTGCACTTAATGGTGTCCAGCATTTCTCTGCGGCTTGCTTTATTTTTCTTCATTCTTTTTATTCTGTGTTCTTCAGCATGCATAATCTATCGATCTACCTTCAAGTTTGCTTATCCTGCCAGTTCATATCTACTATTGAGCCCTTCTAGTGAATTTTGTTGTTTCAGGTTTTATACTTTTCTACTCCAGAATTTCCATTTGGTTTTTAAGTAATTTCTCTTTATTGATAGTCTCTTTGATGCAACATTATCTTATCTTTCTTCTTTATTCATGATCTTGATCTTGTTTATCATGGCTAACTTGTCCTTTATATATGTATGAATGTAACATCTGGTCACTCTCACAGACAGCTTCTGTGGCCTGCTTTTATTCCAGTGTGTGAGTCTACTTTTCTGTTTCTTTGAGTGCTTCATAATTTTTTGTTGGAATTATGTCTTCATAATTTTTTTGACATTTTAGATAATATATTTTAGCAATTCTGGGTACTGTCCGCAACCCTGGGGCTTGTCATTGTTGATATGCTTCTTTGTTTAGCAACTGAGTAGATTGTTTTGATATGTATTTCCCCTGCCACAGTGTTCAGCCTCTGATATTGCTGGTGGGGGGTGGCACCCAGCTTTGGGTATGCCCACAGCCACCCTGGATGACAGTGGTTTTAGCAGGGTCCTTTTCCTCTTTCCCTGACCACATCCGGCTGTTAAACTTCACTAATGCCAGCTTATTGTGCTATTCTCAGCAACAGCCTAGGCATAAGTTGCTCTGCAAACTAATCCAATCAAATTGTGGCTTCTTTGAAGGGATATTTTCTAAGGTCAGTGTTTGATTAGTTTGTTCTAGGCCCAAGAGGGCTCCTCCCAGCCATGATAGTCTCTGGTTCTCTTCTGCAAACTAGTTGGCCTACAGCTTGGCCTATTGCTTGATTCTCCACTGCCCCCACCCCTTCATCACAGCCTCCACTGTTCTTGAGCAAGTTCCCTTAGGCTTGAACTTCTCCACATTCCATTGCAGTGAATTTGGTGCCTTTGGGGAGACTTAAGAACTGTCTGTTTAGTTTCCTGCCTCTCACCCCAGGCAGAGCCTCTGAGCCAGGGCCATGCAGCTGAGGACAGTAATAGGCTTCTCTCTGAATGGGGATTGGGGGAGCCAGCAGCAGCCTGAGATCCCCCAAGTTTGCCTCCCCCGGCCTGGAACCACCTCACATCTGGGACAAGGTTGATGGGGCCCCAGTCTTCTTGGGTCACTGGGCGGAGCCTCCGGCAGAGGCTCAAACCCTGCTTGTAGAACGGAGCCAAGGTGAAGCCTCCATTCTATCAATAGGGTCTGAGCAGAAAGGAATTCCCCTCTTCTCAATCCTGCTCACTCAGGACCTAGTCTCAGCCACAGGTGGGATGAGAGCAGAAAGGGAAGCACGGCTGTCCTGCCTCTCCTGGGAGGAAACCCCGCCGCCTGGGAGCTGGGGAGGTGGCCCTGTGTTCTTGACTGCAGCAGGATGGCGCTTAAATGCCACAGACTCTCCATGTCCTTACCGAATGTATGTAGGTGTTCCGGAGCGAGTGTCTCTTCATTTGCTGGGTTCCCGTAGGACCATTTCCAAAGGCTCTCTAAATGGCTGTTGGGGGACTGCTCATCACCTTCTCTGAGTAGGAGGTGAGTGAAGCTCCTCAGGCCATCATGCTGAAGTCAGTCTCGGCCAGCCCTTTTGGGGAAACCGTGTTTCATGTCGTAGTCAGTCTCGGCCAGCCCTTTTGGAGAAACCATGTTTGTGCTTCTGACATACCAGTTATTAAACAATCTGCTGGAATCAGGAGAATCTCAATGATGAGAAAGTCTTTCCTTTTTTGGACTACGGGAGCAATCCAAGCTGCCCAACTGCAGAGCAGGAATCTGCAAGCGAGACTGTGACCAATTCCTGACATTTTGGAGTTGACACCTTGGAGGTGGTTAATCCATGGTGAAACTGAAGCTAAGCTGCTCTTATATTTTGGCTCCTGTCAATCCGGAGGGGACAGCAAATGGCCTGCTCAGGTGTTTGTAACAGCCCATGCTTCCAGGCCCACCAGGTCGTCTGGCTTTTCTATGCGGAAGGGGCCGAAAGGTCCACCTGATGAACCTGTTGCACGCAAAAAGTTCAGAACCACTGCTGCCAAGATGCTGACAGAAACTTGAGAAGCACCTGCTGTGGGAAAGACCTGCAGGCCTAGAACACAGAGTGGTGACAGCTTCTTCATTTCAGTCCTCACCTCAGGCAGCTTTTGGGGGTCGTATCTAGGGTGAGCTGTTGTGATGGAACAGAGATTTGGAGGCCAGGCATCACTTGTGTAACCTCATAAGCTCCTCACCCAAGTCGTCCTCATCTGAAATGTGCGTGCCACTCCTTTAAAGCTGCTCAGGCACCAAGGCGGGCTCCCCACACAGCATACTCCGCGCAGAGCAGCAAAGTGCCCGGAGGAGGACTCACAGCAAGGAGAGGAGGGTCAGTGGCTTTCTAGGACAGAGATGTCTTTTCCCTACAATGGTGTTTTAGGGAGATGGGCTTATTTAGGACCCAGTGGGAGGATTTTGATGAGAGATGTTTATGGCAACTCTTAGCAAGTTCTGTAACCTCTGTTGCCTCAGTCCCCTTGGTGTAACTGTAACCATCTCAGTAAAGCCCTGCCCTTGTAAGAGGACGGAGGCCCAGCCCCTCCCCCGTGTGCTGTGGTAGCAGGAACTTCACCCAGCCTGTGGGTACCTGGTGTGTCCTGTGTACAGCTGGCAGGTGTCCTGGCCTCTGGTGGGCTGCTGCCTGCTCTTCTCCCTCCTGTTTCAGACGCACACTCTGACTGCCACAGTATCACGAGGCCTTGGAGCTGCCACCCCATAGGGCTTCTGGAGCTGTCTTGGGCTATGGAGTGCATGGCAGAGACAGATTATTTCTATTTTTTTTTTTTTCCTTTATTTCTCTTATCTGCTGTTGAGCAGGGCACTCTTCATCCGTCCCCTTCTGGGTTCCAGTTCTAGGACCTGTTGGCAGCAGCTCCTGGGCCTTTCCTGGCCACATCAACCTGCATTGCTCCTGTTTATTGCTTCTACTACTCACACTCCTTCCTTTCGAGTTTTCTAAGTGCAGTGTGATATTCTGGACTGGATTCTGGAACAGAAGAACAGTTCATGGAGAAACTGATAAAATACAAATAAAAATCTGTAGTTTAGTGAAGAGTACTGTACTGTTGCTTAGTTTTTAATGTTGACAATGTCCTGTAGTTGTTTAACATTAGTGGAAGCTGAGTGAAGGCTACATGGCAACTCTCTGTACTATTTTACTATTATTATTTTTTCACAGACTTGGTCTTACTCTGTCACCCGAGTGGAGTGCAGTGGTGCAGTCATAGCTCACTGCACCCTCAAACTCCTGGGATCAAGCGATCCTCTCACCTCAGCCTCTCACGTAGCTGGAACTAGAGGTGCACACCACCACACCTGGCTAATTTTTTTTTTAATTTTTTTAAAGATGGGATCTCGCTGTGTTGCCCAGGCTGGTCTTGAACTCCTGGGCTCAAGCAGTCCTCCTACCTCAGCCTCCCAAGTAGCTGGGATTACAGGTATGAGCTATCACACCACTTTCTTTGTACTATTTTTTGCAACTTTTCTGAAAACCGAAAATTATTCCTCAATAGTTATTTTGAATGTTATGTCTTTAATTAATTTCTTTTTTGTTATTAGAAGAGTTTGCTTTGCATTCAGGATAAAAGAGAGGTGGACCAGTTTGTTAATGTTAAGATTTGTGAAACAGTAGCTAGCTGCTTTCAACTGATAGAATAGAACTCTAATTTGAGGGAGAGAAACTTTGGTTTCCTCATGTTACCTTTTTCTAAGAACTTTGACAATGTATAAAAGTTGGAGATCCTTCTAAGGAAGGCATGTGCTGCTTATTCTAAATGCTTCGAAGTTGACTTAATTCCCACTAATGGACAAATGGTGGTTATTGGAAACATACAAGGGAAGGGGGACAGATTGTCCCAAGCCTCCGAGATCGTGGAAAGAGTAGATCCTGTATCCTAATCCCAGGCACAGTTTGGTTTGGATTTACACATTCGGGCCACAGCTGTCTCCACAAAGATGATAAAATCCTGGAGTGGGAGGGGCTGTCTTCGGGTGTTCTTTAGGTGGGAAGTTCTCGTCTGCACGGCCATGCCGCCTTCCTGAGATCGCGCGCTGAGTGGCTCTCAATCTGTCAGCTCACAGGTGCAGTGCGGTCTTCGGCGCGCTTGAAAGCACGAAGTTGTTCGGCAGCCGGGTTGGCCTCTGCCCAGGAAGCCGCTGGTTCCACGTCTGCCAAGACAGCATGTCTGGTGAGCCCTGTTACCATGGAGAACGCCAAGATCCTGACTCGAGGGTCCATTTGTATACAAAATTGCCACTCCAAGATGTGTTGCTTTATAAAAATATCGAATGTTACTTGTCTGCCAGAGGGGGACTATTTCAGAAGAAAAGGTGACGGCACTGTAATTGCCTTCAGAGAAAGACACACTTGGCAGGCCGGGGCTGACTTTCCTAGCACCTCCCCACCCGTATGTGTGTCTAGACCAGGCTCTGATCCTAGCACCTGCACACCCGTGTGTGTGTCTAGACCCGGGCTCTGATGCTAGCACCTCCCCACCCGTGTGTGTGTGTCTAGACCCAGGCTCTGATGCTAGCACCTGCCCACCCATGTGTGTGTCTAGACCTGGGCTGTGATCCTAGCACCTGCCCACCCATGTGTGTGTCTAGACCAGGCTCTGATCCTAGCACCTGCACACCCGTGTGTGTGTCTAGACCCGGGCTCTGATCCTAGCACCTGCCCGCCAGTGTGTGTGTGTCTAGACCCAGGCTCTGATGCTAGCACCTGCCCACCCGTGTGTGTGTCTAGACCTGGGCTGTGATCCTAGCACCTGCCCACCCATGTGTGTGTCTAGACCAGGCTCTGATCCTAGCACCTGCACACTTGTGTGTGTGTCTAGACCCGGGCTCTGATCCTAGCACCTGCCCACCCGTGTGTGTGTCTAGACCCAGCTCTGAGGCCACTTGTGCTCATTGCTCTGTTCTTAGGTGGGCTGTCGAGTCATGCTGGCCCATTGCCGTGCAGCCTCACCCCCAGAGGCTTGAAGAGAAAGGCAGAGTGGGTGGGGAAAGGAATCTCATGCCGTCTGCCATCCACCCCAGCCCAGCCGTCACTTCCGAGGAGTGAGTCCCTGAACTTCCCGGTGAAGTAGAGCCACTTCCCGGTGAAGTAGAGCCGCTTCCCGGAGCCCAAGCTGAGGGGCTGGGACTTGGCCATACGCCAGCATGTAGCACAGAGCTTTGCTCATAATAAGGTGCTTGGTAAAATTTTGTCAAAGTCAATTTAACAAATATTTCTTGAGCACCAACTGTGTGCCAAGCCCTAATCGGTGAATAAAGCAAAGACCCCTTCCTTCCCAGAGCTTATGCCCTAGCAGAAGTGAATGAAAGCTGGGCTCTTTTATTGTAATTGTGTAACATATAAATGTGTGCTTCAGAATTCCCCTCAGGAGCTGTAACACCACTAGGGAAACTGAAAGTGTAGGAGTGATGTGGGGTGTGTCTAAATTCAGTCTCCCTTGTATTTTGTCCCTTGGTGGCAGAACAGTGAAATGGCGATCTGTGAAAGTTGTGGTCACAGCATCTTCATCATTTCAGATGTGAGAAGAAATACTAGCCTCTGGATTGAATCCTGTTTTATTTGCTAGATGTGTCTGGTTCCCCTTACTTTTTTTTTTTTCTTGACAGACTTCCTCATCCCACAAAGCCACAGACAGGCGAACGTCCAAGAAGTTCAAATGTGACAAAGGTCATCTTGTGAAGTCAGAATTACAGAAGCTTGTCCCTAAGAATGACAGCGCTTCTTTGCCAAAAGTGACACCTGAGGCCCCTTGTAAAAATGAGTTTGCTGAAAGCAGTGCCTTGCTTCCAGGCAGCGAGGCTGGCGTTTCTGTGCAGCGGGGGGCCGCAAGTCTTCCCCTCGGTGGCTGCAGAGTTGTGAGTGACTCTCGCTTAGCAAAGGCTAAAGACGGCCTGTCCGTGCCGAAGCACAGTGCTGGGTCAGGAGCAGAAGAATCCAATAGCAGCTCCACTGTGCAGAAGCAGAACGAGCCAGGGCGAGAGACAGAGGACATGCAGAAGCCACCACTTCAGATGGACAACAGTATCTTTCTGGATGATGACAGCAATCAGCCAATGCCCGTGAGCCGGTTCTTTGGAAACGTTGAGCTCATGCAGGTAAGGGCGGCGCCTTCCTCCTCCCGTGGGTACTCAGGCAGCCAGCCGCACTTTCAAGTC
Source organism: Papio anubis (assembly GCF_008728515.1). Lineage (NCBI taxonomy): Eukaryota > Metazoa > Chordata > Mammalia > Primates > Cercopithecidae > Papio > Papio anubis. The sequence continues at coordinate 2,859,659 of NC_044976.1, read as the reverse complement.
ACACACTCCCCACTCAGTGCAGGTAAATAATGCCTCAACACAACATTAAACATAAATTAATCATTTTAACCCACGAGGAGAAAATGAAAACATTGGCTAATTGGGGGCCCTCCCTCCATCTCCCGAGCTGAGAATCACTGCCATTGGGAAAGGCGGCGGTGGGAGGGGGCCTCCCGCAGCCACAGGTGTGTTTCCATGAAATCAGGTTTGTGGTTTTTTTGAACATCCACCCCACGCTCGCTGTTGCTTTCTTTTGTTTTGAACCCAGCATCTTTCCTTTTTACTCGATCAGCCCAGTAGGGAGGAAGCTCTCATCTAGAGGTGAATGCTGGGACTCGGGCGTTTTCACGCGCCTGAAAGGGAAGAGCGCTCTGCGAGCCCCAGAGCTGCTGGATGGGGCACACTGCAGATGCGGGTGCAGATGTGTGTTGCTCGTGACTGAAGCCATGTTTTCTTCTCTAAGGACCTCCCACCTGCGTCTTCATCGTGTCCTTCAATGAGCAGACGAGAGTTCAGAAAAATGCATTTCAGAGCCAAAGATGATGATGATGATGATGATGATGATGCAGAAATGTAGAGACCATACAAAATGATGTCCTTGCCCTATTTCATACCATTAACAATTTGACAGTTTAGCACATTACAAGATTTATATAAAATGTATCTCCAAGAGAATGTCTTAATCAGACTTCAGAACTGACCCATCAAAGTCAATAGTGCAAAGCACTGAATACCTGTGGACGATACACTCATGGGAACTCAAAGTCAGATAGTCTTTGAGGTTGCAAAGCTGCTGTACTGTGCCAATGTCCTTTCTTTCTTTTTTTTTTTTTTTTTTTTTTCCTTGAAGACAGAGTTTCTTTCTTGTCGCCCAGGCTGGAATGCAATGGCGCCATCTCGGCTCACTGCAACCTCCACCTCCCGGGTTCAAGTGATTCTCTTGCCTCAGCCTCCTGAGTAGCTGAGATTACAGGCGTGCGCCACCATGCCCAGCTAGTTTTTGTATTATTAGTAGACACAGGGGTTTCACCATGTTGGCCAGGCTGGTCTCAAACTGCTGACCTCAGGTGATCCGCCTGCCTCAGCCTCCCAAAGTGCTGGGATGACAGGTGTAAGCCACCATGCCTGGCCAGTGTCCTTGTACACATACATACATGGTGATGGCTTGAGTCAGCTGCAGGGCAGTGGGCTCAGTGAGAGGGATTTTTGTAAAGACAGCTCTTCACTTCAGCTCAGTAGCTTTGGTCATAGGCAAGTTTGTTTTCCATTATCATAATTTGATCATACTTGTGATGAATTCAATGCTAGTTCTTAAAGAACTCTTATTTCTGTATGCAGAGCTAACGTTTACTTTGGAAATTTTGCAAAATACACGTAAGAAAGAAATAAAATATATTTTGAAAATATGTTGAAAGCAGTCGTATGTTCTAAAACTGGATTCCTTTCTCAATGCCTGGGAGCTGAGTGGAGGAAGTGCATCCTGCCTCAGTCTCCTGCTCCCAAATGTTCGTAAGGCTGGGTCCATCTCTTTTTTTTTTTTTGAGACTGAGTCTGTCTGTTGCCCAGGCTGGAGTGCAGTGGCGCGATCTCGGCTCACTGTAAACTCTGCCTCCCGGGTTCAAGCGATTCTCCGGCCTCAGCCTCTCAAGTAGCTGGGATTACAGGCGTGCACCACCATGCCTGGCTAATTTTTCATATTTTTAGTAGAGACGGGGTTTCACCATGTTGGCCAGGCTGGTCTTGAACTCCTGACCTCAGGTGATCCGCCCGCCTTGGCCTCCCACAGTGTTGGGATGACAGGCGTGAGCCACTGCGCCTGGCACGGGTCCATCTTTTAGACCCGTTCACCACTGAGGCCCTTGAGACAGGGCCTCTTCCCTTCTCTTGAGTGTACTTCCACGCCCACTTGTCTGCCGCAGAAGTGCCAGGCTTTCCTAGTGTGTGTGGTGGGGAAGGCCGGGCTCTGCTCCAGGCCATGGAGAGGTCCGTGTGCAGCTGCCTGACAGGAGCCGCCCTCCCCAGCCCCAGCGGCATCAGGGAGCACCTTGCTGCGTGTGCTCGCCCAGGGCAGTGGAGAGAAGCCGTCGGGAGCGCTGTCTCCATGGCCTCTTCCTGCCACCACCTGCACATAGAAGCCGAGTGGACCAACCAGGAGCAAGCTGGGGTCCCTGGGTGACGAAGGACGGGGAGAAGTTGCCTAGGATGCGGGAAGACCATGTGGGCCTTTTCATGAGGGAGCAAGTCAGTCTTGCTGGTTTGAGCTTTTATACGTTTCTAGTTTAATTACAAGAGCAGCTAGAATTAACGCTGTGAAAATGTCCTGTGAAGCACAGGAAGGATTTTCCATAATAGATGAATTGGAAGCAAAATACAGTTGAAGCGCCCTATGAGAAGTGTTTCTGCTCTTTACTGTTCAAACACTGCCCTCCCTGAAGGTGTCATTCTCCACTTCTAATGTGATCCTTTTCTCATGAGCTGTGACCTTCACCTGCTTTGAATAACTTTGTGATTTATTGATCAACAAACTATAATTTGGAAATGTGTCTTGTAAAGTCATTTTATGATAACCAGGGAAATTAATTTACAACTTTTGCCAGGCACAGTGGCTCACACCTGTAATCCCAACACTTTGGGAGGCCAAGGCAGGCAGATCACTTCAGGTCAGGAGTTGGAGAACAGCCTGGCCAACATGGTGAAACCCTGTCTCTACTAAAAATACAAAAATTAGCTGGGCATGGTGGTGGGCGCCTATAATCCTAGCTACCTGGGAGGCTAAGGCAGACACTTGAAGATCACTTGAACCCAGACACTTCAAGGCAGACTACTTGAAGATCACTTGAACCCAGGAGGCGGAGGCAGATCAGTTGAAGGCAGGCACTTGAAGATCACTTGAACCCAGGAGGCGGAGGTTGCAGTGAGCTGAGATCGTGCCATTGCACTCCAGCCTGGGCAACAGAGCAAGACTCTGCCTCTAAATAAACAAATAAATAAAGTACAACTTTAGATTGCTGCATGAATAACTATTAATAACAGCACCTATCTTGGTGGTGATGAGAATTTTGCCATCCTCTAAGCAGACTTCAGTGAGGTGCACGGTCCCAAACGATGATACACCTGCAGAGGAGATGCAGCATGCAGAGTGGAAAGTGCGTACATTCCTGGGGTCACCCCTGTTCACTCAGTTGTTAACCTGCACTAACAAGCACTCCCAGGTAGAAACTTTCCTAGTCTACATGTGGACTGTAGCCTGCACAGACCTAGGGGGACGGAACAAAGGGGGACAAATGAGGGAATAAAAGACAAGATACAAAAGAGTGTAATTGTGCTGATGCACAGCCCCTGGCGCAGGCCGACTGTGGCTCTGCCTACAGTGCGCTTCCTCCTTAGCGGCAGGAAGGTCATGTCTTGTGGTCGTGTTCGCTGCAGCTTTGCCGTCTGGTTGGAGCCTGGCGTTGGGCTGGTTGAGGCTGTCTGCAGGACCCTACTGAGCTCTTCCCTTGGAAGCTTCTTATGGATGCCAGGATCTCCCGGCAGGTGACCCTCAGCCCCACAGAACACATAATTCCACACTCTTAGCTCCTAGAATTTTTCTCCCTCTTGTGTGAGAATGGACAGACCACACACTCTTTGTTGCAGAGGTTCAGCCATCTTTTCTAACCTGAGACTCTGGGTGACGTAACTCCTGATAGGTGATAGCTCTTTGTAACAATCACCAGCACCTCGCCCAGCCAAGGGCCTGGAAGCAAGAAAAAAAACAATGACCAAAACACCATGTCACAGCCAGGAGAGCCTTGCATGCGTCACACACAGCTCAACAAGTCTGGGTTTCCGGTGTCTCACCTCCTGCAGAAATGAAGCCTCAAGTCAGAAAGGGTGACGAGGGGCACAGACAAGGCCCAACAGCAGCAGGGTGGCGCAGAAGGCCTGAGGGACACAAAACCTCCGAGGCCTAGTCTTGGGCAGTGGGGCAGCACTGTGGAGCCATGTGGTAGAGGGATAGCAGCCCTGAGTGTCCAGGGCAAGGTGGCACAGCACGCCCGGACTGCGGAGACGGAAGGACTTCCCTCAAGAATGCGTCTTGCTCCAGGTGCAGGGGCTCACGCCTGTAATCCCAGCACTTCAGGAGGCCAGGGGGGGTGGACCGCTTGAGCCCAGGAGTTCGAGACCAACCGGGACAACGTAGTGAGACCTTCTCTACAAACATAAACATAAATTAGCTAGGCATGGTGACACACGCCTGGAGTCTCAGTTACTCCGGAGGCTGAGGCAGGAGAATCACTTAAACCCAGAAATTCAAGGCTGCAGTGAGCTGAGATCACACCACTGCACTCCAGCCTGGATGACAGAGCAAGACCTTGTCTCAAAAAACAGACAGCGAAAGAATGTGTCTCTGAAAAAGGCCCACGTCTATGGCTGGAAAACAGAGCAGCTCGTCTCCTGAGGCTGGAGCGATGGAGCTGGAAGGGCCTCACAGCTGTCCAGGCCAGGCTCCTTGCTGCACAGGTGGGATCTGCTGGCTCCAGAGAGTTCTTCAGACCCTGCAAGAGGGATCTGAGAAGAGGAACCAGGCCCCCCCGGTTCCCAGGCCTTGACTCTCCCACTGTTTGTCCTTCCCTGATCAGAGCAGATAAAAACCACTGTACCATAGATGAGACTTCTAGAAATATCCCACACAGGACTGGGTCATTTTAAGGTATTGCTTTAGCTCTGTGAAGAAAATGTAATAATGAAGTCAATTTGTAAAAGATCACGGACTCCTTATTTTTAATCCTTATTTTCAGCATCCTCAATGAGTGCAAACTTTTTTGACATGTCTATTTTTGAAAAATCTTTATTGCTTTTCCTGATTGTACAACAAATGTAAAAATTCAAATATTACAAAATGACTTAATTTAAAAAGTACATTTTAACATGTTATAAATGCCCATTTCAAAAAATTCAAGTACCATAAAATGCATGATGTAGAAAATGAGCCCTCTGTAATCCAGCCCTACCCCCGTATCCCCCAGGATTACTGCTGTTCAGATCCGCGTGTTTCCTTCCAGATCGTCTCTGGCACCTGCCACCCACATGGCTGACATGAGCTCCATATGATCTGAGATGATAGTAACGCTGATCAACGAGCAGGGTTCAGCTGCCAGTGCACTGAACAGCTTCCAGTTTCTACATAGAAACACTTTCCTCATAAAAGCTTGAAACTGCGACATAGTTTTGCACTATGTAAATGTATCAGGTTGAATCATGAAATTAATGAATGCTGACCATTTTTGGCCTAGAAAACGGCAATTTCATGTGGTTCAACATAATAGCTATGGCCCTACTCATAGGCATTGGGGGGTTTCCTACTTTTTGCCATTATAAACAATTCAGCAGGCCAGGTGCAGTGGCTCATGCCTGTAATCCCAGCACTTTGGGAGGCCAAGGTGGGCAGATCACCTGAGGTCAGGAGTTCAAGAACAGCCCGGCCAACATGGTGAAACCCCGTTTCTACTGAAAGCACAAAAATTAGCTGGCCATGGTGGTGGGTGCCTGTAATGCCAGCTACTTGGGAGGCTGAGGCAGGAGAATCGCTTGAACCCAAGAGGTGGAGGTTGCAGTGAGCCAAGATTGCACCACTGCACTCCAGCCTGGGCTACAGAGTGAGACCCTATCGCAAAAAAAAAAAATCAGCAGTGAATGTCCTTGTATGTTCTTTATGGAGTACAAACATCTTGCTTCCAAAGCATGACACCTCTCTTTTGGGCATATAGAAGCGTCAAGAAGGATGAAGCTGCCCATTTGCCATGGAAATGGAGACCCAGCAGAGAGCTGATGCATAAACAACTCGTCCCTCAAGCAAGAGTGGCCAACTTCAGCCATCACACCATTTCAGCATGGTGACCACGTTACGTGAGCAAACCCAACACAGGTAAAACCAGAGAACAGAAGAATTCCTCAGCTCAGAGACAAATCTTATCCCTACTGACCAGTATGACCAGGAACTCACAGAAATGCAGCGAGTATCCCAAAGCTGTCCTCTGGAAGTTGGGCTGTCAGAAGGTATAAAAAATGATTTCCAGGCTGGGTGCGGTGGCTCACACCTGTCATCCCAGCACTTTGGGAGGCCGAGGCAGGCAGATGACCTGAGGTCAGGAGTTCGAGACCAGCTTGGCCAACATAGTGAAACTCTGTCTCTATTAAAAAAGACCAAAAAATTAGCCAGGCATGGTGGTGGGCACCTGTAGTCCCAGCTACTCGGGAGGCTAAGGCAGGAGAATGGCGTGAACCTAGGAGGCAGAGCCTGCAGTGAGCCAAGATCGCGCCACTACACTCCAGCCTGGGCAACAGAGTGAGACTCCGTCTCAAAAAAAAAAAAAAAAAAAAAAACAATGAAACTCTGTCTACAAAACAAAACAAAACAAAAACAACAATTCAGAAATGTACTGAAATCAGATTTGCAGGAAACATGTTTTTAGGTTTTTTCCAGGACTACTGGAGTGACCAAAAAAAAAAAAAGGCACCTGTTAAAATGACGCCCACATCAGGCCTGGAACCAAGACCAGAACATGGTGTGTACGTGTCACTAGCGTTTCCGCACAGGCCGCTTCCGCTTCAACCTTGGCTGGGGTTTGTAGATTCTGTTCGGGTCACAGTTGAGCTTGTGGATGGTTTTCTTATGGCAGACAATGTGCACTAGTTTTAGGTTCTCTGAGGTAAACAGCAGGCCATAAAAATACTCCCAGTCCACTTCTCTTCCATCTTGTTCCTTAATTGCTTCCACCAGTGTAGGAATGATGGTGCGTTTCTTTTCTATTCTGCAAAGTAAGGTTAGAAACATCATTTTCTGTGGTCACGGTGCCACAGGCAACAGGTCACAGCAGCGCACTGCAGTCACAACTCTTCCCAAATTCCCCTAAGTGCCGTCACAGACACGTGGCTGAGCCAGCTGGCCAGGTCTGTCAAGCAGAGCCTGATGCAAGCAGCCTTGCTCATGTTACTTTTTAAAACTTGACTTGTGGCCGGGCACGGTGGCTCACGCCTGTAATCCCAACACTTTGGGAGGCCAAGGCGGGCAGATCACTTGAGGTCAGGAGTTCGAGACCAGCTTAGCCAATATAGTGAAACTCTGTCTCTACTAAAAATGCACAAAATTGGCTGGGCATGGTGGTGGGCACCTGTAATCCCAGCTACTTGGGAGGCTGAGGCAGGAGAATCACTTGAACCCTGGCAGTGGAGGTTGCAGTGAGCCAAGATCACGCCACTGCACTCCAGCGTGGGCAACAAAAGCAAAACATCATCTCAAAAAAAAAAAAGACTTGTGTCACTGTTCAGAATACTGAAAAGTATGTGGAAAATAAAGGGGGTCAACCACCTTCCCATCACTTACAGTCACCCACCATCAACAACTGGCTTAACTGACTCCATGTTTCATCCACATATAGATTTACCCCCCAAAAACATTACATGATAGGACATGAAAATTTTACAAACAGAGCCTTACAAAGGAAGCTGAAGTCACTTTTGATCCCACTTGTAATCTCATGTCCCTCCTTCCCCTCACAGGTAATCACTATTAAGGGTTTGCTAATGATCTTTCCAATCCTAATCTTATACCGTTATACACATATATGTGTGTTTAAAAAACTACATGAGGCCAGGCACAGTGGCTCACACCTGTAATCCCAGCACTTTGGGAGGCTGAGGCAGGTGGATCACCTGAGGTCAGGAGTTCAAGACCAGCCTGGCCAAGATGGCAAAACGTCATCTCTACTAAAAATACAAAAATTAGCTGGGCATGCTAATGTGTGCCTGTAATCCCAGCTGCCCAGGAGGCTGAAGCAGGAGAACTGCTTGAACCCTGGAGGCAGACGTTGCAGAGAGCAGTGATTGTGCCACTGCACTCCAGCCTGGGCAACAGAGTGAGACTCTGTCTGAAAAAAAGAAAACAAAAAACTACATGAGGCTAGGCGCAGTGGCTCACGTTCATAATTCTAACACTTTGAGAGGCTGAGGTGGGCGATCGCTTGAGGCCAGAAGTTTGAGACCTGCCTAGCCAACATAGTGAAACCTCGCTTCTACAAAAAATACAAAAAAATTAGCCAGGCATAGTACTGCACGCCTGTAATCCCAGCTACTACTCAGGAGGCTGAGGCATGAAAATCGCTTGAACCTGGGAGGCGGAGGTTGCAGTGAGCCAAGATCATGCCACTGCATTCTAGCCCAATTAGAGCGAGACTGTCCCAAGCACATACACACACCATGATACTGCTGTTTCACTTATAAACCATTTGGAAGACTGTGCAGTAACAAGCATAGGAACTTGCAAACTGACGAGGTGGGATTAGAGACCGCATAGCCAGGAGGGTTTATGGTGGGTGGTGAGCTAAACTGGTGCAGACCCCTCTCCCTGCAACCCACAGAAATGCTGAGCTGCAGTTGCCTTTTTTTTTTTGAAACAGAGTCTTACTCTGTCACCCAGGCTGGAGTACAGTGGCACGATCTCGGCTCACTGCAATGTCCGCCTCCTGGGTTCAAGACATTCTCCTGTCTCAACCTCCTGAGTAGCTAGGATTATAGGCATGCACCACCACACCCAGCTAATTTTTGTATTTGTATTTTGTATTTTTAGTACAGACAGGGTTTCACCATGTTGGCCAGGCTGGCCTTGAACTCCTGACCTAGACCTCCCACAGTGCTGAGATTACAGGCATGAGCCACCACACCCGGCCAAAAGTCACCTTGTTAAAATACTTAGTTGAGATCAAAAGAAAGGGGCTCCCCAGCTGCCAGAAACCAAAGAGAAATTAGTGCACACAGGCAAGATATGGTTCAGGGGCTCACCAGGGTTCCAGTCCCTGATACAGGCCCAGGGGACCCTAGAAAGACAGGGAGGTGGGACCAAGACCCCTGCCATAGCCATTAAGGGGGATAGAAAAGCTTGAGCAGAGCCCGGTGCTTGGGTAAGAGGAAGGGAAACCCACTGAACCCATTCTCTAATGCGGTAGAAGCAGCCACCACAAAATGCAGTGGCTTCCGGGGGTTGGCCTGGGAGATCTTCTGCTGGTGTTGCCTGGTACACTCGGGGGCTGTGTCTGATGGAGGGTGGCCTACAGCTGGGCCCTTCTCCCCTGTCCTCTTCCATCCCGAAGGGGTCAGGACAGGCTCCCTCACGTGGTGACGGCAGTGTTCAGAGGGGACAAGTCACCCAGGCAAGCAGGCCTCTGTTAGCTCCGTATTGCCTTCGCTGGTGTCACGTGGACAAGCCCGAATTCAGCGTGGGGAGAGAAGGCAGGGGAGCACACAGGGTGTGGACACCGGGAGTGCGTTCCTGTCCTCGCCTTCAAGGTCATCTGCAGAACGCAGGGTGTACGGCCCAAAGTACACGACCAACAAGGCAGGGAACCACAAGCAAGAAATGGCAGGAAGTTGCTTCCAAGCCACGGGGAAACCCTGGGCATCTGCAGAAATCAAATCCGAACCCACGAACAGCCACACTGAAGAGGCGCCGTGACACCCCGGAGCACAGAGGAGGCCTATGGGATACACTTCCCACCGAAGCCAGCTCCAGGCCCAAGCACACAGCAGCAGAAGCTCCACCAGAGCCACGCTGAAGGCGCCGTGACACACTGGAGCACCGCGCAGGCCTACAGGATACACTTCCCACCGAAGCCAGCTCCAGGCCCAAGCACACAGCAGCAGAAGCTCCACCAGAGCCACGCTGAAGGCGCCGTGACACACTGGAGCACCACACAGGCCTACGGGATACACTTCCCACTGAAGCGAGCTCCGGGCCCAAACACACAGCAGCAGAAGGCTCCACCGGCAGGAGAGGCCGACCCAGCAGTGGCACAGGGCTGCCCACACGACAGGCCCTTTAGGAGCCCAGCACAGTCCATAAGGACCCTCACTCCTGACACCAACTACAGCGGGGAGGTGTCCCTGAGACCACCTCAGACTCCATAACTCCCTGAAAGGACTCACAGATCCCCCAGGGAGCCGGTGGACTCAAGGTTATCGTTCCTTATAGCTGCAGATGAAAATCAGCCAAGGTTATGGGGCACAGAGGGCGCGGTCCAGGAAGGTTCCCATCCCAGAGCTTCCAGCTGTCCCCTCCCTGTGGGCTCATGGCCAGCCCTCACTTCCCCAAGCACTAACTTCCACAGCCCTCTGTGACAACACTGCCAACCGGGAAGCGCACCGGGCCTGGACAACAGCCTTCACCGGGGCTCACACAGACATGGCTGATGGCCCACGGGGCCAACCTCCGCCTCAAACCCTCTAGAGGTCAAGCTGCCCCAAAGCCCCCACCCTAAATCACCCCATTAAACTATCCAGTGACCCAAGGTCCCCAGGTGAACAGAGACACTCCTACCAGGCAGGACACTGCAAGGCATTGGAGTTTACCTCCCAGGGCTCGAGAACAAATGCCAGACCTCCCTGTGCGCAAGGCTGAATGCTTTAGTGTGTGACCATAAAACACATATGCTTAAAATGGATGATTACTGAGTAAAGTGATTAAAAAGAAATGGAAATAATGAAAACAGACTGGCATAAAAAAGGCTTGTTTTATAAAGAACCCAAAAGCACTTCTTTTGGACTCTTTAGGAGCCCAGCAAAGGAAGTATGTCCTCAGCGGACAGAATGGACACATGACAGCTGAAGAGAGAATTCCTGAACAATACAGGAGTGTCTTAGTGCGCTCCAGCTGCCAGAGGAAAATACCACAGACGGAGTATTTACTCTCTCACAGTCCTGGAGGCTGGAAGAGCAGGTGCCCGCAGGCCGGGTGCTGGTGAGGGCTCTCCTCCTGACTGGTAGATGGCCGCCTCCTCACTGTGTCCTTACACGGTAGGGAGAGAGGGAGAGTGAGCTCCCTTCCCATTTTATAAGGACACCACTCCTACTGGATTAGGGCCCCACCCTCAGGACCATCATTATCTCCCAAAGACCTTACACCTGATGCAGTCACATTGGGGATTAGGGTTTCAACATACGAATTTTGGGGGACACGATGGAGTCCACAGCAGAAAGTCCCAGTGAGACAGCAGCCCAGACGCAGGCACAGCATGAGGAGAGCAGAATGAGGAGGTCCAACACACAGCTGACGGGCACTCCCGGAAAACTAACTGCACAGGCAGAATCAAAGAGAAGCCACACCTCATCAACGTGGAAGCATTTTCCAAAACCAAAGACAAGCGTGTCCTCAGCACAAGGAATCCAAGTCCCAGGCAGAATTCAAAGGAAAGAGCTCTACCTACTTATCATTTTCCAAGAGGAAGAGAAAAATCTAAAACTACCATTAAAAAGGCAGAAAATTAGGCTGCCAACAGGCTTCTCACAAACAGATTCCAGAAGACAATGGAGTTGTTCTTCAAAGTACTGAAGGCAGGTATCTGTCATCCTAGAATTCACTACTAACGAAATAATTACTCAAGAGTGGAAGCTGAACAGACATTTTCGAACGCTGAGTAGAGTTTACCCCTCACAGCCACTCATAGAAGAAACACTAAGGGCTACACATCAGCAATCAGAAAATGAACCCAGAGGTGAGATGCAAGAGGCACTGGCAAATGCAGACGCGGGTGAATCTGCTGATAAATGGAAGTGTTGACCATAAAACCACACCAGCATTTTGTGCAGGATTAAAATAAGGTGAGACAAGAACGCTGAAGAATACTGCAGAGGGTCACTACCAGGCCGGCCCGGGAGAGGGGACAGCAGCAGTGCCCTCTTCCAGTATCACTAACATTAGGGACACCAGGAACGTCAAACCACGCAAGGGTAGGGTGATGGGCAAGGGAAAGAAGGAAACTCAAGTCAGTCAAGAGAAGGCACAGAAGAGACCAGAAGAAACCAGAAGAAAGTGAAGATGGCGGCATAGTGGATAAAAACCCAGAGTAAAGCAGCTAAAATCCAATCTATGTATTCACCCAACAAAACGGTCAACAGAGATTCACTGAGTGGGCTCAGCGTGGTGGCTCATGCCTGTAATCCCAGCACTTTAGGAGGCTGAGGTGGGCAGATCACTTGAGGTCAGGAGCTCGAGACCAGCCTGGCCAACATAGTGAAACCCTGTGTCTACTAAAAATACAAAAATTAGCTAGGCGTGGTGGCGGGCACCTATAGTCCTAGCTACTCGGGAGGTTGAGGCACAAGAATTGCTTGAACCTAGGAGGCAGAGGTTGCAGTGAGCCAAGATTGTGCCACTGCACTCCAGCCTGGTGACAGAGACTCCACCTCAAAAAAAAAAAAAAAAAAAAGCTATTCACTGAGTGGCCACCATGGCCAAACTCTATCCCACGTCCCACACACTGGGGACGCAGCTGAGAGCAAGGGACCCCACAGAGTCATGTTCTAGGAGACAGTAGCTGTCACCACACCTGCAGCAAGTTCCCACTGTGGCTGAATGACAGAATCTCAGGTTAGATGAAGACAAAAAGGCCGTTACCCTTGGCTAACAAGGGATAAGCCCAAACCTAATGGCACACAAAGGCCAGAGGAAAGGGGTGGAAACGCCACAGGACCGAGAGAGAGCGGGCACAGAATAGAAACCCGGCACACCGGAACTGAGGTGCTGACTGTTATGAACACCCACAAACGCTGACCAGTGACAAGGAAACAGACCACAACGAACGGCAGACAGGAACACAAGGCACCGCACACAAACACGAAAACATGTTCGAAACTAAAAGGACTTCTGAACAACCCATGGAGCGAAAACAAAATCATAACGTAAATCATGCAGTCTCAAAGCAACTCCAGCCGGGCGCGGTGGCTCACACCTGTGATCCCAGCACTTTGGGAGGCTGAGGCGGGTGGGTCACTTGAGGTCAGGAGTTCGAGACCAGCTCGGCCAACATGGTGAAACCCCGTCTCTACCAAAAATACAAAAATTAGCCAGGCGGGGTAGCGCATGCCTATAATCCCAGCTACTTGGAAGGCTGAGGCATGAAAATTTGCTTGAACCTGGGAGGCAGAGGTTGCAGTGAGCCAAGCTCATGCCACTGCACTCCAGAGCCTGGGTGACACCGTAAGACTCTGCCTCAGAAAAAAAAACAAAACTGAACTCCCAAGACACAGCTCATGCAACCTAGGACAAACTGCGTTAAGCATAGGTTAGATACAAAAGAGACACAAACTAATGAAGCAGCAAGAAGAAACCCACAAAGGTAGAAGGTAGGAATAAAAAAAAGCAAAGGTCAATAAAGTGAAGTAAAGGGCCGAAGACAGCTGTGAAGAGACAAAAAGGAAAGTTCTCCAGAGGCAGGGCTCACACAGGCCATGAGGACCCTGCTATGGTGCTACAGACACGTCCCTAGGACTTCAGGAAAGGGGAGCTTTCCAGGCCCCACTCACCACAGCCCTCCCACCACAGGCAGGATTCTTCTGGGCTGAGAAGTCAGGCCCACCCAGAGCCCACATGGACACTCCGCGTGCCGCCTTCTGCCCAGGGGCCCCTGAACCGCACGGGCTCTGGGCCAGGCCATCCTCCTCGGACAGGCTGAGCCCCACAGCCCGCGCCCTTCAGCCCAAGAGGGAAGGTGTTCCAAGCCTGGACGCTCTCTGTGCAGGCCCCTGGTGTGAGGTGGCACTAAGGGTGGGAAGAGAAGGGGCAAGCAGCAGGTGGCAGGCTGTGTTTGGGCTCCACTACCGTGCACATCCTGGAACTGGGAGAGGCCTGCAAATTCTTCGCGAACCTTCCCAGCCATGATGCTACATAAGTCCAGGAAGGGGGACAGCACGCATTTTATTGCATCGTTAGCTTTTTTTGTTTGTTTTTTTTTTTGAGACGGAGTCTCGCTCTGTCGCCCAGGCTGGAGTGCAGTGGCCGGATCTCAGCTCACTGCAAACTCCGCCTCCCGGGTTTACGCCATTCTCCTGCCTCAGCCTCCCGAGTAGCTGGGACTACAGGCGCCCGCCACCTCGCCCGGCTAGTTTTTTGTATTTTTTAGTAGAGACGGGGTTTCACCATGTTAGCCAGGATGGTCTCGATCTCCTGACCTTGTGATCCGCCCGTCTCGGCCTCCCAAAGTGCTGGGATTACAGACTTGAGCCACCGCGCCCGGCCTCCATCGTTAGCTTTTATTCTTAAATAGTTAAATATGTGGCACGTGGTGTCAACCCCCACAAACGTCAGGGCAGGCCTGTGGCAAACAGACCAGTGTCTCTGCAACCTTCTGAAGACCGGTGCTAAAAACGACATTTTTAATTAAAACCCAACGCACTTATCTGTGTGTGAGTATACATATTTAGGAAGCGTGAGAGAAAATATAACTGCAGCAAACACTTGGTGAAACATTCCTCTGACTCACGCTGTCCCGTCTGCTATTTTCATCTGTACTCTGTTCTAGGATGGCCTATTTCACTCTGTAAATGCTGGTTGTGTCCCCTAGGTTGACGTCCCCACCCACCATGATCTTGAAAGGGACAAGAGCATTTGGACGGCCGGGAGAAAACATTTTTGGGTACTTGGTGCACGTGGCAAGGGGCCCAACAAACCAACAAAGAGTAGGAGAATCTCTTTCGGATAGACAGGGTAGGACAGGATTTCTTAACACACAAAAGGAACATCTGAGCACATTAACATTTAAAACCTGGGCCAGGCGCAGTGGCTCATGCCATAATCCCAGCACTTTGGGAGACTGTGGCAGGCGGTTCACAAGGTCAGGAGATCGAGACCATCCTGGCTGACACGGTGAAACCCTGTCTCTACTAAAAACTTCAAAAAAAATTAGCCGGGTATGGTGGCGGGCGCCTGTAGTCCCAGCTACTCGGGAGGCTGAGGCAGGAGAATGGCGTGAACCCGAGAGGCGGAGCTTGCAGTGAGCCAAGATCGCGCCACTGCACTCCAGCCTGGGTGACAGAGCGAGACTCCGTCTCAAAAAAATAAAATAAAATAAATTAAACTTGTTGTGGGCCAGGCACAGTGGTTCATGCCTATAATTCCAACGCTTTGGGAAGCCAAGGTGGGCGGATCACTTGAGGTCAGGAGTTTGAGACCAGCCTGGCCAACATGGCAAAACCCCATCTCTACTTAACAAAATACAAAAATTAGCCAGGTGTGGTGGTGTGCGCCTATAGTCCCAGCTACTCGGGAGGCTGAGGCAGGAGAATCGCTTGAATCTAGGAGGTGGAGGTGGCAGTGAGCCAAGATCACACCACTGCACGCCAGCCTGGGCGACAGAGTGAGACTCCATCTCAAAAAATAAATAAATAGGGCCAGGCGCGGTGGCTCAAGCCTGTAATCCCAGCACTTTGGGAGGCCGAGACGGGCGGATCACGAGGTCAGGAGATCAAGACCATCCTGGCTAACACGGTGAAACCCCGTCTCTACTAAAAAAATACAAAAAACTAGCTGGGCGAGGTGGCGGGCGCCTGTAGTCCCAGCTACTCGGGAGGCTGAGGCAGGAGAATGGCGTAAACCCGGGAGGCGGAGTTTGTAGTGAGCTGAGATCCGGCCACTGCACTCCAGCCTGGGCGACAGAGTAAGACTCCGTCTCAATAAATAAATAAATAAATAAATAAATAAATAAATAAAACTTATGAAAAAAGATATCATAGGATTAATGTATCCAGAATGTGTAAAGCATGCCCAAGACAGAACGAGCAAAGGAAAGCAACACAGAAGACACAAGCGGCCACAGACTTGGAAAGAGAAGCTCAACCTTCCCAGTCATTGGGAAAATGAAAATTAGAGCAAGAGAATCTGTGTCTCACCTGTCAGGTTGGGAAAATGCAGAACACTGACACCAAGTGTCAGCAAGAACCCGGGAAAACATGAACTCACACGGATGGTGAGCATGTAGGCTAGGACACTCGAGAGCAGCCTGGCCAGGCTCAGAGAGGGGACAGCAGTGTCATTAGGACCCAGAACACTCCCTAGAGTGACTCAAGCTCAGACACTGGGGGCACCTTACCCATGCTTGGATGCACACCCCAATCCCTGGGCACCTGGGTTATGTGTGGATGGGGCCTGAGAATCTGAATTCCCACCCAGCTCCCAGATGTTGCTAATTCTTGAAAGTGACCACACTTTAAATAGCACGGAACCAGACCATATGGGTTCATTCCATAGAGGGTTCATCCCAGGGATTTTTATAATGATGAGAAATTAGAAATAACCTAAATGCCTACCAGCATGGAAAGATGTTAAAATTAGAGCCTATTCAAAAAGTGAAGTGTTTTGCACCTGCTAAAATGAATGTGCCAAATCTAAGCATAATGTGCAATGAAAAGGTATACTGCAGATGACAGCGTGGGCCATGGCGTAGGTGCATGTCAAACGCACACGCATGTGGTAAAGGTGCAGCGACAGGGATCTGACGGGCACACACACCTTTCACAAGAGCGTGTTCCTCGGGGTAAGGTGTAGGGGCTGAGTACGGACAGGGTAAAAGCTCAACTATGACCATAGTGTTTTACATACTTTAAAAATACCTCACTCCGAAAGCAATACAGGTTGAGTGTCCCCACCTGAAATGCTGAGGACCAGAAGTGTTTTTGATTTGGGATTTTTTTAGGATTTTGGAATATTTACATTACACTGACTAGCTGAGTATACTTAAAAAAATCCCAAATCTGGCTGGATGCAGTGGCTCATGCCTGGAACCCCAGCACTTTGGGAGGCCAAGGAGGGCAGATCACCTGAGATTGGGAGTTCAAGACCAGCCTGACCAACATGGAGAAACCCCTTCTGTACTAAAAATACAAAATTAGCTGGGCATGGTGCCACGTGCCTGTAATCCCAGCTACTGGGGAAGCTAAGGCAGGAGAATCGCTTGAACCCGGGAGGCGGAGGTTGTAGTGAGCCGAGATTGCGCCATTGCACTCCAGCCTGGGCGACAAGAGCAAAACTCCATCTCGGGAAGGAAAAAAAAAAAAAAAAAAAAAAAAATACGAAATCCTAAATGCCCAGATGAGCATTTCCTTTGAGTGTCATGTTGGTACGCAAAAAGTTTTGAATTTTGGAGCACTTCAGATTTCAGATTTTCCGATTAGGGATGCTCATCCTGTACAGCCGTTTTAAGGGCATTTGAAGGCTTTTGTCTTCAAAAAGCAAGGGCAAGGCTACAATTATATTCAAGGAATGCATCTCAGTTTAAAAGAATGAAGTTTTCCAACCTGCCCATTTGTAAGAGCCACACAGCTCGTACAGCTACGAAACACTCCTGCCAGCTGAGACTTCTGCGCAGGCTGGTTCCACAAAACAAGCCAGCCAGGCATGGTGGCGAGCACCTGTAGTCCCAGCGACTCAGGAGGCTGAGGCAGGAGGATCGCTTGAGGCTAGCAGTTCAGGGCTTCAGTGAGCCATGATCCTGCCACTGCACTTAGCCGGGGCCACAGAGCAAGACTCTGTCTCTAAAAGAAAAAGAAAAAGGGGAAAACACCCTTACCTACCGTGACACCAGGAGCTCCCGCTTTCTAAGCTCGCCCTGGTTCGAACTCACAGAGGCTCAGAACCTCTGACGGCCGAGGGCTGGGACCTGTGTTCTGGGGAAGGATGCTGCCCACCAGCTCCATCCTCAGGGAGCACTGGCAGAGACAGGAGGGATGGCTCCAGGTCCAGCACGTGTACTGACAGTGGAGGGAATAGTGTGTGCCCACTCAGGAGCCTCCCATGCTGCCACCAGGCACCACTTCCCTAGACTATAACACGGGCACAGCCCTTGAAACCCAAGGAGGCAACACCGTGGCAGGGACAGAGCTGTGGTAGGGACAGGGCCGTGGCAGGGATGGGGCCGCGGCAGGGACGGGGCCGCAGCAGGGACAGGGACCCGCAGGCACTCTCAGGTCTGAACCTTGCTCTGTGAGCTTACATGTGATCCAGGTTCCAGGTGCTGAAGAGGATCCTGCTCTCCCTGTTACTGTAGGGGTTGATGGAGTGTCTTGATAAGCAGCTGTCCATGTCAAAGGGACCCTGGGGGCCAAAAGAGAACGAGGGAAGGCCAGAAAGTGAGTCTCTCTTTTTTTAGACGGCATCTCACTCTGTCACCAGGCTGGAGTGCAGCATCACGATCTCGGCTCACTACAACCTCTGTCACCCAGTTTCAAATGAGTCTCCTGTCTCAGCCTCCCAAGCAGCTGGGACTACAGGCGTGTGCCACCATGTCCGACTAATTTTTGTATTTTTAGTAGAGGCGGGGCTTCACCATGTTGGCCAGGATGGTCTGGATCTCTTGACCTCGTGATCTGCCCGCCTCAGCCTCCCAAAGTGCTGGGATTCCAGGCGTGAGCCACCGCGCCCGGCCGGAAGTGGGTCTCTTATACCATCTCCGTCACCAAGCAACATGTCTGGATGTACAGCCCCACCCAGAGTTCGTGTTGGAATGTCAGTCCCAGTGTGGGAGGTGGGGCCTGGTGGGAGGTGATGGATCCTGGGGGTGGATTTCTCATGAAGGGTTTAGCACCATCCCCTGGGTGCTGCCCACGCTGGAGTGAGTCCTCCTAGGATCTGGCTTAAAAGTAGCACCCACCCCTCACTCTTCTTCTTGCTCCTGCTTCCCCCACGTGAGACGTGCCTGCTCCTGCCTCCCCTGCCACCACAAGTGTGAGTTTCCTGAGGCCTCGCAGGCAGCTGAGCAGATGCCAGCACTGTGCTTCCTGTACAGCCTGCTGAACCGTAAGCCAATTACACCACTTCTCTTTATAAATTACCCACTCTCTATTTCTTTATAGTAAGGAGAGAATGGCCTAATACACCAAGGCAGGTGATCTTACTGAGAGGCACGCCCCTTGGGGGTTGGTCCCTGATCCAGGGTGTGCTGCTTTAGGGAGATTCAGAGTTCTGCCTTGGCCGGGCGCAGTGGCTCACGCCTGGAATCCCAGCACCATGGGAGGCCGATGTGGGTGGATCACCTGGGGTCAGGAGTTTGAGACCAGCCTGGCCAACATGGTGAAACCCCATCTCTACTAAAAATACTAAAATTATCCGGGCATGGTGGCGGGCACCTGTCATCCCAGCTACTCGGGAGGCTGAGGCAGGAGAATCACTTGAACCTGGGAGGCAGAGACAGACTCATCTCAAAGAAAAAAAAAAAAAGAGTTCTGCCTTTGGAATCAGATCCTTCTTTTTCCCTCATTAACCCTAACAATATGTTCTGAGTTCCTAAAGAGGATAAGGTAGTTATTGTCACTGTTACCCCTGGGGTCACACACCAGCACCCCACCTCATGGGAAGTGAGGCCAGGAAGGTACTGACTTGGCAGGGCAGGGCCAGCGTATGAGAAGCAAGGACCCAGGCCCTAGAAGCTCCCTTTCCAGCCATTCCCCACAGCTTCCTGATGTTTCCCTGTGATCCCAATGCAGAGGCAGGGCTGCCTCACTGAAGGTGCCGTGGCCACGGCTTCCATCTTCCCTGTAGCCCACAGCCCAGCACTCGGCACACTCATTTGTGCACAGACATCTGCAGAGCCTGTGCCTGGAGCCCCAGTGCCCACCTGCACTCTGTGCTCCCATAACCCTGGAGACTCGCAGCCTCCCCAGCAGAGCCCACTGCTTCCCACTGCCATGCCCGGGGCACCTGGTCCCTCCCAGCCCACTCTTGTGCCCCCACCTATCAGTCAACCCGCTTTAAAGCCTCATCGCCTCCCTGGGGCCGCTCCCGACTAGCCCTCACACCCAGGACGCTGGCCGCGGCTCCTGCGGCCCCACGGCCTCCTCTGCCTCGCTCTTTTATGTGTCTTTCACCTTCCACTGTGCGGGACTCACCCTGCTGTCAGGGATGAAGGATTTTTCATCTTTGCGTCCCAACCCCTCCCACAGTGCCAGGCACAACGTAAGTACTCAGTGAGTGGTGAGCAAGCGCACTGCAAAGTCTAAATGTTAAGCTAACTTGGAAGAAGTGTTTTTGTGGTCAGAGCCCACCACCCCAGAAGGATCTGCCTGGCAGGAGCAGCAAGGAGCCTTGTCCCATGGAAAGAAGCCACTGGAGGCCGCGCCCACCACCCGGCCCCTGCCGCTGGACCCACTGAGCGGCACCCGGAAGATCACAGGCATCAGTGGACCTTACCGGGAATGCAACTGCAGTGTGCAAACACCAAGAGGCGCCTCAAGTTGCTCCCCACCCCATGGGAGGGAGAGGGGTGTGCCCAGGACTCACCAGAGACACAGATGCATCGCCACTAAAGGCGACGCCTAGCATGGTGCAAAAGGGGCACCTGGGAAGGCAGTGGGGGAGCGTGGGCCTGATCTCGGCTTCCAGCTTCCAGAACTGTGAGCAGTAACTAGCTGCCATTCCAGCCTCCCCGGCCAGGGTCATCTGTTATGGCAGCCGGGGCTGACTGAGACACCGCCCAGCCCTACCGAGACAAGCCCTGGGGCGGGGCCCTGCAGCCTTCTGCAAGCTCCCCAGGGACTCCTGTGTGCACTGCAACTTCAGAGGCACTGGCTGAGACACTGCTACCCTCCCTGGGAACGTGAGGGCTGCACCTCTTCACAAGGCTTCGCCCAGGCAGGCCAAGGGCTGAAGGTCCCCACCCGCCTTGCCCCGGTGGGCTGCGCTCCACAGGCCAGCCGGGTGGCCCCAGGATAAAGGGCACACAGCTCACCTGGCAGGAGAACCAGCCTTCCGGTGTGCAGAGACGGCCGCCGCCCTTGGCTCCTCTGTCGAAGTAGCTGCCATTGTACTGCACGGACCGGAGCTTCTGGCACATGGAGCCGAGGACCCGCAGGAATTCCTCCTGAGCCTCCGCACCCACCAAGGAGGGGTAGGAGCTCACCTGGGGGAACCAAGCAACATCGCTGCGCCTGGTGCACAGTGCCCCAAAACCCGCACTGCGTCTCGATCCATCCCACTCCACGGCCCTCTGAGACCCTGCCCAAGCCCAGTCCTGTGGTCAGAGGGTCTGAGTTCACATGGCCTTTCGGCCACTGCTGGGCTGTCTCACCCTGGGAGACTCTGACCTGTGAAACGGAGGGAACCACGCCAGCCCCCAGGCTGGGTGAGACTTAGACGAGATAACGGGCTGGGTGTGGTGGCTCACATTTGTAATCCCCACACTCTGGGAGGCGGATCACTTGAGGTCAGGAGTTTGAGACCAGCCTGACCAACATGGTGAAACCCCATTTCTACTAGAAATACAAAATGTTAGCGGGGCATATTAATGCCAGCTACTTGGGAGGCTGAGGCAGGAGGATCGCTTGAACCTGGAAGGCAGAGGTTGCAGTGAGCTGAGATTGCATCACTGTACTCCAGCCTGAGCAACAGAGTGAGACTCCGTCTCAAAAAAGAAGATGAGCTAACAAAGTCAGGCAGGCACGGCCGTCCCACCCTGGTCAGGCGGGGTGAAGAGTATCAGGATCAGTTAGCTCCGCTACAGGGAGCAGGCTGGGAAATGCACAGGAACATGGCCAGTCGCCAGGACCTCGAGGAGATGCAGAAAAACATAGGGAGTGCAGAGCAGCGTTAGCAACTGTGCCACAGAAAGGGGTGGACTGAGGGCACAGGGGCCGACCACGCAGGGCAGCACTGGGACAGGACGCCCATTACAGGGGCCTCCACAGCACCCTCCTCGTGCTAATGATGCAGTGTGGCATGGTGTGGCGTGGCATGGTGTGACATGACGGGGTGTGGCATGATGGGGTGTGACCTGGTGTGGTGTGGTATGGGGTAGTGTGACATGTCATGCTATGTGATGAGGAAATCCACATTCAGATGGGGTAGATGGAAATGAGGGCAGAGCTGACTCCACCTTTGGGAGGGAGGAGGGAGAGGCGGAGAGGTTTGCAGACCAAGGATGGGCTCATGAGAAGGGCCTCAGCTCCCTGCTAGCGCCTGCTGACCTTGGTCACAGTTGGGCAAATGACAGCTCAGGCTCTGGGCATCCTCTCCCCTGTCTGCCCTGACGCTTGCCACTGCTGCCCAGGAAGAAGCCTCGTGGGGAGAAGAGGGGAGGCAGGCAGGAGCCACCACTGCCCCGCTCCCCAACCTCAGTGACCTCAAACACAGCTAAAAAGGCCCAGTGGGTGCTCACCCCCATGAAGGGGGAGGCACAGCGTCCATGCACTAGCTTCCCTCACCAGAGCAGCCCCACCAGATCCATGCAAGCACAGAGTGTGGTCCTACCAACTGCCCATTGTGAGGACCACAAGCTTCCAGAGCCCACAGAGCTTGGCTTCAAAAACCCTCGAGCATACCCGGCCTTCACACAGGCTCACCTCTCTCAGGTAACTCCGAATCCGGCTCTCACAGCTGTATCTCAGATAGCCAGACTTATTCTGAAATCGGGACTCCAAGCCTGCAAGGAAAATGAGAAGACCCCCAAGTCCACAGGGCAGGCCAAGGGCCTCTAGGTCTGTGTTCCACCCAGCTCAGGTGCCAAGCAGGGCAGAATATGAGGGTCATACTGCCTCAGCTTTTTGACAGGGTCTCGCTCTGTCCTCCAGGCTGGAGTACAGTGGCATGAACACAGCTTACTACAGCCTTGACCTCCTGGGCTCGGGGAATCCTCCTGCCTCAGACTCCCAAGTAGCTAGGACTACAGGCACGCACCACCACAGCTAGCTAACTTTTTACATCTTTCTAGAGATGAGGTCTCACTTTGTTACCTAGGGTGATCTTGAACTCCAGGGCTCAAGCTGTCTTCCAGTCTCAGCCTCCCAAAGTGCTAGGATTATAGGCGTAAGCAACCCCACCCAGCCAGACTGCATCATCTTGAGAAGTATTCTGATGGTGACACAGACAGCGTCCCTGTTTGGTTTTTGTTTTTAGAAGCATCTCAAATATCACCAAGGAGCTTCTGCCTGGCCCTCAAGCCCTCCTTTCCCAAAAAGGCTACAGTCTCTCAGCATTGCCTCTGATGGGCTTACAACGCCAGGCCAAAAGCTGGAAGCAACCCAAGTGTCAGGGAATAGAGAGAGTGGTATGTACACGCAGTGGACTGAATGGACAGAGCGGGGTATGTACATGCAGTGGAGTGAATAGACAGAATGGAGCATGTACACACAGTGGAGTGAATAGAGAGGAAGCATGCATGGAGGAATAGGACAGATGGGTATGTGCATGTAGTGGAGTGAAGGACGGAAGGGAAGGAAGGGAAGGGTGGCAGTGGAGTGGCATGGTGGAGTGGAAGTGAATAGACAGAGCCGGGTAAAGCATGCAGTGGAGTGAATAGACAGAGCCGGGTGGCTGCACGCAGCAGTGGAGTGAATAGACAGACGCGGTATGTAATGCGGCAGCGGAGTGAATAGATCGAGCGCGGTATGTAATTAACGAGTGGAGTGAATAGACGGAGCGTGGTATGTACATGCAGTGGAGTGAATAGACAGAGTGTGGTATGTACATGCAGTGGAGTGAATAGACAGAGTGTAGTATGTACACACAGTGGAGTGTCATTTGGCCTTAAAAAGAAGGAAATTTTGATATATTCTATGACATGGAGGAACCTTGAGGACACTGTGCTGAGTGCAATAAGTCAGTTACAAAAGGACAAATACTATGTGATTCCATTCATATGAGGTCCCTAGAGTCATCAAATCAGAGAGACAGAAACCAGAACGGTGGCTGCCAGGGGCTGGAGGAGGGGGAATGGAGAGTGACTGTAACGGGGACACGGGTTCAGCTTTGCAAGGTGGAAGGAGTTGTGGAGATGACGGTGGGGATGGCCGCACATGTGACTGTCCCTAATGCCAATGACCTGTGCACTAAAAAATGGTTGAGATGGTAAATTTTATGTCATATGTACTTTATCACAATTTTTAAAATAATTATAATAGGCCAGGCATAGTAGCTCACACCTGTAATCCTAGCACTTTGGGAGGCTGAGGTCAGAAGTTCAAGACCAGCCTGGCCAACATGGTGAAACCTCATCTGTACTAAAAATAAGCCAGGCGTGGTGGCACGTGCCTTAATCCCAGCTACTCCGGAGGCTGAGGCAGGAGAACCGCTTGAACCTGGGAGGCAGAAGTTGCAGTGAGCCAAGATCGCACCACTGCACTCCAGTCTGGGTGACAGAGCGAGACTCCATCTCAAAAAATAAAATAAAAAGAATAAAAAGTCCCATCTGAGGGCTGCCCTGGACTCTGGCCCCACGTGAGTCCTTGCTGGGTGCCTTTCCCACGAGGCTGGAAAATGAGCACATTTTCTTCAGAGTCCCCCACCTCAACCCACAAGGGTACAGGCCAGCCCTTCGTTGGGGGCTTTTTGGAACCCAACTTCTCCTGGCACCTTAGGCTCTGAAAAAGGCTTTCCTCTGCCAGCTGCAGCCTCCACGCACCTTCAAACCACGCAGGTCCTCCGCCCAGGTGCAGCCCCCATGCACCTTCAAACCACGCAAGTCCACCGCCCAGGTGCAGCCCCCACGCACCTTCAAACCACTGCGGGTCCTCAGCCCGGGTGCAGCCCCCACGCACCTTCAAACCACGGCGGGTCCTCAGCCCGGGTCTCGGCTGCAATGTTCTGGCTGACATTGTGCAGGAGGTCGGCCAGCAGCCTCTGCCTCTGCGGGGCCTGCTCATCACACAGCAGCTGCTGGGCGGCCTGGACGAGCCCCGCGTGCGGCTCGTGAAATGCACTGAGGAAGCGCCCGATGTCACTTACATCTGCCACCAACGGGACAAACAAAAAGGTGCCAGTCCAGCAGAAGACACATCCTGCCCCGGTCACAAGAGCCTCCGACCGCATCTCCCCCCATTCCCCAGGGCCTGGCAATCACCAGGACTCAGACTCCCGGGTCTTTGTCCTTGCCCTGACACCAGCAGCTGGGGACCACACACCAGGGCGGCATGAGGACAGAGGAGGGGCGGGGTGTGCTTTAGAAGACAGACGAAAGCGACAGACGAAGTGAGAGAGAGACGGCTGCTTTCCCATTTGGCCTCCTCCCTCCAGACCACGCCGCCCCTCCTTTGGCCCTTCCCGGAGACCTTGCTTTCGGACCCTTCCAATCACTTTTCCTGCTCTCTCCTGGAGCCTTTTCACAACTCCCTGAAGCAGCGAGCTCTCCGGGCAGGCTCTTAATAGGGAGTCAGAGCAAATTCTACCCAGGACCTTAACAAAATGTTAGCAAAGAGAATTCAGTAACATGCAAAAAGAAGTATCACCACGGCCAAGCGGGAATGCAAGGCTGGTTCACACCTGAAAATCGATCAGTGCGATCCACCATGTGAGAAAAGTCTCATGATGACATCAGCAGATCAGAAGAAGACAGGAGGACACGCTGCAGAGTGAGGACTTGGGGGAAGCCCTTAGACCTAACATCAAAAGCACTGCATAAAAGAGAAAGTCCACACACTGAGCTTCCTCAAAACTAAAAATTCTTACTCTGCAAAAAAATGTTCTTAAGAGAATGAAAAGACAAGCCACAGGGTAAATATTTGCAAACCACATGTCCGACAAAGCACTCCTGTCCAGGTATTTTGGTGGCGGGGGAGGGTGACTTTCAAAACTCAACAGTAAATAAATAAATAAATAAATAATCCAATTAGAAAATGGACAAGAGACATGAAACACTTCACCAAGGAGAATCTACAGATGGCAAATAAGCACATAAAAAGATACTTAGGACTGGGCACAGTGGCTCACGCCTATAATCCCGGCATTTTCAGAGACCAAGGTGGAAGAATCACTTAAGGGCAGGAGTTTGAGACCAACCTGGCAACCAACACTTCATCTCTAAAAAAAAAAAAAACGCAAGACCCCATCTCTAAAAAAAAAAATAATTAGTTGCGCATGGTGGTGCACACCTGTAGTCCCAGTTACTTGGGAGGCTGAGGTAGAAGGATTGCTTGAGCCCAGGAGTTTAGGGTTACAGTGAGCCATAATTGCCAGTGCACTCCAACCTGGGCAACAGAGCGAGACCCTGTCTCTATTTTTACAAAAGATATTCAGATAGTCAGCATTGTTAGCCATTAGGGAAATGCATATTAAGGGCGCAATGAGACATCACCACACCGCAATCGGAATGGCTAAAATTAAAAGTAGCGACAGCACCAAAAGCTGACGAGGCTGCATAGAAACGGCACAGTGGAAAGGTAAGATGGCCACTCTAGCATACAACTTGGCAGTTTCTTTTCTTTATTTTAAATAACTTTATTGAAAAATCATCCACACTCCTTACAATTCACCCATTTAAAGTGTACAATTAAGAGGCCGGGCGCCATGGCTCATGCCTGTAATCCTAGCACTTTCGGAGGCCGAAGCGGGCAGATCACAAGGTCAGAAGATCGCGACCATCCTGGCCAACATGGTGAAACCCTGTCTCTACTAAAAATACAAAAATTAGCCAGGTGTGGTGGTGCATGCCTGTAATCCCAGCTACTCGGGAGGCTGAGACAACAGAATCGCTTGAACCCGGGAGGTGGAGGTTGCGGTGAGCCGAGATCACTCCACTGTACTCCAGTCTGGCAACAGGGCAAGACTCTGTCTCAAAAAAATAAAGTGTACAATTCAATGGGTTTTATTATATTCCCAGAGTTGTGCAGCCACATCCATAGTCAATTTCAGAACATTTTCACCACCTCAAAAAGAAACCTCATACTCTTTAGCTGCCAACCTCCCTCCCCTCCACCCTACCTCCAACCCTAAACAACCACTAATCTATTTTCAATCTCTCTAACATCCCCGTTCTGGAGGTTTCCTGTGAATGGAACCCTACTGCATGTGCGGGCTTCTTGACTCGGCATGGTTTCAAGGCTCGGCCACGCTGTGTTTCATTCCTCTTCATGGTGAGTAATTCCGTCGTAGGGAGGTGCCACCCTTTGTTTATCCATGTGTTTATCCTTGGAGACTTGGGTGGTTTCTGCCTTTTGGCTGTTATGAATAAAGCCACTGTAAATGCTCACGGACGAGTTTTGGTGTGGGCGTGTTTTCATTTCTCTTGGGTACATACCTAGGGGTGGGGTTGCTGGGTCATATGGCAATTCTGTGTAATTGTTTGAGACACTATTTTCCACAGCAGCCGCACCGTTTTCCCTTCCCACCGGCGGCTTCGAGGGTTCCAGCGCTGCTCACAGATCCTCACCCACGCTTACAGCTATCCAAGGGTGTGAAGTAGCATCCCACGGTGGTTTTGATGTGCAGTTCCCTGATGACTGATGACCTCAAGCATCTTTCCACGTGCTTTCTATCAATTCACTTGAATATTCTCCCTTTGCAGACATTGCTTTCTATTCAGAACTTCCGTCCATGTTTAACTGGGTTATCTTTTCACTATTAAGCTTGGCAAGGATTCTTTATATATTCTTTTTTTTTTTTTTTTTTTTGAGACGGAGTCTCGCCTGTCATTTCAGGCTGGAGTGGCCGGATCTCTGCCTACAGCAAGCCTGCCTCCGGGTTTAGGCCATTCTCCTGCCTCAGCCTCCCGAGTAGCTGGGACTACAGGGCGCCTGCCACCTCAGCCTGCTAGTTTTTGTATTTTTTAGTAGACGTGGGTTTCACTGTGTTAGCTAGGATGAGTCTTCATCTCCTGACCTCGGATCTCGGCCTGCCTTGGCCTCCCAAAGTGCTGGCTGGGATTATAGGTTTGAGCCACTGCTACCAGCCGAGCTTCTCCTATGTTCTTGATGCAAGTCCCTTTACATGATACATGACTGGCAACTATTTTCTCCTATTCTGTGGGCTGTCTTTTTTTTTTTTGAGACAGAGTCTTGCTTTGTCGCCCAGGCAGGCTGGAGTGCAGTGTCTTGATCTTGGCTCACTGCAAGCTCCACTTCCCGGGTTTACGCCATTCTCCTGCCTCAGCTCCTCCTCCCAGTAGCTGGGACTACAGCTCCACCACCACTCGCCAATGCTCGTACTTTTGGTGAGATGGGGTTTCACTGTATTAGCCAGGATGGTCTCGATCTCCTGGCCTCGTGATCCGCCCACCTCAGCCTCCCAGGGTGCTGGGATTACTGGCGCGAGCCACCGCACCCAGCCTGTGGGCTTTTAGCCTCCTTCATGGTGTCCTTTGAAGCAACAGAGTTCTTAATTTTTCTTTTCTTTTTTTTTTTTTTTTGAGTCTCACTCTGTCACCCAGGCTGGAGTGCAGTGGTGTGATCTTGGCTCACTGCAGCCTCCGCCTACTGGGTTTAAGCAATTCTCCTGCCTTAGCCTCCTGAGTAGCTGGAATTATAGGCACCGGCCACCACGCCCGGCTAATTTTTGTATTTTCAGTAGAGACGGGGTTTCACCATGTTGGCCAGGATGGTCTCAACTCCTGATCTCAAGTGATCTGCCCGTCTCGGCCTCCCAAAGTGCTGGGATTACAGGCGTAAGGGACTGTGCCTGTCCCGAAGTTCTTAATGTTGATGAAGCCCAATTTATCTGTTCTTTCTTCTGCTGCTCATGTTTTTGGTGTCAAATCTAAGAATCCTTTGCCAAATCCAAGGTGATGAGGACTTATCCCTATGTTTTCTTCTAAGGGCTTTATATTTTTAAATTTTACATTTAGGTCTTTCATTTATTTTACTTTTTGTATAAGGTACCAGCTAAGGGTCCAACTTCATTCTTTTGTATGTAAATATGCAGTTGTCCCAGCACCATCTGTTGAAGATACTACTCTTCCCCCTCCATTGAATGGTCCTGGCATCCTGACCATAGATACACAGATTTCTGAGTGCTCTATTCTATTCCATTGATCTATGTATCTGTCCTTGTACCAGTGCCAGTCTTGATTACTGCGGCTTTGTACTAAGTTTTGAAATCAAGATATGTGGGTCCTTCTACTATGTTATTTTTCACGGTTGTTTTGGCTATTCTGGGTCTCTTGCAATTCCATATGAACTATGGATTAGAATCAGCATGTCAGTTTCTACAATGAAACCAGGTGGAATTTTCATAGGGATTGTGTTGAATTTGTAGGTCAATTTGGGGAGTCCCCCCATCTTGACAATGTTAAGTTTTCCGATCCATGAACATGGGATGTTAATCCATTTATTCAAAATTTTAATTTCTTTCAACAACGTTTTGCAGTTTTCAGAATATAAGTATTACAATTTTTTGTTACACTTATCCTATTTTATTCTTTTTTTTTTTTTTTTGAGACGGAGTCTCGCTCTGTCGCCCAGGCTGGAGTGCTGTGGCCGGATCTCAGCTCACTGCAAGCTCCGCCTCCCGGGTTCACGCCATTCTCCTGCCTCAGCCTCCCGAGTAGCTGGGACTACAGGCGCCCGCCACCTCGCCCGGCTAGTTTTTTGTATTTTTTTAGTAGAGACGGGGTTTCACCGTGTTAGCCAGGATGGTCTCAATCTCCTGACCTCGTGATCCGCCCGTCTTGGCCTCCCAAAGTGCTGGGATTACAGGCTTGAGCCACCGCGCCCGGCCCCTATTTTATTCTTTTTGATGCCAATATAAATGGGATTATTTTCTGCTTCATTTTCAGATTGCTCATTGTAAGCGTATTTCTATATTTGCGTATTGATCTTGTATCCTTCAACCTTGCTAAACTTGATGATTAGTTCTAATAGTTTTTTAGTGGATTCCTTAGGGTTTTCTACGTACAAGTTCATATGATCTGCAAATAGAGATAGCTTCACTTCTTCCTTTCCAATCTAGATGCCTTTTATTTTTCTTGCCTAAATGTCCTGGCCAGACCCTGCAGTACCATGTTAAACAGAAGCAGCAGGAGTGGACATCCTTGTCTTCAGAAACTAAACACACACGACACAATGCAGCACTGCACGCTTGGGCATTCTCCCCAGGGGAATGAAAACCCACATCCCGCAAAAACCTGTCAAGAGGGCCAGATGTGGTGACTCACGTCCGTAATCCCAACACTTTGGGAGGCCAAGGCAGGTCGATCGCTTGAGCCTAGGAGTTCAAGGCCACCCTGGGCAACATGACGAAGCCCTGTTTCTACAGAAAATACAAAAACTAGCGGGGCATGGTGGTGCACCCCTGTAGTCCCAGCTACTCAGGGGCAGAGGTGGGAGGATCGCTTGAGCCTAGGAAGTGAAAGCTTCAGTGAGCTATGATTGCACCACTGCACTACAGCCTGGGCGACATGGTGAGAACCTGTCTCAAAAGAAAACAAGAAAGGAAAAAGAAAAATCTGCACATAATTAGCCAGAGCAGCTTTATTTGTAATAGTCAAAAACTGGAAACAAACAAAATATCCTTCCATAGGCGAATGGCTGAACAAACTGTGGTAAAACCAAACCATGGAATACTATTCAGCAATGAAAAGGAACAGACTATGGATACACACAACTTAGATGCATCTCAGGAGCCGTATGTGGAGTAAAAAAGGCTTATCTCAAAAGGTCACATACTTTATGATTCCACTTACCTGATATTCTTTTTTTTTTTTTTTGAGACGGAGCCTCGCCCTGTCACCCATGCTGAACTGCAATGGGGCACTCTCAGCTCACTGCAACCTCCACCTCCTGGGCTCAAGCGATTCTCCTGCCTCAGCCTCCCAAGTAGCTGGGATTACAAATGCCTGCCACCACGCCCAGCTATTTTTGTATTTTTAGTAGAGACGGGGTTTCACCATGTTGCCCAGGCTGGTCTTGAACTCCTGATCTCAGGTGATCCACCCGCCTCAGCCTCCCAAAGTGCTGGGATTACAGGTGTGAGCCACCGTGCCCAGTCCCTAATATTCTTTAAATGGCATAATTATAGACATGGAGAACATATCAGCAGTTGCTACGGGCTAGGGATTGGTGGTGGGCAGAGGTAGGCAGGATTATAAAGGGGAGAACCTTGAGTGATGGATGGGAGAGGTCTGTACCTTGACCCTGACACTGGTCACAGGAATCTGCATGGGGAGAAATGACAGAACAACATGCACATTGCACTAGTGTCGGTGTTCCTGTTTTGATATTGTACCACGGCTGTATCTGATGTCCCCTTTGAGGGAAAGGGTAGAGGTACATGGGACCTTCCTATCTGTGCAACTTCCTGGGAATCTATCATTATTTCTAAATAAACAGTTTAGGCCAGGCACGGTGGCTCACACCTGTAATCCCAGCACTTTAGGAGGCCAAGGCAGGAGGACAGCTTGAGCCCAGGAGTGTGAGACTATCCTGGGCAACATGGCGAAACCCCATCTCTACAAAAAATACAAAACAATTAGCGAGGCATGGTAGCGCATGCCTGTGGTCCCAGCTACTTGGGAGGCTAAGGCAGGAGAGGATTGCTTGAAACATGGAGACCTGACACATAACAGTGAGTCCTGACACTGAGACTGAGATTGAAGAGGAAGACCCCATTTCAATGTTTTAATAAAAGAAAATTTAAAAAAATTTTTTTAATTCTAACGAGGAGGAGGACTAGTGGTCTCAGGGAAGAGAGGGGGATAAAGCACCAGAGAAAGGAGGGACAGAGAGACAGAGAGAGGCAGAGAGAGCCAGAGACCGACAAAGACAGAGACAGACAGAGGAGAGAGCCAGAGACTGAGAGATGCGGGGAGGGACAGAAAGAGCAATGTGCTCTGCTCTCTTTCAACTATGCCCTGAAACAGGAAAGAAAGATAACATCCGGCCGGGCGCCGTGTGGCTCGCCTGCAATCCCAAAGACCTTTGGGAGGCCGCATCGGGCGGGATCACGGCGGGGTCAGGAGATCGAGACCATCCTGGCTAACAGGGTGAAACCTGGGCTCTACTAAGAAAATACAAAAAACTAGCCGGCAAGGTGGCGTATGCCTGTAGTCCCAGCACTTGGGAAGCTGAGGCAGGAGAATGGCGGGAACCCGGGAGGTACGGAGCTTCTGCAGGAGCTGAGACCCGCCACAGCACTCCAGCCTGGGCGGCGTGAGCCAGACTCTGTCTCCAAAAAAAAAAAAAAAAAAAAAAAAAAAAAAGAAAGAAAGATAACATCCAGCAGTGAGGCATACCTGCCAATACACCCCTGCCCAGCCCCCACCTCCCGCAGGGGCCACCCAGGGGACATCACAGGGATACATTTTCTGGCTGCGTCCTCTAAAAGCACAAGGCCCAGTGGAAAAGGGGGCTTGCAACCTTGGAGCACGCTCCAGAGGCGTCACCCCTTAATGCTGACAGCGGAGCCCCCGACACTGCAGCCAGGGAGGTGGCCACATGGACGTTACTCCTCAACTTCTCTCTTTCTGCTCCTTAGGCCAAGGAGCCAGAGTTCCATCCTCAGAGCGGCCATGTCCTTCCTGGGGTACCAGAAGCATCTCCTGGAGCCTAACCTCCTTTGTACAACACTGGCCGACTCTCCCAGGTAAAGGCACATGATGGCGTCTCCAGCCCCAGTGGCCAAAAGCTCTCTTTTACGGGAGTCAAACAAGCGCAGACCTTGGCATTCAGCTGGTTCTGAAAGGCAGGACTTTGTGTCCTGAGGCTTCAATACAGATACCCATAAAGAACCACCTCTCAAAGCAACTGCCCCCCAACATGAGCCCTGAGGACAGCATCTCAGCAAACACCAACCGAGAACAATGTGAGGGCATCCCACGAACCACCACCCCGGCCTTCCAGAAGGGTGCTCAGCCCAGCAGAAAAGAAGGGTATCTATTCCTGGCCCCACCTTCCCCACCAAACTGTGCAGGCCCCAACCCCAAAGCCCTCCCTCTACTCTTGGGAATTGCTAGGACACTTCAAATGAATGTAAATGAAATTACAAGATTTTTTGAAGAAAAAGACAACCAACCGAACAGCTGAGTTCATGAACCAGAGGACTGAGGACTCTGCCACCTAAGCAATGCTGACCGGTTCTGACTCCAGAGGGCTTCCTCCTTGAGACCGGAGAGTTCACAGTAAGGGGGACCCTTCCCCACCTTGATGGGCACCCGGAGCTAAGCCCCCAGGACCTCCGAGAGTGCCAGCTTCCCGCCCACCTCCAAGGTCCTTGCCACTCACAGCCCTGCCAGGCCTGCCCCGAGGTGAGCAGCACCAGCTCGGCGTTGTCGGGAACGCTGGGGAAGTAGTCTTCGGTGAGCTCCGTGCCATCCTCGTACAGGCACAGCCGGGAGCCACGCTCAGGGAGCTGCAGGGGCGGGAGAGGGGACAGGAGGAGGAAGGGTCTCAAGACGAGGGCTTTTCATCTGCAGGCCTCACAAACGACCAGAATGAGTTGTGTTTAAAGAAGCAGGCTCAGGCTGCTGCCTGTATACCACAGCCACGCCAACGCCCAGGCAAGGACAAGGGAGCGGAGCAATGGCGCCTGACTGCGGGCCGTTCTAAAATTCGAAGAGTCAGGAAAAACATACAATGGGTGGCGACTGCTGGCTCTGCAGGACTCACCCTTTCAAAATGAGCTCCTGAGGGTACTTCAAATAGAGCCTGTCTTTGACAGCGCGGCCTCCCTGCTACCAGGAGCTGAACACCACCACCCCCAGCACACAGCTGCCAGGGCGGTGCCGGCACACGAAGGAAAACGGTTGGATGCCTCTGTGCACAAGTGTGGCCGCATGTGGCACTGTTAATTTGCTGGAGTCTGGTTCCCTGTTACTCTGCACTGGTCAGTTTTAGGCATTTTATGGCAACTCCCACCCAACCCGTACCGACCCCGGCAAAGCACACCTGGTAACCCTAGTACTGGTCCAAAAAAGAAAACCACCCTAGAATAAGGTGACGATTGCAATCCCCAGCTGCGAGGGCTGCGAGGGCTGCAAGGGCCTGCAGAGCCCACCCAGTCAAGGCTTTCATTTTACGCCAGGGGAAGCTGAGGCCGGACAGGCAGAGCAGCCGTGACCCCGCGTGCCAGCACCTGGCACTCAACCCGGGTTTCCTAGCTCTGATGCAGGGCTGTCCTGCCCGAGCGGTGGGAAGAGGGAAGAGGTGATCCAGGTCGCCCCCCAAGCTCCCTGCGCTCTGAAGCCAGGCTCAGGAACCCCAGGCTGCGGGGGCCCGGGGGCCTAGCGGCTGAGGCGAACGAAAACTACCCGCCCCGGGCGCCGCCCGCACCCTCCGTTTTGGAAGAGGAAAAGCAGCACCTCCTATTCTCCCCACACACCTCCCCGGCCGGCAATCCCCGCCCAGCCCGGCGGGCACCTGGAAGCGGAGACAGCCCTTGTGCAGCACCTCCTGGCAGCTCCGGCCAGCCACGCCGAACTTCCTCGGGCTGCGCAGGGCCCGCAGCTTCACGCTCTTGGGCTTCTGGAGCATTGCAGATGTGCTCAAGGCCTCTGGGTCCCGCGGGTGGCGGCACCAGCTGGCTGGCTGCTCAGATCCGTCCTCGCCCTGACCGCAGGGGTCTGCGCCTGGTGAGCTCTGCAAGCTGGCACAGGCCAGGCGCGGGTCCCGGAAACTACATTACCCAGAAGGCCTGGGAAAAGTGAGGCCCGACGTGGTCTTGTGCGCAGGCGTCGCCCCACGGATACTACATTACCTTACCCAGAAGGCTCGGGAAGGCAAAGGCGCGACACCACCTGGTATGCCCCAGGTGCCGTGGCCCCGGAAACTACACGACCCCGAGGGCCAGCGAAGCGTGGGGGGCCTCCCCTTGTGCGCCGGCGCGGCCGGGGACGGGGCGGGGTCGCGCATGCGCAGAGGCCCCGGTCCAGGGCTGGGCTTGGTTGTCATGAGAGCGGCGGCTGCGGCCGGGGCGATGGGCAGAGGTTGCCGGGGCTGCTCGTTCCCTGTCACTGCGGCAGCAGCTTGGAGTGCAAGGCGGCCTGGGGCGGCGGAGGGGGCGCCCCTTGAGTTGCGTCTGAGGAAGCTGCGGCTGCCGAGGAGGTCCACGAGGGCCGGGGCCGGGGCCGGGGCCGGGGCCGGGGCCCGCCCGCCCCCGGGGTCCGGGTGCTGAGGCGCCGCCTGGCCGCTTCCCCGGGCCGCGGCACCGCTGCGACCCAGCCGCCCTCTCCACCGGGGCTGCGGCAGCGCAAGTCGGGGACGTTCCCTCTGAGCAGGTACCTTCCGGGCCGCTGCGGCGCCGGGCCAGGGCCGGAGTGGAGAGCGGGGCGCGGGCGCCGCGGGGGCGCGGTCCCCACCTGGGAGCTGGGTACGAAGCCTGGGTGCGCGGTGCAAGCCCGGACGGTGTGGAGTTAGATTCCGGCCTTGCTGTTGCCGAAGAGCCGGCGCGGCCCGGTAGTGCCAGATGCCGGGGAGCGCAGCATGGGTGCTGGGAGCGCCTGCCCCGGCCGGGACGGCCCATTTAGCGTGGAATATTATTTTCAGGTCCGGCTTTTCCTGTTCTGGATGCATAGCACATAGCGGGCCAGTTTCAGATGTGTTCTGCTGAGCAAAACTTTGAGGAAAGTTGCTCTGCCGCTATAGAGATTAAAGTTTGATGGTTGGTTGTTTTTTGTTTTGGGGTTTGTTTTGTTTTGTTTGCACTTGAGTTTCAGATTTCTCTGAAGCCCTTTCAGTCGCTAAGATGACTTGACCAGAAACCCATAAGCCTTTCAGACAGTCTCACTCTGTCGCCCAGGCTGGAGTGCAATGGCGCGATCTCAGCTCCCTGCAGCCTCCCCCTCCCGGGTTCAAGCGATTCTCCTGCCTCAGCCCAGCGAGTAGCTGGGACTACAGGCGTCCACCACCACGCCCGTCTAATTTTTTTATTTTTAGTAGAGACGGGGTTTCACCATGTTGGCCAGGCTGGTCTCGAACTCCGTACCTCAAGTAATACGCCCTCCTCGGCCTCCCGAAGTGCTGGGATTACAGGCGTGAGCCACCGTGCGCGGTCACACTTAAGTCTTCTTAAAAAGATAATCAGAGCCGGGCTTAGTGGCAGGCTCACACAAAAATTAGCCGGGCGTGGTGGCGGGCGCCTGTAGTCTCAGCTACTTGGTAGACTGAGGCAGGAGAACGGCGTGAACCCGGGAGGTGGAGCTGCAATGAGCCTAGAGTGTGCCACTGCACTGCAGCCTGGGCAACAGAGTGAGACTCCATCTCAAAAAAAAAAAAAGATAATCAGAAACAAGTTTTGTTTCCTACTCTTGTAACAAAATGGAAGTTGCTACACTGAGTTTCCGTTGAATTTATAGTTAATTGCCTTTTACCATGCCAGCACTAGGAAAAGCATAGTGAGGGATGAGACCCCCATGGAATAATCGCTGCCGGGGGAGAGATGTACTCTGGCACTTGTTGGGATGCCAATGACTGTCCCTGGGACAACGGGGATCCCACATGCCTCTGGTGAGGAAGACTAGCCAATAACGGGACGTTCAACAGAGCTTTGCTTCTTCCCAAATTGTTAATGGTGACTTTTACAGAGCCTAAAAGTGGCAATCTTCAGTGACACTCCAAGTATCTTATGTAACACTTGAAGGTTTACACAGAGGGTACCCTAGGCTACAACTGGAAGGGCTTTGGGAGGAGGTAAACTGAGAAAGGAATCCTTTTCAAATACCAGACTGAGGTAATAGCATTGTCTCCACAGTGCCCGTGCATTTCTCTTTGCTGGTTCTTAAATGCCAGTACTTTGTTTTAGATTTGTTGGGGGCAGTATAGCATACTGGAAACACCCTTCTGTTTGACAGAAAAGGTCCTATGTTTACGTCTTCGAGCCATAACAGAGAGTGTAGGTTAGGATCAGAGACTAGCCAGGCTTGGCGGCTCACGCCTGTAATCCCAACACTTTAAGGTGGGAGGATCGCTGAAGGCCAGAGTTCAAGACCAGCCTAGGCAACACAGTGAAACCCCATCCCTACAAAAAAAAAATTAAGTGGCTGTGCATGGTGACATGTGCCTGTAGTCCTAGCTACTCAGGAGGCTGAGACAAGAGGATCACTGGAGCCCAGGAGTTCATGGTTGCAGTGAGCTATGATCACGCCACTGCAGCAGTACAGCCTGGGCAACAGAACGAGAACCTGTATTAAAAAAAAAAAAAGAAAAAATGGGGCCGGGCGTAATGACTGATGCCTGTAATCCCAGCACTTTGGGAGGCCGAGGCGGGTGGATCACCTAAGGTCAGGAGTTCAAGACCAGTGTGGCAAACATGGTGAAACCCCATCTCTACTAAAAATATAAAAATTAGCTGGGTGTGGTGGTGTGCACCTATAATACTGGCAACTTGGGAGGCTGAGGCTGGAGAATCGTTTGAACCCAGGAGGCAGAGGTTGCAGTGAGCCAAGATCGCGCCACTGCATTCCAGCCTGGATGACAGAGTGAGACCTCCTCTCAAAAAAAAGAAAAAAATTGGAGACTGGAACCCAACAGCTTGAGCACAAGAGCTATTTTCAAGGTGGAATAGGGAGTGACAGGCCCTGCCCTTAAAGATGATGTAAGGGACCTGGCATGGTGGCTCATACCTGCAATCCCAGCACTTTGGGAGGCCAAGGCGGGGAGATTGCTTGAGGCCAGGAGTTCGAGACCAGCCTGGCCAACGTGGCAAAACCCCATCTCTACTAAAATACCAAAACAAAACAAAAAAAAATTAGCCAGGCATGGTGGCACATGCCTGTAATCCCAGCTGCTTGGGAGGCTGAACCACAATAATCACATGAACCGGGAGACAGAGGCTGCGGTGAGCCAAGATCACGCCACTGCACTCCAGCCTGGGCGACAGAGTGAGACTCTGTCTCAGAAAAGGATAGAAAGATGATGAAAGGATTGGAGGGCTTCAGAGCTGAAGGGTATTAACTTAGAGCTTTGATTGTTTGGCTGGACTTCAGAATTGAGGACAAGAAGTGAGGGTCAGGGGAGAGTTGGCGCATTGATCCGTAGATGGGGAGCCCACCAAGAGCTCTGGAGGTGGGACGTGGATGGAGATGACTAGAGCTGGGTCTGAAGTGCGTTCACACAACAGGAGCTTAGGACTTGTCTGAGGGAGGTGCTCCAGGTGAGGACACCAGGCAGCTGCTGTCTAGAAAGACAGTGGGATCCGAAGGAAGGGTAGGCCTGATAAGACCTGGCACACCGCTGGGTGGGGAGTGGATGAAGACAGATGCTGTGGCCAAGGGAAAAGTACCTCTGGGCTCAGAGCCCGAGCGACCCAGAAGTGCTAGGTCACGAGGAAGGAGGAGCCATGGGCTGTGCGTTTCTGGCATAGGGTGCCGGGAGTACAGGTGTGGCTGTGCAGCTAACAGTGGGTTGAATCACACTCATCCTTTCAAAATTCTTTTTTTTGTTGTTTGTCTTTTTAGAGACGGGATCTCACTATCTTACCCAGGCTGGTCTCGAGCTCCTGGGCTTAAGTGATCCTCCCACCTCAGCCTCCCAAAGTGCTGAGATTATCGGCGTGAGCCACCACACCCAGCCTCATCCTGTTTTGGGGGGCTTTTTAAAAATTATTTTCTGGGTTGATTTAGTTTTGTTTTCGTTTAATATACAGTAACATCTTGCAGTGAACTTTGTGCAAAGAATAACTAGGATCTCAATGATGGTTTGTCATTCTATTCTAGTGCTTTTGTTGATACATTCCAAGAAACATCAGCAATAATGCCAGCCAAGAATTAATATATTGAAGTGGTCCTCCTCAAATTCTCAATGAAAGTAAAAGAAAGATCTAGATCATGCATCAAGCATGTCAAAATACATAAAGTTTATATGTTTATATGTTACCTCCTGTTGGGAATTTCAATTAATAGTTTATCTTATCCCAGATAACTTCTAATGGAGTCTTCTTTATCCTAGTTTAGTGAGGAGCATTTTTTTGTTTTCCTGATGATTTAGACCTAACCCAAATTGGCTTACTTAGGAAGAATCTGACTGGCTTAGTAACTGAAAAGTAACCCAGAGTCCCCGAGCAAACTGGGCTCAATGTCCTGTGAGTCGGTCCCTCAGCCTGACTCTGTGTGAACGTTTTTGTACTTAATACGCCTGCCTGTCATTCCTGCTCTTCCTTCTGCTCATACACATTCATTTCGCAGTTGTTAGGCTAGCGCCTACGTTGCCTTTTTCCTCTTGTTGTTGTATCACTAATTAATGTACTGGTTCTATTCGTTTCCTAACTAATAGAAATACATTTGTGTTTATATTCTAGACAAAAACTGTTTTTGCCATAACAAAATATAAACTAGATGGCTTAAAACAACAGAAATTCATTCTGGAGGCTGTGTGGGCAGGGCTGCACTCTCGCTCTGGAGGATGGGGGGATCCCTCCTGGCCTCTTCCTAGCCTTGGGTGCCTGCTGGCCGCCCTCGCCTGTCCTCGGCCGTGCTTGGCAGGCCCGCTCCGGATTAGAGATGCGTCGCTCAGGTGCCTGCTGGCCGCCCTCGCCTGTCCTCAGCTGTGCTCGGCAGGCCGCTCCCGCTTAGAGATGTGTGGCTCCGGTGCCTGCCTCTGTCGCCACATGGTGCTCTCCCTTTGTGTGGCTGCATCTCTTCCCTTCCTCTTAAAAGTCACATTGGATTGGACCCACCCCGAGGACCTCGTTTTAACTAGATCACATCTACAAAGACCCTATTTTCAAATCAGGTCACATTCACAGGTACCACAGGTGGAACTTTAACGTATCTTTTTGGGGAATGCCATCCACAACACTGGTCAAACTTTTTGGACACATGTTTGGGAAAAGTCAAGATAACTTAAAAGATACCTTAAACAGAGTCAGAAGTATCTATACATTAAACAAAAAAAAAAAAATATAGACTCTTTCAAAGAGATGGGAAAATTCTGAATACTTAGTGCATTATTGTGTGTGTCAGCAAGGCATGAACTAACCCTTTAAATGTTCATGTGTTCATGAATTCCTTTGTTTTAAAGAAATTTTTCCTGCTCTCTTATAAACAGCCCAAACGCGCAGAATGCCCCACAAGATTGGATTTGTCGTCGTCAGCTCATCTGGACACGAAGACGGCTTCAGTGCCCGGGAGCTCATGATCCACGCACCGACCGTCAGTGGGTGGCGGTCACCTAGGTGAGGGCTGGACGGGGCGGGGCCTGGGCTGGGAGTCTGCCCCGGGTCCCTGAGGAGGGCACAGGGGCTCCTTTCATTCAAAGCCTCCGATTTTACTATCACTCGGACATCAGGACCGAGGATGTCAGCGTGCGGTGCGGTGTCAGGCATCTCTTTCTGTTTATATTTTTAAATAAAATGTGTTGACCCTCTTTCACTTATAACATTCGCTCACACTCCCTGAAGAAAATGTGCAGATGTGGAGAAGGAAGAGAAATGAGGCCCTATAATTGTCTAACCGTATTCCCTGATCACACGCTGGGCTGCACATTCTCATCAAGTTTCTGTGCAGAGATGGCGCGTGCAGCTTTGTTTGCTTTTACAGTTGGGCTCCTGTGATGAAAGAGTGTGTGGCTAACTGCTTTTATATGACGCCAAGCTTTAACCAAAATAACTGCTTTTATATGACGCCAAGCTTTAACCAAAATAACTGCTTTTATGTGACACCAAGCTTTAACCAAAATAACTGCTTTTATATGACACCAAGCTTTAACCAAAAGATTGTGTCTTTCACATTTCTCTTAAACACGCGTATACTTTTGTTAAAATGTTCAGTTGGGCACAGTTGCTCCTGCCTGTAGCCCCAGCTACTCAGGATGCTGAGATAGGAGGATCCCTTGAGCCCAGAAGTCCAAGGCTGCCATGAGCTGTGACAGTCACTGCACCCCAGCCTGAGCGACCCAGTAAGACTCTGCCTCAGAAAAAATGTTCATTAGATGAGTGTTTTGCTTGATTCTTTTCCTAAAACATTTAAGTCTTTTTGCTTCTGCTGCTTTGGTCTTTACAGCTGAGCCCCTTCATGCACTCTCTTGGCATCTGCCCTCTGCCCTCAGTCATGTGATTAAAAATCCACTTCCACCCCATCCCACCTCATCAGCTCTGTGCTCTTCATGACTTGCTTTCAAGCCTGAGAAGTTACTATTTATTCCTAACTCATGAATGCGTAAATATGTATGGCATTTTAAATTCAATCATGTAATTGTGTCTTGCTTTTATTCAGAAGACATGTTGCTGAAAATTGAATGTAAATCTCATTTAAAATTAAAACATATTTTCCTTTTGGGGTTTTTGAGGAGATGCAACAAATAAGACCCCCTGTCCCTGCATTTCCCAGAAGTGAGTTCTGAATGAACAGAAATGAAGCAAGAGTCAAGCAGAAAGGGCCAGACAGCACCTTTGTCACCCGTGGAGCTGGGATTGCAGGCGAGCCAGCATCCTGATACTGCCCTGGCTGGGGCCAATGCACTGCCCATACAGGCAGCATTAACAGGGTCCAACCTATGGCTGGAGGGCAGGAGAAGGAGCACACCCACGGGAGCAGCCCAGCGCTCCACCCTCTCCTCCCAGACTCCCCGTGAGCCTGCTTATGCCTCTCCCAGGCAGCAGCATCCCCTCTGCAGAGGTCCTGTACGCTCACTGTACTTGTTCCATGTTTATATGGGGATTGAAGGTTCTCCAGTATACACCCAGCCACGGTTTTTGGTAATAGTTATAGAAATCACACCCGTATGGTTCTCTTGTGCGTTGACATGGTATCGCTTTAAAGGGCATAACCTACACTCACTTCAGTAACGTGCTTTCAGAGGATGTACCTAAGAGAAGGATCCATGTGCCCTTGGTCACCACAGACTCCCACTGGGTTTGGCTCGGGGTCTCTTGACTTCCCTGAGGTCAGGCACATCGCAGAAAGACAAAGGAGGATACCCTGAAGCCTAGCCTCCCAACGGCAGGACGAGGCGCTCTGTTACCACAGGTCAGAGAAAATGTGGGACCCTCTACATCAGAGCTCAGGGCATAGATTGATGCAGCTCCAGGAGAGACACTGAAGTGGGGTTAAAGAGATCCAGGGAGACCCCCAGTGCCATTCGTGTGACCTCAGAATTCAGAGAGCCTAAACTCTTCAGAGCAAGACATTTTCCCAAGAAAGCATAAAGTTTGCACCAACCGTAGCCTCTGAGCCTCCATTTTTTTGGTTGTCAAATTATTTTTATTTTTAAAAATCTGTACCTGTCAATGTATCTTGAAAGGATAAATACATACTAGCCTTTTTAACTGTGAGGTTTCTTTTTATATTCAGCTTGAAAGGTATTTTTGATTCATCTATAAACTGTTGATCAGCTGCATTTGAGTAGCTAAATCATAGGCCCATTTTGGAAGGATTTTTATTTATTTATTTATTTATTTATTTATTTATTTATTTATTTTTGAGACGGAGTCTTGCTCTGTCGCCCCCGGGCTGGAGTGCAGTGGCTGGATCTCAGCTCACTGCAAGCTCCGCCTCCCAGGTTTACGCCATTCTCCTGCCTCAGCCTCCCGTGTAGCTGGGACTACAGGCGCCCGCCACCTCGCCCAGCTAGTTTTTTGTATTTTCTTAGTAGAGACGAGGTTTCACCGTGTTAGCCAGGATGGTCTCGATCTCCTGACCTTGTGATCCGCCCATCTCAGCCTCCCAAAGTGCTGGGATTACAGGCTTGAGCCACCGCGCCCGGCCATGGAAGGATTTTTAAAAGTACAATCCTACATCACTCAATCATGGGGACATTCTGAGAAATGTATCATCAGTCGATTTCATCAAACACCTGGAGTGCCCTCAAACCCAGGTGGTACAGCCTGCTCTACACACCTAGGCTCTGTGGCATAGCCTGTTGCTCCCAGGCTGCAAACCTGTACAGCACGTGACTGTGCTGAACACGGTAGCGAGTATAACACAGTAGGTATCTGTATATCTAAACATAGAAAAGCTAAGTCAAAATACAGTGTTGTCATCTTATGGGACCACTGTCTCACGCAGTGCATGACTGTATACAACTTCAAAGCTTTGCTGGTTGTTTTGCTTTTCTTTAAATAGTTTTGGAGTTTTGTTTTGTTTTTTAATCAAGATTTTTAAATAATAGATTACTTATTGTCCTTATGTTCAGATAATCTCACCACAAATGATAATTTATGTGCCCTGCATTTAAAAGCAGTAACTATCTAAAGCAGCACTTTACTGACATGAAAGACTAAAGAATTTCATTTCAAAGTTGCTCGGTTTCCCAGTTTGTGCCAGCTGCCCTCCTGCCCCAAATGTGCCTCTCTTGAGCCTTTGCATTTTTGGAAGCGATGTAGGGTCTTTGCTGACTGCTGTGATTCTCTACCTTTTTTTTTTTTTTTTTTTTTTTTTGAGACGGAGTCTGGCGCTGTCGCCCAGGCTGGAGTGCAGTGGCGCGATCTCGGCTCACTGCAAGCTCCGCCTCCCGGGTTCACGCCATTCTCCTGCCTCAGCCTCCTGAGTAGCTGGGACTACAGGCGCCCACCACCGCGCCCGGCTAATTTTTTTTGTATTTTTAGTAGAGACGGGGTTTCACTGTGGTCTCGATCTCCTGACCTTGTGATCCGCCCGCCTCGGCCTCCCAAAGTGCTGGGATTACAGGCGTGAGCCACCGCGCCCGGCCAATTCTTAGTTTTTTAATGTTATGTCACTTCTGGGCTGGCCACAGGGGCTCACACCTGTAATCACAGCACTTTGGGAGGCC
This sequence comes from Papio anubis, assembly GCF_008728515.1. Taxonomy (NCBI): domain Eukaryota; kingdom Metazoa; phylum Chordata; class Mammalia; order Primates; family Cercopithecidae; genus Papio; species Papio anubis. Next base: position 2,816,507 of record NC_044976.1, on the reverse strand, counting down.
GAGGAGGGAGGATCCCCTGAGCCCAGGAGTTCAAGACCAGCCTGGTCAAAGTTTTAGCCAGGCACAGTGGCACATGCCTGTGGTCCCAGCTCCTCAGGAGGCTGAGGTAGGAGGGTCACTTGAGCCCAGGAGATCAAAGATGCAGTGAGCCATAATCACACCACTGCAGCCTGGGGGACAGAGCGAGACCTTGTCTAAAAAAAAAAAAAAAAAAGTTATGTCACTTTTGAGCAAAGTTAGAAGCTCCAGCACGGGCCATACCATAGGCTTCTCTCCCTAGACCACTATGCATGAATGGCAGGCACTCCTTCAATATTGAAACCTTGGGGCCCTTAAGCATTTGAGTTCCCATGGAAGATCCTTTGGCTCCATCCTACCCACTAGTGCCACCTCGTAAGATTGATTTATCTTATGAAGAACTTCAGGTTTCATGTCAGACCATTTACTAGCTACCAAGAGTATGATTCCTATAGGGTTACAGGCAGCTCAAGTCAAATTTTTAATCCCAAGCTTCAGCTCCAACATGACAAGCTCGAGAGAACGGGAATCATGTCGCAGGCAACTTTGTACCATCACTACCTACAGACTGTCCAGTTCAAAGTGGGTGTGTGGTTAATGCTTCTTACCTGCAAGAATGAGATGCTAGCGTCTAGAAACCCTCTGGAGGAATTGTTCAGAAAAAATAAAAATGTGTTTGCTTTCAGATTTTGCCAATTTCCACAAGAAATTGTCCTTCAAATGGTGGAGAGATGTCGAATAAGGAAACTACAGTTACTTGCTCACCAGTATATGATTTCAAGTAAAATTGAGTTCTACATTAGTGAAAGCTTACCTGAATATTTTGCACCCTATCAAGCAGAGCGATTTCGAAGACTTGGGTAAGAATGAAATATAAATGTATAGTGGCGGCTTTTAGACTAATTCTACCTGAAAGCTCTTTTTTTTTTTTTTTTTTTTTTTTTTTTTTTTTTTGAGATGGAGTCTCACTCTGTCGCCCAGGCTAGAGTGCAGTGGTACAATCTTGATGCACTGCAACCTCCGCCTCCAGGATTCACAACATTCTCCTGCCTCAGCCTCCGGAGTGGCTGGGACTACAGGCACCCGCCACTATGCCCGGTTAATTTTTTGTGTTTCTAATTGAGACAGGGTTTCACTGTGTTAACCAGGATGGTCTTGATCTGACTTCATGATCCTCCCGCCTTAGTCTCCCAAATTGCTGGGATTATAGGCGTGAGCCCCCGCGCCAGGCCCTGAAAGCTCTTAAAGATGAATTGTCCCTTAACTTTTGGTCCTATGTTATATACTTCTATTTGGTTCAAGAGTACATAATTTCTTAACACCTGCCTCTTATTGAACATGCTTAAAAAGCAGCGTTATGATTTCTATGAATTCTTCTGTTCAACTCTACTTTTCAGATGTAGAAATTTTCTTAAGAATACTAATTAGATGACCAATCTGGCCAACATGGTGAACTGTGTCTCTACTAAAAATACAAAAATTAGCCGGGCGTGGTGGCGAGTGCCTGTAATCCCAGCTACTTGGGAGGCTGAGGCAGGAGAATTGCTTGAACCCGGAAGGCAGAGGTTGGAATGAGCCAAGATCGCGCCACTGCGCTCCAGCCTAGGTGACAGAACAAGACTCCGTCTCAAAAAAAAACAAGAACACTAATTAGAATTTGAGTTCTAGGGGGTTTTCCTAGGTTTTTCATTCTAGACTTAGCTTTTATTCAAACCTATTGATCCTGCGTAGGGGTAGTCTAGCTTTAAAAAATAAAACAATAAAAATAAATAAGCCTCTTGAGTTCAATCAGAGTAGGGGGCAGTTTTATTGAACAGCACATTTTCAAATCAGCGTATTCTTCAGTTGTGTTTTGTTTTTCAGCTATGTGTCTCTCTGTGATAACGAAAAGACAGGTTGCAAAGCCCGGGAACTAAAATCAGTTTATGTGGATGCAGTAGGACAATTTCTTAAACTGATTTTTCACCAAAACCATGCCAACAAATACAACATATATAATCAGGTAAGGTGTATGCAGCTTTGCCTTCGATCCTGCTCCTACCTTCTTTGTGGGATTATGTGGTCACGTATCTTTTCTTAGATGCATTTTCAAGATGATCTTATAAGAGAGGATCTCTTCTGGGAGACTGCTGAGCTCTCTGAGCTGTGCTGTCTGATCCAGCAGCCTCTGGGCACACGTGGCCAGTGCCTACCACGAACTGGCCTAGTGCCCAGAGCTGCTGCCAGCATCACCAGACAGTGGGCTTCAGAGACTCAGTACAAAAGGAGAATGCAAAACAGTTCATGAGAACTTTTATGTCAATTGTATGTGATGAAATGATAATATTTTGGATATGTTGTGTTAACCTATATTATTAAAGTTAATTGCATTTTTTAATTTTTTTTTTTTTTTTTGAGACGGAGTCTCACTGTGTCTCTCAGGCTAGAGTGCAGTGGCGCGATCTCGGCTCACTGCAAGCTCCGCCCCCCGGGTTCACGCCATTCTCCCGCCTCAGCCTCCCAAGTAGCTGGGACTAAAGGCGCCCGCTACCGCGCCCGGCTAGTTTTTTGTATTTTTAGTAGAGACGGGGTTTCACCATGTTAGCCAGGATAGTCTCGATCTCCTGACCTTGTGATCCACCCGCCTCGGCCTCCCAAAGTGCTGGGATTACAGGCTTGAGCCACCACGCCTGGCCGCATTTTTTAATTTTTTAATGTGCCTACTTAACCTTAATAACACATGTGGCTCACATCCTATTTGTGTAGGACAGCACAGTTCCAAATAAACCTTCCCAACGTGCACGAGGTAAAGCCCCTAGTAAAAATTGCGGACACATTAATGTTGCGTGTAATCCAGAATCTCTCCAGCTCCAATCCGCTAATTCTTCATCTCTTCCTTCCTCCCTCCCTTTCTTTCCTTTTCTTTCTTTTTCTCACATGATTAGTGTAGTAGAAATCAGTTGTGTCCAAAGCAATCTTGTTAATTAGCACAAGTATTTACAACTCTCCCTGCCCCTTCCAAGAGGAATGCGAGCACCCAGCAAATCAAATCTCTAGACCAAGCGGGTGAGCTGGACCAGAGTGCAAAGGTCCAGTTAAGCTGCCTGGCGCCTTCAGCATGACACGCCAGGAAGCCAGAAGAATGATTGTTAACCCTCTTCCTTCCTCTCCCCACCTGCATGTGTTGACCAGCAATGACCTGGCTAAGTAGTTGGTCTACAGCGGTTGGGGGTGCAGGATGGAAAAGTGACTCCCCACCTCAGGTGAGACTTACCGACTTGGATATTCTGAGCTGTGTTAACTTTTCATTGTCTAAGTTCCCAAGATCCTTCAAAGATGAGCTCCATACTGAATCTCAAGTGGATGTCTTTTTTTTCTTTTTTTTTTTTTTTTTTTTTGAGACGGAGTTTCGCTCTTGTTGCCCAGGCTGGAGTGAAATGGCGCAATCTCGGTTCACTGCAACTTCTGCCTCCCGAGTTCAAACGATTCTCCTGCCTCAGCCTCCCGAGTAGCTGGGATTACAGGCATGCACCACCACACCCGGCTAATTTGGTATTTTTAGTAGATACGGGGTTTCTCCGTGTTGGCCAGGCTAGTCTCGAACTCCTGACCTCAGGTGACCCTGCTGTCTCAGCCTCCCAAAGTGGTGGGATTACAGGCGTGAGCCACCGCCCCCAGCTAGAACATCCTTTAAATGGTTAAAATAACCATTTGGTTAAGCATTAGAATACTAACTTACATAATTTATTTAAAATTCTTTGTTAATTATTAAAAATTCTTTACATTAGCATAACATTTTAACAATTAATACACTTTGATATACATCATCCCATTTGATAACAGTATAGGTCAGTTGGTTATAAAGGAGTTAAGTCCAGCCTGGGCAAAATGGTGAAATCCTATCTCTGTAAACAAACACAAAAATTAGCAGGGCATAGTGGTTCACACCTATAGTCCCAGTTACTTGGGTGGCTAAGGTGGGGGAATCACTTGAGCCCAGGAGGTCCAGGCTGCAGTAAGCCATGATCACACCACTGCACTCCAGCCTGGGTGACAGACGAGACCCTGTCTCAAAGTATGTAAATAAAGGGGTTAAGTCATTTCAAACATTGTATATTTAATTTCTGTTAATTTAACACTTTCTTAGGTTGCTTTGGTTGCCATAAATATCATTGGAGACCCTGCAGATTTCAGTGATGAAAGCAATACTGTAAGTTTGGAAAGTTTTAATTCCTAAGGAAGTAAATGTATTTCTAACTGGAGGGGGTCGTTTATTTTCACCCAAAAAAAAGTATCATTTTTATAATCTGCATAAAATTGACTAGTGAATAACTTTCAGATGATTTTTAGGAGCTATAGCATATTAAACTTTTCTTTAACAGTTTTAGCTGTCCCTCCGAAAGATGAGGATCACTGAACCTTGTTGATAGCTTTATGTGAAATAAGTCTTGTAGTTAAGGTTTTGTGCTGTTCCTCTTTCTCTCTGAGACACTAAGCAGATGTTTTGCTCCCAAAGGCCTCTCGAGAGAAGTTGATTGACCACTACCTTGGGCACAACAGCGAGGACCCTGCTCTAGAAGGAACTTACGCCAGGTAAGAGTCCTGCTCCCCAGCAATGAACTTCTGTTACTTTCCTCAGAATCGTGAAAGGGTCAGTCATTTCCAAAGGATTATGGACTTGGAGCCTCTAAATTCAGTTTAGAGCTGGATAAGCCACTGATTGGATTGTCTGAAAATTACATAAAGATTAAGGTCACTATTTTATTTAGCACACCGTCATTTATTTTTTCCCTTTTTTTTTTTTTTTTTTTTTCTCTCTTGAGACAGAATTTCACTCTTGTTACCCAGGCTGGAGTGCAATGGCACCATCTCGGCTCACTGTAACTTCTACCTCCTGGGTTCAAGCACTTCTCCTGCCTCAGTCTCCCGAGTGGCTGGGATTACAGGTGCCCGCCACCATACCCAGGCTAATTTTTTGTATTTTTAGCAGAGATGGGGTTTCATCATGTTGGCCAGGCTGCTCTCGAACGCCTGACCTCCGGTGATCCACCCGCCTCAGCCTCCCAAAGTGCTGGGATTACAGACTTTAGCCACCGCACCCAGCCACACACCTTCATTTACTCCCCAGCAGAGACTACTTCCTTTCTTGTATTCAGATATTACTAGAAGTTTCCTAAAATGCATTTAAACAAAGATCTGTCAGCCATCCTTTGATATTTTATCAGCACAAGCAAATTCATGGTAAAAATCAAAGATATTAATTGACCTAGGTTATCAGTTCTACAGACATCACCTTATGGCCTCTTCAAAAGTTTAGAGGAGTGAAAACTGTGTATCACATAGGTTTTTAACAACACAATTTTTACCAATCCCTCTCTACCCATGAAAAATATTTTTTCTCACTGCTAAGTTTAGCTAAAAAAAAAAAAAAAGAAAAAAGGATACAGGGAAAGTTCTTCATGTTAACAATCGTAGGCTGGGTGTGGTGGCTAACGCCTGTAATCTTACTACTTTGGGAGGTCAAGGCAGGAGGACTGCTTGAGATCAGGGGTTTGAAACCAGCCTGGGTAACATGGCAAAACCCCATGTCTACTAAAAATACAAAAATTAGCTGGGCCTGGTGGCACGTGCTTGTAGTCTCAACTACTCAGGAAACTGAGGCAGGAAGATTGCTTGAGCCGAAATCATGCCACTGTATTCCAGCCTGGGTGACAGTGAAACCCTGTCTCAAAAAAAAAAAAAAAAAAAGTATACATATTTTTCTGCTGCTGTTGCCACTTCCTCTTTTTTTTAGCAGTGTAAGGACCAGGGGTGAATCCACCTTTGGAGAGCTAAAGGGCCCCACTGCGCCATCCTCGGTCACCCTGTCTGTCCTGGGCACCTCTTTGGGATGGTGGCTCCCTTGCCCCTACCTGCTGTGGATGACAACGAGGGGACTCCATTCCAGAGGTGCCTGGTCTAAAGAAAAGAAGGGAAGGGCTGGCATAGTTGCCGCAATGAGACAAAAGAGGAATTGAAATGTTTTTTAGGCCAGGCGTGGTGGTGCACACCTGTAATCCCAGCACTTTGGGAGGCCGAGGTGGGCGGATCACTTGAGGTCAGGAATTCAAGACCAGCCCGGCCAACATGGTAAAACTCCTTCTCTACTAAAAACACGAAAATTAGCTGAATATGGTGGCGCACACCTGTAGTCCCAGCTACTCCGGAGGCTGAGGCAGGAGAATCCCTTGAACCTGAGAGATGGAGGTTGCAGTGAGCCAAGGTCATGCCACTGTACTACAGCCTGGGGGACAGAGCAAGACTCCATCTCAAAAAAAAAAAAAAAAAAAGTTTTTTAAAAATAAAGAGGAATCCCAAATAATCCTTGGTTCTTCTCTGACAGCAGCTTCCCAATAAAGATCAACTTTTTAAACTTTAATAGAAATTTCAAATTTGTCCGCAACGTTTGGTGTAATTTCACTTTTACCCGCATACAGACTGCTCGCATAAACTGATTGAATTCTTGATCCAGGCTCTTGTATTTGTACACAATGTGGATCAGATTTTCTCTGCAGTTGCTCAGGAGCCACATGCGATTTGCTGAGTGTGCACTGGTGGACAGCGAGCCTTCCCTCCTGCAGAGGCTGCCCCGCCTCCCCGCAGGCCTGGTGCAGACCAGAGCTGTCACAGACACTTGTGAGTGTGGAGAGTAGAGGCTATTCATGTAATGTCTATAAAAAAATCACACCAGCCTCTCAGTCTCTCCCTCAGATGCCTCCTTTGCCTAATAGAAAAATCACAGTACTCTTCCCATCCTTCAAGCTGGGGATTGGAAGCACTGTGGGGAATGAGCACTGAGAGTGGATGGCTGCCTCCCTCCTGCCAGCCTCGCCACAATGACCGCGGCTGGGACTCTGCCCTCACTGAAGCAAGTGCAGCAGGGCAGGAACAACCAAACTGATTAAGTCTTTAGTGTCTCAGTATCTCCAATAAAGCTGCTTTCTGTCATTTTGATTTAGACTTTAAATCTGTTGCCTTAATCCAATCAGCCGGGTGGGATGGCAGGCTGTGGTTTGCCTGTCCTGCCCCACGCCCGGGGTTTTATGAAGGCTAAGTGCAAGGGCTGGGAAAAGCTGTGTAACTGGCATGTGCGGGCCTGTGCCGGACGTGGAATCCGGTCATTGCCACTGGGGGTTCTCTACCGAAGTGGGTAGACGGCACCCCACGCTGCTGCTGAATCAACAGGAGCTGGGACTGGGTGCCACAGGACATGATGTTTGCTTTGAAGGATTTTTACAATCAAATGAAGTCTTTGTGTTCATCTCTGGGACAGCAAGGCAACGTGACTTAGAGTGTCATATGTGTTACACTAAAAATAGTTAATGTGATCTTGTAGACACCCCAAAATGTTTCGCCGTTTAGTCATCCCTGGGATCAGATACAGTTCAGAGCTGCTGGTGCCGTCCCAGCCACCAGCCTGTGGTGCTGCTGTGAGCAAAATACCGTGACCTCAAGGGTGGGGAGATGCCAGCGGGGGCTGTGAGTACTTAAAGGGGGCCTATTCCCATACCCCACTTGAATTCATTATAATACAGATTCACCAACTACACTTTTATGACAAATGTTTTCCTTAAAACGTACCTGTCTCGAAGGATGTTCAAGTCACCGTAAGCAGCTGGCTTGTTTAATGGGTTTGATACAGCAGCTGGGACACTTCGATCCTCGTGCTCTAGTAAGGTTTTGTTGCTTGGTGAGACTAGCTTTATTGTTTACATTCTAGACCCTACCTAGAGCTCAAAAGGAGGAATAGAGGTCATATTTAATCAGAAATGAGTTATTCAGGTGGCTACAAAAGATTGCTTATTGCTGAAGGAATGTTTCTGATCTCCTCTAGGACATAGTGGTTGACACCATACAACTTAACCCTTTGAGTAAAACCTCAGTGGTAGCAATTCTTAACCTATCATGTTCATCAAAAATACTGTGATGTTGGCCGGGTACAGTGGCTCACACCTGTAATCTCAGCACTTTGAGAGTCCGAGATGGGTGGATCACCTGATGTCAGGAGTTCGAGACCAACCTGGCTAACATGGCGAAACTCCATCTCTATTAAAAATACAAAAAATTAGCCAGGCGTGGTGGCACACGCCTGTAGTCCCAGCTATTTGGGAGGCTGGGGCATGAGAATAGATTGAACCCAGGAGGCAGAGGTTGCAGTGAGCCCAAGATCATGCCACTGCACTCCAGCCTGGTCAACAGAACAGGACTCTGTCTCAAAGAAAAAAATACAGGCTGGGCGCAGTGGCTTACACCTATAATCCCAGCACTTTGGGAGGCTGAGACTGGTGGATCACTTGAGGTCAGGAGTTTGAGACCAGCCTGGCCAACATGATGAAAATGTGTCTCTCCTAAAAATACAAAAATTAGCCAGGTGTGGTGGCACACACCTGTAATCCTAGCTACTCTGGAGGCTGAAGCAGGAGAATCGCCTGAACCCAGGAGGTGGAGGTTGCAGTGAGCCGAGATTGCGCCACTGCACTCCAGCCTAAGCAACAGAGTGAGACTCTGCCTCCAAAAAAAAGAAAAGAAAGAAAAAATACTGTGGTGTTATAAAATACGGTGCCTGGACTCCATTTTGGGCCCGCTAGTCACATTTCTTAGGGTGGGACCTGGTCATCCATTTGTTTTTGGTTTCATTTTTGTTTTTCTCCTTGTTCTGCAGTTGATTCACATTCACCGTCCTATTCCCAGGGCCCACAACGAGGTGAGGCCCAAAGTCTGCACTCTGAGCAAATGCACTGAAGGCTCAGATGCCCTGAAGTGCAGTTTGGTTCATGGTCAAGAGCATGAGCTTTGGAGTCAGAAAGACCTGCTTGCAATTAGGAGCTCTGTGACCTGAGGCCCGTTACTTCTCTGAGACCCATTTTCTCCTGCAGGAAATGCTCTGTGAACCATGATGGGGCGCGGTAGGGAGGGGCATTTTCTCAACTGTGCATCTTCAGCACGGAACTCCTAGGGCTTAACATTATCTCTAAAATATACATTTCTTCCCTTAGGAGATCTGACTATATTTCTCCGCTAGATGACTTAGCTTTTGATATGTACCAAGATCCAGAAGTTGCACAGATTATACGAAAATTAGATGAAAGAAAACGGGAAGCCGTCCAAAAGGAACGCTATGATTATGCCAAGAAACTAAAACAAGCTATTGCTGATTTGCAAAAGGTATGGCTTTTGGAGAAAACAGTTCCTAATTTATGCCTGTAATAGGTTTTATGTATACTTAGAATAACTACATGGTAAAAGAAACCGGTTACTAAAAGCTGTGAGGTTAGTGTGAGTTCAGAGATCTCAGCAAAATAAAGTTATGAAGACAGATAAGCACTTTAAAAATGTAAATGGAAGCAGAAGCTTTACCTCTTCAGACTCACGTTGAGGTGCCAGGGTCAGCTACCTCGTTACTAAGACCCCGAGCACAATGGGAAAATAGGAAAACCAGCTATCCCGAAAGTCATGACGAACCCATGGGCTTATTAGATGCCAGTACAGCAACAGCAGCCAGAACTTTGCTATGAGTGTGGCCCATTCCTTCCGTTTCCCTGTGCTCGCTCCCTCTCCTCACAAGATGGTTCAAGCATGACTCTTAAAAATTAGCTTTGCATTTGATGTGAGTTGATCCAAATTTGAAACAAAAAGCAAACATTTTGTGCTTCAGGTTGGTGAGCGCCTTGGGAGGTATGAGGTAGAGAAACGCTGTGCCGTGGAGAAGGAAGACTATGATCTCGCCAAGGAGAAGAAGCAGCAGATGGAGCAGTATCGCGCTGAGGTGTACGAGCAGCTGGAGCTGCACAGCCTCCTGGATGCCGAGCTGGTGGGTGCAGGAGCCCGGACGGGGTGGAGGAAAGCCTAGGAGAACAGAGAGTCAACTGTGTGGTTCGCAAAGGTGGATAGATACCTTTGAAGTGTAGTGTAAAACACTCTGCAGTGCTCAGGGGACAGTTATCATAGATGGACTCAGCTCTGTGCCTACGTCAGGGAGGCTTTGCCTCAGCACATTCTTTCAGGAAGCTCACAGTCGTGGGAAAGGGAACGAGCCAGGGTCAGGAAAACCGAGGCCCTGCTGCTTTTCCGCTGCATCCCTTCATCTCTCCAACTGCTTCCTTATTTGGAAAAGGCAGTGATGACCCTGCCCCACTGACCCCTCGGTGTTGTGAGGATCAAGTGAGAGCGAAGTACTAACAGCTTCAGTGTATTGAGAACATGTTTCCCATAAGGTGCTCTGCCTCTGATTTTAGAACTCATGCAGATGGGGCATTCAGCCCACATGACAGATTAGGAAACGAAGGTCCTGAGATAAAGAATAGTAGTTGAGAGTGCACACTCTCAAGGCCAGGCATGGTGGCTCATACCTGTAATCCCATCACTTTGGGAGGCCAAGGCTGGAGGATTGTTTGAGCCCAGGAGGATTGTTTGACCAGCCTGGGCTACATAGAGAGACCCTGTCTCTACAAAAAATAAATAATAGCCAGGCCTGGTGGCACACACCTGTAGTCCTAGCTACTCAGGAGAGTGAGAACGGAGGATCACTTGGGCCCAGAAGTTCGAGGCTGTAGTGAGCTACGATCGTGCCACTGCACTTCAGCCTTGGTGACGGAGCAAGACCTTGTCTCTAAAAAAAGAGAGAGCACACTCTGGAGCTGGATTGCCTGGGTTCAAATCCAGGCACCACCATTCCAGCTCTGTGATCACAGACTAATTCTTATCAGCTTTATGCCTCAGTTTTCCATCAGCTTTCAAGTGGGAGTAGAAAGAGTAAGCATTAATGAGCCTGCCTGTCCAAAACATTCAGTACCATGCCCAGTGTGCAGCAACTGTGCAGTCAGCTTTACTTGTTGGGTTACACAACATCACTTTCCTTTGTACACACAGTGAATAGCAGTGCCAGATTCTGAATAGAAGTCCACTTGGGTCCAGCCCAGGTGCTTTCTCCACACCACCGTGCTCCTTCAGGGGCACATATGTGTGGACATCTCCATGCACAAATGTTCATTCCTTCACTAGCATTTTGGGTGTGTGTGTCACTTTTGTAGTCCACACGGAAATGTGGAGAGACAACTGAGATGAGTGCTGCTTGATTGTGTGGGGCTTTCAAGGAGATTTCACTCTGTGGAAGTTTCTCTTTGGTTTTGAAACTTTTCTTTGTGCCAAGGAGCCTCTTCCAGCACAGCTTTCTAATGTCTTATTCATCCGGAGGAATGAGATGGATATGTCTGTCGTGGCAGTGGCATTTGAAATTAAATGTCCCTTTTTGTTCCCTAGATGCGAAGACCTCTTGATTTGCCCCTCCGGCCCCTCGCTCGTTCTGGCAGTCCTCGCCACCAAAAGCCAACGCCCTCACTACCACAACTGGAAGAAAGAGGAACAGAAAACCAGTTTGCAGAACCTTTCCTTCAGGAAAAGCCTTCATCATATTCTCTAACTATTTCTCCTCAGCATTCTGCAATAGACCAGTTACTCCCTGCCACAGATCCTCATCCAAAGATCAATGTAGGTAATTCTGTTTCAGATTGGCGTTCACTTTATTTGGATATTTGTAGAGGACCTGTGTTATGCCAGGTGCTGTTCCCATGCATGGAGTGCATGAGTGCACCCCAGCCAGACCCACCTCTGTTCCATTCTAGGAGCCGTAGTGCTGAGTGAGAACATAGCCACATAAGCAATAGACCTGATGACACCTCGTGAGCATGTTTGTTAAAATCAGGCTTGATGCTTATTTCTAAGCAATAAACTAAGAACATATCAGAGATCTTGTCAGAAAAAAAGATGTAATAGCCTTTACTTTAGTAGTCTCCATCGAGGCGGAATCTACCTTGCTTTTATTAGGTCTGTAATAAGTTTAGAAAGGAACAGAAAGCCACATCTAATCTTTTCAATTACATCTTCTTTGTTGTATAAATTATTCTAATCTGATGATACTGATATTTAGCAAAATAACATCTTGCAGATCAGGTAAGTAAGCGCAGTGAGCCTGCCCGTGAGAGGTGCCTTGGAGAATGTGACCCATGGAGCTCCCCAGCACTTTCCTCTCTCCTTCGCTTACTGCAGGCAGAGTCCCTGCCCTATGATGAGCGGCCTCTTCCAGCTATTCGTAAGCATCATGGGGAGGCAGTGGTGGAGCCGGAAATGAGTGATGCAGACATCAGCGATGCTCGGAGGGGAGGCTTGTCAGGGGAGCCAGAGCCCTTAACCGAGAAGGCCTTGAGAGAAGCCAGCTCTGCCATCGATGTGTTGGGAGAAACCTTGGTAAAAAAAAAAAAACAGTGGGGGACAGAGGGGAGGGAAGGCTATATGGTGTTCACACCTCTTTGTACTTACACATAAAGGAGGGAAAATGCCCAGGGCTTTGCATTTGTAATATTGTTCACTTCCCTTTGTTCTCGCTGGATTGGAAAGTCTTTTGTTAACTTTTTTTTTTTTTTAAAGAAACAGTGTCACTCTGTCACCCAGGGTGGAGTACAGTGGCATGATCATAACTCACTGTAGCCTTGAACTCCTGGCCTTGGCCTCCCAAAGTGCTGGGATTACACATTAGCCACCGTGCCTGGCCCTTCTGTAAATTATGAATTATGTGAAACAGCAAAAACATGAGCTAAGATGTATCAATGGGTACTCATTTCACCCTGGGTGTCCTTCTGGCATTCATGGAGTTTGTATTAAACACCTGCTGTCTTCTGAACACCAGCTAATTCCAGCACAAAATGATGGCATAGCAAAAAATGGAAGTATCTTCTCATAGAAATGAGTAGTGTTGGCTGGGCTCAGTGGCTCACGCCTATAATCCTGGCACTTTGGGAGGCTGCGGCGGGTGGATCGTGAGGTCAGGAGTTCAAGACCAGTTTGGCCAAGATGGTGAAACCCCATCTCTACTAAAAATACAAAAATTGGCCAGGCATGATGGCAGGCGCCTATAATCCCAGCTACTCAGGAGGCTGAGGCAGGAGAATTGCTTGAACCCGCGGGGGGACGGAGGTTGCAGTGAGCCGAGATCACACCACTGCACTCCAGCCTGGGCGACGGAGTGAGACTTTGTCTCAAAAAAAAAAAAAGAAATGAGTAGGATTTTCACCTCATTCTCAGCTTTAAAATATTTCCCTTGGAGGCCGGGCTCAGTGGCTCACGCTTGTAATCCCAGCACTTTGGGAGGCCAAGGCGGGCGGATCATGAGGTCGGGAGATTGAGACCATCCTGGCTAACACGGTGAAACCCGTCTCTACTAAAATACAAAAATTAGCTGAGCGTGGTGGCAGGCCCCTGTAGTCCCAGCTACTCGGGAGGCTAAGGCAGGAGAATGATGTGAACCTGGGAGGCGGAGCTTGCAGTGAGCTGAGATGGCACCACTGCACTCCACCCTGGGCCACAGAGCAAGACTCCGTCTCAAAAAAAAAAAATATTTCCCTTGGAGCATTTAATACTTTTTATATTTTAACGTCTTAAATTTCCTTATCAGAAAAAATTATTTCTCTAAATATGCATATTTATTTGTAAAAGTTGTGTTACTAGAAATGAATCAGTTTATAAAAGTTCTGTTATTAGAAATGAATCATCTTACTTTAAAAAAAAAAACAAAGCCTTCAAGTTGTGTAGTATTGGAGGATGGTTTGTGATGTCATGCAAATGCTGCCTGTTTTGTGGTAGGTTGCTGGGGCCTATTCTAAGACATGGTCCTACCGAGAGGATGCACTGCTTGCCTTGTATAAGAAGTTGATGGAAATGCCTGTTGGAACCCCAAAAGAAGATTTAAAGAACACACTGAGAGCATCCATCTTTCTCATTAGAAGAGCCATAAAGGACATTGTGACCTCCGTGAGTGCCCTCAGCTGGTGCTGGCTCCAGCATCCGTGGACGAGATCATGTGCCGTACCACAGAAGACCAGAGCAGCTTGAGAGAGGACCAGTTGGTCATTGACATGGTCACCAACTGTAACTCGATAGAATCACTAAGAAATGAGGTTCTCTAGCAAAAGCTATATTGTGCAACTGATCTTACATGAAGGGTCTGGGAAATCTGCCTTTGCTTGGGTCGTTGTCTCTGGTCTCGAGCAACATGTTCTGCAAAGCCAGGTGTTTGTGGAGGCCTGGTTCAGTGCTACCACATCTTCAGTTTGTGTTCTCACTTTGCATGAAACCTGATGAGGTTGAGAGTTAGTGTTTTTCTAATGCTGAGTGGGCCTTAAGAATGGACATTGCACAGTTGGGCTTACCCATTGAAGCAGGGCTGTTAGATACTTGGTGTGAAGGGAAGATTTGGGCTTACCCGTTGAAGCAGGGCTGTTAGATACTCGGTATGAAGGGAAGATGGGGAGTGATTTATGACAGAGTGAAATAAGAGCATATGTCCTCTATATGCAAGGTACTACTGTGTTTAGAAAGCAGTTTTCAGTTTGCCATTTTCAGCCTTTCAGACGAGACGTCATTTTCAATATGTTCATATGTATTACTGATAGTAAATTCCATGTTTCCTCTTGGTAGAATTCCACTGTAGTAACTCATCCATGTTTATCCCTTTTCTCTTAGGTCTTTCAGGCTTCTTTGAAATTGTTGAAAATGATCATTACACAATATATTCCTAAACATAAACTAAGTAAACTTGAAACAGCTCACTGTGTGGAGAGGACCATTCCCGTTTTGCTCACCAGAACTGGAGATTCTTCTGCCCGCCTCCGTGTGACAGCTGCAAATTTTATTCAGGTCTGAACTTCACCACGGCATTTGAAACCATAGATGATAAACATATTCGTGTAGCTCTCTGGCTTTCTTAACACCTTACAAGATTCTGTCTCTACTCAGTTAACATTATTCTCAGGGATTTGCCATCACACTTTACTTATGCTCTAAAAGGTCAGTTTTGTCTTAGACATAAACTTCAGTTAAAATCTACAGTTGGGTTTTTCCAACATTTCTTTTATCCAACATATGCCATTAATTTTTTAAATAAATAAAAACGGAAAATGATATGAAAATAGAAAATCTGAGGGTAAAGAAATAAAAGATACAACTGTCTTAATCGAAATATTTTCATTCTTTCACCAAACGTGCCTCCTGTAGGCTAGATATTATGGGAAATATTGAGATAGAGATAAATGTATGAATTTGGGGGCACAGTTATATACCATAATGTGAAAATATGTTTTGCTGTCTTTAAACTAGCAAATGAATTCATGTAGTCTAGGAGTTCTTAAGACTCTCCCTTTGGGCTTAAGAAAGCTTATGAATTAAGTTTTACACAAAATTTTGTGATGTGCAGATCCTTCTTAAAAAAGAATCCAGGCCAGGCTGGGCGAGGTGGCTCATGCCTGTAGTCCCAGCACTTTGGGAAGCTGAGGCGGGTGGATCACGAGGTCAGGAGATCAAGACTATCCTAGCCAACCTGGTGAAACCCATTCTCTACTAAGAATACAAAAATTAGCCGGGTGTGATGGCACATGCCTGTTGTCCCAGCTACTTGGGAGGCTGAGGCAAGAGAATTGCTCGAACCCGGAAGGTGGAGTTTGCAGTGAGCCAAGATCGCACCACTGCACTCCAGCCTGGGCGACAGAGGAAGACTTCATCTCAAAAAAAAAAAAAAGAATCCAGGCCAGGCAGGGTGGCTCATGCCCATAATCCCAGCACTTTGGGAGACCAAGGTGGGCAGATCAATTGGGCCCAGGAGTTTGAGACCAGCCTGGCAAACATAGTGAGACTCTGTCTCTGCAAAAAACACAAAAATTAGCTGGGTATGGTGATGCAGCCCTGTCGTCCCAGCTACTCAGAGGGCTGAGGTGAGAGGCTTGAGCCCAGGTGGTTGAGGCTACAGTGAGCTGTGAGCCTTGGTGACAGAGCAAGACTGTGTCTCAAAAGAATCCAAAGGGGTCATTTCTCTAAAATATGAGTAACCACAGATCTAGTTTCATTTAATAAACCTAAATTTTCAGAGTAAATAAGGAAAACAAATGCTAATAAAAAGTAAGAATAAATGCTGTCATGCTAATGTGCTACAATACACTCCTGGTTAAGACAGCTAGAATTTGGTGGTGGGGAGGCTCATCTTTCAAAAGATATGTTGCAGATGAGCAATGTTATTGCTTCATTTAATTGTTTTTAAGCCGCATTAATTTCTGAGCAGTTTGGTGGTGCTAAAATGTTCTATTTCAGATAACCTTAAGGCAATCTGTTGAGGGTTACAATTATCGTGCACCAGTGTGCTGGTTAGCAGACTAAATACACACTCCCAGCATCTGTTTGTCATTAAGGAGTTTACTGTCCAGACTTCCCTGGAGAATGCTCTTCTTCTCTTAGCTTTTAGATTTATACAGAGTCACTCACAGGCCCAAATACAGAGTGAATTGGGTCAGCAAGATGAGAGATTATTTTAGATGATAGGACCTACAGACCTATTGGAAACAGGTTTATTTCTGATTGCAACTTAATGCTTCAACATCTTATTTTTTTCTCTGTATCTGGTTAATAAAGTGATAAATATCTTAATTACATAAAGACTTGTTTGTTTAGGGACATTAAAATATGTAATGGTACTTACATTTTTTTCCGTCTTAATCCACTAGTAACCATATCACTGCAGAATCATACACTCTTGGCTGACATTTAATAAATACTAAAATAACAATGATTCTAGCAACAACTATAATTTCTTTTAGAATTTTAGAAATGAGAAAACCTCTTCCTTGAAGCTGAAGAGTACTGAGAACAGAAACCTTCAAGTTTTCAATTATGCTTCTGAAGAGCTTTCATTACACATAAAATTGTTTTATTCTTCATGGTTTTATTTCCTGTGACTCAGGTTTTCATTTCTAATCGTTGTTATGTTTTAAATAGAAATACAAGCTTACAGATCGGTGCTCTTATTGCTCTTTGTCACTATCATTCTGTATTTCCCTATTTTTTCCTTCAATGTTTAGTTTAAGATCATGCTGCATTGTACTAAACTGCCTCCAGCATTTTCCAGTAAAAATTAACAAATTACGTTGGCTTTCTTAGGAAATGGCCTTGTTTAAAGAAGTTAAGTCTCTCCAAATTATTCCATCCTACCTGGTGCAGCCATTGAAAGCAAACTCTTCAGTTCACCTGGCAATGAGTCAGATGGGCCTCCTTGCCCGGCTGCTGAAAGACCTGGGCACTGGGAGCTCGGGCTTCACCATTGACAACGTGATGAAGGTAAGCGGACCTCGCGTGTGACACACCACCTGGCCTGGCACTCACCACAGTGCCTGGAGCATGGCAAGTATCTCATCAACGTTTGTTGAAGGAATGAGTGAGACTGATTTCAGAAAAACAGCCAGTATTTCATCCAACAAATGGGGGCCCCCACACGCGTCCTGCTGTCTAATGGTACATGGTGTGTACAGATCTTTATCCATGGAGAGAAACAAATCATAAAAAACATTTCTTTGTCTTTAAGAGACAATAACAGCAGTGTGATGGAGAATATCAGGCACAGGTTGAAGCCCCTGATCTGAAATGCTTAAGACCATAAGTGTTTCGGATTTCAGATTGTTTTCGGACTCTGGAATACTTCCATTACATTTACTGGTTTGGATCGCAAATCCAAAAACCTGAAATCTGCACATCGGCTACAGAGAAGCGCACACCTCCAAGGAGGATGAGAAACCATGGGCCCCGGAGACGCACGGTGGGGATGGAATTACACTATAGCCACAGCGTTCTGTTTCTTACAAAGATCCAAAACAAGCGTAATGAAAGTCTAACACAGCTTACATCGAGACGGTAGATCCGTGAGGTTTTAGGTTTGAAGTACCTCATAATACTTAATATGGATGTTTTCTCTTTTCTTTATTTTTCAAATGTTTATAATGTACATTTTTTGTATGCTAAAAGAAATTAATTTTATTTTAAGAATCAGTAACAAGAGCCCCTCCCAACTTTAGTTTTCAGTGAGTTCCCTGGAGCATAGAGTGTATGAGGTCCGCGAGACGGCAGTTAGAATTATTCTGGACATGTACAGACAGCACCAGGCTTCCATTCTGGAGTACCTTCCTCCGGACGACAGCAACACACGCAAGAACATTCTCTACAAAACAATTTTTGAGGGATTTGCTAAAATAGATGGCAGACCTACAGATGCTGAGATGAGGGTGAGTTAACTGTGGTGAAGTTATGACCTCATCCTATATTGAAGAAGTTACTTGGTACATAAATACGTAAATACATAATTTGAAGGAGCCATGTGTATGGGAAGCTCAGGCGTACTGGCTAAGAACAGGTTCCTGCGTTCGGATCCTGGCTCCTCCACTTTCTGCCAGTGAGAACCTCAGGTTCCCAGGCTGCAAACGGAATAATGATAGCCGTGAGAACATGGCGGGTTTATCTATCAATAAACACCGATGAAATCAATGGAAAAGATTTGCTTCTAACTTGTTATTCGTCTTAGTGAATATTATGATTTATAAGAAATATAGTTGATATGCCATAGTTTGTCTCCCAGTTTCTGAGATTACCCTAACAAGCTATTCTAATAGAAAAATAATTTTCTCACCAGGCACGGAGAAAAGCGGCTACAGAAGAAGCAGAAAAACAAAAGAGAGAAGAAATTAAAGCTTTACAAGGGCAGCTGGCAGCACTGAAAGACATTCAGGCTGAAGTTCAGGTTGGAAGTAAACACGTCTTTCACCTGTGTGCTTTTAGCTGCGATGTATTTTGCTGTATAGATCACATCATACTTGACTTATTTTTCATGGAATTATGCAAATGAGCGTCTTGATTCCTTCTGTTTTTTTAGGTTAGTTTTGGGGTAGGTGACAGAAGCCCTCCATGGAGAGGTGGAATTGGGTGGCAGATACTCCTCCTGCCCCTCCATCCTCTGTCAGAATTGATGTGAGCTGCTGCATAGGTTTAGGGAGGGACCAGGGGTTGTGGGCACAGAGCTGCTCTCCTCCACAGCTCTCCAGCCACCTTCAGAGACAAAGGAGAAAAATCAGCTTGACTATAAAGGTCTGCTTCAGCGCATTAGAAAGGGAAGGTTTCAGGTAAACATTCTGTTTCCATGAACCCTTACGCTTTAAGCCTATGGGGGTGTTCTGTGTACTGGGAACAAATATTTGATTGAATATAAATGTGTTCCTTTCAACCTCCCTGCTTCTGGGATGTGAATTAGCTTCATAACACTAATTTTATGATGAAGTTTCTTTCAGTTGATAGAAAATTTCCTTTAAAAGAAGAAATAAGAGGCCGGGCGCAGTGGCTCAAGCCTGTAATCCCAGCACTTTGGGAGGCCGAGACGGGCGGATCACGAGGTCAGGAGATCGAGACCATCCTGGCTAACACGGTGAAACCCCGTCTCTACTAAAAAATAAAAAAAAACTAGCCAGGCGAGGTGGCAGGCACCTGTAGTCCCAGCCAGTCGGGAGGCTGAGGCAGGAGAATGGTGTAAACCCGGGAGGTGGAGCTTGCAGTGAGCTGAGATCCGGCCACTGCACTCCAGCCGGAGCGACAGAGCGAGACTCCGTCTCAAAAAAAAAAAAGAAGAAGAAGAAATAAGAGGCGGCAGAACACGGGGAGTTTCCGTGCCGCAGACCTGAGGTTTCAGCCATGCCAGGTGAATGAGTTCTGGGACCTGCTGGCACCTCAGGCCTGCAGCCCACTCGGCTGCACAGCTCACCCAGAGCTGCTCAGAGGGCAGAGCTCATGTCAAGTGTTCTTACCACAGATTTTTAAAAGAAGAAATGGGTACAAATGGGGAAAAAAAGATCAAATGTGGCTGAATATATGCTGAACTTCCTATGGCAAAAAGTCACAGTGACATTTCCACCAAATGTTGGAACGTCAGAGTCACAATCAGAAAAAGACACAAGAGGCAGAAGGAGGCAGGCAGACCTTGGGATGGGGGGTGAGCCTCTGGCTCAGGTCTGCATCGTGGTGTGGACGACTTTTGTGTGCTCAGTGACCCTCGGTGGCTCAGCACACACTCGTGATTAGTACACAAACAAGGACACGGATGTCACAAACTGAAGGGCTTTCCTCCAGCCATGAGCTAGCACATACTAAGCCCCTTGCCAGGCGCCTGCCTCCCACCTCCCTCACCACAGCCTAGGACCTGGTGGCCGTGGCCCCTGATGTAGCAGCCGTCCAGGAGCTGTTCCCAGCACTGTCTGTCCCGGGGTCGCCTGTGCTGACGGGCTGCACAGCACTGTCTGTCCCGGGTTCGCCTGTGCTGACGCCTGTGCACAGCCTCCACACAGCTGTCCGGAGAGCCTGCAGCTCCTGCTCATTGACTCGGTGTTTATGGAGGCCTCTCTGTGCCAGGCACCATCTGGCTGTGGAAATACAGCAGGCAGCAAAGCAAAGTCCCGCCCTCATGGAGCTGGGGCTCCCGGGAGGAGCAGACAAGGGAGAAAGACCCAGGCAGTGGGTCCCTGCTGCAGGGTGCTAGGGGCCATGGGGCGCTGGGACCTCGAGGCCAGTACAGGCCTGCGCCTCCACACAGGGCCTGGTGAAGGCCTCTCCCAGGAGAATGACGGGATGGGATGGTTTTTTCTCTTTTTAAATTATTGGGGTGAAATACGCAGAGTGTAAATCTTAGCATTTTAAGTGCACACTGCGGTGGCATGGGGTGCTCTCACATTGTTGTGCAATCATCACCACCATCCATCTCCAGAACTTTCAGAATTTACATATTAAGTCCTTTTCTGGTTCTAAAATCATACTCTTGGCCACAGTGACTCACTCCTGTAATCACAGCACTTTGGGAGGCTGAGACAGCAGGATCACTTGATTTCAGAAGTTCAAGACCAGCCTGGGCAACATAGTGAGACCTCATCTCTACTAAAACTTTAGAAAAAAAACTTAGCCAGACATGGTGGTGAGCACCTGTAATCCCAGCTACTCAGGAGGCTGGGGCAGGAGGATGGCTTGTACCCAGGAGCCCAAGGCTGCAATGAGTTGTATTTGCACCACTTACAGCCTAGGCAACAGTGAGACCCTGTCTAAAAATAATGATAATAGGAATAAACCTGTGCTCTTTTGGGGGGGCAGGGTGGGTGTCTGTGGAACTAGAATCGCACTGCTGCATGTGTTTTCCACAGTCAGTGGTTGAGTTTGAGAGAAATTACTAGCATGTAAAATTGAATTTTCTATGAAGTGTAGTAGACAGTATTCTTCTTTATAATGCATCATTTAAGTGCCATCTGTAGAGCGACCAACTTGTTCCTGTTCCCCTCAAGCCTGAAAGTCTCAGGGAGTCCCCTCAGCACCCTCACAATGAGATGGTGGTCCCCTGCGGTTTTCAGTGTTGACGGAGACTGCGGTGGTGCTGGGGAGTCTGAGGGGCAGGGAGAAGACATGATGGGGTCTCTCAAGGCTAGGAGGGCTGCTGGGACGAGCTTAGGAGTTACCTGACTGAGAAAGGCGCCCAGGTGCGTCACGAGCCACTGGGAGGCCACGTGGAAGGGATCTGTGGCCACAAGAGTCATCTCTACAGAGTGGCAGGGCTGAGGGCCCAAGGGGAGGGGCTTACGAGAGAAGGGGAGACGGAGTATCCATGCCTCTTTTGAAGACAGGGCATATTGATTCCTCTTTCCAAAAGTTATTTTTTGATAGAAATTCTTTTTTTTTATTTTTTTATTCTGAGACAGGCTTACTCTGTCACCCAGGCTGGAGTGCAGTGGCATGATGTCAGCTCACTGCAACCTCCACCTCCCAGGCTCAAGTGATCCTCCCTCCCCAGCCTCCTGAGTAGCTGGGACTACAGGGCACACCACCACACCCGGCTAAGTTTTGTATTTTTTGTAGAGACAGGGCTTTGTTTGCCATGTTGCCCAGGCTGGTCTTGAACTCCTGAGCTCAAGCAATCCACCACTCACCTTGGCCTCCCAGAGTGCTGGGATTACAGGCGTGAGCCACCTTGCCCAGCCAGTAGAAATTCCAAAACAAAACCCAGAAATGTGCTTTCATGATCAAAACGTATCCTCAGCAGCCTCTCACTCACACTCACACTGCAGCCCTTTGTCCCTGACCTTACTGTTTTTGTGTCTTAGGAAAAAGAAAGTGATGCTGTGAAGCCAAAGAATCAGGGTATGTAAAGAACTGGGGTGCACAAAGAATTGGGGTGTGCAAAGAATCGGGGTGTGTAAAGAATCAGGGTGTGTAAATGCATGTCATGGAAGCTCCGTGTGGAAACGGCTTCCGTCCATTCAGCAAGTATCACTGGACACCTGCTGCACCTCAGCCATCTCCCAGCTGAATGGAAAACACTGCTACCTTTTCACTTGTATCATGGTTTTATAGCTCACATCAAACTGCTTACTAAAATTTTGAAAATCATTTCTATAAAAAGTTATTTAAATTGTTTTAATCTCTTCAGACATTCAAGGAGGGAAAGCAGCCCCTGCCGAAGCTCTGGGAATCCCGGATGAGCACTATCTAGATAAGTGAGTCGCGCTGTCTTCCACCCCCATATGACGGTCAGGCTGACGGGCGCTCTCCAGATAAGTGAGTCGCGCTGTCTTCCACCCACTGTACGATGGTCAGGGCGAGGAGCCACACAGAAACCCTGGAAAGGGAACACGTCCTCCCTAGTTGGCCCTTTGTAGTCATCATAAAAGGTAGGAAATGTGCCTTCTCCACTAACCAGCATCCACTCCGAGTCCGTGAAGACAACTTTCCCTCTGTTGCCCCAATGGAAGTTGCCAGTCTGTTTATCAAAACTGTTGTAACAGGCACAGAATCTCACAGCAGCAAAATTCTCTTTACTCTACAGCAGCCAGGACAGATCTATAAGAATGTAGGGTCTTTGTCTTATCTTTTTATTGTAACTTAAAATATCCTTTCTGCTTGATGATGCTGAGTGAAAGTCTGGAAGGATCGTATGCCCGTTGATTTCAGGTACCTCCTTGGCGAGGGCTTTCCTATCGTGCTTTAACACATGGCACACCCAGCCTCCACTGCTGCCTGCAAGGGAGGCCCAGCCCAGGCCCCGCAGAGCAAACTGAGGCAGTTCGGAATGAGAGGGAAACTGCAAACAACACAGGGACTGCGGCAATTCAGAATTTCGGGACGTGGGAGCAGAACGGCCATCAGTGGAACTAGATCCTTACCTTTATTTCCTGCTTTTCTTTCCTTTCAGTTTGTGTATTTTTTGTGGGGAACGGAGTGAATCCTTCACAGAGGAAGGTCTCGATCTCCACTACTGGAAGCACTGTCTCATGCTGACAAGATGTGACCACTGCAAACAGGTCAGGCCAGGGGCACAGCCGCCCAGCTGCTTGCATGAGCATGAACACCTGACTGTTGAAAGACTGAGTCACAAAGCTGTCCCAAGGCTTAGTATTTTCAGAGAGGTTGTGAGAAAAGTAACTGAAACCTAACACACCCCTGAAAAACACACGCGAGTCATTCCATATGACAGCCCAGTGAACCGTAAACATGCTGTGCGGCCACCTCCCCTCAGGGCTCTTCCTGGAGTCAGCAGGGGCCTGATTTCTGACATCACAGTGGGTGCTCCTTGCTCTTTGAGCTTTATAGAAACAGAACCATGTGGTGTCATGTCGGATTTCTTGCTTTGTCGTGTCCACAGCACCTTCATCCATCTGCTGCTGGGCACGAGGGCTGTGTCCAGTTTGGGACCATGACGAGCGATGTTGCCACAGCGTTCTGGTGTCTTCCAGGATGCACGGGAATGCACTTTCTTGGGTTCACGATGTGTCGTGGGATTGCCGGGTGTGCTGATGCTCAGTGGGGCTGCCCAGGAGTGCTCCAGAGGGATTGTGCCCAGGCACTGCCACCAGCAGCATGGGCACTGCCTCCCTTCCCACAGTGCCCCTGCGGCCACGCTTTCTGCTGCCTTGGCGAGTTCCCAGTGTGCCTGTCCCTGGTGAAGATGAGGTGGAGCACCCGTCCTTTTGTCTGCAGGCATTGGCTGTCCTCCTGCAAAGCACCTTCTGGTTTCTCACCCATTTACCTCGGGTTGTCCATGTGATTTTATGGATTTGGGGCCATTCTTTATACATGTGGATGTGAGTGCTTGGTCAGTCGCATGAATTGTGACCACCTGCTCCCACTGCACAGCGTGCATCTTCACTGTCTTAAGTGTCTTGAGGAAGACTCATTTTTAATGTTAGCATTGCCTGCCTTACCAGTGTTTTTCATGGTTCGTGCTATTTGTGTCCTGTGTAAGAAGTCTTCCCCGATCGCCTATATTAGGCCTTTCTTACATTACTATAAAGAAATACCTGGCTGGACACGGTGGCTCACGCCTGTAATCCCAGCATTTTGGGAGACTGAGGCGGGCGGATCACCTGAGGTCGGGAGTTCAAGACCAGCCTGACCAACATGGTGAAACCCCATCTCTACTAAAAATACAAAATCAGCCAGGCGTGGTGGTGCATGCCTGTAATCCCAGCTACTCAGGAGGCTGAGGCAGGAGAATCGCTTGAACCTGGGAGGCAGAGGTTGCAGTGAGTTGAGATCACACCATTGCACTCCAGCCTGGGCAACAAGAGTGAAACTCCATCTCAAAAAAAAAAAAAAAAAAATCCCTAAGACTGGGTAATTCATGAAGAAAAGAGGTTGGACTGGCCCACAGTGTGTCAAGTCCTGCGGCCTGAAGTTATAGAGTATACACAAGTCATTCCTGCCAGAGACACCAACGTAGCAGGAGAATCTCTTACAACTCTTCTGTGGTCCTGTTTCTGTACACATTCTTAGAAATAGCTGGGAGCCACGATATGAACCCAGGGCCACACGTATAACCACTGAGCCACTCTGTGTCCTCATCCAAGTTTCACACTCAGGTCGACCGTAGCTTCCCCCATCCTTTCCAGCGGCCCCTGCCCGATGCTCAGGCGACAGGAAAGGAAGGACATGGGGTCTTCAGCAAAGTATCACAAGTGACTCCAGACAGTCTGTGGGCAAATGCCAAAGACAGAAGCCTGTGGCTCGCTTCATGCGCAGGTGACACAGATTTCCCTGGGCAGAGGGAGGCGCCCACAGGCTCTGCAGGCTGGCCAGAGGGCGCTTCAGCTTTCTCAGCAGCATGCTTCGCTCTGTATTTCAAAATCCAGGTGGTGGAGATATCCAGCCTGACAGAGCACTTGCTGACGGAATGTGACAAAAAAGACGGGTTTGGGAAGTGTTACCGTTGCAGCGAGGCTGTTTTCAAGGAAGAGCTGCCCAGACACATAAAAAACAAGGAGTGCAGCCGTGAGTACCCCTTCCCAGGCTCCGTGCCCTCGGGTCACCAGGTGTCCTCCTGGAGGAAGTGCCCCTGCTCTTGGGCCTCTGCAAGGGCTTGGTGAATTAAAGAGCACCTGCGGGCAGGCCAGCAGCATGTCTTGTCACCTGTCATTCAGGGAGTGACTGAGTCTTTTTGAAATCATTTCAGCTGCCAAACCAGAGAAGCTGGCAAACCGGTGTCCTCTGTGCCATGAGAACTTCAGCCCCGGAGAAGAGGTGAGGGGCCTAGCGGGGGAGGGGCCAGTGAAGGAGGTGACACACCTGTGGATGACGGTGGTGGTGGCGGTGGTGGTGATGGTGGTGGTGTTAGTGCTGGACCACAGCCACAGAGTACAGCACATGAGTGTCCAGGGAGTGGACAGCGTCTACTGAGCCCTGTCTGAACAGTTCTTCCGTTTAGCTACGTGTTCACATGATTTCCTTCCCTATGTTTACAAATGGTTTATCGAGGAGCCTCAACTCACTGAGGCCCAGCCTGTGTCACCGGGATACAAGCATGAGATGGTTTTATTTTGTTCTGGTCATTGCTTTTATCCAGATACTGAGGCCCTCAGTGACACCTTGGCCAGATTCTGTAACACCGCAGTCCCTTTTGCCTAATAAAACCTAGGCCTATTTGGGTAAACGATTCTCCTTCCTACCTGATTCCAAGCTCTCCTCCCAGCCTCAGTGCGCTGCGCTGTGACTCCGCAGGCTTAGTGGGGACGGTCGGCTCGCACGTGCCCACCCTCCGCTTCCCCATGTGCTCGGCTCCTCTGGCATTGGAGGGGACGAGGAGGGACGTGGGCGTGCAAGGCTCCTTGGCAGTTATTCTGGCCCTGTCCAACACGATGGGCTGGCGGTGCCCTCTTTATGCCAGGCAGCGAATGCTGAGCCCTGGGGCCCTGCTCAGGACCCAGTTTTGGAATCTGGCTCAGCCACTTCCACTCCAACCTCCTTAGCTCCTGCCACCTGCTGCATATCACTGTGTCCTGCTGCTGCCTCCCCTTGTCCCAGCTTTTCAGCAAGATGGCTCCAACCCAGCCACTGTAGCTTTCTCTTAACCACGGAAAACACACACACCAAACAGAGAAGACAGCCCCCAGCCACTCTCAGCCATAGTGTCTACCCAGTTATCTGGCTCTCTCTGTCTGTCTGTCTGTCGGTCTCTCTCTCTCAAAATTTGAAATGCATCACAAAGTACACAGAAAAGTAACAGAAACCCTCAGGACTCTCCCTTGTAGCGGTCACTGAGCTTCAGCAACTAGCAGCTCAGCCAGTCTTGTTTCTCCCATGCCCCCACGTGCTCCCCTCTCGTGTAATGTTGAAGCCAACCCAGACAGCATGTTGTTTTATCTGTAAATGTTCCCATACGGAGCTTTTGGAATCGGGACTGTTTTACGTAGCCGCAGCCTCAGCCTTCCAGACATCGGTCACATTGCCGCATCTCATCAGCCCAGAAGCGTTTGATTACCGGGATCCATAGAAGGCCCACACGCGGTACCTGGTTGGTCTGTTTTGAACAAGTTCATTCTCTTCGTTTTTTTTCCTTACGATTCACTTGGCAAAGGAAGGAGGCTGTTTGCCCTATAGAGCTTACCATCATCTGGATCTGCTGACTACGTCCCCTTGGGGGTGCTTAACGTGTTTCTCTGTCCCTGTACTTCCTGTAAATAGGAGGTTGGATCTCTGGCCTCATCAGGTGTGCACAGGCTCGGTGTGGGTGTGGCCGCTTCACAGGCAATGCTGGTGTGTCCCCCAGGAGGCGCGTGATGTGTATGACGGCGGCAGCTGCTGATGCTCAGGGCCTAACCCACTGGCTCAGGAGGGGCCTCATTCTGTCATCCCTCCTTCGTTCATCTGCTGGGATATTCCTCTAAATGGAATATCTGTGTCATCCACTCTGTGGTTGCCCTGGGTTAGACTTTCTGTTGGAAAGGTAGAATGAAGGTTGCATTCTTTTCCTTGGTTTACTGGTTTTCAGAATAGTAAGCTGGGTCACTAGCATCTTCCATGGCAGCTAATTGGTTTTGTTTTGTCTGTAGTGTCATTATGAACCATGGATTTAAATTATTTGATGTGTTCCAGTCACTGCAGTTACCATGCTTAGTGATGCGTGAATTATCCCAGCTCTGGCCTATGGCAGACTCTTCAGCTGGGCCCCTGAGGCCTGGATGAGACCCATGCAGCCTCAGAGAGTTCCCTCCTGTTTGCCGCATTCCTGCCCCGGACCTGGAATCAGCCATCTGGTCACAGAGGCCTGGTGCCCGTTAGTGGGACTGGATGTCTCAGGACAGCGCTGGGGGCCTCATGCCCATTGCTGCTGGGTGGGTTGCTGTGGCTGGACTGTCAGTGGACACAGCCGGGAGAAATCAAGGGAAGTAAGCTCTGTCACTCACGCACACACACTTCCCCTTCCCGCTCTGAGCTGCAGGCTTTATTTAACCTTGTCTCTCCCAACATCTGTGTCTCCTTTCTTACATCCATGGGCCCTGGTACCTAATGGCCCAGGAGACAGAATTCAGGAATTGCAAGCGACCAATTCACCTTGGCCCCCACTACACGTGGGGCAGCCCCAGCACAGGGGCCCGCCGGCAGAAGATGCCGCCAGAAATCAGATCTGTTCCCAGTTCTTGTCCTGACCACATCTTCCACTGGTAACAGGGGGCCCAGTGGCCCTGTGTTGGAGGGACTTGGGCGAGTCCTGGCTGGCAGTGCCACCAACTGTAAATACATTCATTTTATATTCCATTTCTAGGGGACTTTAAAGAATTAAGTTCTGTAATTACCGAAGACATGTTTCCAGGTCGATAGAATCAGGCATCTTGGAAGAACCCCAGACAGAGGCCGCCATCCTGCCCCGCTTCCATCCGCCTTCCTCCACCCCGGACAGAGGAGGCCGCCGTCCTGCCCCGCTTCCATCCACCTTCCTCCACCCCAGACAGAGGAGGCCGCCGTCCTGCCCCGCTTCCATCCGCCTTCCTCCACCCCAGACAGAGGAGGCCGCTGTCCTGCCCCGCTTCCATCCACCTTCCTTCACCCCGGACAGTGGCAGCTGTCCTGCCCCACTTCCATCTGCCTTCCTCCACCCCAGACAGAGGAGGCCGCTGTCCTGCCCCGCTTCCATCCACCTTCCTCCAGAGGCTGCTTTTCCTACGGGGCATCCTGCCCCTTTTCTACCCAATACAAGCAGCTCTCACTGCACATACATCTTTTCCCCTGGTTATTTCCAGAATGTAGGGGCCTTTGTGTTTGCATTCGAATTGTTACCTTTACTCGTCCTTCCGTGCGATGCCCATCGTCCCCTCTGATTTCAGTTATTGCCATTGGTTCCCTACTAAGAGCAGTACTCAGATTCTCCAGTAACCACCTTTTCTTCCTTCCCTTCTTGTTCCCAACATCTGATTTGAATTGACATCCTCTTACAGGTAGTACCTGTAAGGCTGTCAGCAGGCGTATCTCATGTGTCATCTGCTTTCCCTGTATCTAATTATCTACACGGCCTGGCCCATCACCTCACACCCTGCAGCATGAGCAGATAACAGGCACTCACTTATTACCTCGTGGGTTCCCTGGGTCCGGAGCCAGGCTTCGTTCTCATCTGTGGGCCCTGCTAGGGAAGGACTCACTTCCAGGTTCATCCCAGCAGCTGGCAGTAATATGTTCTTGGGGGCTGTCAACCCGGAGCCACTCAGCTCCTAGAGGCCCCCACCGTCCTCAGCACCGGAGGCCTCTCTGCTGGACAGCTCACTTCCTGGAAGCCAGCAGGAGACTCTGCCACTCCAGCCTGCTGAGACACGTCTTTCTCGTTTTGTGTGAATTGTTTTGTCATTCGTTTTCCAAATGTTTTTCCTCTCTTCAGCATTCCCTCCCTTCTCTCTGCCTGAGTGTGAAGACTGCCGTATCTGTTCTGTGGGTCACGGGGCTTTGTCCGGTGTTCCCTTTCTGTTCTGGTTGAACGGCCCCGCGCCCTTTTTCCTTCCATCTCCAGTCCTCCGTTAAGTGAATTTTTCATTTCCAATCTTGTACTTTCCAGTTCCAGTGTTTGTATTTGGCTGGGATTTCTCTACAGGTTTCATTTCTCTGCCAAGATTCACCTCTGTTCACTCATTAAGATCACCTGTTTTTAACAGCTTTGCAGAGATCTAGTCTGCACAGCCTCTCCCCATGTACAGATAGTGGGTGTTCATGTATTCAGGGTTGCGCAACCATCCACACACGTTTGAACTTTCCCATCACCCAAAAGACAGCACTGCCTACGTGTCGCCCCTTTTCTCCCCAGCCCCCTCTCCAGCCCCTGGCAACCATCTGTCTAGTTTTGGTCTCCATGGATTTGGCTACTGTGGACATTTCCTGTAAATGGAATTGGACACTATGCGGCCTTTGTGTCTTTGACTTAACATGTTTTCAAAGTTTGCCTGGGTTCTAATAGATCAATAGTACTTCGTTGCACGTTTAAGTCCTCGAATATAGTAGGTATCTGCTTTAAAGTCCTTGTGTGCTAATCCTAATGCTAATCATTCAGAATTTTTCTGAATGATGTGAAGGGGGGTAAACAGTGAAGTTCGACATCCTCCACACTGCTCAGAAGAAAGCTCCGAGTGATCTTAGATTCAAATGTGAAAGGCCCAATTATGAATCTCTCAGGAGATGCTGGAGATAAGAGAATAGTCTTCAGAATAGGAAGGGATTTCTCAAACAGGACACAGAAAGCTTAAGCCTTGATGGGAGAGGCTGATCAATTCAGTTAGATAAAATGGAGAACCTTGGGGCAGAGTTTGGGTTTTGTAAAATGAAAAGGGATCTGGAGTTAAGCATCATGAATGTGCTTAACACTACTGAACTGTATACTCATTTTGTAATAAAACTATTAAATCGTAAAAGGTGAGAACCTCCTCTCCATCAAAGGACATAAATAGACTGGAAGGCAATACTGGGGATGAAAACTCATTGACCGTTATTCTTCAAAGTGAGTGGAAGGCATTGCCCCTGCAGGGTTTGAGCGGAAGAGTGGGCATGACCTGGCGGGCCCCACGCCAGCCACTTTTGCTGCTCTGTTGAGAGCAGCCTGTGGGACAGAGAGGTCAGGTGGTAGCAGAGAGCTGAGTGGCAAGAAGGGGTCAGATTCTGGACACGCACTGCAGGCAGACCCAGGACTTGCCGGTGGAGTCCTCATGACGTGGTGAGGCGGTGACTGCGGTCAGGAACCCAGGGCGCTCAGGAGCTTAGCCTGGAGCTGTGGAGTGAAAATGCCTGTCAGATGCGCAGGCCGGTAGACATATGGCTGCAGGTGGAAATGTGGGGATTGTCAGCGTGTATAATAAGTGGGTTTAAGGTCATAATACTGGAAGCGCTCTCCTAAAGAGCAAGTGTAGACAGAAGAGGCCCACAGGCTAAGCCCCAGGTAGAGTGGGAGTAAGAAGGCAAACCAGGCTCTGGGGAAGAAACACACTGGGGAGGAAGCCTGACGAGGGTGGCGTCCTGGAGGCCCCAGAGCACAGCCCATCAGAGACGATGCCCTGCTGGCCTGGCTGGGCTCAGCTGATCACAGGCGCCCAGCTCTTGCATCTGCACTTGGCTACAGGGCAGCCAGGTGGCTCTGCTGGCCCTGACTGGGCTCACACATGTGTGCCTGGGGTCCGCAGCTGGAGACTGATCTAGGATGGTCTTGGAGGCAGCTGCGGCACCTCAGCCTTGCTTATGTGTCTGACCCCAGCACGCCAGCCTGGGCATGACAGAGGGCAACAGCGAGACGAGCCCAGGCACATGAGTTCATTTCAGCCTGCCCTGCCACGTGTCTGCCACTGTCCCATTAGCCAAAGCAAGCCACAATCACCCAGATTCAAGGGATGGAGAGGGACCCGCCACCGCTGTGCTGGGGAGGGAGGAATTGGAGCCTTAGGGCAGGCCGTGTCCCTCCACAGGGGAGGGGGGAGCAAGTGCACCCCATGTGCTGATGGGCCACGTCCTGATGAGAAGGCGCCCCAGCTTTAGGGACATGAAGGTTGCTGGTGGCCTGGAGAGATGAGAACCCAGGCCTGCCTAGAGCAGCTAAAGCGGGACAGGAGTGGGCAGGGCTGGGGCTGCGAGTGCTCCAGCATCCTGAGGGCTACCGCAGGCAGCCAGAAACTGACAGCCACTGGTGACAGTGAGGGAGGAGCCAGGGAGAAGCAGGGCGATGTCTAGTGGAGAGCCTGGTCCACCAGAGAATGGGAGAGCGGCTGGGAGAGCGGCTGGAGCAATGTCCCTGGGGACTGTAGTTTGTTTTTGAGACGGAGTCTCACCCTGTCACCCAGGCTGGGGTGCACTGATGTGATCTCGGCTCACTGCAACCTCCGCCTCCCGGATTCAAGCAATTCTCTTGCCTCAGCCTCCTGAGTAGCTGGGATTAGCTAGTGGGGACATGAGATGCACCACCATGCCCAGCTAATTTTGTATTTTTAGTAGAGATGGGGTTTCACCAAGCTGGCCAGGCTAGTTTTGAACTCCTGACCTCAAGTGATCCACCTGCCTCTGCCTCCCAAAGTGTTGGGATTACAGGCGTGAGCCACTGCGCCCAGCTTCACGAGTGTTGTTTAAATAGAAGGGAAGAAACCAGGAACAACCCGAATGTCCAGAAGACTCGGGGAATCAGAAGAAAGGTCCCATGTTTATATCCAGCAGGGGGATGGGATGAGCTCCCTGTCCCCATGCAGACGGTCCCACAGGTGGTCCTGAAGGAAGGAAGCTGGCTGCCCAGGCAGTCAGGCCTGCGTGAGCCCCGCGTTCTGCAGGGCGAGTGCATGTGGCGTGGCTCAGGAAGAACAGGGATGAAGAGAGTGGGGACCCCACGAGGAACCGCGGGCAGCAGGCTGGCGGGGAGCCTGCAGGGCCTGCCGCCTTCTGTCTTCTGGCCTGGAATGTAATCACATGGGCACGCTGCTTCTCACCCTTGCATTTGTGTGCACGCTCTGCTGTGCTCAGAGACGCTGACGCCAAGGGCCCTGTGTGGCTGGGTGGGGACGTGAGATGTAGACTCCTGCTGTGCTCAGAGACGCTGACGCCAAGGGCCCTGTGTGGCTGGGTGGGGATGTGAGATGTAGGCTCCCGCTGTGCTCAGAGACCCTGATGCCAAGGGCCCTGTGTGGCTGGGTGGGGACGTGAGATGTAGGCTCGCCTGGCAACAGGACTTGGTGCTTCCTGAGTTGTGCCCCGCACAGATCACAGAGGGTATCATGACATATCCGAAGGGAGGTGCCCAGGTGAGGGAGCCGTTCTTCTGCAGCTCTTGCTGGTGCAGCCGCCCCTCGTTTTCAGCGTGCACAGCGAGTCCTTTGGGTCTGGGGCAGCGCACCAGGCCCATCTTACCTGATTAACACTGATGCCTCCTCCGCTGCAGGCGTGGAAAGCTCACCTGATGGGCCCCGCCGGCTGCACCATGAACCTGCGCAAGACACACATTCTACAGAAGGCCCCGGCACTGCAGCCAGGTGAGGGCCAGCGGCGCTGAGCGGGTGGAGTCTGCATCCCTCCATTTTGACTTATTCAAAAGACCATTCCCAGCCAGGGCAACATGGCTTTAAAAATAAAAAAAAAAAATCAATAAATATCCCCTTTAAAAGAAAAAAAAAAAAAAAAAAAACAGCATCCCAGCCTCTCTTCATGTTCTGGTTCCTTAGTAAGCAGGCTAATAATCATAATCGCGTGACCAAAATCCTTCACCTGCAAACGGCCTGTGCAGTGCGAAGGCTCCGCGGCTGGCCTCGGATTCACACCCCAGTCCTCCGCTCTTTCTACATCACTGACGCGAGTGTTTAGAATCAGGAAGCTGGCCAGGCACGGTGGCTCACGCCTATGATCCCAGCACTTTGGGGACCAAGCCAGGCAGATCACTTGAGGTCAAGAGTTCGAGACCAGCTTAGTCAGCATGGTGAAACCCTATAAAAAATTGGCCGGGCACAGTGGCGGGCACCCAGCTACTCGGGAGGCTGAAGCAGGAGAATTGCTTGAACCCAGGAGGTGGAGGTTGTGGTGAGCCAGTATGGCACCACTGCCCTCCAGCCTGGGTGACAGAGTAAGACTCTGTCTCAAAAAAAAAAAAAAGGAAACTGAAGAGTAGACCCCACCAGCCTCAGCCCTGGCTCCTGTAGTCGGGTGACGGCCATCAGCATGGGCCCTCGGATGGTGTTGCTGGGTGTCTGATCACTCCCAGCCACTCACACTGTGGCCGCAGGTTCTGCACCTGGTCCATGGGTAGGAGCGCCCTCCTAATGTGGGTCCTGTGCTTGCTCTGCAGGGAAAAGCTCAGCTGTGGCTGCCTCAGGCCCCTCGGGGTCAAAGGCCGGAAGCAAGATCCCCACCCCGAAGGGCGGGCTGAGCAAGAGCTCCAGCAGGACGCATGCCAGGCGCTGACGCGGTGCCCGGGCTCCTTTGTCTCTGTAAGGGACGGAGCAGGTCTCCTGATTCTACACCATTTCTCCAGAACTCTCTGGCCTTGGTGACCCCATGCTCTGGTTGCCGTCCCCGGCTCCCAGCCATGCACGCCTCTTACATGTCTATGCCGTCAGCTCTCGTGCAAACGATATGTGTGGAACTAACCAAAGATCCTGTGTGCAGCGCCGGGACCTGGCCGCACTGTACGTTAAGCCTTCGTAAGGGCTGTCTCAGGCCTTCCTTAGAATCAGAAGAGGAGGCGTCCTGTTTGGAGAGAGCCAGAGAGCACCGCCCGGGGGGCGCTAGCGCAAGGCCCCGGTCAGCACAGGCACGGTCCCGCTTTCCTTAGTGCTTGGAGTGATTTCCATAAAACATTCACCAGAAACCTTTTGCACATCGGTCTCTGCCACACGCAGTAGAATTTCCGCAGGGCTGTGGCTGGGCCAGCAGTGGTTCCAGGAGAGTGGCGGTGTGCACAGGCCTCCAGCCGTGCCTTCTCCCTGCAGGCCCTATGCGCTAGGCCTGCTGCCCAGTGCCCTCAGTCCCAGGTAGCAGAACTCACGTTCCCACTACAGCAAGAAATAAAGGCAAAAGAGAACGTCTTTTTTTAAATTGTAGTTGTTTTGAGAATTGGTCCCACCTCAGCGCGCACCTTGCTGAATGCTTCTCCAGTAGTGCTGCCTCTGTGCGAGGCGTCCGCTCCCTGCTGGAACTGAGGTGGACACAGGTGTGGGCCCTTCCCGTGCCTGTGCTCAGAGGCACTTCACGTTCTCCACACTTTGGAATTCCTGAAGACGTGGAGGAGGTCACTGTTAAATGAATTTCCACCTGATCACCCTGTGTTCACAGCAGGCAGAAGCCCGCTGGTGTGGGCCTCCCACCCCTTCCACATCCATGTTGTGATTGGACCCGTAAGTTTACTTTCTTCAAACGGTTCTAGGATGTTTAAAACACCAACACATTGCTTAAAATGATGAAATCAACCCTCAAAAAACAGTCTCCTAACTCATCCCCTCCTGTAGGAGTGAGCTGGGGGTTTCGTCCATAGCTTTGGTTGGGCCTGTGTCACATCCAGGCAGCCATGTGGAGGGAGTCAGGGTCTGTCTGGAAGCGTCCACGCTCTCCCTGCCCCAGCCTGTGCTTCCAGGGGCCTAGGCTACCATGGACTGAAGGGCAGTCCCCTCCCACCCCGTGCTCAGGGCTTATGCTTGCCTCACTGGTGTTGCATGGGCAAACTTGGAAAATGATAGTTAGAAAGGTTTGGGTTGGGCCGGGCGCGGTGGCTCACGCCTGTAATCCCAGCACTTTGGGAGGCCGAGGCGGGCGGATCACAAGGTCAGGAGATCGAGACCACAGTGAAACCCCGTCTCTACTAAAAATACAAAAAATTAGCCGGGCGCGGTGGTGGGCGCCTGTAGTCCCAGCTACTCAGGAGGCTGAGGCAGGAGAATGGCGTGAACCCGGGAGGCGGAGCTTGCAGTGAGCCGAGATCGCGCCACTGCACTCCAGCCTGGACGACAGCGCGAGACTCCGTCTCTCAAAAAAAAAAAAAAAAAAAAAAAGGTTTGCGTTGATGCAGCTTGTATAAATGCAATGAGTCTATAAATATGTTTTAGTTGCCAACCATGTGAAACAACAAAATATCTAAAAACTAATCCCTGTTTGAACAATGTACTCCCTGGCCTGGATACATTAATAACCATGAATTTGCATGAATTAATCTCCATGTTTGGTAAACTAATACCTCTGGTTGACTCAGAATACTGAGTAAGATATAAGACCTACCAAGAACCTTTCAGAATATGCAGTGCTTGGCTGGGCACGGTGGCTCAAGCCTATAATCCCAGTACTTTGGGAGGCTGAGGTGGGCAGATCACAAGGTCAGGAGATCGAGACCATCCTGGCTAACACAGTGAAACCCCGTCTCTACTTTAAAAAAAAAAAAATACAAAAAAAATACAAAAAATTAGCCAGGCTTGGTGGTGTGCGTCTGTAGTCCCAGGTACTGGGAAGGCTGAGGCAGGAGAATGGTATGAACCCGGGAGGCGGAGCTTGCAGTGAGCTGAGACTGTGCCACTGCACTCCATCCTGGATGACAGAGCAAGACTCCGTCTCAAAAATATATATATACTCTGCTAAATGTTGTTTATCTGTTTGTTTGAGATGGAGTCTCACTCTGTCGCCGGGGCTGGAGTACAATGGTACGATCTGGGCTCACAGCAACCTCCACCTCCCGGGTTCAAGCAATTCTCCTGCCTCAGCCTCCCGAGTAGCTGGGATTACAGGTGCATGCCCCCATGCTCGGCTAATTTTTTGTATATTTAGTGGAGATGGAGTTTCACCATGTTGGCCACGCTGGTCTCGAACTCCTGACCTCGTGATCCGCCCACCTCG
Organism: Papio anubis; assembly: GCF_008728515.1. Classification (NCBI taxonomy): domain Eukaryota; kingdom Metazoa; phylum Chordata; class Mammalia; order Primates; family Cercopithecidae; genus Papio; species Papio anubis. The sequence goes on along the minus strand of NC_044976.1, from coordinate 2,780,504 downwards.
GCCTCCCAAAGTGCTGGGATTATAGGCGTGAGCCACCATGCCCGGGTTAAATGTGTTTGAAGTATAAGGAGAGAGGAGGGCAGGCGCGGTGGCTGCTTGGTGAAACCCCATCTCTACTAAAAATACAAAATTAACCAGGCGTGGTGGCACATGCCTGTAATCCCAGCTACTTGGGAGGCTGAGGCAGGAGAATCGCTTAAACCTGGGAGGCGGAGGTTGCAGTGAGCCAACATCATGCCACTATACTCCTGCTCAGGGGACAGAGCAAGACTCCATCTCAAAAAATAAAAAGTATAAGGAGAGAAATACTTTAAAGTTTATTAGACAAAACAGAGTATAGATGCCAAGATGTCTGTAAAATGACTTTTCTGGTTTCAAAGAGATGTTGGCCATTATTTTCTAATCAATTTTAAAAATATAGACAAAACATTTCTTTAAACAGAACAGGCCGGGCGCGGTGGCTCAAGCCTGTAATCCCAGCACTTTGGGAGGCCGAGGCGGGTGGATCACGAGGTCAGGAGATCGAGACCATCCTGGCTAACATGGTGAAACCCCGTCTCTACTAAAAATACAAAAAACTAGCCGGGCGTGGTGGCGGGCGCCTGTAGTCCCAGCTACTCGGAGGCTGAGGCAGGAGAATGGCCTGAACCTGGGAGGCGGAGCTTGCAGTGAGCCGAGATCGCGCCACTGCACTCCAGCCTGGGTGACACAGCGCGAGACTCCGTCTCAAAAAAAAAAAAAAACAGAACAAGAATGAGAAAAGTTAACCGAGGAATTATTCTTTTCTCACCAATCAAAACTTCTAAGAAATATATATATACACACACATATATACTTTTTCTATATATTGTAACTTAAAGAAAATATTTATAAAAAGACTTCATTTTTAGTGATTGACAAGCAAACTTGGGTTCATTTAAAACAGGTTCCTCTTTTGTTATTTACAGAAGAATCATGGGATTTTTTTTTTTTTTTTTTGGCGGGGTGGGGGTTTGAGACGGAGTCTCACTCTATTGCCCAGGCTGAAGTGCAGTGACGTGATCTTGGCCCCCTGCAACCTCCGCCTCCTGGGTTCAAGTGATTCTCCTGCCTCAGCCTCCCGAGTAGCTGGGACTACAGGCGCCCACCACCACGCCCAGCTAATTTTTTTGTATTAGTAGATACAGGGTTTCACCATATTGGCCAGGCTCGTCTCGAACTCCTGACCTTGTGATCCACCCACCTTGGCCTCCCAAAGTGCTGGGATTACAGGCGTGTGCCACCACGCCCGGCCCGATCCTGTGTTTTTTGTTGAAATGATTCTACCAGTGATTAGTGGCTACTGAGAGTTTTACAGGGTTATACATTGTTAAGGGACCAAGAATCAAATACAAAAAATGTAAAAGGAACTGTAAAATCCCTTGGTCATTCATAAATAAATGTCTAAATTAGGAATACTAATTAATAATTGAATTTTCACTCATGAATATGTTCTGAATATTTAATATTTATTTCTATTATTTCTGTTAAGGTATTCCATTAAATCTAATTTAGAAGAATGGTATGTATAAATTAGCATTAGAATACAAATGTAAATACTTTTAATGAAATTTTGCAACTTTTTAATATTTTAACATAGTTTTCTATTTGTCTTTATTTCAAGTACCAGAATTACAAAATATCTAAGTAATATATTTTTGTTGTTGTTTTAGGGCTTAAGGGTTAATTCACCCTGAGTATATTAATATAATAAAAAGATCACTCGATGTTTTGTCACTTTATTTCAACATTACAATTTAAAAGCAATTTGTCAATTACCTTTACTTTAATAAACATGCAAGTGTAGCCCATCCCTGAAACCTTAGAAAGCAGATTGAAAATCGCTGAAAAAAGACACAGCAAATACGAAGTTGCCCTGAGGGTTTGGTCCCTAGAATAAGTTATTTGTCAAAACAAGTTCACTGCTGAAGAAACTGGCTGATTTGCAGCCACATGGAGATGAGAGAAAATGACTGACCAGTTTCGTCCTGTGGAATACATTCAGAATGTCCTGTGTGTTCTCTGACTGTGCCCAGGAGAGGATTATACTTCCTAGTCTCTTCACGGGTTTTCCCCCTTTGAACGGGATTTTACCAGCCCTCAAGGCTGTTTTGCTTTTCAACTAAGCACTGTACCGTGGTCACCCACCTACTGCCCCGGAAAGCCAGGAGTAGTGGCTGTGGCACCCTCGATTGGAAAGCTGGGTGGGCTGAGCCATGGAAGGAAGGTCATGGCCAGGGCTTGGGCTGTGAGCCAACCCTGTGGGGAGGTGTGGCCTTAGACCACCCAGCAGGATGGAGGTGGGTCTGCGGAATCCTCACCACAACCATGCAAGGCCGGTGTTGCCATCCTCAACAACAGAGCAGAGGCAGCTGCCAGGCACACACAGCCACAGCTGCAGGGCAAAGCTGCCCCTGCTGCCCTCTGACTGCAGAGAGGAAGGTGCTGGTCCAGAGGAACCTTGGCACTGTCTGGTTCTTGAAAATAGTATGGGGGATCCTGACTCCACTGATGGATCAGTTACCAGGGAGTGTTTGACCACACCTTGCGTCTGCCTCAGTTTCGTCACCTGTAAAATGGAACTGAGGGTCCCTTTGCTGTGCACTGAAAAGGACACACACTCTAGGCACTTTCCAGCCCTCTGCACAGCTGGCCTCAGGGTGTCAGGCACCTGCCCCTAAATGGGGAGCACTTCTGAGTGTCAACTGAGGTGAGGCCCAGCCGGCAGAGGGCAGTGGACAGCCCAAAGGCAGGGGAGCCCCCACTGCCCACCCACCCAGCTGCAAACACCCACCAGAGCATCTTCCAAACTCTGGTGTTCCTGGGGCATCCCTGCTTCCTGAGAATGAAGCCCTGGAGCAGGGCCAGGCAGGGGGAGGGAGGGAAATCTCTCACCCTAGGAACTTTGTGTGTGTGTGACGGAATCTCACTCTGTCACCCAGGCTGGAGTGCAGTGGCACAACCTCGGCTCACTGCAACCTCTGCCTCCAGGGTTCAAAGGATTTTCCTGCCTCAGCCTCCCGAGTAGCTGGGACTACAGGCATGTGCCACCACACCCGGCTAATTTTTGTATTTTTAGTAGAGACGGGCTTTCACTATATTGGCCAGGCTGGTCTCGAACTCCCAACCTCAGGCGATCCACCTGCCTTGGCCTCCCAAAGTGCTGGGATTGCAGGCATGAGCCACTACGCCTGGCTTGGAACTTTTTTTTTTTAATTCCAAAGACAGGGTCTCACTCCGTTGCCCAGGGTGGAGTGCAGTGCTGCTACCATGACTCACTGCAGTCTCCAACTCCTGGGCTCAAGCCATCTTCCCACCTCAGTCTCCTGAATAGCTGGGACTACAGGCATAAGCCACCACCCCCAGCTAATTTTTGTGTGTGTGTATGTGTGTATATATGTGTGTGTGTGTGTGTATGTGTGTGTATATATGTGTATATATGTGTGTATATATATGTGTGTGTATATATGTATGTGTGTATATATACATATATATAGATATATATATTAGAGGTGGGGGTCTCGCCATGTTGCCCAGGCCCCCCACAAACTTTGATCACGAACATCAGTGTCCTCAGCAGCCCGTTTGCCTCTGTAATGTGGATTTCACACCTCCTGTGTTGTGGCAGACTGCTGTTACTACTTGAGACCGTCATCATGAGACTGAAGGAAGGGGGACGAACATAGAAATGAAAACTTAAAAGGGACTATTTTAAAGGAAGGGTAACACGGGGAAGAAGGAGAGAGCTCCCTGCTTCTAGTGAGCAAAGGCACCGCCTGCCCGAGCTTCCACAGCCCTTCGTATTTATTGGGTAGCAAGAGCAGGGAGGAGGAGGTAACAACTGGTCAGTTGCTTAATTGATCACAGGTTCATATTGTTACTAACAGGCTTCAGATGTACCTAATCACAGGAAACACTGCGCTTGAGGCGTGACTGCCCTCGGCATTCCTTCTGGGCGGCAGACGCAGTTTGTCAGTTTGCCTACGTTCTGCATTTATGAGAAACAGTTTGCCGTTTACTCATAGCACCTCCAGTGCTATACTGAGTTGATCGCGACCCTCACTCTTTCAGCCTGCAACAGTGTGCTACTCCAGGTAGCAGCGTCAGGCAGCACTCTGTTGCCTGGTGCTGGGGGGTGAATGTGCCCCACAAATTCACAGGCTGGAAACTCACTGCCAGGTGCAACAGTATAGGCAGGTGGGGCCTGACAGTAGGTGCCGCCCTCATGGTTGGATTTGTGCAACAATAAAAGGACTTGGGGCCAGACACAGTGGCTCACACCTATAAACCCAGCACTTTGGGAGACCGAGATGAGAGGATCACTGGCATCCAGGAGTTCAAGACCAACCTGGGCAACATAGTGAGACCCTATCTCTACAAAAAATAAAAAATTAGCTGGGCATGGTGGTATGGGCCTGTAGTCCCACCTATTTAGGGTGGCAGAGGCAGGAGGATCACGTGAGCCCTGGAGGTCGAGGCTGAAGTGAGCCGTGATCATGTCAGTGCACTCAGCCTGGGTGAAAGAGTGAGACCCTGTCTCAAAAAAAAAAAAGTGGGCTGGGCACGGTGGCTCACGCCTGTAATCCCAGCACTTTGGGAGGCTGATGTGGGCAGATCACCTGAGGTCGGGAGTTTGAGACTAGCCTGACCAACATGGAGAAACCCCATCTCTACTAAAAATACAAAATTAGTCGGGTGTGGTGGCGCATGCCTATAATCCCAGCTACTTGGGAGGCTGAGGCAGGAGAATCGCTTGAACCCAGGACGCGGAGGTTGCGGTGAGTCACGATCATGCCATTGCACTCCAGCCTGGGCAACAAGAGTGAAACTCCATCTCAAACAAAAAAAAAGTGGGTGGGGGGTCTTGGGTGTGGGATCCCCTCCGCCTTCCACCCTGTGAGGACACAGCCTACCTTCCCTCTCTCCCTCCAGAGGATGCTTGGATTCCCAGCCTCCACGGCTGTTAGAAAGAAACCTCTGCTTTCTATAAATTAACCTGTCTCCAGTATTTTGTTATAACAAGCAGACTAAGACACCTGATCCTCTTTTTTTTTTTATTGTTTGAGATAAGGTCTTGCTCTGTCATCCAGACTGGAGTGCAGTGGTGTGATCTCCGCTCATTGCAACCTTCAACCTCCTGGGCTCAACTGATCCTCCTGCCTCAGCCTCCTGTGTAGCTGGATCTACAGGCACGTGCCACCACACCCAGCTAATTTTTACACTTTTGTACAGGGGAATCTCACTATGTTACCCAGGCTGGTCTGGAACTCCTGAGCTCAACTGATGCCCCCACCTCAGCCTCCCAACATGCTGGCATTACAGGCATGAGCTACCACACCCTTGAAGGGGTGGCCTGCCCCTCCACACCTGTGGGTGTTTCTCGTTAAGGTGGAACGAGAGACTTGAGAAAAGAAATGAGACACAAAGTATAGAGAAAGAAAAAGTGGGCCCAGGGGACCGGCGCTCAGCTTACAGAGGACCCACGCCGGCACCGGTCTCTGAGTTCCCTTAGTATTTATTGATAATTATCTTTACCATCTTAAAGATAAGGGAGTGGCTGGACAATAGGATCATTGTAGGGAGGAAATCAGCAGTAAGATATATGAACAAAAATCTCTGTGACATGAATAAGTTGAAAGGAAAATGCTGTCCCTTGAGATGCATATGCAAACATCTCCATAAACCTTTTAGCAGCATTGTTTCAGCCTATCACATGGGGAGAAACCTTGGACAATACCTAGCTTTCCTAGGCAGAGGTCCCTGCGACCTTTGGCCGTGTAGGTGTCCCTGGGTAGTTGAAATTAAGGGAATGGTGATGACTTTTAACCAGCAAGCTGCCTTCAGGCACTTGTTTAACAAAGACACATCCTGCACAGCCCAAAATCCATTAAACCTTGAGTCACCGCAGCACATGTCTCTTGCAATCCTGTTTAAAATGCATTCAGTGGCCAGGTGTGGTGGCTCACGCCTGTAATCCCAGCACTTTGGGAGGCCAAGGCAGGCAGATTACTTGAGGTCAGGAGTTCAAGACCAGCCTGGGCAACACGGTGAAACCCTGTCTCTACTAAAAATACAAAAATTAGTTGGGTGTGGTGGTGGGTGTCAGTAATCCCAGCTAGTTGGAGGCTGAGGCAGGAGAATCGCTTGAACCCAGGAGGCGGAGGTTGCAATGAGCCAGGATTGCGCCACTACACTCCAGCCTGGATGACAGAGCGAGACTCCATCTCAAAAAAAATATATATATATATGTGTCTAGTGCTGGGAGTTGCCCCGTAAGAAGCGAGTGCCTGGTGCTCAGTGGAGGCACTCAAGCTAAGGGTGCCCTGTCCCTGACCCTAGCCACCCTGACTTTGGCTTCTCAGCTGTCTCCTCAACTCTGGGAGTCTGCTGGGCTCTGCCACCCAGGCTGGAGTGCAGTGGTGAGTTTGATATGGTTTGGATCTGTGTCCCTGCCCTCGTCTCTCATAATGAAATGTAATCCTCAATGTTGGAGGAAGGGCCTGGTGGGAGGTGACTGGATCATAAGGGCGGATTTCTCATGAAGAGGTTAGCACCATACCCTTGGTCCTGTCCTGATGATAGAGAGTTATCATGAGATCTGGTGGTTTGAAAGTGTGTGGCACCTCCCCCTTACTCTCTAGCTCCTGCTTTGCCTCAGCCCTGAGTAAAAGCTCCCTGAGGCCTCCCCAAGAAGATGCTCATGGCCATACTTCCTTCACAGCCTGCAGAACCTTGAGCCAATCAAACCTCTTTATAAATTACCCAGTCTCAGCCGGGTGCGGTGACTCACGCCTGTAATCCCAGCACTTTGGGAGGCTGAGGCGGGCAGATCACGAGGTCAGGAGATCGAGACCATCCTGGCTAACATGGTGAAACCCCATTTCTACTAAAACTACAAAAAAAAAAAAAAAAAAAATTCACCAGGTGTGGTGGCAGGCACCTGTAGTACCAGCTACTCAGGAGGCTGAGGCAGGAGAATGGCGTGAACCCGGGAGGCGGAGCTTGCAGAGAGCCGAGATCACACCACTGCACTCCAGCCTGGGTGACAGAGCAAGACTCCGTCTTAAATAACTAACTAACTAACTAAATAAATAAATAAATAAATAACCCAGCCTCAGGTAATTGCCCTTTACAAACCTTATCACAACCTACACTGACCATCTACAACATGTTTGACTTTCTGACTTGTCTGATATTTCTGTCTTTTCTAGTCATTTTACTTTAGGATAAGAATTTACCACATAATATCCTTTCTTACATAAAATTATTTTCTTTTCTTCCTATCCTTACCAAAAATACATCTTCATAGCCAAAACTTGTTTTATTACTCTCTCCCCTACTTATTAGTTTCTTTTTATCTTTCTTCATAAATAACTTTTAAACAACTTTCAAATGACATAAAATTATTTGTTCTCTTAATAAGAACACAATTTATAGAATTATATATTGATTAGAATTCCTATTCTTAGTACCTTAAATTTTAGTGAAAACCCAGGAAGCAAGAAATCTTGAACTATCAGATGTTATTTTGTAGATGAAACCATTACGTAAGTTTTAGAAACACATTTTCCCATAGCACAGTCTTTTCTTAATTGGAAATGACCCAGACATCCAATGAGCATTTATTATTTAATGCAAAGTAATTTTAAGAATTTTTTAAGATGGAGTCTCACTCTGTTGCCCAGGCTGGAGTGCAATGGCATGATCTCAGCTCACTACAACCTCTGCTCCCGGGTTCAAACGATTCTCCTGCCTCAGCCTCCTGAGTAGCTGGAATTACAGACACGTACCACCACACCCAGCTAATTTTTGTATTTTTAGTAGAGACAGGGTTTCACCATGATGGCCAGGCTGGTCTCGAACTCCTGACCTCAGGTGATTCACCTGCTGAAGCATCCCAAAGTGCTGGGATTACAGGTGTGAGCCACCACACCTGGACAAGATATTAAATTACACAGAAAGTCCACTTATAAGCATTTATCTCACTTATACGTACTCAGTTTTTTCCAGTTTATCTAGATTACTTCTGAAAACTGAGATATTATACAAAGCTAGTCATGATTTGAAGTTATTTTCCTGTTAACCATTTTTTAAAGACAGGGTCTCACTGTGTTGCCCCAGCTAGAGTGCAATGGCACAGTTACAGCTCACTGCAGCCTCACTGGGCCCAAGTGATCCCACCTCGGGCTCCTGAGTAAGTTGGACTACAGACACGCATTACCACACCCAGTGAATTTTTTAAATTTTTTGTAGCGATGGGGTCTCACTACATTGCCCAGGCTGGTCTTGATTTCCTGGGCTCAAATGACCCTCCTGCCTCAGCTTCCTAAAGTGTTGGGATTACAGGGATAAGCCACCATGTCCAGCCCTTGTTAACCATTTGTAAAGTCTGTGAACATTAGATGTTCACCTAAGTAAGAATTTTAAAATTAAACAAATGGGCATTTTGCCAATAACTCAGAAGATTCAGCTGTTTCCATTGAATCAACAATCTTAGTCTTATTTGTCAAAAAAAAAAAAAGATTATTCCTGTTTTATCTGGATTTATAGTCTCATAACATTTGTGCCAAACCCTGACAGCTTGAAACATTTAGCAGAGGCAAATGTAAAACTTATTTACCCAGGCAAAAATGTATATTGATGATACTGAAGACATTTTTATTTTTCTTTTACCAATAATTCTAAAGCCAGCTTTAAATTGATTAGTAAAAAGAAGCAAATGTCTTCAATATCATTCGTATACATTTTGCTGCAAAGGTAAATATAGTACGCATTTATCTGCAGAAAATGTTTGAAGCTTTGATAAATTTATTTTTCAAATGTTATGAAGATTATAAAATCCGGGCATAAAATTTAAAGGAATAATCTTTTTGTTTCAAATAAAGGACTTTGAATTCGTTGATTCAATGGAAACGGCAGATCTTCTGAGGTTGCTGTTGAATGCCATTTGTTGAATTTTACCCAAAATTCTTGCCAGGCAGAACTCTGTGTTCACGGGCACTTTACAATGATTGGCAGGCTGGACAGCGACGGGGCGCCTGAACGATAATGATATTGAACCCCGATAAACATGCAAAAATTCAAAAATTCACTGAAATTCAACCAGGCTAATGCTCTGCTAATCCCAACTTTCGAGGCGAATGGTCGCAGGCTTGATGAACTGCGATATTAACAATGCATTACGCTAACTGAAACGCTGATGTGAAACCCTGTTCTTCCAGAGGTTGGCTGGAAAACCAACTTCCTTTAACTTTGTATGTCATCTCGGTTTTTGAAGCCAATCTGAATAGCTGAAAAGCTTTGATGCTGCATATGAAAGTGAAGATAAAATAACTATGTTTCTGTCCAACAGTTGTAACCAACTCTTTGTCGGGTAATGATATTGACTTCACACCTGTATCCCGGCACTTTGAAGGATAACTCGGCTGGTAGTCTGCCTGGTCGTGGTGAAACCCTGATACAAGGAAATTAGCTTTGGTGGGCTGGCTCGTCGAGCTGCTATTCCAGCACTCGGAAGGCACAATCGTTGTGCGGGTGAAAGGTGGAAGAATTCTTCTAACCGTGCACATAAACCTGGCTTTAACAGAGGTGGTTTCCACAATTCTTGCATTCACTTTGCGTTAAACTCAATGAAATGCTTTCATTTAATGCGGGTCATCTTCGACCAAAAAGAAGACGGGAACCTCTGACTTGAACACTCAGGATATACATAAACACATCTAAACAGGCATACATACACACATATATACATAAACACATCTAAACAGGCATACATACACACATATATACATAAACACATCTAAACAGGCATACATACATGCACACAGATCCAATAGCTTTCACCTTGGAACTCCTGCCATGAGGCAGCATCACAGACTCACTGACCTATAAAAGATAGCTGGATCCAAGTTATTTCTGACAAAACTGGAACCTGTTCACATGGCTGGGCTTTGTTTGCCCTAATAGGTAATCCAAGAAAACGGTGGACCAAAATTTTGGATAAAGCAGTGTTCATGGCAGTTTTGATTTTAAAACCTTTTTTCCTTCAGTTTCAAGTAAGTTTCCAATGTTTATATTTTAGCTAGAACTGGCTGAACCGTATAAGAAAAACAAAATTTCCAAGTAACCTTAAAACAGTGAGTCTTATCTCAACACCAGTAACTTAACAGCAGATAAAAGGGAGAAATAGAGAGAGCTTTAGAAGACTCGAACTCTACAATTGCAGGTTAACCATGTGAGCTCTGAATTTTCCTTATTGTAGTCTGCCCATCGTTTTAAAACATGCACAAAATGGGCCACAATATGTAACCAGCTGGAGTCTCAGATAGTCTAGACAATAGTTTACATGCTTTTTCCACCAACAAAATTTGACACAGATACAGGAACTACTCTGGAGTTCCAAAGAGGATGACAAAATCAAAGGAAATTCCTGGAACCTGTTTCTCCCCTAGTGATACGGTTTAGCTCTGTGTCCCCACCCAGATCTCATCTTGAATTATACTCCCCTAATTCCCACGAGTTGTGGGAAGGACAAGGTGGGAGATAATTTGAATCATGGGGGCAGTTTCCCCCATACTGTTCTCAAGGTAGTGAATAAGTCTCATGAGATCTGATGGTTTTATCAGGGGCTTCTGCTTTTGCATCTTCTTCATTTTCTCTTGCCACCACCTTGTAAGAAGTGCCTTTCACCTCCCGCCATGATTCTGAGACCTCCCAGCCATGTAGAACTGTAAGCCCAATTAAACTTCTTTTTCTTCCCAGTCTCGGGTATGTTTTTATCAGCAGTGTGAAAATGGACTAATACACCTAGTGAGGAGAGGGGCAGCCTCTCTTGCTGCTTTCTGACAACCAGATGGACCTGGTCTTGGCCACTGTGATGCAGACTGTGCCCAAGCACCCTCGGAGGGCGGTGCAACACTAAACAGAGACACAAACACAAACAGATCCAATGCAGACAGAGCCCTCCAAACAGAGGGGAGACTGCAGCAAAGTCCTGAGGTCCTGTCCCAAACCCAGAGAGCACCACGGAGTGACCTGCATTAGGTCCAGATGGCAGAGACCCAGGCGGCACCACAGACTACCAATACTAGCTCTAGACAGCTAGAGCCCCAGAGGGCAGACGCAGAGGATTTCCAGGTGCACTTCAGTTCACATCCCACATGCTGCTTCCCTCCCACCAGCAGAGGGGAGGGAAGGGAAAATCCCCAAGACAAAGGCAGTCTCGGCAGCTACTAGGAATTCCCTAAGGTCCTAGCCCCGGGGTCAGCTGACCATGAGCAGTTGGCATTTGCAAGTGGCTGCTGTCCTGCCTGGTAGCGAGAGTGTGTAAGCCCTGGGACTGCTATGTCCGATCTCTGCATTCATTGGAAACCAGGCACACAGGCTGAGCCACTTACAACATGGTGCCTCACACAAGGCACCAGATATATAAGCTGCTCAAAGACCAAAAACATGAGAAGCGAGGTGTGGTGGAAGGAAAGCAGATTATTTTAAAAAAATGCCAGCAGACGGGACATGGCTGGGCTCATGCCTCCAAGAGACCCTCTGTCTTCTGGTCTGAGAGGTTTTGGAAGGAAAACTTGGTGTGGGAAACATGTAGGGGTGGTGCAGGAGGATGCACAAGGGTGCAGGGGGGTGCAGGGGGATGCACAAGGGTGCGGGGGGTACACAAGGGTGCAGGGGGTGCAGGGGGATGCAGAAGGGTGCGGGGGGGTGCACAAGGGTGCGGGGCGTGCAGGGGGATGCAGGGCTGCATGTCTTGTTCTGAAGGTGATCTCGAGAAATAGCCCATCTGAAGGTCCAGTTTGGGCCATCCTGACTTTGGCCCAGTAGTGGTGGGCTCACTGTTCCTAACTCCCCCAGAGCAGTAGGATTCATATCTGGGTCTCTGAGCCTGGTTTGCTTCAAAATTAGCCCCTGGAAGTTTTTTTTGTTTGTTTGTTTGTTTGTTTGTTTTTTGAGATGGAGCCTCCCTCTGTTGCCCAGGCTGCAGTACAGTGGCACAATCTCAGCTCAGTGCAACTTCTGCCTTCTGGGTTGAAGCTCCTGCCTCAGGTTCCAAGTAGCTGGGATTACGGGTCCCACCACCCCGCCTGGCTAATTTTTGTATTTTTAGTTAAGATGGCGTTTCACCATGTTGGCCAGGCTGGTCTCGAACTCCTGACCTCGGGCGATCTGCCTGCCTCAGCCTCCCAAAGTGTTGGGATTACAGGAGTGAGCCACAGCACCCAGCCTGTAAATGATTTTTATTTATTTTTTTTATTATCAGAGTTGATTCTCTCCTGGATCAGGAAAAAGGCCCAGCAAAGCAAGGAGACGGCCTTCAGAATGCAGATTTCCCTCACAATAGACAGCCTTGCAGGACTATTTTAAGATACAGCAAGGAAATATAATTTGGGGTAAAATATTTCAATTTCTTTATCTGTCACATAATGCTCTACTAGAGGCAGGCTGGAATTTGGTATCATTGCTACAGTCATTTGTCAGCCTTTTTTTTTTTTTTTTTTGAAATGGAGTCTCGCTCTGTCACCCAGGCCAGAATGCAGTGGTGCAATCCTGGCTCACTGCAACCTCCGTCTCCTGGGTTTAAGCGATTCTCCTGCCTCAGCCTCCTGAGTAGCTTGGATTACAGGTGCCCACCACCACGCCCGGCTAATTTTTATATTTTTGGTAGGGACAGGTTTTCATCATGTTGGTCAGGCTGGTCTCGAACTCCTGACCTCAAGTGATCCACCCGCCTCGGCCTCCCAAAGTGATGGGATTACAGGCATGAGCCACTGGCCTGGCCTGGCTTTGTCAGTCATAAGGTCTGCGTTGATGTTAATGATGGTCAGGTGGGCCTGAATTCCCACAGGGAGGAGTGTATAATGAGGCATGTCCAACCCACACCTCCCACATCCGACGCTTCCCATCATGGCCTGAACTAGTTTTTCAGGTTAACTAGGGAATGCCCTTGGCCCACAGGAGGGGTCCACTTAGGTGGTTGGGGGGCTTAGAATTTTATTTTTTGGCCAGGTGTGGTGACTCACACCTGTAATCCTAGCAATTTGGGAGGCTGAGGCAGGTGGATTGCTTGAGTTCAGGGGTTTGAGACTAGCCTGGGCAACATGGCAAAACCCCAGCTCTACAAAAAATACAAAGATTAGCCAGGTGTGGTGGCACATGCTTATGGTACCAACTACTCAGGGGCTAAGGTGGGAGGATCACTGGAGCCACGGAAGTCAAGGCTGCAACGAGCTGAGTTGGCACCACAGCACTCCAGCCTGGGTAACAGAGCAAGACCCTGTCTCAATAAACAAACAAACAAACAAATAAATAAACAAATAAGAATTTGAGGTCCGGGTGCAGTGGCTTGTGCCTGTGAGCCTACCACTTTGGGGGGCCGAGGCGGGCAGATCACCTGAGGTCAGGTGTTAGAGACCAGCCTGGCCAACATGGCGAAACCCGGCTAATATAAAAATTATATTAACCCAATTAATATAAAAATCAACCAGGCGGCCGGGCGCGGTGGCTCACGCCTGTAATCCCAGCACTTTGGGATGCCGAGGCAGGCGGATCACGAGGTCAGGAGATCCAGACCATCCTGGCTAACATGGTGAAACCCCATCTCTACTAACAACACAAAAAAATTAGCAGGGCGTGGTGGCGGGCGCCTGTAGTCCCTTCTACTCGGAAGGCTGAGGCAGGAGAATGGCTTGAACCCAGGAGGCAGAGCTTGCAGTGAGCTGAGATCACGCCACTGCACTCCAGCCTGGGTGACACAGCAAGACGCCGTCTCAAAAAAAAAAAAAAAAAAAAAAAAATTAACCGGGCATGGTGGCGCGCACCTGTAGTCCCAGAGGGAGGCTGAGGCAGGAGAACTGTTTGAACCCAGGAGGCGGAGGTTGCAGTGACCCAAGATGGCATCACCGCACTCCAACCTGGGCGACAGAGCGAGACTCTGTCTCAAGAAAAAAAAAAAGAATTTTGGTTTTGGTTTACACCACTCAAAAGTGCAGAAATTCCAAAACAAGCCGGCCAGGGCACAGTGGAGGACAGACTCTGGCTCTTCAATCTGCCCACACCCCACCCTGTGAAAGGAAAATAAATCTCAAAACCCCACAATCACTAAGTCAAAGGAAAAAGTCAAGTTGGGAACTGCTTCAGGCAAATCGGCCTCCCATCTTATTCCCAAATAAGATAGCTACAAATATATATTTTTAAAGCTACACACCTCCCTCACAATTTGCCCACAGAGAAATTCCCAGTGGGCCTCAAGATCTTTACCCTAAAACAGTTTTGTTGAATTCCACCCTGGCAATGCAAATTGATAGCTTCCCTTCACAGATGCGGGACAAAGGACTGAACTCAAAGTCATTCCTCTGCTCACTTGGACAAATGCATTTCTGATCGCTTCCTTTGTTCTATCGTTTATGTAGAAATGCAGATTCAATGAGCCAGACTAAAGCATAAGCGACTATTCCCCTACCTGCGTCTCACACGTATAAGAAATTGCGTAGTCAGTGAAAGGCTGATCAAAGGCTCAAAAGAATTCACCCTCCGGCCTCTTCTGTACCTGTGACCTGGAAGCCCTCTCCTGGAATTGTCCTGCCTTACTGGACCGAACCAAGGTACACTTGCAAGTGTTGATTGATGTCTCACGTCTCCCTAAAATGTACAAAACCAAGCTGCACCCCATCTTCCCTGGGCAACATCGTCATGACCTCGTAGGGCTGTGACAATGGCGTGTCCTTAACCTTGGAAAAATAAACTTTTTACATTTCATTGAGTCCTGTCTCAGATACTTTTGGGTTCATAGCCCCCACCCTCACCCCTGCCCGCGGAGAGAGCAGGCCGCTGCCCAGCCTCTCCCCGGCTCCACGCAGGAGACGCCCCTCTCCGATAGGGCACGCGCGGCGGCACTCTAGCAGCCAGGCGACTTCTCTATGGGCTTTTTCGGCACAGGCCGGAAGTGGCGCGCGCTGCCCCGGAAGCACCCTGGTGGGTGGGTGCCTGCCAGTAGCTGAGGCGCCATGGCGGCGGCGGCGGTGTCCGAGGCCTGGCCGGAGCTGGAGCTGGCTGAGCGGGAGCGGCGGCGGGAGCTGTTGCTGACGGGGCCCGGGCTGGAGGAGCGAGTGCGGGCGGCGGGTGGGCAGCTGCCGCCGCGGCTTTTCACCCTGCCGCTGCTGCACTACTTGGAAGTGAGCGGCTGCGGGAGCCTGCGCGCGCCGGGGCCTGGCCTGGCGCAGGGCCTGCCGCAGCTGCACAGCCTCGTGCTCCGGCGCAACGCGCTGGGGCCCGGCCTGAGCCCCGAGCTAGGGCCGCTGCCTGCCCTTCGGGTACTCGACCTGTCGGGCAACGCGCTGGAAGCGCTGCCGCCGGGCCAAGGCTTGGGCCCCGCCGAGCCGCCTGGCCTTCCGCAGCTGCAGAGCCTCAACCTCAGCGGCAACCGGCTGCGCGAGCTGCCAGCCGACCTGGCGCGCTGCGCCCCGCGCTTGCAGAGCCTCAACCTTACCGGCAATTGCCTCGACTCCTTCCCCGCCGAGCTCTTTCGCCCCGGCGCGCTGCCCCTCCTCAGTGAACTGGCGGCTGCTGACAACTGCCTCCGAGAACTCAGCCCCGACATCGCCCACCTGGCCTCGCTCAAGGTCAGCGGGAGCTGCCCGGGCGGGGCGGGATGGGGCCTTGGAGTAGCCCTGGAGAAGGAACCCCTTTCGGGACCGAGCCCTTCCTAGTGACGCCCCCTGGGGCACTGGGCCCAGGGAATTCCTGCAAGGCTGAAAGGAGCCAACTGCGGGGGCATCACCCTGGGAAGTAGTTGTCGCCTTCCAACTCTCCCTTCTCCTGGCCACACCAACATACTAGGTGGTCTCTGAACTCCCGCTCATTCTGTTAACAACTGGACTTTTACACATGGTACGCTATTTTGTAATAGTTAGCAAACTTGGCTTCTCCCGTAGGTCGGGCGTCGAAACCTGTCTTTTTTGTATCTAATACTTGTGAAGTGACTGGAGTCTTGTGGTGAAGGGGGCACCCTGGGTTTTGCATAATGCCACATGCTGTGATCTCAAAAATTGTATTTCACTTCATCCTAATAGCATCATCCTAATAGCAGCTTTCCAAGGTAGGGGTGGTTATTGCTGTTTTACAGAAAGTCAAAGGGCTTGCGCAAAGTAAGCAAGTAACTGGGGTTTTTCTCCAGACTAGATTGTCCAGGGTCTGTTTACTAATTAATCTGGGATCCCCAGGCCCCGGGATAATGCTTGGCCTATAACAGGTGCCCGTTAAATCTGTTGCCTAAAAGATAGTGGGGAAGCCACATGGCAGAACCACAACCTAAACCCAGCCGGATGGTCTCTGCATCTCTGCATCTTCTCTTTTGGTTTCATCCTTAAGGCAGTCCTGCATTTCTTCCTCCATTTTTTTTTTTTTTTTGAGATGAAGTCTCGCCCAGGCTGGAGTGCAGTGGCGCGATCTCAGCTCACTTCAACCTCCGCCTCCTGGGTTCACGCCATTCTCCTGCCTCAGCCTCCCGAGTAACCGGGACTACAGGCGCTGCCACCATGCCTGGCTAATTTTTTGTATTTTTAGTAGAGATGGAGTTTCACCATGTTAGCCAGGATGGTCTCGATCTCCTGATCTCATAATCTGCCCATCTCAGCCTCCAAAGTGCTGGGATTACAGGCATGAGCCGCCACGCCCGACTGAGTTTTATTACTAAACCAGTTTCCCCAAAAATTTAGAGGCTGGGGTTTTTCAAGGATAGTTTGGGGGAAGGGGAGGGTGGCTAGGCAATGGGTGCTTACTGCTGATTGGTTGAGGTGCAATCATAGGGGTGTGGGAAATGGCCCTCCTGCTCACTGAGTCACTTCTGGGTGGGGCCCCAGGAGCTCATTTTGGTTTCAGGTAGTGCCATTGATCAGACATGCAAAAAACCTGAAAAAGACAGCTCCGAAGGCCAATCTTAGGTTCTACAGTACTGGTAGTGATGTTATCTGCAGGAGTAATTGGGGAGGTCACATATCTTGTCATCTCCAGAATAATGACTGACAGTGATATGTGTTTGCACTTTAGCAGAATTCAGGCTCCTCCATCCTCCTAGCCTAGTGGACCCTCATTAGCTTTACAAAGGCAGTTGAGTTTTACAGAAGGACTATTATCATTTAAACTATAAATGTCTCCCAAAGTTAGCTTGGCCCAAGCCCAGGAATAATTAAAGGTAGTTTGAAGGGCCAGGCCTGGTGGCTCATGCCTATAGTCCCAGCACTTTGGGAGGCTAAGGCAGGCAGATCATCTGAGGTCGGGAATTGTAGACCAGCCTGACCAACATGGAGAAACCCTGTCTCTAGCTGGGCGTGGTGGCACGTGCCTGTAATCCCAGCTACTCGGGAGGCTGAGGCAGGAGAATCACTTAAACCCGGGAGGCGGAGGTTGCGGTGAATCAAGATCATGTCACTGCACTCCAGCCGGGGAAACAAGAGTGAAACTCTGTCTAAAAATAAAAAAAAAAAAAAAAAAAAAAAGGTAGTTTGAAGACTGAAGATGGGGATTGGTCAGATCAGATCTTTTCCACCACTGTAATTTTGTCACTGTTACAGGTTTTGCAAAGGTGGTTTCATTGGCATTTCCTGGAAGAGGCAAGTTCACTGGCATTTTCCTTGGTCCTCGGGGCTGCAGGCATCCCTCTAGGACAAAGGTGTGATGTTGGGTACAACACGGTCTACCCCCACTTTCCCACCTGACAGATACTTTTGGTTTTCCAGAATGTTGATGTAGTAGGCCTATATCTTAACATTGTACCTTACATCATGTAAGCGCCCAGTCAGTTACAATCTTTCTTTTCAAATTCATAGATGTCTTTCAGTATTCAAGCTCTTAAAGTGTTGTGGGCTGGCATGGTGGCTCACGCTTGTAATCCCAGCACTTTAGGAGGCCGAGGCGGGCAGATCATGAGGTCAAGAGATCGAGATCATCCTGGCCAACAAGGTGAAACCCTGTCTCTACTAAAAAATACAAAAATCAGCTGGGTGTGGTGGTGCATGCCTGTAGTCCCAGCTACACGGGAGGCTGAGGCAGGAGAATCGCTTGAACCCAGGAGGCGGAGGTTGCAATGAGCGGAGATTGCGCCACTGCACTCCAACCTGGGTGACAAACTGAGACTGCGTCTCAAAAAAAAAAAAAAATTGTGTTTACAGCTCTCTCTAGCACCTGCCCAATAAAGCAGTACTCTTTGTGGTGGCCAAAACAATGTCATTCAAGTCAAAGAGTGTGTCTTGTTTTCTAAATCCCAAAAGAGGTGACCAAGTGCCCTTTCCCCTGGGCCATTCTGTTCCTAAATTTTAGGCTTCCAGTGGCTGTCAGGAGACCTGTTTCTTGGAGGGTCATGCAAGAGCTATTGGAATCCTTGTTGGACTCAGATGTCCTTTTGGGGACCTTTCTGAGGAGTGGCTACCAGAACTGTGCCCAGCAATGTAGCTACACACACTGGAGTTTTGCACACAAAGGCCAATGTATTTGATGTCCTTCCTGGTGCTGTGGGGAGATGGGGAGTGTAGAAAACCAAAAAACTGAGCTCAGAAAAGGAAGGCAGGCTGGGTGCAGTGGTTCATGCCTGGCATCCCAGCCCTTCAGGAGGCTGAAGCGGGCGGATCACTTGAGCCCAGGAGTTTGAGACCAGCTGGGCAACGTGGCAAAAACCTGTCTCTACAAAAAATAGAAAAATTAGCTGGGTGTGGTGGTGTGCCCCTGTGGTCCCAGCTACTCAGGAGGCTGAGGTGGGATGAACGCTTAAACCCGGGAGGTTGAGGCTGCAGTGAGCTATGATCACACCACTGCACTCCAGCCTGGGCAACAGAGCTAGACCCTGTCTTAAAGAAAGAGAAAGGCCAGGCACTGTGGCTCACGCCTGTTATCCCAGCACTTTGGGAGGCTGAGGCAGGCGGATCACCTGAGGTCGGGAGTTCAACACCATCTCTGCTAAAAATAGAAAATTAGCGGCCGGGCGCGGTGGCTCAAGCCTGTAATCCCAGCACTTTGGGAGGCCGAGACGGGCGGATCACAAGGTCAGGAGATCGAGACCATCCTGGCTAACACGGTGAAACCCCGTCTCTACTAAAAAAATACAAAAAAAAACTAGCCGGGCGCAGTGGCGGGCGCCTGTAGTCCCAGCTACTCGGGAGGCTGAGGCAGGAGAATGGCGTGAACCCGGGAGGCGGAGCTTGCAGTGAGCTGAGATCCGGCCACTGCACTCCAGCCTGGGCGGCAGAGCGAGACTCCGTCTCAAAAAAAAAAAAAAAAAAAAAAATAGAAAATTAGCTGGGCATGGTGGCGTGTGCCCATAATCCTAGCTACTTGGGAGGCTGAGGCAGGAGAATCGCTTGAACCTGGGAGGCAGAGCTTGTGGTGAGCCGAGATGGCGCCGCTGCATTCCAGTCTGGTCAACAAGAGCGAAACTTCGTCTCAAAAAAAAGAGAGAAAGAAGGGGGAGGAAAGGAATAAAAACAGAAGGCATGGGTTCCAGCCCTGCCTCTCTGACTGCGTGCCGTTGGCTCTTGAAAGCTCTTTGCTCCTCTGTAGGAAGGCTGGAAGGGTAATGCAGGACACGAAGAGGGAGGGAGACCGGAGGTGGTGCTGGTCATCGTGGCTGCTTGACTCTGAAACCACGAGGCTTAAAGCAGCAGCAGCCCTGCACTCTGGGCTGGCTCCGCTGGACAGTGGACAGTGCAGCTTTTGCTGCTGGTCACTTGTGTGGCTGTGCTCAGCTGGCATGGGCTCAGTGCTGGGCTGGGGTGGGTGGGCTTCTCCATGTGTCATCTCGGGGCCTCTCCCTCCCTTTCTGTCGCAGGGCTCAGGGCTCCTCAGCACAAAAGCAGCAGCTGCCAGCTCTTCAGGCATTGACCTGGAACGTGCCTGCTGCCACTTTCCTGCGTTTTGTGGGTTAACTAAGTGCAAGCCCAGTTCCGGTTCACTGGGAGGGCTGGCTCTTTAGAGGCCGCCAGAGTAACAGCACAGAGGCTCCTGCCTGTCCTTCCCCCGCCCAGAGGGACGAGACTGCAAGTGGAAGCAGCTCAGCCTGGTTCCTGGTGCTCATCCCCACACCCATTCCCCAGGGAGCGCCCCCAAGCCTGGGCTGGGACCTGCAGTGCAAAGGCCCTGACCCTCTTTCCTCCCAGCCCCTGGGGACGAGGCCTCTGCTGTCCTGTGGCCTCACCTGTAGCTCTGCCTGCGTGGAGCCTGGCTTCCCCAGCGTCCTGGCCTCAGAGCCACGTGACTTGCTGAGCTCTGAGAGCACCTGGCCGGCCCTCCCCGGCTGCTTCCCGCTGCTGTGGCCCGTGGGGCTCAGCTGCCAGCGCTGTGGTGAGCCAAGGATGGGGGCACGTCACACCTCTCCTGACTGCATTGTAAGTGGCCATCACGCAGGCCTGTGGTGCTGTCCGTGTGGGAACGAGGGATGGGTGGGACAGATGTTACCTGAACAGCTGATGTGGGCAGGACGGTGCCTTAGTAAAGATGTCCTTTCAGGCCCTGGGCCACTCCCCTCCCAAGGCCAAGCTGCACAGGGAGTTCAGCCTCAACGCAAACCCTCCTGAAGCCAGACCTGGCTCTCCCCTCCGCTTCCGAGTTTCTCAGTTGCTGCCGGAGGGAGTGGGGCTCACTCAGGGACTGGCGTTCTTTGTTGGGTTGGTTTATGTAAGCCTGTCGCCACCATGAAGTTAGGATCCTTCCCCAGCAGCAGGTCCCCTGCAGAAGCCATAGGCCCGGAAGGCAGCCAGTGTGCCAGGCCAGAGTCAGGCCCCATGTTGCTGCCATCAGCTTAGCCACCACGGGGGTTGTGTTTCCTGCAGAAGAGTGTCAGCTCCAGGTGACAGGTGATGGCAGTTCGTCCCATCAGGTGTCAGGACGACCCCCAGCCACCCCGTGTAACTCATCCTCCCTGAAGCCAGTGTGCACCTCACATCCTTGCAGGCGCTCCTGCTTACTCCCTCGCACAATTGAAAACTGATGCTACCCTCATCCCACCCTTCATATGTGAAACCTCTGGCTTCATTTCCTGCTGAGGCTGCCACTGGGTGCCCAGCGCTGGGCTGAGGGGCCAGCGTGTGACCTCGTCAGCAGGGCTTCGCATTTCTGACAAGGACTCCCCAACATCTGCGGCTTTGCACCCCACCCAGATGGTGACTCTCTTGCCCTCCCTCTTGCTTTCCTTCCCCCGCTTCCCTTCCTGTCCCCCAACTCCCACAGAGCCTCCAGGCAGGTCCTGAGCTGCTCAGATGCCCTTTCTCTGACGGTCTTTGCCTGGAAGGAAGACCCTTCTCCGAGTGCCCGCCGTTGTCATTCTGGGGACTTACTGCAGGCTGTGGGCTGAACCTGGCTGTGGCTGCAGTGGGCAACCCAGTGGGGCCCTGCCTGCCTCCTTTGCCTCTGCTGCTGGTCCTGGGTCTTAAGGAGCTTGCTCTTCGTCAGCTGGCGGAGTCTCGCGCTGTCGCCCAGGCTGGAGTGCAGTGGCGCGATCTCGGCTCACTGCAAGCTCCGCCTCCCGGGTTCACGCCATTCTCCTGCCTCAGCCTCCTGAGTAGCTGGGACTACAGGCGCCCACCACCGCGCCCGGCTAATTTTTTTGTATTTTTAGTAGAGACGGGGTTTCACTGTGGTCTCGATCTCCTGACCTTGTGATCCGCCCGCCTCGGCCTCCCAAAGTGCTGGGATTACAGGCGTGAGCCACCGCGCCCGGCCTGGTCCTGGGTCTTAAGGAGCTTGCTCTTCGTCAGCTGGGGGAGACGCTCCACTGCGTGTTTGCAGGCAGTAAGGAGGTTTCACTTGAGGGGAACTCTCAAGCTTTTTGACCAAAGCCCCTTAGGGCAGTGCAGAAGCCCACAGAGCAGAACCTCAGATGCCCGCACCCACGACCTTCCAACCCGAGAGTTTCCCGTGGCCTCTGCCAGGCGAGCTGTGCCCTGGGCTGCTGGCCCAGGCTGGTTCTAACGCTGGAGCCAGGGCTCTTGACAGGGAGGCGAGGAGCTCTAGAAGCCTGAGCTCACGGCCGCGCTGTTCCTGGTGCTGCAGGCTGGCGACAGTGTTGGTGATACGGCTCCTGGTACTTTGTGAGACCACCTGGATTCCAGGGGTAGATTGTCTCCCGTCCCGTGTGGGGCTGGAAGGGAGGTCTGGGCTGGAGTCACCAGTCCAACCAGTTCACACCAGCCCAGCCCATCCTGTCCTGTCTGGAGAAGCACAAAATTGTAGCAGTTCTGTTAGAGCCGATGGACGCGTAGCTCAGGTAGTGCTCAGCAGCTGGGCTTGGTCTCAGCCCCCGCCTCCCGTTCTTCCCCAGCAGGCACCACTGCTGCTTAGATTGCCCCTTCTCTCCCGGAGGGCACTTGATCCCTTTTATTTTACACACGCTGTTCTTCCTTGACTGTTAAGTTGTCCGCTTCCTCCCTGGGTCTCTGCTCTCCCTGTGGGAACTTGTCCAGTGCACCCTCCCATGTTTGAGCCGTGCCGCCCTTCCCACTTGTGAGCACCGTCGCATTTCTGAGCCATGCTGCCCTTACCTGCCGCTGAGCAGCTTGATTGCTTGAGCCAGAGGATTCCGGCAGGTTCCTTTTTTCATTTCCTTCACAACTTGGGGCTTGAGAAATTCCATCACCCCTGCCGTCCATTCCAGGCGAAGCAGAAGGTGTCCTCTGGGTAATCAGCCCCTTCCATCTCTGTTCAGAGTCAATCAGGTCCAGCCCCACCTGTCTCCTCCACACACAGTGTGACTGGGACTCACCAGCCACACCAACCAAGGGTGAGTGCTGGCTTCCAGGGGCCCACATGCTGTTGCCTCCTCTCTGGGGGCAGAGCCGGCACCCAGGCTGCCAGAGACCCCTGAGGGTCAGGCCTCACATCCCTAGCAGGGTCTTCCTCCAGCCCTAGAGGAAGCTGGGACAGAAGAGTTTGCTGGGAGTGCCTGCTCCTCCACCCCGGTGAGGCTGTGGGGCCTGGGTACCAAGCCAGGAAAGAGCAGAGTGGAGGCGGATGGGCCCCTTTTGCCTGAACCCGCAGCGGCAGCCTCATGTCATGGAGGTGGCTGACCTCGCACACACGTTCCCTGCACTGCCCAGACCCTGGGAGAGACATCCTAAGAGTGCATCAGGTGCCACTGTACCCCTTCCATGCTTTCAGTGAGGTCACCTGCATGTTTTGCCAAAGTCTGATCAGTCATGGTCATAGAAAGAGCTTTCCCGTGGGCCACGGGGCTTCCTGGGCATCTGTGTGGCACACAGTGGTGGCCCCGATGCACCTGCCCTGGGTCAGACGAAGGCTGAGAACCCATCGCCATTGAAGTCGGCTTTCCCCTTTCCTTCCCCCCGAGAGCACTGCATGTGTCACTGCGGGCAATTCTGTACTTCAATATGAAGAAGAATGCTCTTGAGAGATTTTGCTGTATTTTTTTTTTAGCTCATTTAATTAAAAAAAAAACACCACTTTGGGGAACCTGCTTCTCACCTGAGCAGTCCTGGCTAGGTCCTGACACGAGGTCACGTTTCACAGCCAGACATCCCTCATCCCTTGTCACCTTTCTGTTCTCTAACCCGATGATTGATCTCAGTGCTGCTGTGGTTGTTGAAGAGGGTGACATGTTTGAGTCAGAAGCTTTTGCAGAGATCACTGTTAACCATGGCTGACAGCTTCCCCTCGGAGGGGCTCCTTGGATAGTGCCTTTGATGTGGGGGTGCACAGCTGGGGAAGCGACTCACAGGTGAATAACTTGTGGTTCCCCAGGGACGTCCCCACAGACAGGCCAGTGGTGGCTCTTGTGAGTGATGAGTGGTCCCCCTGCCTCTGGAGCTGACCCTGGACTCTTTTTCCCAGAGTCTGGGGGTCTGACGCATCCTCATTTCTCTTTGCAGACGTTGGACCTTTCCAACAACCAGCTGAGCGAGATCCCTGCGGAGCTTGCGGACTGCCCCAAGCTCAAGGAGATCAATTTCCGCGGGAACAAGCTGAGAGACAAGCGCCTGGAGAAGATGGTCAGCGGCTGCCAGACAAGATCCATCCTGGAGTACCTGCGCGTCGGAGGCCGCGGTGGCGGGAAGGGCAAGGGCCGTGCCGAGGGCTCGGAGAAGGAAGACAGCCGAAAGAAGAGGAGGGAGAGGAAGCAGAGGCGGGAGGGCGGCGATGGGGAGGAGCAGGACGTGGGAGATGCCGGCCGGCTGCTGCTCAGGGTCCTGCACGTCTCTGAAAACCCCGCACCCCTAACAGTCAGAGTGAGTCCCGAGGTCCGGGACGTGCGGCCCTACATTGTGGGGGCCGTGGTGCGAGGCATGGACCTGCAGCCAGGGAATGCGCTCAAGCGCTTCCTCACCTCACAGGTGGGTGCCCATGGGGTCCTCAGATGACGAGGACAGAGGTGTGGGATGCCGCAGGCCGGGACACATCCTGGGGCGAGCGTGTCCGAAGGAGCAGCAGTAGAGTGTGGGGCCCAGCCAGATGTCTGTATGCCTCAGTCTCCTCAGCTCCAAAGAGGGAATAAAGCAGGTTCTGGCTCAGGTGTTGCTGAGGAAGGGGTGAGGCCTCAGTCCCCTCCAGGAGGCAGGTGTCCCCAGCTTGGAGATGGCCTCTTCCCAGATGCCCACAGCCTGGCCTGGTTAGTCCTGGTCACTGGCCCTATCCCTTGCTCCTCCACATATGGGGTTAATGGTCTATCCTAATTTTTTTTTTTTTCCCCAGGAGTCTCGCTTTGTCTCTACTGCTGGAGTGCAGTGGCACAGTCTAATCTCACTGTAGCCTCTGCCTCCTGGGTTCAAGTGATTCTCCTGCCTCAGCCTCCTGAGTAGCTGGCATTACAGGCGCCCGCTATCATGTCTGGCTAATTTTTTTGTATTTTTAAAAGAGACAGGGTTTCACCATGTTGGCCAGATTGGTCTTGAACTCCTGACCTCAAGCAGTCCACTCGCCTCAGCCTCCCAAAGTGTGGGGATTGTGGGCGTGAGCCACCACACCTGGCCTATCCTAATTCCTGGATAGCTTTATTGTAGTTGAAAATCAGGGTTTCAGCTGGTGTGGTGGCTCATGCCTGTAATCCCAGCACTCTGGGAGGCTGCAGTGGGTGGATCACCTGAGGTCAGGAGTTCGAGACCAGCCTGGCCAACATCGTGAAACCCCATCTCTATTGAAAACACAAAAATTAGCCTGGCATGGTGGCGAGCACCTGTAATCCCAGCTACTGGGGAGGCTGAGGCAGGAGAATCACTCGAACCTGGGAGGTGGAGGTTGCAGTGAGCCGAGATCACACCACAGCACTCCAGCCTGGCTGACACAGCAAGACTCCATCTCAAAGAAAAAAAAAAAGGAAAAGAAATCAGGATTCCTTGATTTTTTGATATTTTGGTGCATCTTCTGACTTCTGCAGTAAATGACACATTTTGTTTTATGTAAGATAGTATTAAAGTCATCATCTCTTGCCAGCACATTCTTCTGTGAATTGTTTAGGTTTTGGCAAGACTAACTTCCCAGTTTGTTGTTTTTCTGTGACACCTGACCAACTTTTAAAATATAAACCACATCTGTGCCCAGGGGAAAGTCCCGTGTGCCCCGCAGTGGCAGTGACAGTGCATGGCAGGCCGAGAGTGACTGTCATGAGAGTCCTTCTGCCTGCAGTTTAGGGAGGAAGGGAACAGGTACCACAGCCAGGGCTTTAAAACTTAAAGCTTAGCCTTTATTTAAAGTTCAAGATGGATTCTTTGAAATCTCAAATATTACGTCTAGAATTAGAGAAGGAAGAAAGTCTGCTGATTGATAGGTTAAGATAGTTTTCCTGATGGTGATTCCACAAAGTGAGTGCCTGGCTGGCCGGGTGGAGAGGAGTTGGAGGGGAGCCCCGTCTCGGAAAGGGGTGTGGCGGGGTTTTGAACCTTGGACTGGGAGGGTTTCCTGGTGCACAGCCCGGCCGAGGGTCAAGCGTGAACCCCTCGCTGGGCACAAAAGACCTCGCTCATCACTGCTCCTGTGTTACAGACCAAGCTCCACGAAGATCTCTGTGAGAAGAGGACGGCCGCCACCCTTGCCACCCATGAGCTCCGCGCTGTCAAAGGGCCCCTGCTGTACTGCGCCCGGCCCCCGCAGGACCTCAAGGTGTTGCAGCCTCCTTTGCAGGGTCTGCTCAAGGGTCTCCTTGGTGTCGAAAGACGCTGTGCTGATACTGGAGCCCGAACCTTTTCTTTTCTTTTCTTTTTTTTTTGGAGATGGAGTTTCATTCTTGTCACCCACGCTGGAGTGCAATGGCATAATCTCAGCTCACTGCAGCCTCTACCTCCTGAGTTCAAGTGATTCTCCTGCCTCAGCCTCCCGAGTAGCTGAGTTTACAGGCATGCGCCACCATGCCCAGCTAATTTTGTATTTTTAGTAGGGACGGGATTTCTCCATGTTGGTCAGGCTGGTCTCGAACTCCAGACCTCAGATGATCCACCCACCTTAGCCTCCCAAAGTGCTGGGATTACAGGCGTAAGCCACCATGCCCGGCCTGAACATTTTCTTTCTTTTTTGTTTTGAGACGGAGTTTCACTCTTGCTGCCCAGGCTGGAGTGCAATGGCACAATCTCGGCTCAGCACAACCTCTGCCTCCCACGTTCAAGCGATTCTCCTGCCTCACCCTCCCAAGTAGCTGGGATTACAGGCATGCACACCACGTCCAGCTAATTTTGTGTTTTTAGTAAAGACAGGGTTTCTCCATGTTGGCCAGGCTAGTCTCGAACTCCTGACCTCAGGTGATCCACCATTCTCTGCCTCCCACCGTGCTGGGATTACAGGCATAAGCCACCGCGCCTGGCCTGAACATTTTCTTTAGAGTAGAATCCGATGCTGTTCTTGCAAAGACATGAAATAATGAAACAGGCCACGTTTGCAGTTACTGGAAGCGGTGCACAGCTGTGAGAGGACTCGGTGGAGGAGCAGTCATGGGAAAATGGTTTCCTTCACTCGCTCACTACCCTTTAATCAGAAATCTTGGTCTTTGTCCCGATTGTAAAACCCTTTGCGTGGGGTTGGCAGTAGTGTGAGGTGCTGTATCGTGGTGCTATCCTGGATGTTGAATTCTGTGCAGTGCATGCGGTCCCGGCTGCTCAGGCTTTCTCTCCTCTTTTGGCCTTGTGAGGATGGCAGACCTCTGGAAACGGTTTTGCATGGCTGGGTTTGAGGTTAAGCCCTGCCTCGGTAGGATCGGTGTGTTTGGGCGTCAGGTCTCCCAGGGATGCTGGGATCGCAGCCTGCATGCAGCTTCTTGCTGCGTGGTCCCGTGGGATGCTCCCTGCCTGCTGTAGAGATGAATGAGGGTGGGAGTCGGGAGGGCTCGTGGAGACTTAAGGCTGTAATCGACAGGACGGGCGAGTTCTGTGGCTGTGACCCTAGTGGAGTTTATGGGTTTCTGCCCGATAGATTGTTCCCCTGGGGCGGAAAGAAGCCAAGGCCAAGGAGCTGGTGCGGCAGCTGCAGCTGGAGGCCGAGGAGCAGAGGAAGCAGAAGAAGCGGCAGAGTGTGTCGGGCCTGCACAGGTGGGCAGCGCGCCTGGTGGGGTGGGGCCGGGCGTGGGGGGTGCAGCATGCCAGCCTCCACTGAGTTAGTTTGTGCTCCTCAGGAACACCTAATGCTACCAGAGCCAGAAGCTTCTTACAGGGTAAAAAGAAAGAAAGCATTCTCTTCTGAAAGGAGACGTTGTGGAACCAGTCTGTCATCTAGATGGCCCTGACGTGAGGGAAGTGGAAGGTGTTAGAAGCGGAGGTATTGGCCATTCCGCAGGAGGCGGGTCGCCCTCGGGATGGGACAGGACAGGATAGAATAGAAAGTAGCCATTAGGAAACGGACATAAATGCCAGCCCAGTCCGTGCCCCGCGCTGCTGGGTGTCCAAGTCAGGGTCCTTGGCGCTGCTCTAAGCAATATGATCATCCATAACTAGCCCAGCGATTTCTGTAAACACAGGCCGCAGAATACTTTGTTCTCTGAGGCTTGTTATGCTTTGGCCCTTGATATTACACTTCATTTGTGGAAAGAACTTTTTGATTCGTCCACTTTACCCTTTAGATATGTTTTCAGGTGTGTGCCTTTTTTTTTTTTTTTTTTTTTTTAGATAGAGTCTCACTCTTGTCACCCAGGCTGGAGTGTAATGGCACAATCTCAGCTCACTGCAGTCTCCATCTCCTGGGTTCAAGCGATTCTCCTGCCTCAGCCTCCTGAGTAGCTGGGATTACAGGCGCCCACCACAACGCCTGGCTAATTTTTGTGTTTTTAGTAGAGACGGGGTTTTGCCGTGTTTGCCAGGCTGGTCTTGAACTCCTGACCTCAGGCGATCCGCCTGTCTCGGCCTCCCAAACTGCTAGGATTACAGGAGTGAGCCACTGCGCCCAGCTGTGCCTTTTTTCTTTTTTGTTTTTAAGATGGGGTCGCGCCATGTTGCCCAGGCTGGAGTGAGGTGGCCAATCATAGGCGCAATGCCACTACTGATCGGCACCGGGGCTTTTTGTCCTGCTCTGTTTCTGACCTGGGCTGCTTCACTCCTCCTTAGGCAGCCTGGTGGTCCTCCGCTCCCAGGAGCTCAACATAGTGATGACGGACTTGGTGTAGACACTCCATGGGCGCAGCACAGCCCAGCAGACTCCTGGGCCCATGCAGCCCTCCTGTCTCAGCCTCCCGAGTGCTGGGACCACAGGCACATGCCACCACACCCTGCACAATATATCTTTCATAGTTAGGCCTATCATTTGTATTTCTTCCCACACAGATACCTTCACTTGCTGGATGGAAATGAAAATTACCCGTGTCTTGTGGATGCAGACGGTGATGTGATTTCCTTCCCACCAATAACCAACAGTGAGAAGACAAAGGTAGGGTGGCATGTGTGTGAACTTGGTGTGTCTTCTAGGTTGTTCCCTGTAGAATTAACACAAGTCTGCTAGGTGCGGTGGCTCACACCTGTAATCCTAGCATTTTGGGAGACCGAGGTGGGCGGATCACCGGAGGTTGGGAGTTCAAGACCAGCCTGACCAAAACGGAGAAACCCTGTCTTTACTAAAAATACAAAATTAGCTGGGCGTGGTGGTGCACGCCTGTAATGCCAGCTGCTTGGGAGGCTGAGGCAGGAGAATCGCTTGAACCCAGAAGGCGGAGGTTACAGTGAGCCGAAATTGCGCCCTTGCACTCCAGCCTGGGCAACAAGAGCGAAACTCAGTCTCCAAAAAAAAAAAAAGAAAGAAAAAGAATTAACACACACAAGTGTCTGCTGCATTGTGAGGTCTCATTGTGTGCAATAGAAAATGCAGCCCGGAGGTGACAAAGGCCCTGGCTTCTCAGAGCCATGGCTCACTGTTCATTGTTCATGCTCGGTGCTGCGCGACGTCCTGGGATGTATTTTTTTGTAGAGATGGGGTCTCGCTGTGTTGCCCAGGCTGGTCTTGAACTCCTGGGTTCAAGAGATCCTCCCACATCCACCTCCCAAAGTGCTGGGTTTACAGGTGCGAGCCACTTTGTCTGGCCACACAGTTTTGTAGAGTTTTCCTCAGAACAAATGATGCAGTTGCTGATGTGTACATTTGATAACTGTCTTTTCTGAAATCTTTCTTTAAGGTTAAGAAAACGACCTCTGATTTGTTTTTGGAAGTAACAAGTGCCACCAGTCTGCAGATTTGCAAGGATGTCATGGATGCCCTCATTCTGGTGAGTGCGTGGTGGCTCCTCCTGAGAAACGCGTTTTGAGCGTGAGTGGTGCTCTGCTCTGACTTAACCCGTCCTGATTGCCTCTTTCTTGCTTACTGCATTGGCTGACAGCAGCATGTCTTCCCTGGGTCACCTCTCATCTCCAGGTTAAAGAGGTATTTTTCATTTGCAGAAAATGGCAGAAATGAACAAGTACACTTTAGAAAATAAAGAGGAAGGATCACTCTCAGATACCGAAGCTGATGCAGTCTCTGGACAACTTTCAGATCCCAGAACGAATCCCAGTGCTGGAAAGGACGGGCCCTCCCTGCTGGTGGTGGAGCAGGTCCGGGTGGTGGACCTGGAAGGGAGCCTGAAGGTGGTGTACCCGTCCAAGGCCGACCTGGCCACCGCCCCTCCCCATGTGACTGTCGTGCGCTGACGCCAGGACCACCTGTCCAGCCTGTCTGCGTTTGTTTAGCCTGTTTTACCGAGGTTTCTATGTGGCAATGCTGAATTATCCATTAGATTTTCACCCGTTTTTTTTGGTTGGTTGGTTTGAGATGGAGTCTCACTCTGTCGCCAGGCTGGAGTGCAGTGGCATGATCTGGAATCACTGCAACCTCCGTCTCCTGGGTTCAAGCGATTCTCCTGCCTCAGCCTCCTGAGTAGCTGGGACTACAGGTGTGTGCCACTAGCCCAGCTAATTTTTGTATTTTTAGTAGAGACGGGGTTTCACCATTTTGGTCAGGATGGTCTTGATCTCTTGACTCATGATCTGCCTGCCTCTGCCGCCCCAGAGTGCTGGGATTACATGATCCTCCTGCCTCAGCCTCCCAAAGTGCTGGGATTACAGGTGTGAGCCACTGTGCCTGGCCCGCCCCAGCATTTTTTAAGATGTATGTATTCGCTGTTCTGTTTTTCCAGGTGATTCTGTCGTAAAGTGATGCTATGTTGTTGTGACAACACCAAACTGATTTTACGGTTTTTATGGAATTATTCAGATGTCAAAATTAACTGTTCAAAATGTTCTGAATCATGTAGCTACGTGGCAGGTAACTGTTTATGGGAGAAAACACTGTACAGTCATGCACCACATAACAGCGTCTGGGTCAGCGATGGACACTTCCCTGACAGCGGGCCCACGACATTCTTGTGCAGTGTTTGGAAGCCTGGCCTGGGCTCTTGGCGTTGGCCTCTTGTAGATCAAGTAGGGGAAGTGATTGATGTTCAGTCATGCTGCTGGGACACTTGCTTTTCCAGATGAAAAACACATAAATAAAACTACACGCACCATCGAGGCTTGTGTAAGGACACTCTATGATCACACAGCAGCGGCTGAGCACACATTTCTCATGTCACTAAGCGACACATGACTATCACTGGTTTGGAGACCCGAAAACTTAGGAAGCTAACCAATGTGCATTTCCTTGAATGGCACAGTCAGTTTCTATGACACAGCATCTTTTAAAACCATATCATGTCAGGATGCAGCTTGGCTGGGCAAGGACATTGGGTTTTTCAGCTGGCAGTGATCATAATCTCTGGGGAAAGTTTTAATGTGACCTTAGAATTGGCAGAATTGCGTCTCTTCATAGTGCTGCTGGATTGCCTTGTGGGGGTGGAGATGTGGAGACCCCTCCAGGCGAGCAGCCCGTAGGCCGAAGGCAGTGGCAGCCCCTCACGCTGGCTCAGCGGGGCCGAGCAGAGGAGCACGGCGTCGGTGGGCTTTTCATCGTATGCACGCTGGTGCCACAGTGACAGGCAGTTGGAGCCCCATGAGTGGACCGGACAGCTCTGCTTGGGAAGCATCGGCAGTCGTCAGCTGAGGGACAGATGGTAGCAGTAGCTGGAGGACGCTTAGGTTTTTGAGCCAAAAATCTTCGTTTGTGCGCCAGATGGATGGGTCCTGGGCACCTTCTGTTGTAGACGTTTCCGTCATGAATGTCCAGGTCAGACCCCCATGTCCACGTCTTCATGTATGTCCAGGCACATGTGCGTGCACACCACTCGCGGGAGTCAGTGTGCTTGGCTCACGAGGACCCGGCCAGCCACTGCGATGGCTTTCACAGAGACCCTACTGCTTTACGGTCTGGGTGCCATGTGAGAAGCGGACTCATTAGCTTTATCGAATGACACCATTTGTTCTCTGTTCAGTGTCTCCATTTCTGTGTCTGTAGAAATGACTGGCGATTTTGGGGAGCAGCTGCAAGAGCCCCACAGCCCACACACCTATAGTCGTGAGAACCAGAGAGGCCCAGGGCCCTGTGCAGTGGGCAGACTAACAGCTGGGGGGCTCTTCAGAGCCTTGCAGGATGCGGGCCAGGCTGCCTTGAGACCTGGACCCACTTATCTGGTCACTGCCAGGCCTTCCTGTCTGGCCCACTGTGGGAGGGAGGGGACTCCAGACAGGATGAGGCCCACACAGTGCCAGCTGGACTGCTGTGGGTGTGTCAGACTACTGCCTTGCCTTGTGTCCCCCAAAACCTAATTTCCTGCTGCTCTGGGCAGTCAAGGCAGATGCCACAGTTGGCCAGGAGCCTGCCTTGTTGGAGGCTTGAGGTGGCACGGGGGCTTCCCCAGGCCAGGACTCTGCTGGAGCTCTGGGGCTGGGGACCCCAGACAGTTGCTTGGAGAGGTGATTTTGGGCTGCCATGGCAGAGGCTGCCCTTTCTCTGTATGGCCCGGCCCAGTCCGGGAGGGAGGGATGCTGGAGCTGCTATCTTGGCTCCCAGGGACTTGGTGTCCATGCTGTAGCACATCTGTCACTGTGTGGACAGATGAGGATGAGGCTGCCACGTGCTGTGCCCTTTCCTGATGCAGCTCGTGATGCGTGAGATGCTGGAAATGTATTTAACTCGCAGCACAGGTGTCTCTGATGTTTTCTTCACCCCATCATCCCACCCCCCACTCACTAATAAAAACAGCTCCGCTCCTGGCCCAGCAGATCCTTTCCCACCGGCGTCGCCAGAGGCTGTTGCTCAAAGTGTCACAAAACTCACTCTAGCCCAGTGGTGGCTTCCATGTGGGGAGGCTGAGGGCCTCCTGTGCCCACCCAGATCTTGCCAGCAGGGAGCACGAGGCACCTGCCACTGTCACGGGGAAGCTAGTACCCTTGACCAGGGGTCCTGGGAACCAGCCCCACCCTGCTGGGTCCCTGCCTGGAGCACGAGATGGACCAGAGGTGTCAGGCTGCCTGGATACCCCAGGTGCACACTCAGAGGAGCCCAGGCCTCAGACGCACCCACAGCAGATCCTCCTGTTCACAAGTCTCTGGGAGGGGAAGCTAGGCGGCCAGTTAGCAGGGTCCTGTCCCATCGTCTCCCCAACCCTCCCAGAGCTGTAAGGACACTGCCCAGTTCAGCCTAGGTCCATGACCCTGGGATCCTGGGGCCGGAGCTGCTGTTTCCACCATGGCCACTCAGGGGACAAGTAGTGTGCCTGAGAGGCAGCTGTGGGTAACTTGAGTGCCCAGCCCACTGAGCA
The DNA here is from genome assembly GCF_008728515.1 of Papio anubis. Classification (NCBI taxonomy): domain Eukaryota; kingdom Metazoa; phylum Chordata; class Mammalia; order Primates; family Cercopithecidae; genus Papio; species Papio anubis. The sequence continues at coordinate 2,747,353 of NC_044976.1, read as the reverse complement.
CCCGTGGGTGTCTGCCTGCAGCCTCCCCTGCTGGGGCTGGCAGGGCTGCTGGTGGAGCCCCTGGCTGAAGATGCTGGGCCCCTGCCAGGGCGGAGCCAGATGCAGCCAGCCAGATCTGGGGCAGACCCTAACATCCGCCCGTGCCATCTGCTGCCGGCCCCTGACAGGGCGGGGAGGAGCATTTGTGGGGGTGCGTGGGCATCACTGGCGTGTGGGACCCGTGGCAGAAGCACCAGGGCCACTAGAACTGGCACAACTCCCATCCCCATCCTGTACCCTCGTCTGGCTCCTGGGCCACACCAGTTCTTGGGGACGCCCAAGATCAGAATGCTGCCTTCTGGGGCCCATGCAGCCAAACTGCAGCAGCCCCAGGGCAGCGCTGTCCTGTGAAGCTGGGCTCCAGGGAGGGCACCAGCTGGCCACTCCCCTCCCTCCTTGGGAGTGGCAGGTCAGGGGTAGGGATCTCTTTTTGAAGACTTGTGCCAAGATCCAGGCTGTCATGGCTGGGGCAGACAGCGGCCCATCCAACAACAGGCTCCCAGGAAAGCATCACTGCCTCACACCCCAGCCCAGGACAGGCCCTTGGGCTTCCTCCTCAGGTTTGGAGCCAGGAGGCTTGGGGCAGTGTGCAATCAGCCTTGCAGCTCCACCTGCCACCGTTCTGGCCCCAGGCACACCTCAAGTGGGCCTGCTCGCCCAAAAGGCGGATGGTGTGGAGTCGGCCTCCCCACCAAGACTGGCCCAGCCCCTCCTGTTTACCTGACTTGAAGCGTTCTGTGGGACCTGGCCTGGGGCAGGTGCAGCCTCAACCCTCTGATAACCTCATCTGGCCCTGTGGCCCCCCTTCTCTGTGCCCGTGAGGATAGTGGCTGCCCGTGTCTCCCACCCCTAGCCCTGGGGTGAAGACCCCTTCCCTAAGATGTTTCTGGCAAGGTTTTTGGGGTCTTTTGTGGTAGGTGAGAGCCAAATACATGACTCGGGAAAGACCTACGAAGAGAATGGAGGTTGGGACCAGAGGCTGAGACTGGAGGCCAGGATGGGGGTGGAGGGGAAATGGGACTGAAGTCCCTGGGACACAGCTGAGGTCCAGCCACATCCGGGTCCCCAGGCCTGCTGTGTGTCCTCGCCAGAGGGCCCAGTTGGGAGGGGTGCATTCCTACAGCCACATGGGAGGGGGCCTGCCCTGGGGAAACAAGCCGTTCCCACAGCCTTCCTGGATGTTACGCCTGGTCGGGCAACTATGGCAAAGGCTGTCGTCCACAGTTCATTCAACAGACGCTTAATGCCTCTGTACACAGGCTTTCGGCCCACAAGGAGTACTTGGAGGGGCCAGGCCCGTCCCTGGGGAAGGGAAGGTAGACCTGGGTCCTCCCTGGCAGCCACCAGCCCCAAGAGGATGCACCCAGCCCCTGCGTATGGTGGACTGCCTAGGAAGAACTGTGCCCACTTTACTAAGGAAGACACGGTACATCTGAGACAAGGGCAGGGGACACATAGCCCTTATTGGAGCCATCCTTACAAAACCAGGAGTCAGAAAGGCCCAGAGAGGACAGGGGCCTGCCCAGGCCACACAGCTCTGCACACTGCTGCCATGGAGGAAAGCAGCAGGGAGGATCCCACCCCGGGGGGCTGCCAGGGAGGTGGGCTCAGTTTGTCTGCCCAAGGAACCCCTCATCCTGGCCTTGACAAGGGAAGGGGCTGAGCCCTGGGTGAGGGGAGGCTGTGGTTGGGGGCTCCAGGCCGCAGGGCCCAGCCTGGGTGTGTCCTGCAGCTCCTGCTGAGGCTGGACCCAGGCCTCCTAGCCACGTGTGCCCAGCTGTTTGTCTGTAGGTCCTTTGAAGGACTGTGTGCCAGGTGTGTGGTACGCCCTCGTGTGGGGCCTGTGACAGCTGTGCACCTGGTGTCTTCGTGTGCGTGGCTGCCAGCGCGTGTGCCGTTTGCTGTGTGTGCCGTGGGGTCCATGTCTATGTGGGGGTCCATATGGACAGGGATGTCTCTCCAGGCCTGTGCTCTCACATGTGCAGCCAGCCCCCAGCATGCACACGGGGCAGCATTTATTTGCACTTGTGCACATAGTAGCCAGTGAGGTAGCCCAGGATGAAGATGATCCAGAAGAGGGCCACGCCGCCCAGCACTTTCATGGCGATGCCCAGCTTGCCCGTGCACAGCTTCTGGGAGATCCTGGGGTGAGAACCAACTGGAGGTGAGCCCCAGGCCAGGGCCGCGTGAGGGGCCCCTAAGTGGACTGTGGCCATTGGTGCGGGTCAGGGGGAGGGGCCTGGCGCTCTGCTGGAGTGAAGAGGAAGCTCTCCCCACCCACGGCCAACCAGAGGGAAGGCCAAGGGCTGCGGTTTGCTGAGCCGCTGGACCGTGGGCTCCCAGCCAGGATGGGATGGAGGGTGATGGGGCTGGCGGCAGGAGTTAGGGCAGGCGTCTCTGTGGTTGGGCAGGTTAGGCACCGGCCTACTGTGGCTGGCAGGCCGCCCCCAGGCCCCTTACCTGCGGCAGCATGAGGCCTCTTCTGTGCTGGACACAGCCCCTAGGCTGACTCCATCCCTGCTGCCGTCCTCCCACCTACTATAGTGGACGTGGCTCTCCTGGGGCTGCATGCTGTGGGGCTACAGCAGGAGAGGTGGGGCCTTCACAGTGGTGAGATCAAGACAGGTGGCAAGGCTGTGACTTCACTGTAAAACAACCCAATGGAAGGCAGTAGTCAAGACCCCCTCTGGGGCTGCTGTTAGGGGAGGGGCACTAAGGGTCAGGGGCTGGCTCCCTCACCGGCTCTGTCACCTGACTTAACAGGCGACCTAGACACAGAGTGGTTGAGTCATTTGCCCAGGGTCATGCCGGGAGGATGGGACCAAGCCGCTGGAATTCCATCTCAGGCCAAGCCCTAACCTCAGGCATGTGGGAGGCCAGTGTTTCCTTCCAGCACGCTCCAGGGGCCTCCCTTCCTGGGTGCTTTTATCAGAGAGCCTGCACAGCCTGCCACCCTCAAGAGACAAGGACATTGTGGCCCAACCCAGGATGCAGCCTCTGATAACTGTCCCCCTCCTTAACCCTGCCCGATAAGGCGCCTGCTGACCTCTGGGGAGGCTGGCCCGGGGAGGGTGGGATGGGGCAGGGCAGCAGGTCCGGGGCAGTGGCTACAGCTAGACCGGTCCCTGCCTGGGGAGGATGCGTGGCTGGCCTCAGGCAGTGGCAGCAGCTGTGTCCGTGGCCTGTGTGGGTTGCAGCCCCTCCCCCACCCACACCTCTGGGAGGGCTGGGGCTTGGGGGGCACGATGCACTGAGCACGGGGCTGGGGTGGATTCAAGGCCTCAGGGAGTTCCTACAGAGACAGGAGGGTCGTGGGCTGGGTGGCTGCAGGACAGCCCAGCACTCAGCTCAGTGCCTGGCAGTCCAAGTGCCCACAGAGGCCAGGACACCGCAGGGACTGAGTAGGAACTCCAAGCACTAGCACAGCTGCCCAGCCAGCCTGAGCCAGCCCAGACTCTAATCGCCTCCTTTACGCTCTGGCCTGTTTCGACCTCCTATTTACCTAAGGGGAAGGGGGTGCAGGGGTTGGAGGGGGTGCCAGAAATTGACAACCCACCCAGGCTGTGGGACTGGGGTTAGCTCTCCGGTCTGCTAGGCCCCCAGTGTCTCTTCTCAGCATCTGGCCCCCAGAAGTGGGGTCCTTGGGCAGGCAGTGGCAGGCCCCTCACTTCTAGGGGCTGAGGCTTTGCTGGGCCCCCTCCAGCAGGGAAGGCTGACCTTCCTCCCAGGTCATCGGCACAGAGATCTAAAGACACAAGAGCCACTCCCCTGCAAGAAGCCAGCTCAGAAACTCAGGCCCCAGGCAGTTCTGAGACTCCTGGGGCACTTCCGTGTCTGCCCTTCCCCAAAGCCCAAAGAGGCAGAGGGAGCTGTCTCAAAGCCATAAAGTGTGCCTTCGGTGGGAGCCCGGGCTCAGTGCAGCCTGGCACTCAGGCCTGGGGAGGCCCAGCATCTACTGGAGTATGGGTGCTGTTTTCCCGGAGCATGTGGAGCCGTCAGCTGCCTACCCAAGGTTCACGCCCTCTTACCTGGTGTGCAGAATTCCAGTCTGGTCCCAGCAGCAATGTGCCAGCCCGTTAACAGCCATGACCGGGGTAAGACAAGCTTAATACCACCACCCCTGCTTTCCCAAGTCACCCAGCTGTGGGCCAGGAGCCAGGGTGCAGCAGGGGATGGGGAAGCTTTTGCTTCTGTGAAAGAAGCAGCAGCCACCTCCTTCTTCTAGCCTTGACGTGATGGCTAGAGCTGCAGCAGCCACCTTGCAACCCGACATCCACGCAGCATTAGTCCCAGGAGTGCTGAGTCTCCAAGTCCACTGCAGCAGCCCATCATGGGCCTCCCGGTGGGTCGGGTTAAGCCCAGTGTATTCAACTCTGGGATCCTGGGTTCCTGTCTTGCTGACCTAGATCGCGTGGTTCCCAAGTCACCCCGGTGGACAAAGCCACCAGAGCCGGCCCTTGAGGCTGGCCTCCTTCACTTGCCCAGTAAACGTCTCTCCACACTCACGTGAGAGTCACAGCTGTGGCGGCAGAAACCCATCGGGGACGCCCCTCCAGGCCCTGGGAGCCTCCCGGGTCCTGGCACCTCCTGGGGGTTTGTGAGTGCAGGAAGATCCTAGGTACACAGCGGCCCCTGCATAGACCTCTTCACCACAGCGCCTCAGGGCCCCACACTTACCCGGACAATCTTGCCTGAGGGCCGGGGCCTCTGTGCCAGGTTGAGGTCAGAGCCTGGCCGCGGCCCGCACCTCCCAGAGGGGCAGGTCGTGGGCTGAGGTTCGGTAGACGCCTCGAGCTTAAAAAAATAACCGGAGAAGCAGCCTTGCTAAGGGCTGGGAAGGGAAAGTGGCTGAGGTCGGAGGTCCCCAGCGGCCACAAGGAGCCGGGCGGGCAGTTCCGGGCCTGGCCCCGCTCCGCGGATTAGGCCGGTGGGGGTCAGTCCAAGGCACGCCCCCAGCCCCCGCCAATTCTCAGCTAGCAAGGCCGCGCACAGGCCCACCTGCCCACTGTGGCCGCACCGGGAAGCTGCAGCCCGGACCCCAGCGCGCCTCACCTGCGTCCACGCGTCTCTGGGCTCCGCAGGGGCCGGGCCTGGGCAGGGGGCGGGCCTGGGCAGGGGGCGAGGGCGGGGGCGGGGCCACGCGAGGAAGGGCTAGAGCCTGCAGCCGGGAGGCACCTGGTCCGGAAGGGGGCGTGGCTAGAGTGGTGGGCGGGGCCATGCGGGGAAGGGCTGGAGCCAGCAGCGGGGAGGTGCCTGGTTCAGAAGGGGGCGGGGGCGGGGCGAGAGGGGGCGGGGTCATGCGGGGAAGGGCTGGAGCCAGCAGCGCGGAGGTGCGTAGTCCAAAAGTGGCTGGGTGCTGGGCGAGTGGGGCCGGGGCCTGAGGCCGCCCAGCTCCGGGGCCTGGAGGTGCAGGGGGCTGGGCAGGGTCTGAGGGCTACACTTCCCGTCCCCAGACGGCCCGCCCTCGGGGCCTCCAGGGTCCCCGACTTCCTTCACCCCTGCTGGAGCCGCTACGACGCCACGAGCCCCCCAGCCCCGCGGGGACCCGGCTGCAGAGCCGACGAGACTACGGGAGGCTCTGGGCGCGTCTGGGTCTGAATCTTGGGTATCGAAGACTCGGCCGCGGGGACCGTCCCCCTCCGGGGCCTAAGGGGCATGGTGCCCGCACATGGCCCACGCTCGGTGCTCGCGGCGGGAAGGGAAGCGGGTGTGGGTGGGGAGCAGAGAAGGGCGATGGGGAGAGCCCCTTCCGAATGTGTTCAGGCGCCCAGAGCCTGCGAGGCTCCGGGGAAGCGTCAGGGAGCACAGACACCGTTGCCATCCGTAAAACTTTCCTTCCAGGACCAGAGGGATAGGAACAGAGCCCCCCACCCTCACTATCTTCCAATCCTCCTGCAAGAGAGTGCCCCAACCAGGAGAGGCCCCAGGGCAGGAGGTCACAGACCCCCTCTGTTCAGTAGGTGTGAGGTCTGTGCTGAGTGCTGGCTGGACACCCCGGCGCAGGCGTCTGGCAGCCTGGGGCCTCGTGGGGACGTGTTAGGAGCTAGGGGCACAGGCTGCTGTGCTGACCCCCAGTGAGTGAGCTTTGGAATGGGGAGTGTGGTAGTAGTTCAAGGTCGCAGAGGAGAATAGGCCCCCACGTGGATCCCAGAGAAGATAAAGGTGGGACAGTGCCAACGCCGGGGTTTAATTCTAAGTCTGAGAACAGGACTCATGGTGGGGGCGGGTGGTTCTGGAGCTGGGCCCTGGCCTCTGCTGAGCTGACCGTATTTGGGCGCCTGGCTGGGCCTACTTGGAGGTCCCCTTCTTGGTTTTGCTGGGCAGGAAGGCCTCTGACTGTTGAAGGGGCGGCACTTTGACGCCTTTCTGCTTCAGCTGATTGTAGTAGTCGCTTCTCTCTGAGATAATTCTCTACACAAGAAACACAACCGTGGAGGTGGCCTTCGCAGTTCCTCACCTTGGCCTTGAGGCTGGTCTGCCCAGTTCATGCCAGCTGCCCGGGACACCACCCTCTCGTCCTCCAGAGGGGCTCGCTGCAGCAGCGGTGTGCTGGTGAATACTTACAACCGGCTCTCCAGTGGGGAGGAAAAAGCAAAACTGCGCTCAGCTTTGTGGCATTGCCAATTTCTGTGGTGGGAATACTCCCACGGCGGCTGATTTTCAGCCACGGAAGTGAAGTCACAGAACGCGGAGCCGGGGCAGGTGCACACCACCAGCCCACAGAAGCCTGCACTAAGTCCCCTCCTCAGCCCTCTTAGAGTTGTGAGGAACCCCAGACTCCTAGAGACCTTTGAGGTCGTCACATCTGTCCCTCAAGTCCTTTCTGTCCTGTGCATAGGGAACGTTGTCCCCACCCCTCTTCCAGTCTCCTCTCTGGGCCGTTGCTGGTTTGTGTCAGGTTATGGCAAACAAGCAAAGGTGCTCTTCCCTGGCTACTGTGCAGTGGGAATACTCCCTCCATCCTCTGTCTTCCCCCTTCTCTTCCTCTTTCCCTCCCCTTCCTCCTGCCCTCCCCCAGACAACAGTACCAAGGCCGCAGAGATCTCTGCCCACATTACAGCTCTGCAGGAAAGGCACTGTCTGGGGCCCATCTGCTCTGCAGAGAAAGGGAACCAGGCCCCAGGAACGTGGGTGCTGGAAGGTCGTGGGCACACACTGGGGTTTAAGGGCAGCCCCAGAGGGCAAAGTGTGGGTCTTGGGACCAGAAGCAGCTGCTGGCGAGAGGTGACCCCTGCGTAGCACATGGCCCCACACGGAGCCACAGCCGGTGCCAGACTCTCAGATCTCTGAGTCTCATGACACCTTGCAGGTAAGCATGCGCTGTCCGTCACAGAGGGAGGCATCTATGACTCAGAGAAGTGACTGTGTGGCCCACAGCTGGTGGGTGGTGACCCCCTCATGCCCAGTGACCCCAAGGCCTGAATTATTTCTCCTATACCCCTCTACTTCTCCGAGGCCCCTGCTTGGGGACCCCTGGTCAGGAAGGAGCCCAGGAGGCTGTAGCCAGGGTGGGAAGAGTCTGCGCCAGGGCCCTGGATCAGTGGGTGGGGATACCAGTGGAGGGGACCAAGCTGGACAAAGCGGGGGCTGGGCTCCTGCTGCGGGAGAGTCTTCATGACCCGAGCAGCTTGTTTCCTGTCCACAGCGCTCAGGATGGGTTGTGGTGGTTACTGCTGGTGTCTGATGCCCCTCCCCCTTTTTGCTGAGAGTGAGTAAGACTCCCATGCCATGCCCCCACCCACCTTAGGATGATTTGGTCCCTTCTGCCTGAGCAGAGAGAAAGGGGGGTCCTGGGGTCCGGGTGAATAGGTGACACAGCTAGGATGAGAACAGAGTCCCTTGAATCTAACCTAGGCCCCCACCCCACCCCCTACCCCAGCTGTGGCCTAGGGGGATGGGGCCCGGATGGAGGCAGCCGAGCTTAGGGGTGTACCTGCAGGGCTTCCAGGATGTCATTGTCAGATATCTCGTTGACCAAGGACTTGGTCCCGGTGATGCTAAAGGTGGCCTGGATGATCTTATTCCTTAGCCTCTCGAGCTATGAGCAAAGGGACAACATCGTCACTCATCTTTGCCCAAGAAGGCACCTGGCCAGTGGGCTGCACCCCCCAGCACCTTATTTTTTATAGGCCAGGAAGGAACAGCTCACCCTCACTTTTCATGGCTTTAGAAACTGGAAACGGGGGCCAGAGGAGTCAACGTGGGCTGCCTGAGAGCTAGGAGGTGTGGGATCCAACCCCTGACCCTGCACGGCCCAGCCCCAAAGCGCAAAGGCTCTTTGACACCACGTGGGCTTTTCTAATTGGAAAGTAAAACCTACCCACCCACACACACACATTTTTTTTTTTTTATACGGAGTCTCGCTCTGTCGCCCAGGCTGGAGTGCAGTGGCCGGATCTCAGCTCACTGCAAGCTCCGCCTCCCGGGTTCACACCATTCCCTTGCCTCAGCCTCCCGAGTAGTTGGGACTACAGGCGCCCGCCACCTCGCCCGGCTAGTTTTTTGTGTTTTTTAGTAGAGATGGGGTTTCACCGTGTTAGCCAGGATGGTCTCGATCTCCTGACCTCGTGATCCGCCCGTCTCGGCCTCCCAAAGTGCTGGGATTACAGGCTTGAGCCACCGCGCCCGGCCCACACACATATTTTTAAACCAAGAAACCAAAATAGTACAGAAGCTGCACGTAACCCCTGGACCTTCCTCCGCTGCCCAGGGGAGCTGCAGCGAGTGGACTTCCTGACCCTTGGCGACATTCTCACTTTAGGCATTTAACAGTGTGCTGCTGGCCCTTCCTCCTTTCCATGCTGACTAGGAGGCGTCTGTGCCACGGACAGCAGCATTGAACCTGGCCCCTGCGCACAGACCCGGAAGGCGTTCCAGTCTTTTGCTGCCGTGAAGATCCTCGTCTGCCTGTACACTGCAGCCACCTCCCCAGAGGTAGCTAATCATGCCTCCCAGGAAGCTACAGAGGAAATCTCTCCAATCTGCACCCCAGGAGCCTCAGAAAGAAACCCCTGGAGTTACGCGGCACGATCAGCACCCGTTCCTCGCCCAGAAACCGTGACGACGCAGAGGTGCCCAACGGGAGCCGGGCCCGAAAGGCTCAGCTGTGCCTCCGAGTGGAAGCACGTCCACACTGCCACTCGGACAGGTTTAAGTAACAGCAGGAATGTCATGGGCCCCTGGCCTGTGTGAGGAGTGGAATCTTTTCCTTCTTTCCAGTATTTATTGAGTGCCCACTTTGTACAAACATCGTGCCAAGTGCTGGAGGTCCTGAGGCCACAAGGGACTGGGCCTTTGTTCTGGGGGGTGCCTCCCCAGGGTAGAGGTTGGCAGCTACCCAGGGTGTCCAGCCTCACTTCCCCACATCCGTGGGGCCTCACCATCAGGCTTGGCGCTAGTTCCTGCTCACCCGGACTTAGCTTCAGAGTATTTCTCAACTCAGCTTTCCAGGCTCTACCAGGTCCGTGCAGGCTGATGCACAAATGGACACACCTCGACCGCCTCTGGTCTAATCACCAGGACTACGGCTTTCACCAGGACTACGGCTGGATCCCAAACTGTTTTATCAAGGGATACCAGGGGTGGGTGCCACAGTCTGACCCAGCCGGAAGGGGGCAGGCTCAGGCAGGAAAAAGAACACAGTTGAGTTGCAGTTGGCATTCCTGGTGGGAACATGACTTCAAAAGCCTCCATACATGACCTTGACCTTTGCTTAATTTTGGATTCTAAATCAAGGTCAGGGCCAGGCATGGTGGCTGACACCTGTATTCCCAACACTTCGGGAGGCCAAGGCAGGCAGACTGCTGGAGCCCAGGAGTTTGAGACCAGTCTGGACAACGTAGTGAGACTGTCGCTACAAAAAGTTTCTAAAATTAGCTGGGTATGGTGGCACAGGTCTGTGGTCCCAGCTACTCAGGAGGTTGAGGTGGGATGGTGATGGCTTGAGCCTGGGAGGCCGAGGCTGCAGTGAGCTGTTGTCACCCCACTGCACTCCGGACTGGATGATAGAGAAAGACCCTGCCTCAAAAAAGAAAAAAAAAAAGTCAGCTCTTTATTGATTTCCTTTTTGGCATGGGGCCTTCACAAGCAGGGTGCGCTCTGGCCTTGCTCACGTTTAATATGACGCCCCAGTGGGGTCCTGCAGTTAAGACTGCCTGGTCCAAATCCCAGCACCACCACAAAGCAGGTCTGGGGTCCAGGGGGACTGTTCATCCTTTCCTGCTTGTCTGTTAAGTGAGGATCATGATAACTACTTCATAGTTTGGTTAAAGGAGCCACATGACTTTGATACCAAGAAGGTACTTAGAATGGTGCCTGGCCCAGCAAGCATACCATGACTCAGAGAGGGGTTGATAACACCATTCCTCTCAATCCAGGAGCCCTCCTCCTTTCCAACCAGTGAGCCATCCCCTTCACAATGCAAGCCAAGACCCGCAGCCCTGCCTACGGGGCTCCGCCCACCACTGCCATTGACGAATGCTTCCGGGGTGCTCCGTCGCACCCTCACTCCATCCTCTACCCACGCTTCTTGAGCGTCAACTCTGTGTGGGTGCTGGTGTACACAGCAGAACCAGCCCAAGCCCCCGTGTACTCAGAGCCCGGTTCTACCTCAGTGGGCAGTGGGCAGGGGCCTGGGTGCTTGGCCGCCAGCTGCTGGGACAGACCCTCAGGAGGAGGGGCTGGGCATACCCTGGACTGGGAACTTTCCAGGGCCACGCGGACCTGCTGCTCCGACTCCTGAATCATCTCCTTCTTGCTCTGCAAATCCTCCTGCAGCTGCTTCCACCTCTGCAAGTGGTTCTGGTCCAGTTCCACCTGCTCCTGCAGCTGGCTGACCTTGGTGTCCAACTCTGAGATGACGCGGTCCCGCTTGGTGAGCTTTCTCTCCAGTTTCGACACTTGCTGGGGACATCCGGGGAGGACAAAGAGGTGGAGTCATTTCATCCAACCTGAGTACGTGTGATACCTGTCCACTTTTTCCTAAAAGATGGCCGGCAGCCAGGTACAGTGGCTCACATCTGTAATCCCAGCACTTTGGGAAACTGAGGCGGGTGGATCACGAGGTTAAGAGATCGAGACCAGCCTGACCAACATGGTGAAACCCTGTCTAAAAATACAAAAATTAGCTGGGCGTGGTGACACATGCTGGTAGTCCCAGCTACTCGGGAGGTTGAGGCAGGAGAATTGCTTGAACCCGGGAGACGGAGGTTGCAGTGAGCTGAGATCGCACCACTGCACTCCAGCCTGGTGACAGAGCAGGACTCTGTCAAAAAAAAAAAAAAAAAAAAAAGGCTGGCAACTCTTGCTGGGTCCCTCCAGTCCAGTCTGGGCCCAGGGATTGCGAGGAGCTTTCTGTGTGGACGTGGGGCCCAGAGACATGTCGAGTGGCATGCTACCTAAGTTAAGGGACTCTGGCTGGGCTGTGAAGATGCTCCAGCCCCATCTTGCCCTTCACTGTGTTGGGACTTACAGCAAGAGCAGTGGCCTGGCTGACCATGTAACGACACCCAGGCTATCACCTGTCGGAGGAGCTGGTTGTCCTTCTCAATGAGCCCCATCATCTCTTGGTGTTTCTTATCTTCTCGGAGGTTGGAGAACTGGAAGGAGACAGAGGGGTTGGCATGGGGGTCTCCCAGGTTGAAATAACAGACTGAACACTGGCATCTAACTTTTTCCCTTCCCCAAAGCTCCCTAAAATAATAGCAGCGGGATTTCTATTGAAGGCAGGGAGAAGAGGAGAAGAAAGAGGACTAAAAATATTTTGGAGAGTTTGAAGATGGCTGAGTGGTATCTGACATCCCAGATCCAAAAAAGCCAAGTAGCTGGCAGTAGGGAAAGCAGAAAACAAGCCCAGTTCACACTTGAGTTCCTTAAAGTCTCAGACATTGTCGGTCCGGGTTCTTCTAAACATGGAGACTAAAATGAGGATGACTGGTGGAATGTTATGTCAGAAATGAAGAGCCCTAGGCTCACACCTGTAATCCCAGCACTTTAGAAGGCTGAGGTGGGTGGATCACTTGAGCTTGAGAATTTGAGAGAAGCATGGGCAACATAGATCCTGTCTCTACAAAAAATGAAAACATTGGTTGGGCGTGGTGGCGTGCGCCTGTGGTCCCAGCTCCTCAGGAGGCTGAGATGAGAGGATCACCTGACCCTGGAGAGGCTGAGGCTGCATTGAGCTGTGATCACACTACTGAACTCCAGCCTGGATGACAGAGTGAGAACCCATCTCAGAAAAATAAAAATAATAAAGAAAACAAAAGAAACTCTCCATTAAAATGCCAAAGCAAAGCGCACTGCTCTGCCCAGGGAGCACGGAGTGGTCACCTGTGTGCTCAGAGTCCAGTCAGCTCGAACATTGGAGCAAAGCTCTCAGATGAATGAGAGACCAAAAGCCAACTTCAAAAGGGAACTTGTAACCAGGCGTGGTGGCTCACAGCTGTAGTCCCAGCACTTTGGGAGGCTGAGGTGGGTGGATCATGAGGTCAGGAGATAGAGACCATCTTGGCTAATGTGGTGAAATCCTGTCTCTACCAAAAATACAAAAAATTAGCCGGGCGTGGTGGTGGATACCTGTAGTCCCAGCTACTCGGGAGGCTGAGGCAGGAGAATGGCATGAACCCAGGAGGCGGAGCTTGCAGTGAGCCAAGATCGCACCACTGCATTCCAGCCTGGGTGACAGAGCAAGACTCTGTCTCCAAAAAAAATAAAAATAAAAATAAAATAAAATAAAATAAAAGGGAACTTGTAGGAAATAGGAGTGGTGCAACAAGTTAGAAAACTAACACTATGATGAACACTGTCATCGAGGGAAGAGAAGATACTGCAATTGTGAAACCAAACACGAGTGCACTTCAAAAAATGAGAAAGGGAACATTCAGAGAACATCAGAGTAAAATACTATAACAAAATGAAAACTCAAGAGCCGTTGATAAAGTTAAGGAAATCTTCAGAAAGTATCTGTAAAACACAAGGAGACAAAAAGGAGGAGCTAACAGATAAAACAAGAGCAGGACAGGAGGTCCAATCGCTAAAAAATTGAGAGGACACGAAAAAACAATAAAACCAAAGAAAATTCCAGAACTAAAGGACATGAGTTTCCAGATGGCCCCTGAGTGCCCGGTACAACAGATGAAAATACGCCCTCAATAAAGCATAACTCTGGGAGGTTTCAGATCACCTGCGACAAATATAGATCTTACAACTCTCCAGAGAGGAACAACCATCCCACAAAGAACCGCGAACGTCTTTGGACTTCTCATCAGCAAACCTGAAAACTGTAAGACAACAGAGGAATGCCTCTGTGATGCTGAAGGAAAATGGTTTTCAGACGGGAATGCTATATCCAACCCAGATGTTGCAAGGGTGTACAGTAAGGACATTTGCCAACATATCATGTCCCCAAAACTTTACGCCCTTTCATCCTTTTTTTTTTTTTTTTTTTTTTTTGAGATGGAATTTTGCTCTTGTTGCCCAGACTGGAGTGCAATGGTGCAATCTTGGCTCACTGCAACCTCCTTCTCCTGGGTTCGAGTGATTCTCCTGCCTTGGCCTCCTGAGTAGCTGGGATTACAGGCACCCACCACCACACCCGGTTAACTTTTGTATTTTTAGTAGAGCCGGGGTTTCACCATGTTGGCCAGGCTGGTCTTGAACTCCTGACCTGAGGTGATCCACCTGCCTCAGCCTCCCAAAGTGCTCAGATTACAGGTGTGAGCCATCGCGCCTGGCCTCAGTCATCCTTTTGGATAAAACTACTGGAGGATGTGCTCCACCAGAAATAAGTGAACTGGGCAAGAAAGCAAAAGATATGGGATGCAGCCGTTTTCAAGTTGTGGTTTATAAATCTTAGTACTGTTCTGTAAAACTTATTTGAGTGTGTGTGCGTGAGACAAATAACTGTCCCAATGATGTCAGTGCAACATGATTGTGAGAGAATGATATGGGGAGCAGGGTGGATGGAAAGGCTGCCCTTGTGTGTGCTGGGGGGTGACAGGGGAGGAAAAAAGGAAGCATTAAATAATGTTAAGATGGAGAAAAATCTAGAACGGGCATTATGAGCATGCTATTTAGAGATATGGAGATAGATTCATAAAGAATGTGCTGGAAGAATTTAAAATGATGCCTTAGGAGAGGGCAGATGAGAGGGAAGAGGTCAGAGGCTCCTGGTTTTCATGACAGGCCTCGTGGAACTATTTGATCCTTTAAGCGATGTGCATCAATAACTTTGATAAGAATAAAAACTTAAAACACTTAACAAAAACGACAAGAGTGGGCTCAGTGGAGTAGCAGTCTCTCTAAGCACAGAGAGCACCTTCTCACCCCCAGGACTCAGAGGCCAGGAGATGCTTGAGGAGAGGCCAAGAACACAGTGGCTCAGGAGACAGCGACACATGCTTCCAGCCCAGGGGCAGGGCAGAGCTGTGGCTGGACACATGGGCTCCAGCCTCCCACACACCTGGGGGAATCCTGGCGGGGCCGCTTTCAGCCACACAACCCTGGGCCAGCTGCCTGGACGCCCCAGGCTCAAAGTCTCCATCAGTAGATGGGACGGGTGGCACCTGCCCTGAGCTGCTGGGGGTTAATGAAGTCTGGCCCGTGCTCACGGAGCGGAGGCCGGTACTAAGCGCACGGCCACCTTGTCGGTCATGGCTTGTAGCTGCTGCTTCCGCTCTCGAAGCTCCTTCTGCAGCGTCTCATTTTCCCTATTGATCTTCCGCAGTTGGGATTCTTGGAAATCCAGTTGTTGTTGTAAAGACGCAATCACTCCTGGGCGCAGAGGCAGAGGCGGTGAACAAGAGCAAGCAGGGGCAATGAGGGACCGGAGAGGGCCGGGCCACCGCGCCAGCTGGGAGGGCTCTGCGAGCCTGGGTGAGGCTGCTGACACCTGCCCCTGCTCCAGCTCACTGACCAGAGCAGGCAGCGTCTGGGCGTCCCAGCTCCTGGGCCAGGACCCGCTGAGTGGTCAAAGCCCAGTCCCCTGCCAAGGCCCTACCTGTTGCAAGGGAGTATCTGGTCCTGGTGGCCTCCAGGTTGAACTGGAAGTCCAGGATGACCTGCTCGTACTCCTCCAGCTGGGCCAGCAGCTCCTCCTCAAACGACTCGGCCAGGGAGGAAGCACTTCTCCTGGGCATCTCCTCTTCCTCTGGCAGCTCCCTTTCCTCGGAGTCCTCATCCCTGTCCCCTTCCTCCTCTTCCTCCTCCTTGCGTCCCTCCTCATGTACAGCCCCCATCTGGCTCACACCTCCCCTGGCACCCGTGTCCTCCACCCCCTTGGGCTCCCCTTCCAGGCCCTCGTCCTCCTCGCCACCTCCCAGGTCCAGCTCCTTGCCCCTCTCCGGTGCTGCAGACTCCTCCTGCATCTGCGAGATGGGTAGGGCAGGGGCTGGGCAGGGCTGCGGGGCACCCCCAGGGTGGGGAACTCTAATGCTCATGGCGGGAGCACCGGGGAGGACGCCTCCTTCCAGGCTGCTGCAGGATCCAGGGAGCGGGGGAGCATCCGCCTGGCAAGGTCATCAACAATGGCCCAGGCACTGCGGCCTCAGTCATGGGTCCTCCCTCTGTCAGGAGACTGCACCTGACCTGTGACTTCAAGGGGTTAACAACCCACCCACCTCACCTGCTCCCCTGGAGTGGGGGCACCCCAGGTCAGGGCTGCAGTGGGGACATTTGGGGCCTGGGCCTCTTAGCTAAGCAGCCTGGGTGGCTTCTGGGCCGGAGTCCCCCACTGCGTGCCCGCTCTCCAGGCAGCCCACACCTGCTGCCAGTGCTGCAGCTCCTCATCTCTGGAGAAGGCTTTCAGGAGGCTCAGCCTGCCCAGCTTCAGCGAAGCATCTGAGAGCCGCTCCTGCAAGATGCCCCGGGGACCCTCAGCTTTCTAGCCCCTCCTGCAGCACCCCAGGAACGGACCACTGCCTGTCCTGGAAGGGACAGTGGCCTTTCGTGTCTGGGGAGGGGACCTGCATCCTCCTGCCAAGGGGCTGGGGGATGTGGGTGCTGTGGCAGTGGAGGGCACAGGAACCTGTGGATGGGCAACCCTGGGGGGCAGAGGGGCTCTAGGCAGCCCCAGAGCAGCCCCCAGCAAGTGGCCTTGCAGTAAAAGACAAGGCCTTGGAAGTCAGGGAGCCAGCCTTAGACACGCCCACGGTGCATGTCGTTGCCTGGGTGCCCCACCCTCAGACACCTACCAGTAGCCTGGGGAGGACAGAGAGTGGAAGCCCCTGGCTGACCACCTTTCCCTGCCCCTGCCCTGTGTGTCTAGGCAGCCTTCCCTTGAGGCATTTAGGGCATTTGGCATGGTCAGAGGCCTTCCCCCTGGTCCCTGCTTCATCTCTGGCCCCCAGCATAAACTCAGGCTGTCTCCTCAGGTATGAAAGAAATCAGGTCTTAGGAAGATCAGGTGGCCACCGCTGGGCACAACACAGACCTGCCACATCCAGTCGTCTGCCCAGACCTAGAGGTGGGATGGCATCCGCACCCCCACCCCACCCCCACCCCAACCCCATCCCACCCCCACCCCAACCCCATCCCCAACCTCACAGCGGGGCTCACAGCCAGAGAGTAGGGAGAAGGGATTCCCGGCCAGGGCAGGGTAGTCCAAGCTACCACTGCCCATGATGCACACGGCCAGGCCTGGGGAATCCGCCTGCAGGGTGGCCTCCATGACCCAGGATTTCAGAGGTTAGCTCAGCCCTCATTTTATAGATAAAGACCCTGAGCCTAGACAGCGCCATGCCTTGCCCCAGGCAGAAAGCAAGTCAGAAACCAGGTGCAGGTGCCTAGACATCGGCTCACAGCTCTCATTTGTCATTTTGCACCTACGTTCGCCTCTCCCCTGCCTGTTGCATTGGCTCATGGCTCTCATTTGTCATTTCATGCCTCTGTTCGCTTCTCCCCTGCCTGTTGATCAGAACCCTGAGAACTGGTCCGCGTTCCAGCAAGGACCTGGTAGGATCCAGGGGGCCAGGGGGTTTGCCAGGGGTCTGTGTGTCACCAGCAGTTTTGGATGCTTTGGAAATGACTGTCTTAGAGCTCTGCACTGTGCTCCGCTGGGGCTGGCTCACCCTTCTGCCTGGGGACATGGATGCCTCTTGGCCTTTGCCTTTGAGGAGGCATTTCAGCTGCGTCTTCAGGGCCTCCCTCTCCTCCTGGAGCAGCAGGATCTCCTCATCTTTCTTCTGAACCTGTATCTCCAGCTCGGACAGGCAGTGATCCTGGGCAGAAAACCAGGGGCAGCCCCCGTGGGCCATGCAGCCACACACTCTTCCCCCAACCTGCCTCCAGCCCCCCCAGGAGGAGCAGATCTGCTGTCCTGGGACCTCAAAACCCAGGGTCCCAGGGATTTCAAGATGTGTACTGTGGTAAAGAGCTAGCACTACACATCTGGAGACCAAGATGTGCCAGCTCTTTACTGCAGCCATGCCTGGCACCTCCAGCGCCTCTGCACCCATCCTAAGAGCAGATCCTAAATCCTCCTCCGAGGAGTTGCAAGGTAGCTTCCCTTTCGGACCTGGCCCGTGGTCTGTCCTTGCACCCCACTATACCACAGGATGCCAGTCTTCTTTGCAGTCCCCACACTTAACTGGCAATACCCTCCAAGCTTCCCTAGGGGCTTGTTGGGGAGCGCCTCAAACTTTTGTTCTCAGAATCTCAACTCCCTCAATTCTTCAGACTTAAAGACAAAAATAAAGATGTTTTCAGGCAAACAGAAATTGAAAGAATCTGTCACCAGCAGATCTGAACTTAGAGAAATACTAAAGGGAGTTCTTCAGGCGGAAGGAAAATGATCCCAACAGAATATTCTGGAAGGAAAAGATAACTAGAAGGTCCCCTAAATGTTTGGAAAGTAAGTGATAGGCTTCTGTGTCGCCAAAGGGTCTAAAAAGAAATTACAAAGGAAGCTAGAAGCATTTTAAACTAATGAAAATGAACATCTGGACACATCAAAGCTCGTGGGACGCAGTTAAAGTTGTGATTAACGACAAATTTACAGCCTTAAAATGCATATAGCAGGAGGGCAATGGAAAATCAATGATCCAAGTATCTATCTCAAGAATTCAGAAAAAGAACTAAAAATTAATCCTATAGAAAGTAGAAGGAATAAAGGTAGGTGCGAAAATTTATGATATAGGAAGGGAGACAGGAGCAAGGGGGAGAGAGAGGAGAGAAGGATAAAGCAAACGTGGCCACATTTAACATCCGGGGAATGGAAAGGTACATGGGAATCTTTATAGTATGGATTCTTACCCCTTTATGCCTGCAATACAAAGTTAAAGGGAAAAAATGTGCAGAAATCACATTTTATCACCCTGGTCATGGTCACCTGAGACACTCTCATGTCTCAAAATAGTTCAAGGACTGCTGGAAAGGAGATCTGATTTCCTGTTGGAGCTGCCGAGTTTACACAATGCCAGCTGCAAACTTGTTGTGGCAGGTGGCTCTCTTGCCACCAAATGAGAAGAGTTCATCTATGACAGCCCAGATGAAGGCAGAGATGAGATAAAGGAAAGCCTGACGAGCCCCTTGGAGCTCCTGGAGGCAGCCAAGCCTGCAGCCCTTCCCTTGGATAGTTCATGCACATGACCTGGTGAATCCCCTCCCTGCTGCCTGCATGAATAACAACAGCGTATCTGCCTGACTCTTGTCTAATGGTACACTCAGGCCACTTCTCAGAAATGAAATTGCTTGATTAAAGGGTAGGAACACTTTTAAAGCAGTGAAATCTCTAATAATGTACAGGTAGAGTAGTGGGAGTAAACAAAATGAATATGATGGACCCACAGGAGCAGGAGCTGGGACTGGCAAGCCCCCTTCTGTCTCCATTCAATCATATGACCCCCCCCAGGTCTCTGAGCCCTGCACCAACTCGCCAACATTTTGTGACTCATGTCCATAATTTTCATCAAAACTTTACCAGCTTCAAAAGAATGCAGAGAAAGGAAACAGACACTAGAGAAAAATCAACAAAATCTAAAGCTGATTCTAAGAGAAGGTTATTAACATTGATAAAACTCCAGCGAGACCAATGGGGAAAAAGAGAAAGGAGGCACAAGGCAGCCACGTTGGAAGTGAGACAGAGGCTGTCCTTACCCTGCCCACGCTGCTGCATAAAGGATAGTAATTATCCTAGTACTATGTACAGCCTTAGGCTGATACATTAAAAAATGTATATGAAATAGATGCATTCCTAGAAAAACACAGAACACAAAACTGAAATGAGGGAAAAGAAAATCTGGATATATTTTAAAGGAATTGAATTTGTGCTTTTTTTTTTTTTTTGAGACGGAGTCTCACACTGTCACCCAGGCTGGAGTGCAGTGGCTTGATCTCAGCTCACTGAAACCTCCTTTTCCTGGGTTCACGCGATTCTCCTGCCTCAGCCTCCCAAGTAGCTGGGATTACTGGCACCCGCCACCATGCCCAGCTAATTTTTTTTATTTTTTTTAATTTTTAGTAGAGATGGGGTTTCACTATGTTGGCCAGGCTGGTCTTGAACTCCTGACCTCGTGATCCGCCCGCCTCAGCCTCCCAAAGTGCTGGGATTACAAGGGTGAGCCACTGCGCCTGGCCTAATTTGTGAGTTTAAAAGTGCTCCTGCAGGGGCCCAGTGCAGTGGCTCACACCTGCTATCCCAGCACTTTGGGAGTCCAAGGCAAGAGGATCACTTGAGCTCAGGAGTTCGAGGCAAACTCGAGCAACATGGAGAGACCTCGTCTCTACAAAAAAAAAAGAAAAAAGTTAATGGGCCTGGTGGCGTGTGCCTGTGGTCCCTGCTATTCGAGAGGCTGAGGTGGGAAGATTGCTTGAACCCTAGGAGGTCAAGGCAGCAGTAAGCTGGGATCACTGCACTGCACTCCAACCTGGGTGACAAAGTGAGACCTTGTCTCATAATAAATAAAATAAATAAATTTAAAACTAAAAGTGCCCCTTTAGATGGAGCCTGCAGTGAGCTCTGATCGTGCCATTGCACTGCAGCCTGGGCAACAGAATGAGACCCTTTCTCTAAATAAATAAAGGCCGGGCGCAGCGGCTCACCCTGTCATCCCAGCACTGTGGGAGGCCGAGGGGGGCAGATCACGAGGTCAAGAGATTGAGACCATCCTGGCCGACATGCTGAAACCCTGTCTCTACTAGAAATACAAAAATTAGCTGGGTGTAGTGGCGCGTGCCTGTAATCCCAGCTACTTGGGAGGCTGAGGCGGGAGAACTGCTTGAACCCGGGAGGCAGAGGTAGCAGCGAGCTGAGATGGCGCCCCTGCACTCCAGCCTGGTAACACAGCGAGACTCCGTCTCAAAAATAAATTAATTAATTAATAAAATAAGAGTGCTCCTGTGAGGAGTCTCCAGACACAGACTCCTTCAATGGCGAATTCTTCAGAATTTAAGGAAGAAACGGCATCAATCTTATACAAACTCTTACAGAGAATAGAAAAAGAAACAAGGTGCCGGGTGCAGTGGTGCTCCCAGCACTTTGGGGGGCCAAGACGGGTGGATCACTTTAGCCCCGGAGTTCCAGACATGCCTGGGCAACATGGGGAAACCCCATTTCTACAAAATACAAAAGTAGCCAGGTGTGGTAGTGCACACCTGTAGTCCCAGCTACTTGGGAGGCTGAAGTGGGAGGACTACTTGGGCTCAGGGAGGTCAAGGCTGCAGTGAGCCGGGATCACACCACCACATTCCAGCCTGGGTGACAGAGCGAGACCCTGTCTCAAATAATAATAATAAAGAAAAGAAATAAAAAGAAAAAAAGTAACTGTTTTCCAGCCTTTTCTTTCATTTTAATGAAGCCAGAATAACTTTGATACTAAGATTTGATGAGGGAATTACAAGACAGTGAAAATATAGGTCAGTCTTTCTTATATAGATTAAAAAAATGACACTACAATGAATCAACTTGTACAGAAATCAAGCTGGTTATTCCTGTTATGATTTTTATTTAGAATACATTCTCTGAAGTAGAGTCTGTGGGTGCAAAGATGTGTGAATGGCTGGAGGTCATGTGTGCCAGTGAATCTGAGTTCCATGCCAGCGTAACTGCCACCCACTGGGGTGAGGATGGACAGGAGTGAGGAGCTTTGTCAAAGCAGGGGGTCTGGAGGTCATTTTAGGCCATGGGGACCTGCTTGATGCAGCTAACCAGATACTAGAACCAGAGCCTGTCAGGGGGCAGGGCTGTCCTCCCAGCCGGAAGCAGAGCGAGGGAGTAGGGAACTGGGATTTGCACCCTCTCCGGCAGTACCTTCTCATGGATGACTGAGAGGTACCACGGCATCCTCCTTCTCGAGCAGCTCTGGGATGCGACTGAGCTGCTGGTGACCGGACTCAAAGTCTGGGATTTGCTCTTCTTCCTCAAGTAATCGAACTCGCAGGCGCTCTTACTGAAGGGAAGGAGGCGCCCTGTGGCGACAGCAGGGGCCGAATGAGAAGCCAGACCCTTCCCTGCCGAGCTCCTCTGGTGTCCTGGACGACGATGTCCACCCTTTTGAGACTTCCCTCGGAAACCCCTGTCTGCCCAGATGGACTCTGATCTGTCTCCTAGCTCTTGTCACCTCACTTGGACACAGTGTGATGCTGCTGTGAACACGATGGGGCGCCCACACCCAGCCCAGTTCGTCTGCTGAGGGAGTGAAGGAAGGTGTGGAAGCTCCGGCCAAGACACCCAGGACAGAGGAGCCAGAGCTGGGAGTCGGGACAAGGGGGTCATCCTGATGCTGTCCCTGTACACCTGGTTGCTTGTCGCCTCCTGAGGCCTTAGTTTCCGCCTTTTTTTTTTTTTTTTTTTCTGAGATGGAGTCTCACTCTATCTCCCAAGCTGGAGTGCAGTGGCATGATTTCAACTCACTGTAACCTCTGCCTAACAAATTCAAGCAATTCTCTGCCTCAGCCTCCCAAGTAGCTGGGATTACAGGTGCCCGCCACCATGCCCGGCTAATTTTTTTTTTTTTTTAAAGTAGAGACGGGGTTTCACCAACTTGGCCAGGCAGGTCTTGAACTCGTGACCTCGTGATCCACCCGCCTCGGCCTCCCAAAGTGTTGGGATTACAGGCGTGAGCCACTGCGCCCAGCCCAGTTTCTCCATCTTTAAACTGAGGGGAGGGAGGGGATTCTCCACCTTCCTGAGCCTGAGGGCAGCTGGTCACTGCAGACTCTAGGTTTCCTCCAATTAAGGCAAGAAAGGAAACATGGTGCTGTGAATTTCCTCTTGGTAAATGGAAACAGGCACTCCTGTCTGCGGGAACAGTGTCCTGAGGGGTCTCTACCCACAGTGAGGGATGCACCCATCAGCCTCTGGGTAAGGGCCGAGGGGACAAAACTTTCGACTATGATTTTTACTAAAGACAAGGGGCCATGGTCCTGGGGGGAACTGCAGCCTAAGCTGTCAGGCAAGGCAGGGCTAGTTCTGCATAAGGGAGCCCGGGGGCCTTTCTGTGTGACTCCTCAGGAGGCAGGCAGCCCTGGTAAGGGAATTCCACATGGCATAAGCAGCGACCCTGCAAGAAGCAGGCCTCGAGCTCAGGGGCCCAGCAGGTGCAGGCAGAGGCCCTAGGGGCTCCCTCACCATCCAGGTTCATGTCTGAACCCCGCCTGGCCAAGAGCAGGTCCCGGGTGCCCCTCCAGGCCTCTGAGCTGTTGTCAATCTCCCAGGACAAATCAGTCTCGGTGGGTGAACCTGCAGAGTGTTAAAGATGCCATCTGGTGACTGCTGTGGTCTCATCTCCCCAAGAACTCCAGGGCAGACTCTTATTTATCCTTAAGCACCAGGTAGGGGCACAGGTAGCTTTTTTTAATGGATGCATGGGACTGAGCAAGGGGCTGAACCAAAGGGTGGGCTTCATCCTCCTGCCTGCCCTGGTGTCTCTGCCTCAACAGACCCGAGTGTGGCTGAATTTCTCTAGCTGATGCCCCCTGTCCCCTGGAGGGCAGACCCCACTTTCCTTCGGTAAAAACGTGCCCTCCTAAAAGTCGAACAGAAGCTCCCCGACCTCCAGACCAGCCCATCCAAGGCAGACCCTGTTTCCCCTAAACCATCACAAAGCGCCCCAATGGCAACTGCCTATGAGCAGTATGTAGACGCAGACCCCACGCCCAGGACACCATGCGGCCCCTCAGCCTCCTCAGAGACCTGCCCACAACAATCCCTGGTCCTGGAGCCCTGGCCGCCGTGGAGACCCTCTTGCTGAGGCGGAGGGGGCCCTGAAGCCTAGAAAGGTGGCAGCCCTGCTTCTGCCTGATGCCAGCTGAGATTCGTGGACAGCACGGGACCCCCTCCCCACAACCCCCACCTTGGCCTGGCTACTGGTCACAGGAATTAAGCTCAAGCTCGCCATCCCTAAGAATGGTGTCTTGTGTGGGGACATGGAACCAGTCCAGGTCCAGGAGCAGATGCTGGGATAAAGCCCTGGCTCTGGGAAGCGTCCCCCAGGTGACCACGGAGCTCGGCAGCTGCCTGCTCTGAGCCTCCTGTTCTCATCAGAGCAGTGAGGGGTTGGACTGGACAGCTGCTGGGGCTCCCCAGGGGCACTGTCCCTAACGAGCTATCTGGCTTTATGGGATTCTTTCCTGAAGCTTCCAGAATCTTCAACCATCTCCACTCCCCTAGCCCCTGACCCTACTGAATTTTTAGTGGGTGAGACAATAGAAAACCAGGCCCCTCGACTCTGACAGGCAGTTTCACAGGCGGCCCTGGTGGGGGGCTCTTACCACAGTAGGACATGGATGTGGCCCTGGTGCTGAACTGGGGGCAGTGAGGACGCCTGGGGAAGACCCTTCGAAGTTCCTCCATTTTGGACATGAAGCTGGTGAGGCTGGTGGCATCCTTGGGTTCACTCTGGCAGAGCGGGGAAAATAAGACAGGTGCAGAAGGCCCCTGACTCTAGGCCAGCCCGTCCAAGGGCAGACCCTGCTTCCCTAAACCATCACAAATCATCCCAGTGGCAGGTGCCTATGAGCAGTATGTGGACACAGATCCCACGCCCAGGACACCGTGCCGCCCCTCAGGCCTCCCCAGAGACCTGCCCACGACAACCCCCTGGTGCTGGAGCTCTGGCTGCCCACTGAGAGCCTCTTGGGGACCCTGAGGCCTAGATAGATGGGGGCTCTGCTTCTGCCTGACTGCTGGCTGAGATTCATGGACAGGCTCCCCCACACCCACACATGCTGCTGGTCACGGGCACTAAGCTACTCTCCCACTGAGGTTGAAAGGGCCTGCGTGTGTGCAGGCTGCAGTGGTGTGTCCCCTCCGTCCCCTCTCCAGCACACTGGATACTCAGCAAGAGCCACGCAGACCCACTTTAGAGACCATAACCTGGCCAGGTGCGGTGGCTCACGCCTGGAATCCCAGCACTTTGGGAGGCCAAGGTGGGCGGATCACCTGAGGTTGGGAGTTCAAGACCAGCCTGACCAACATGGAGAAACCCCGTCTCTATCAAAAATACAAAAACAAACAAACAAACAAACAGTTAGCTGGGTGTCGTGGCACGTGCTTGTAATTCCAGCTACTTGAGAGGCTGAGGCTGGAGAATCACTTGAACCCGGGAGGCGGAGGTTGTGGTGAGCTGAGATCGCACCACTGCACTCCAGCCTGGGCGACAAGATTGAAACTCCATCTCAAAAAAAAAAAAAAAAAAAAAAAGAAAAAAGAAAAAAAGAAACCACAGTCCACTAGGTCCAGGCAATGCATTCACCCAGGAAGCTGCCAGGAGCCGGGGTGACCATCTCGGGCTCCCCTAATACACGGTGGCACAGTGTACCTGTCCGACTGAGGTCCCCTTCCACATTTTCTCCCCTTCACTCTCCTTTTCAAGATGCACGTCGGGAGTCTTGGGGCAAACTGTGCATCTTCTCCCCTTGGCCAACCAGAGACACCGGGAGCCAAGGTCTGCAAGAGGGGAGGACCGGCCCAAAGCAGCTAACCCAGAAGAAGCCAGTGGCACGTGGGGACTAAGGCACCAGGCCCTTCAGAAACGGAGAGGACCTCAGGGCTCTTTCCACCACTAGCGCTCAATTCGTTGCCTGCCTGGAATCCCCCTTTGGTTACCCATCACCAGAAGACCTGTGGAATGCTTTGTGGGCTGACGGCTCCATGGGTCCTTGGGGAGGAGGAGAAGCAGGTCACCTCAAGGCCCGTAGCAGCCCTCCTCCCAGGACCCCATACCGTCTTCCTGCAGTAGCGGCTGATGGTCTGGACTGACTTGCTGAGCGTGCGTGGCTTTTGGCGCAGTTTCCATTCTGGCCACTGGGCGTCCCGGCTGGCCACGCTCTGGAGGAGCGCCAGGCCCCTGGCCATCGAGCTGGACATCGAACTGTGCCTCTCAGATGGGCTGGCCTCCTTAGGTAACATGAGGCAAAGACCAAGTGATCTTTGCTGCCTGAATGTGGACCTGAATGAGGACAGGCCCAGCTATTCCCGTGGATCTCTTCAGCCTGGCTTGGGGTATTGAGGGGAAAATGGCCTCGAACATGAACCTGCTAGCTGGTCCAGTGGGAGGAGATCAGCTTCCAGAGCTCCAGGTCCTGTAGGCTCCTGGGAGCAGTGGTGGCATCACAGATGTCTCCATAGAAACCGTTATGCAGCAAAAGGGCCCCACGGCTGGATGTGCTGGAGGCCAGTGCTGTGATATCAGGTTTTTGAGAAGAGCAAAGCTCAGTACTGAAGGTTGGCTTCTGGGCTGGGTGCGGTGGCTCACTCCTGTAATCCCAGCACTTTGGGAGGCCCAGGTGGGAGGAATGCTTGAACCCAGGAGTTATTTATTTTTTTTAATTAGCCAGGCATGGTGGCACGCACCTGTAGTCCCAGCTCCTCAGGAGGCTGAGGTGAGAGGATCACCTGAGCCTGGGGAGGTCGAGGTTGTAGTGAGCTGTGTTCGCGTCACTGCACTCCAGCCTGGGCTACAGAGTGAGACCCCATCTCAAAAAAAAAACAAAAAAAAAAAGTAAAGAAAAGAGAAAAAGAAATGTCAGCTCCCAAGGACACAGAAGTTCAGCTCAAATCTGTCTCCACGTGCTGGCTTGAAGACAGTAATTGTATTAGAAAAGGTTTAGGGGGTGGGTTCTGGGATTAGAACCATTTGGCGAAGAAATTCCTGGAAGAGAGAGAGAGAAGTCTGGCTCCCTGGGAATGATTTTCCAGGCTTCAAATGCCGACCTCAGGACAGCTTTTAGGGAGAGAAAGACAAAAGCCCCACTTCCAGAAGCTTTGATTGGGGTCTGAGTGGGAAGAAAGCCTTCTCTGCTTGCGGACTGAAGGAAATTTGAAGGGAACCTGCCCCTCCACACCTGTGGGTATTTCTCGTCAGGTGCAGATGAGAGACTGAGAAAAGAAATAAGACACAGAGACAAAGTATAGAGAAAGAACAGTGAGCCCAGGGGACTGGCACACTCAGCATGCGAGGACCTGCACTGGCGCCGGTCTCTGAGTTCCCTCAGTATTTATGGATCACTGTTTTTACTATCTTGGTGAGGGGAGTGTGGCAGGGCAACAGGGTTATGGTGAGGAGAAGGTCAGCAGGGAAACATGTGAGCAAAGGAATCTGTGTCATGAATAAGTTCAAGGAAAGGTACTGTGCCCGGATGTGCACGTAGGCTAGATTTATGTTTCACTTTACACAAACATCTCAGTGTAGCAAAGAGTAACAGAGCAGTATTGCTGCCAGCATATCTCGCCTCCAGCCACAGGTCGGTTTTCTCCTACCTCAGAATAGAATGAATGGTCAGCTTTACACTGAGATATTCCATTCCCAGGGACGAGCAGGAGATGGAAACCTTCCTCTTATCTCAACTGCAAAGAGGCCTCTCTCTTTCTCTCCTCCTCCTCCTCAGCACAGACCCTTCATGGGTGTCGGGCTGGGGGAGGTAGGGTCTTTCCTCTCCCACGAGGCCATATCTCAGGCTGTCTCAGTGGGGAAAACCTTGGACAATACCCAGACTTTCTTGGGCAGAGGCTTTCCACAGTGCATTGTGCCCCTGGTTAATAGAGAATGGAGAATGGCAATGACTTTTACCAGGCATACTGCCTGCAAACATATTGTTAACAAGGCACATCCTGCACAGCCCTAAATCCATTAATCCTTGATTCAATACAGCACATGTTTCTGTGAGCACAGGGTTGGGGCTAAAGTTACAGATGAAGAGCATCTCAAAGCAGAACAATTTTGCTTAGTACAGATCAAAATGGAGTTTCTTGTGTCTTCCTTTTCTACGTAGACACAGTTACGATCTGATCTCTTTCTTTTCCCCACAGAAATTCATGACCGCATCCTTTCCAATATGACTTTATAAAAAATATTTACCATCCAAAAATCTCTTTCAGTTTTTTGCATCTAAATATAAAAGTACAAAACAAGCCTAGTATATATTTGAATTTTTTACCTACAGTCATATACCAAATAATGAAATTTTGGTCAATGATAGACCAAATGACAGACCAATACAATGGCAGTGTCTTAGGAATCTAATACTGTATACTGGCCGGGTGCGGTGGCTCACGCCTGTAATCCCAGCACTTTGGGAGGCCGAGGCGGGCGGATCACAAGGTCAGGAGATTGAGACCATCCTGGCTAACACGGTGAAACACCATCTCTACTAAAAATACAAAAATTAGCTGGGCATGGTGGTGGACGCCTGTAGTCCCAGCTACTCGGGAGGCTGAGGCAGGAGAATGGCGTTAGCCCGAGAGGCGGAGCTTACAGTGAGCCCAGATTGCACCACTGCACTCCAGCCTGGGCGACAGAGTTAAGACTCCGTCTCAAAAAAAAAAAAAAGAATCTGATAGTGTATTTTCACCATACCTTTTCTGTGTTTGGGCATGTGTAGATACACACATACCGTTGTGTTCCAACTGCCTACAATACTCAGGAACATGCTGTACAGGTTTGCAGCCTAAGCAACAGGTATAGCATATAGCCTAGGGGTGGACTAGGCTGTAAACCACCTAGGTTTGTGTAAGCACACAGTATGATGTCTGCAGGATGATGAAATTGCCTAATGATGCACTTCTCAAAACATATCCCTGTTATTAAGTGACACATACTGTGTTTTAATAAGAAATAAAGCACTTTTACCAGCCTCAAATACTGAGAAAGAATTCTTGCTTTGCCAATTTCTCTTTTGGCGATTATTTTGTAGTCTTCCACATGCAATTTCTAATTGTTTTGGGGACTTGGACCGCAGGAAATGTTGTCACA
Source organism: Papio anubis (assembly GCF_008728515.1). Classification (NCBI taxonomy): domain Eukaryota; kingdom Metazoa; phylum Chordata; class Mammalia; order Primates; family Cercopithecidae; genus Papio; species Papio anubis. Next base: position 2,719,130 of record NC_044976.1, on the reverse strand, counting down.
TTGGCCTGAGGTCCAGCGTGTCTGAAAATCACATGTATTGTGCTTTGTTTTTACATTGGTTTCTGAAATGCTGTTCAGCAGACTCCTCGTCTATTACACCACTCAAGTCAATTTCTGGTTCAGTTACCAATATTAAATAGAAAGCTTATCTTGGGGCCGACATTCAATCTATAGAAACAAATCAAAGCTTCTAGTCTTGTCACTTCGTGTGAAAATGGCTAGATTTCCCCCAGATCTAGAAGGTATGTTTGGAGCTGGCTTAAATGCAGGCCAGTGGCTGTGGGCGGAGGATTAGCTAGGTGCTGAGGCAAGAAACCGAAGGCACAAACTGTTTCAATATAATAAAGAAGATAGAATAAGAATAGTCTTAATACAGATTAGATATAGAGATGATCATGAACAATTATCAATCATTATTATAAACATTTTAATCATTAGCTTTTAATATTACTCTTTGTTGCATTACTAACATAACCTAGAAGTAACCGGCAGGCATAGGGTCAGGTGCCGAAGGGACATTGTGAGAAGTGACCTAGAAGGCAAGAGGTGAGCCTTCTGTTACGCCTGCAATAAAGGCCGCTTGAGGGCTCCTTGGTCAAGCGGTAACGCCAGTGTCTGGGAAGGCACCTGTTACTTAGCAGATCACGAAAGGGAGTCTCCTTTCCTTGGAGGAGTCAGGGAACACTCTGCTCTACCAGCTTCCTGTGGAAGGCTGGATATCATCCAGGCCTGGCCGCAGTCACCCAGAGGACTAAACCCCTCCCTGTGGTGCTGTGCTTCAATGGTCACGCTCCTTGTCCACTTTCATGCTCCTCCGGTACTCCTGGTTCCTCTTTGAAGTTCGTAGTAGATAGCGGTAGAAGAAATAGTGAAAGTCTTAAAGTCTTTGATCTCTCTTATAAGTGCAGAGAAGAAAACGCTGACGTATGCTGTCTTATCTCTCTGCTTAGGCTACCTAAGAGGGAAGGGCCCCCTATCCTGTAATCATGTGACTTGCTTCACCTTGTCAATCACTTAGAAGATTCACCCTCCTTACCCTGCCCCCTTGTCCTGTATGCAATAAATATCAGTGAGCCCAGCCATTTGGGGCCACTACCGGTCTCCACGTCTTCATGGTAGTGGTCCCCCGGGCCCAGCTGCTTTCTCTTTACCTCTTTGTCTTGTGCCTTTATTTATTACAATCTCTCGTCTCTGCACACGGGGAGAACACCCGCTAAGCCCCGTAGGGCTGGACCCTACAAGTGGCACCCGAAAATGTATCTGGGAAGCGAGGCAGCCCTGGAAGTCTGGCCATTGCAGGGGGCAAGGTGTGTGTGTGTGTGAGCTACAGGTATCTCCTGCTGCGTCCTCATTTCCCAGAGCAAGGAGTGGGTGGGCCAATGAGAAGTGAGGGCGGGGTGTGAAAGGCACACGTGCGTCTATTTGCTACCTAGGCCTAGGGGTCGTGTGAGCTCAGCATCCCGCGCCTGGGCCCACACCTCCCACAGGTGTTGTGTCCTTGTACTCACGGAAAAGCAGCCTGGGCCTTCAGGGTCTTCAACTTGCGCCTGTAGTCCCAGCTACTCAGGAGGCTGAGGCAGAAGAATCGCTTGAACCCGGAAGGCAGAGGTTGCAGTGAGCCGAGATAACGCCACTGCACTCCAGCCTGGGTGATAGAGGGAGACTCGGTCTCAAAAAACCCAAAACCCAAAAACCAAAAACAAAACAACAAGAAAAACTGAGTGGAAAGTCAAACACTAACAAGCCTAAGATGTTTGGTTACTGTAAAAAAAAAAAAAAAGTTGTAAATTGCAAAGTCAATTTTATTTTCTTAATAAGAAAATAAAACCCTCTTGCCAATCGGGGAAATCCTGTGGGGAGAGCGACTCCACTTGGAGATAACGGGCCACCCACAGAGAAACCGCCTAAGGTGGGGCGGTCAGCACCTGGGTACACGTGCATCTGGGACCCGTCAGATCTCCACGCCCCGCACAGGCTCCGCCCCCACGCCCAAGACCCCGCCCCTCGGTCGGAGCCCCGCCCCGCGCCCTGAACCTCCTTCGACTTGGCCCCGGCTCTGCACCGAAGGTCCCACCCCTGTCCTCGCCCTGCTCTGCCCCCGCACTTCCGGATCCGGGTTGTTGCAGGATCTCACGGGCTTTAAACTGCGGCGCCGCGGCGCGCGGGTGCGGATCCCCAGATGGGAGCTGGGGATGGGTTGGTTGCCCGGCGGGTGGCACGTTGCCGCCTCGGGCCCCGGAGACCTTCACCCCGCCGCCTACCCAGGCGGGCCGGCCCTGCCCGTCCACCGGCGGCCGAGAGTCCCCGGCCTTGGGCCCCAGGGGCCGCTGACTGGCCTCGGTCATCTCTCGGGGAAGACTCCCGCGTCTCCATCTGCCCCAGGAAGGGACCCGCTTCTCGCCCGCGAGGCTTCTCCAGGTGGGATCGCCCTGGCCCCCGGCCCTAAGGGACCCGCCCCCTCCGAGCATCCACCGCCCCTCGGAGACCACTCCAGCTCAGAGGGACCCACTCCAGCCACCGCTGCACGCGGGAGCGCTCATCCTTCCCACCTGCTCCGTCCCTCCTCCTCCTCCTGTGGGACCACCAGGGACCCCAGCTCCCCGCTCCCCAAGTGTGGGGCCTCCGACGCGAACGCCTCTGCTCGCAAGGCGGTGAGCGCAGATCCCACGGGGCCCTCGGTCGGGGGTCAAGGCTGCCTCCGTTTCCATCCCGGACCCGACAATGGGCCGGAAAAAGACTTTGCACGACTGCGCGGCGGAGTTCACCGACCTGGTGGTGTAGCAGCCCCTGACTGAGCACAGTGCCTCTGGGGACACGTCTGTGGTGGAGACCCTTTCCTGCACGGCCTGCGAGCTGCCTATGCGCGTGCCCAGGGACCGCATCCCGGAGCACCTGTCCTCGGGCAGGCACTACAGGAACCGCAGACTCATCCGCAGCACGGCCTGCGGACGCCCGTTCTCGTGTAAGTGTCAGTGCCAACGCTAGTATTTCAGGAGACATCCCAGCGGGCTGCCGGCTATTTTAGGATTCTCTGCCCTGCAAAAGTTTCCGAAGTATGTGGACAGGCCGCCTGATGACACTACGTTTACGGATCTGCTAGTGGCTTGCCCACTTGGGGAGTAACCCTGTGAAGTCTTGCAGTTTGATTAAAGTGTGCGTGGCCACCCGAATGCTGCCTTATCACAAGCCAGATACATACTGGTCTGCAGGGTGACTCCCCACTTTTGATCCTCTGAGATGATTGTGGACTGGGTGCTGTGAGTCCTACCACTTTGTTTAAATGAATGTGTCTTTTGTCCAGCTCGGCCGCCTCGGATCTCACTGCCACCGGCCTTCACGCACACCCTCGCCACCAGCCTTTGCCCCGTCAGCCTCAGCCCCAGCTCATTCTCTCAGGCAGTCCCAGCATTGGCATGGTACCTCCTCCCGCCGTGGGCCTCACGTCTCTGCTCCCTGTCAACCCTACTGCCATCAGCATCACCACAAGCGACTTGTCTGCCCAGGAGGATGCAACACCATCTACCTCTACCGGCCACCTTTCAGTGTTTTCTGCTTTCCAAGTAAAGACACCAGCAGTGCCCTCAGAGCGGACCAGCCAGAGATTTTCCGAAGCCTCCCATATAGGCTCCTCCGTGGAGGAGGCCTGAGATGCTGTCATGACTTTGGAGCCAGGGTGGCCGACCACCTTGGCCTGGCCATCTTTGGGGTGGGCTTTGGGAGCCCAGCACTGCTGCCGAGTGTGGTGGATGAGAACGGCTGCTGCTTGCTGTACGTGGTGGAGCTGTGTGGCGTGGAGCGAGCCTTCAGAGCTGAGCATTTGACCAACACCAGAGTGGTTCGGGAACAGGATGCGGACATTGTCCTCAACGACCAGCGGTACGGTTTCAGTTGTCAGCAGAGGTTCACTGAACACCTGCTGTGTGCCGGGCACCGTCCTGGGGGCTGGAGAAATGGCTCTGAATGCTGCAAAGCCCCCATCCTTGTGCTGCTGAATTGGGTGCAGAGGCAGCTGAGTAGATCTCAATACATCAGTAGCAATAAACTCTGTGGAGAGAACTCACGCCGTCGGGAGAGGGAGGCTGGTGGGAGCGCTGTTTTAGGTGAGATGGCTGGGGAAGACTCTGAGGAGGGGGCGTTGGAGCAGGGACCTAGGTGGGTCAGTGAGATGGCCATGGGGGTACCTGGGGATGAGCACACTCTACAAAGAGGACACTGAGTCTTCTCCAGGCCTTGATGTAGCCGAGTGGCCGTACCGGCAGGAATGGAGTGAACTCAGGGTGAGGGCTGGGCAACAAGGTCCGAGGCTCAAGGAGCCTGGGGGCGACCCAGAGGCTTTGAAAGCCACCAGGGGTTGGTTTGGTTTGAGCTCACACTCAGGGGGCGGAGGAGAAGGACGCAGGGACACCAGTGAGGGGTATTGTGGGGCCAATGAGGCATGCTGGGCTTGGACCAGGGCAGCAGTGTGGCTGGATTTGGGATATTTTGAATGTACAACCTTTGCGATGGGGTCCTGGCTTCCTCCCTTCACTCGAGCAGCTGGGTGTGACGTGTCCACCCTGTTCAGGAGCAGTGTCTCCAGCAGCTGGAGCAACATCTATACTTGCTGCCCACAGGGTGTAGACGGGTCCACAGCAAGTAGACGGGCTCCTGGGCAGCCACCCAGCCCTGGGGTCAGGTGCAGCCCCTGTGTTCAGGCCTGGGCTGGGCACTGCCTGGTGTTTCGCAGAGCTGGCCAGTGCTGCTCACAGGACAGGCCTGGCTCACCTTTGGCATGTCCAGGTTTGGACATGCTCTTAATAGCGTAGTAAGGGGAGAGTTTGACTGCAGCTTGTTAACGTACGTGGAGGGCCCCTAACATATCAGCTGGGCAGTGTTGTATCTCAGCAAAGCCCATTGTCACTGCAGAAGAATGTTCGTGAATGTTATCGCTTTGTGTGTGTTTTTGAAAAGTTGGCAAGTTTTATTTTATTTATTTATTTATTTTTTGAGACAGAGTCTCCCTCCGTCGCCCAGGCTGGAGTGCAGTGGCACAATCTCGGCTCACTGCAAGCTCTGCCTCCCGGGTTCAAGCAATTCTCCTGCCTCAGCCTCCAGAGTAGCTGGGACTACAGGCGTACACCACCATGCCTGGCTAATTTGTATTTTTAGTAGAAACGAGGTTTCACCATGTTAGCCAGGATGGTCTCGATCTCCTGACCTTGTGATCTGCCTGCCTCGGCCTCCCAAAGTGCTGGGACTATAGGCGTGAGCCACTGCACCCGGCCTGCAAATTTTAGTTTTCGGTTATCTTGTGTGGCATCTGCTTTAGGCAGGTTTGCACACTTCGCTCGGGTATCACATTCACAGAGTGCGCATATTCACACATGAGACACACAGCAAAGTGCCCGAGTTGGTGTGTTTTTACGAACTGCATGCACCTGTGTGGCCAGCCTGGAGATCACAGTCCTCGGAAATCCCCGGGCTCCTGTCCAGCCCACACCTGAGGCTGACCTCTGTAGGCTGAGGAAGTGAGGAAGGGGAGATAGACTTGTTCTGAGGATCATTTATTTGAAAGAGTCTTGCTTTGTCACCCAGGCTGGAGTGCAGTGGCGCGATCACAGCTCACTGCAGCCTCAACCTCCTGGGCTCAAGTGATCCTCCCACCTCAGCCTCCTGAGTAGCTGGGACTACAGGTGTGTGACACCAAGCTTGGCTAATTTTTTTTAGTATTTTTTCTAGAGACTGGTTTTTGCCATGTTTCCCAGGCTGGTCTTGAACTCCTGGGCTCAAGGGATCCTCCTGCCTCAGGAAACCTCAAAGTGCTGGGATTACAGGTGTGAGCCCCTGCACCTGACCCTGAGGATCTTAATAGAATTTGACTCACGGAAGCCTATTCTGTGACTTGGCTGGAATCTGTATTTTATTCCTCAAAATTAGCAAGTTAAATTCTGAAGTAAGTCATACTGGAAATGTTTTCACAATTTACTTTGTTGAGGCCTTTTTCTTGTGTTATTCTCGTGCCTGAGATGGTTTATAGAGTGGTGTTAGCAGCATGGATTTTGAAATGTTCTAGGTCTCAAAGCACGCTCTTAACATTCCGCTTTACTCCTGCAGCGTCTCTGGAGTAGTTGTCTGCTCCCCGCCGGAGGCAGCTTCTGAAATCGTGATGCATGCTCTCCGAGCAGGTACGGGCCGGGCCACTCTGTCCACCCTCATGGTCACACACTTGTGTTTCTAGTGGGCAGTACCTGTCCGCTGATGTGGCCCGGTGTCTGGTGGGTTTGCATGAGAGGAAAAGCTACTGGGAAGTCTGGGAAGGGCCGTGTGGTCTGGTTAGCATTCCTGGATTGTGTTCTTGAAGATGTGGGCTCCTGGGAATGCTAATTGGTATCATACTGGGGAAGGGAGAGTTTGTTCTTGAGGACATTTGGGGAATAAAAACAAGAAGTTAAGTAGAAAAGGTAACTAACATGGCCTCCCCAACTTTATATGTTGTATTTTTATACACCTAGAATCTGGCGTCTCCCAATCTCTGATGGAGTCTCACTCTGTCCCCGAGGCTGGAGTGCAGTGGTGCGATCTCGGCTCACTGCAACCTCCACTGCCGGGTTCAAACGATTCTCCTGCCTCAGTCTGTGGAGTAGCTGGAACTACAGACACGTGCCACCACGCCAATCATTTTGTGTGTCTGTTATCTGTTACTGTTTTGGTTTAATTGTGGTAAAATCCACATAAAATGTACTTTTTTTTTTTTTTTGGAAATGAGGTCTTGCTCTGTCACCCAGACTAGAGTACAGCGGCACAATCTCAGCTCACTGTAGCCTCAACCTCCCAGGTTGAGGCAATCCTCCTGCCTCAGCCGCCCCAAATAGCTGGGACTGCAGGCATGTGCCACCACGCCTGGCAAATTTTTATTTTTTTTGTAAAGATGGGGTTTCATCATGTTGCCCAGGCTGATCTCAAACTCCTGAGCATAAGTGATCCTGAAGGAGGCCTGCCCCTCCACACCTGTGGGTATTTCTTGCAAGGTGGAGACGAGAGACTGAGAAATGGAAATAAGACACAGAGACAAAAGTATAGAGGAAGAAAAGTGGGTCCAGGGGACTGGCGCTCAGCAAGTGAGGACCTGCACTGGCGCTGGTCTCTAAGTTCCCTCAGTATTTGTTGATCACTATCTTTACTATTTTGGTGAGGGGAATGCGGTGTGACTATAGGGTGATGGTGGGGAGAGGGTCAGTAGGAAAATGTGTGAACAAAAGACTCTGTTGGCCGGGCGCGGTGGCTCAAGCCTGTAATCCCAGCACTTTGGGAGGCCGAGACAGGCAGATCACGAGGTCAGGAGATCGAGATCATCCTGGCTAAAACGGTGAAACCCTGTCTCTACTAAAAAAAAAAATACAAAAAACTAGCTGGGCAAGGTGGCGGGTGCCTGTAGTCCCAGCTACTCGGGAGGCTGAGGCAGGAGAATGGCGTAAACCCGGGAGGCGGAGCTTGCAGTGAGCTGAGATCCGGCCACTGCACTCCAGCCTGGGCGACAGAGCGAGACTCTGTCTCAAAAAAAAAAAAAAAAAAGACTCTGTCATAAATAAGTTTAAGGAAAGGTGCTGTGCCTGGATGTGCACGTAGGCCAGATTTATGTTTAACTTTACACAAACATCTCAGTGCAGTAAAGAGCAGCAGAACGGTATTGCCGCCAGCATGTCTCACCTCCAGCCATAGGGCGGTTTTCTCCTATTTTAGTAAATAGAATGTATGGTCGGGTTTTACACCGAGACATTCCATTCCCAGGGACAAGCAGGAGGTAGATGCCTTCCTCTTATCTCAACTGCACAGAGGCCTCCCTCTTGCACTACTCCTCCTCAGCACAGACCCTTTGTGGGTGTCAGACTGGGGGACTGTATGGTCTTTCCCTTCCCATGAGGCCATATCTTAGGCTGTCTCAGTGCGGGGGAACCTGGACAATACCCAGGCTTTCTTGGGCAGGGGTCCCTGTGGCCTTGCACAGTGCATTGTGTCTCTGGTTAATCGAGAATGGAGAATGGCGATGACTTTCACAAACACATTTTTAACAAAGCACATCCTGCACGGCCCTAAATCCCTTAAACCTTGATTCCATATAGGATATGCTTTTGTGAGCACAGGGTTGGGACAAGAGTTACAGATTAACAGCATCTCAAAGCAGAACAATTTTTCTTAGTACAGATCAAAATGGAGTTTCTTATGTCTTCATTTTTCTACACAGACACAGTTACAATCTGATCTCTCTTTTCCCCACATGATCCACCTGCCTTGGCCTCCCCAAATGCTGGGATTACAGGTGTGAGCCATCACGCCCGGCCTAATATACCATGTTTGAGCGTAGAGTTCCGGACATCACGTGGGCCTAATGTACCATTTTTAAGCGTAGAGTTTCCAGCCATCACGCCAGCCTAATGTACCATTTTTAAGTGTAGAGTTTCCGTGGCATTAAGTTCACACTGTTGTGCAGCCATCACCGCCCCGTCCATCTTCCCAAACTGACACTCTGGACCCATTAAATGGCAGCTCTCCTTTTTCCCTCCCCCAGCCCTGGTGACCCCCATTCTACTTCCTTTTCTTTTTTTTGAGATGGAGTTTCACTCTTGTTGCCCAGGCTGGAGTGCAATGGCACAATCTCAGCTCACCACAACCTCTGCCTCCCGGGTTTAAGTGATTCTCCTGCTTCACCCTCCCAAGTAGCTGAGATTACAGGCATGCACCACCATGCCCAGATAATTTTTTGTATTTTTAGTAGAGACGAGGTTTCTCCATGTTGGTCAGGCTGGTCTTGAACTCCCGACCTCAGATGATCCCCCTGCCTTGGCCTCCCAAAGTGCTGGGATTACAGGCATGAGCCACCGCGCCCGGCCTCTACTTTCTGACTCTGGATTTGACTGCCCCAGGGACCCCACAGAAAAGGAATTGTGCGATTGTTGTCCTTTTGTGACTGGCTTATTTCACTCAGCACAGAGCCCTCAGGGTTCATCTGTGTGGTGGTGTGTGGCGGCATTTCCTACCTCTTTAAGGCTGAAGAGTCATCGTGCTGTGGACATAGCACACTTTGTTCCTCCACTCGTCTGTAGGTGGACGCCGGGGTTGCTTCGGCTGTTTGGCTTGTGTGAGTAATGCTGTGAATGCAGGCGTGCAGCTCTGTCTCTTGGAGACTTCCCATGCTCTTTGACCTTTGTGTCGGTTCCAGGGGGCAGCAGTGTGGGAAGCAGAAGCTGCTGAGGTGAACCACTGCAGAGAGGATCATTGGAAGGACTGGTGACGGGGCTGTAGGTGGGGTGGCCGCAGAATGCACCTCTGCCGTGTCCAGGAACGCAGGCAGCAGGAGGCTGCTGCCGGGACTGTTGGTTTTGAGAGCCACAGCCCGGGACCAGGACAGCACAGCTGCTTTGAGGGCAGTTGGTTACAGACACTGGGGTGCTGTGGAGGTGACTCCATCCTCCTCAGAGCTGCCTTGGCACTTGTGTCGAGAATCAGCCTCTTGTTCCTCCACGGAGCCCTCTGCCCTCTCACCAGTTCCACCTCCACTTGATTGCCGTTGCCGTCTGCTGGGTCTGGAATGAGGTTGCGGGAGTCCTCCAGCTTGTTCAAAATCGTTTTGGCTATTCTAGAACTTTTGTCCTTCCATATATGTTTTCGAGTCCCCTTGTTGGTTTCTACAACTAACATCCTGCTAGGATTTCAGCTGGGGTTGCATTGGATCTGTAGAATTGCCTGGGAAGAATGGACGTCTTCACAGAGGTGCCACATCTCTGCATTTATTGAGGTCATCTTTGGTTTCTGTGATTAGTGTTTTGTACTTTTCAGTGTCCAGATCTTATGTTTGTTATTTTGATGCTTTTTTTTTTTTTTTTTGAGATGGATCCACCCACCTCGGCCTCCCAAAGTGCTGGGATTACAGGCGTGAGCCACCGTGCCCGGCTAATTTTGTATTTTTAGTAGAGACTGGGTTTCTCCACGTTGGTCAGGCTGGTCTCGAACTCCTAACCTCAGGTGATCTGCCCGCCTCGGCCTCCCAAAGTGCTGGGTTACAGGTGTGAGCCACCACACCTGGCCTATTTTGGTGCTTTTAAAAGTGGTACTGTTTTAATTTTCTGTTTCCAGTTGTTTAGTGCTACTATCTAGAAATATGATTGACTTTTATATACTGACCTTGGGTTCTGTGACCTCACTAAGCTCATTTATTAGATTTCTTACATTGTCATAGACTTGTGATCTATGTTGGTGATCATCTTTCCTGTGAATAGTGACTGCTTTCTTACTTTTACTCTCTCTCTCACCTGCCCGTCCTTCCTCCCTCCCTCCATCCGTCCTTTCTTCCTTCCCTCCCTCTTGCCCTCCCCTTCCTTCCTTCCCAGTGTGGCTTTCTCTTTCTTGCCTAATTGTACTGGTGAGGACCTGCCATGTGATGTTGAATTAGAGTTATAAGAGCCTTGTCTTGTTCTCAATCTTAGGGCGGAAGCATTCAGCCTTTCATTATAGGTCTGAGTTAACATACGTTCTATTAGGTTGAGGAACTCACTTTCTGTTCCTAATTTGCCAAAAGTTTTTTTTTTTTTATTATGAATAGATGTTGACTTCAGTGAGTGCATTTTCTGCATCTGTTGAGATGATAAATGATTGATCTTCTGATGTTGAACCAACCTTGCATTCCTGTGATAAGCCCCACTTGATCATATTGTCTTATTTTTTTTCTACATTGTTGGATTTGGTCTGCTAATGGTCATGTGCGTCCGTGTGAAGAGACCACCAAACAGGCTTTGTGTGAGCAATAAAGCTTTTTAATCACCTGGGTGCAGGCGGGCTGAGTCTGAAAAGAGAGTCAGGGAAGGGAGATAAGGGTGGGGCCGTTTTAGAGGATTTGGGTAGGTAAAGGAAAATTACAGTCAAAGGGGGGTTCTCTGGCGGGCAGGAGTGGGGGTCACAAGGTGCTCAGTGGGGAACTTTTTGAGCCAGGATGAGCCAGGAAAAGGAATTTCAAAAGATAATATCATCGCTTAAGGCAAGGACCGGCCATTTTCACTTGTTTTGTGGTGGAATGTCATCAGTTAATGGCAGGGCATTTGCACTTCTTTTGTGATTCTTCAGTTACTTCAGGCCATCTGGGCTTATATGAGCAAGTCGCAAGTCACAGGGGATGTGATGGCATGGCTTGGGCTCAGAGGCCTTACATTCCTGCCTTGTTATATTAATAAGAAAAATAAAGCGAAAATTTTTTGGGGGGTGGTATGGAGAGAGAATGGGCGATGTTTCTCAGGGCTGCTTCAAGTGGGATTAGGGGCAGTGTGGGAACCTAGAGTGGGAGAGATTAAGCTGAAGGAAGATTTTGTGGTAAGGGGTGATATTGTGGGGTCATTAGAAGAAACGTTTGTCGTATAGAATGATTGGTGATGGCCTGGATACGGTTTTGGATGAATTGAGAAACTAAACAGAAGATACAAGGTTCGAATAAAACAAGGAGAAAAATGGGTATTAAAGGACTAAGAATTGGGAGGGCCCAGGACGTCCAATTAGAGAGTGCCCAAGGGGGTTCAGCATAATTACTTGCTTGGTTGGCAAGTTTTTGGGCTCTATCCTTCAGTTTTTTTATGTTGTCATACACCAGGCCAGATCAATTTATGTAAAAACAACACTCTTCATTTAAGAATATACAGAGTCCTCCTTTTTCAGCAGTGAGTAAGTCTAGGCCTTGGCGGTTTTGGAGGACAACTGCAGCTAAAGAGTCAACTTGGGCCTGGAGAACTGATAAAGTTTGTGATATTTCTGTGATACTAGCAGAGAAGTCATTATACAGGCTACGGAAGGTCATGACAGAGGTTGAAATGCCTGCTATTCCAGTACCGAGAGCAATAGTGGAGGCAGAAAGTCCTAAACAGACCAGCAAGGGAATTAGTGGAATAACCTTTTTTTGTCGTGTTGGTGTCATGAGGGGAACAGGGAGCTCTTTGGTTCCATTTGCAAATTGAATTTTGGGAGTAAGGAAAACTAGTGTGTATGCGCCTGTCCAATTAGCAGGTAGACACGTGTAGGTAGGGGATCCACAGAGGAAGAAGAGACCCTGTGTGAGGCAAAACTGGCCAAACCGAGGAATTATGTCTGACAGAAGGGAAGAAATGACCACGGTGGCCTTCTCAGACCCTGTGGGAAAGGCCTCTACTTATCCAGTGGAAGTGTCTACCTAGACTAAGAGATATTTTAGTTTTCTGACATGTGAATAAAGTCAGTTTGCCCGTCCTGGGCAGGGGCAAATCCCTGAGCTTGATGTGTAGGAAAGGGAGGGGCCTGCACAATCCCTGAGGGGTAGTAGAATAGCAGATGGAACACTGAGAAGTGATCTCCTTGAGGATAGATTTCCATGATGGAAAGGAAATGAGAGGTTCTAAGAGGCGGGCTAGCGGCTTGTAACTTAAATGAAAGAGGTTATGAAATGACGACAGAATAGAATGGGCCTGTGAGGCTGGAAGGAGATATTTTCCTTGGTCTAAGAACTATTTGCCTTGTGTGGGAAGAGATTGATAGGTGGAAGTTTCAGCGGGGGAGTAGGTGGGAGTGGCCGATGTGAAGGAGGAAAACTACCTTGAGGGATAGAAGTTGGAATGCTAGCTGCTTTTTTTTTTTAGCTTTTTTTAGCTAACTTATCAGCATAAGCATTGTCCTGAGCGATGGGATCTGATGCCTTTTGATGGCTGCGTTTTTAGCTACCTTATCAGCATAAGCATTGTCCTAAGCAATCGTTGGGGGAAGAAAATAGATTTTGGAAGTTATGAGAACTGTAGAGAGTTGAGCATAGTTTGTGATTTTTAGGGCCTCTAACAGTATTAAAGCAGTGGCAGCTGCTGCGTGCAGACATGAGGGCTAGGCTAAAACAGTAAGGTCGTTTGGACAGAAAGGCTATAGGATATGGTCCCGGCTCTTGTGTAAGAATTCTGACTGCACTAACCATGCCTAGGAAGGAAAGGAGTTGTTGTTTTGTAGAAGGGATTGGGATTTGGGAGATTAGCCGGACACGACCAGCAGGGAGAGTAAGTGTGTATTTATGAGAATTATGCCGAGATAGGTAACAGATGAGGAAGAAATTTGGGCTTGACTGAAGTAATGGGGGCTGTCCGTGAGGCCTTGCAGCAGTACAGCCCAGGTAATTTGCTGAGCCTGATGGGTATCAGGGTCAGTCTAAGTGAAAGCGAAGAGAGGCTGGGATGAAGGGTGTAAAGGAACAGTAACGAAAAGTATGTTTGAGATCCAGAACAGAATACTGGGTTGTGGAGGGAGGTATTGAGGATAGGAGAGTATATGGGTTTGGCGCTACGGGGTGGATAGGCAAGACAATTTGGTTGGTGAGGTACAGATCTTGAACTAACCTGTAAGCCTTGTCTGGTTTTAGGACAGGTAAAATGGGGAAATTGTAAGGGGAATTTACAGACTTTAAAAGGCCATGCTGTAGCAGGCGAGTGGTAACAGGCTTTAATCCTTTTAAAGCGTGCTGCGGGATGGGATATTGGCGTTGAGCAGGGTAAGGGTGATTGGGTTTTAATGGGATAGTAATGGGCATGTGTTCGGTTGCCAGGGAAGGAGTAGAGATGTCCTATACTTGTGGGTTAAGGTTGGGGGATATGAGAGGAAGACGCAAAGGAGGCTTTGAACTGGGGGAAAAGGCAGCAATGAGGTGTGGCTGTAGCCTAGGAATAGTCAGGGAAGCAGATAATTCAGTTAAAATGTCTCGGCCTAATAAGGGAACTGGACAGGTGAGGATAACTAAAAAGGAGTGCATAAAAGAATGTTGTCCAAGTTGGCACTAGAGTTGGGGAATTTTAAGAGGTTTAGAAGCCTGGTCGTCAATACCCACAACAGTTATGGAGGCAAGGGAAACAGGCCCTTGAAAAGAAGGTAATGTGGAGTGCGTAGCCTCCGTATTGATTAAGAAGGGGACAGACTTAACCCTCCACTGTAAGAGTTACCCAAAGCGTCTGTGGTGGTCCAGGAGGCTTCCGAGGAGGTGTGGCAGCGTCAATCTTCAGCCGCCAAGCTGAGAAGGTCTGGAAAGGAGTCAGTCAGAGAGCCTCGGGCCAGAGCTCCAGGGGCTCTGGGAGTGGCTGCCTGGCGAGTTGAACAGTCCGATTTCCAGTGGGGTCCTGCTCAGATGGCATACGGCTTAGGAGGAATCCCGGGCTGTGGGCATTCCTTGGCCCGGTGGCCAGATTTCCGGCACTTGTAGCAAGCTCCATGGGGAGGAGGTCCTGGAGGAACCCCTGGTAGCTGCAGTTCAGGCATTCTGAATTGTGTGCTGGAAATGTGGCTGGGGTTTGTCTCACAGTGGAGGCAAGGAATTGCAGCTCAGAAGTAAGTTGCTACTTGGCTGCCTCTACTCTATTATTGTACACCTTGAAGGCGAGGTTCATTAAGTCCTGTTGTGGGGTTTGAGGGCCGGAATTTAATTGTTGGAGCTTTATTTAATGTCAGGAGCAGATTGGGTAATAAAATAAAATGCATATTAAGAATAAGACAGCCTTCTGACCTTTCAGGGTCTAGGGCTGAAAAGTGTCTCAGGGTTGCTGCTAAACGTGCCATGAACTGGGCTGGGTTTTTTATATTTGATGAAAAAGAGCCTAAACGCTAACTGATTTGGAAGAGGTCGGATAAAGAAAAAGGAACATTAACCTTGACTATGCCTTTAGCTCTAGCCACTTTTTTAAGAGGAAATGTCTGGGCAGGTGGGGGAGGGCTAGTCTCGGAAGGAAACTGTAAGCCAGAAACTGTAAGCCAGACCGGGCGTGAGGAGGGGAGGTGATAAAAGGATTACAGGGTGGGGAAGTGGAGGCTGAGGAAAAATTGGGACCTAGCTTGGCCTGGTGAGGAGGGGAGAGGTTGGATGGGTCTGTAGAAAAGGAAGATTAGAAAGACTCAGCGACGCTTGGGGTTGGGGCTAAGGGGACAGGCGGGAGGGAAAAAAGGAAGATTTGGGACGAGTCGCATTGGGAACAGAGACTAGGGAGGGACCAATGTGTAAAAGAATGCCTGGACGTCAGGCACCTCAGACCGTTTGCCCATTTTATGACAAGAATTATCTAGATCTTGTAGGATGGAAAAAATTGAAAGTGCCATTTTCTGGCTATTTGGAACTACTGTTGAGTTTGTGTTGGGGTTAAGCGGCATTGTAGAAGATAATAAGACATTTAGGTTTTAGATCAGGTGTGAGTTGAAGAGGTTTTAAGTTCTTGAGAACACAGGCTAAGGGAGAAGGAGGAGGAATGGAGGGTGGAAGGTTGCCCATGGTGAAGGAGGCAAGCCCAGAGAAAAGAGAGAGTAGCGACACAGAGAGAAGGAGTTCGGGGGTTCTTGCCCTCCAGAAAAGCAGGAAAGAGGTCGGGGAGCAGAAATAAAGTATTGGGTCGCAAAAATAAGAGATCGGGGTGCAAAAATAAGAGGGGGCACATAAATAAGAGGTCAGGGCGCAAAAATAAGAGGGGGCACAAAAATAAGAGGTCGGGGTTCTTGCCCCTCCCCCAGAAAAGCAGAGCAGGGGTAGAGACAGGGAGGGTCAGGGTTGGGGTTCTTGCCCCTCCCCCAGAAAAGCGGGACTTGCTGCTTAGGGTGAAGGACCAAGGCCGGCGTCCCTGCAGCATAGTCAGACACCCCTGAAACGTGGGTGAGTAATCAGAGAGGCATCCCTGCAATGATTAAACACCAAGGGAAGGCTGCCTTCCCCAGTCCGTGACCAGCGCCGGCGTTTTGGGTCCACGGATAAAACGTGTCTTCTTTGTCTCTACCAGAAAATGAAAGGAATTGAAATTAAGAGAAGGGAGAGATTGAAGAGTGGCGCCAAGATTGAAAGGAGAAAGAGGTTGAGGGATAATGAGAGAGGTTGGAGAAGAGAGTAAAAAAGAGCCGCTTACCCGATTTAAAATTGGGGAGATGTTCCTTGGGCTGGTTGGTCTGAGGGCTAGAGGTCATAGGTGGATCTTTCTCACGGAGCAAAGAGCAGGAGGACAGGGGATTGATCTCCCAAGGGAGGTCCCCTGATCCGAGTCAGGGCACCGCAATGTCATGGGACCACCAAACAGGCTTTGTGTGAGCAATAAAGCTCTTTAATCACCTGGGTGCAGGTGGGCTGAGTCCGAAGAGAGAGTCAGGGAAGGGAGATAAGGGTGGGGCCGTTTTAGAGGATTTGGGTAGGTGAAGGAAAATTACAGTCAAAGGGGGGTTGTTCTCTGGCGAGCAGGAGTGGGGGGTCACAAGGTGCTCAGTGGGGGAGTTTTTGAGCCAGGATGAGCCAGGAAAAGGAATTTCACAAGATAGTATCATCACTTAAGGCAAGGACCGGCCATTTTCACTTGTTTTGTGGTGGAATGTCATCAGTTAATGGCAGGGCATTTGCACTTCTTTTGTGATTCTTCAGTTACTTCAGGCCATCTGGGCTTATACGAGCAAGTCACAGGGGATGCGATGGCTTGGCTTGGGCTCAGAGGCCTGACACTAATTTTGTATTAAAAATTTTTGTGTCTGTGTTCATGAAGGATATTGGTCTGTAGTTTTCTTTTTTTGTAATGGCCTTACCTGGTTTTGGTTTCAAAGAAATGCTTGCCTCACAGACTGAGTCGGGAAGCATTTTCCTCCTCGAATTTTCTGGAACTGTCTGTGCAGAATAGGAACTGATTCTTAAAAATTTGAAAACCTTTCTTGCTCCCTAGGATGTTCAGAAACAGACTTGGCTCTGGTTTGCTGACCTGGGATCTGGCTTCCTGAGGTAGAAGCTTAAGTCATTGTAACCTATTTTTATCTTAAGCAAAATATTGCAATATTCCATAAAAGGAACTTTGCTTAGGCTCCTAAGTAATAACCTATTTAGGAACTACAGGCTGACAGTTACTTGTGGGAAAGAATTTTTGGAAATGATTCAGGAGATCCTTCCACAAGGCCGCAGATAGGTTTGTGTTGCACAAGCAGAGAAAATTACTTGACATCACTTCTTCTGAAGGTGCCACCACTTCTAGTGACTGATCTCTTGGCCAATTAGGGACAGGAAGGCTTAAATACAAAATGGGACGTAGCGTTTCTCAAATGGGTGTTGACAGCCTCCAAGACATTGATGGTGTCCTTTGAGATCTGTTAAGTTCTCAACAAACAGGTCATAATTTGGCATTTCCATCTGGTAATCTAAAAGAAAGAAACTAGGCACATATTTTGGTCATTTGAATGGAGCCATCTAGACTAGAGATGCTGGGACCCAGCCCTGGCTCCCCTCCACTCCCCTGCTTCGCACTCAGTGTCTGGGTTCACAGAGCATGCTCAGTTCCTGGGTTCACAGAGCATGCTCAGTTACAGACCCTGGCTCTCCTCTCCCAGGTCCCCACTTGGTACCTGGGTTCACGGAGCACACTCAGTCACAGACCCTGGCTTTCCTCTGCTCTCCAGGTCCCCACTTGGTCCCTATGTTCATGGAGCGTGGTCAGTTACACTTCACAGCCAGTGAATTACACGGCTGTGAAGTGTAACTGAGCCACTTCACAGCCAGCAGAGCCATGTAATTCAGTGACCAAAGTGGTGTCTGTTGACCCACCTGTATCAAGTAATACACTTTCATTGTCTTGGCCTTGTATTGTGAGTGATGCCCTGAAGCCCAGGAAGGCCTCTGCAGCAATTTGAATAGGGAAGCGTGAGGGGGAATCGGAGTCCTCTGCGGGGCCCATGGTCTCCGAAACAGCTACGTGGAGGCTGTTGGGGGCACAGATGCTCTGCTGGGGCTGGTTAGTTGCAGCAGAACATCATCTTCACATCAAATAAGCATGGATTTGGATTTACTTGGTTTTGTGGTTTTATTCTTAATCTAATATATGATTTTTGGTTTAATAGTTATATAAAAGGAATTGATACCTGATTTTATGTTTATACATATTTAAGTAGCACTATGTTCAAAATAATTGAAGTCAACACTGGGGAACGATGAGAATTTTGCTTTCCTTTAAAAGGTATCTGTATATTATTCAAGTTCGAAGAATACTGATAGGAATTACATCTGGGCTGGGCGCAGTGGTTCACACGTGTAGTCCCAGCGTTTTGAGAGGCTCAGGCAGGAGGATCAGTTAAAATCAGGAGTTTGAGAACAGCTTGGGCAGCATAGGGAGACCCTGTCTCTACAAAAAATAAGTAAATTGGGCTGGTGGAAAGACTGCAGTCCTGAGCTATCCGGGGCTGAGGCGTAGCAGACGTGGTGGCGACACCCGTAGTCCCAGCCATCCGGGGCTGAGGTAGGCAGATGCAGGTGCTGCGACCAGTCCCAGCTATCCGGGGGGCTGAGGTAGGCAGACGGGTGGAAGCACAAGTGTGGTCCCAGCTGGCGCGGCAGGCTGCAGCAGGAGGATCACTGGAGCCGGGAGCGTGAGGCTGCAGTGTGAGTGATCATCGCACGCCTGCACTCCCGCCTGGGCAACAGAGCGAGACCATGTCAAAAAAAAAAAATTGTATCTGTAGTTACAGGTTTGAGATGAACGTGTTCCTGTTAGTGTGCCTGACTCATTGTGTCACCAGGAATCAGAATCTGAATGGCAGCTACCAGGCTTAGGGGCAAGCTGGGACTTTTGGTCTGTGATGCTCTCTTCTCGGAGCTGTGACCTCTTGGTTTTCATTTTACGGTTTCCAGGGAAGGGGGTGCTTTGCGAGAGGCTGCCGAGTTTGAATTGTCAGGCTGCCCAGTCCTGCTTCGACGAAGCCGACGGACGTGGAAAGCCTTTGGTCTGTGGATTTTACAAGTAAGGACAGTTTCTTTGTGATTTTTTTCCTTCATTTTCAAATAAAACTATGCAAAATACTCAGGGTACTTTGTTTTTTAAAAAAAGCTAACCCGCAATCTCTAAATGAGATTCTCATTTCCAGAAGAGGGAAATAGGTATTGCCACTGATTTTTCTCATTTGCTGGTCTTGTTCTAAAGCCCTGGCGACAGCGGGGTGTGCAGGGGTGCAGATTTTGAGTGGGTCCTGCTGGTTCTCAGTTATGTCTCTGCCAACTGCCAGCTCGGTGATGTGGGCGCCTTGGAGAACTCCTGAGCAGTTCCATCGTCTGCAAACTGCAGATTATATGGGTGACATTACTGGCCACTGAACGGAGTCTGGGTGGCCCCTGGTTGCTGGCACCTTATTGGGTTGGCATCTGTTGGTGAGTAAGGCCGCGTGGCCTTTGCCGCATGGAGCTTACCGTCTGGAGAGGAGGACAGATGAGAAACAAGTAAATAGATAGGTCATTGTGGCAGGGCTGGTGTTTGAAGTGCTCTCAGTGGCGCTGATTGCTTCCTGCTCTGGCTCCTGCCCGGGGCACAATGGCTGTCGTGAGCATCAGTTTACCTGCTTTGAAAAGGGCTTTGAGGAACGTGGCCCAGAAGGGACTCTGGTGTCAATTTGGCTTCAGGAGCTCAGCTGGCTGAGGTGATGTCTGCCCCCGTGCCCATGTATCTCAGAGAGAATGGGCTTCGGGGAATGGGCTCGCCTGCTTCGTTTCCCAGCTCCTCTCCCAGGCGCTTTGATCCGGCTTTCCAGTTCTTGCACAAACAAGTTTGTGTCGGCCACGCCCTGGGGAGGATCCACGGGATCACCGCCATCAGCAGCCTGTTCCCAGCAGCCTCTCTGGCTTCCCTAAAGAGGGCAGGTGGGCATCCGCGTTGTTGGGGGAATGCATGGCATTGTGGCGTCTGTGTCCATGTCACGTGGACACAGTGACCCAGAAACCTCCAGTGCTTCTCGCCGGTAGCTTCCCTCAAGACCAGAAGCCAGAGCTCACCCTCCCTTGTGTCCAGGTGGGATTTTCCACAACGCTGCTGTGCGCGGCGTGGATGCCACATGCATGTTGCTGGGGGACGCCACTTCGGACACTGTTTTCTCTGGGACATGCCTTCTGCCCAGGTAAGAGTGGGCTTCACTGTTGCAAGGTGCTCCTGTGACCACTGAGGCTGGTTGAAATGTAGCAAGGCGGGGGCCCCTGTTCAGGATTCCTCCCTGACTCTCAGCTTTGGGGAGTAGATAAAGTAACGTGGAGCACATGTGAAAAAGATGACTAAATGGTCACGTCACTGAACCCCGCAGGCGTTTCCTGAGGTTGAAAGGCATCATGCAGGAAGTATTTCATGTTTGATGAACTTTGAGAGTCACTGTTTTAGTAACCACTTCTCCAGCCCCTGCGATGTGACAGGCCCCCTGTGGTTTCTAAGGTTGCGAAGGTGAATAAACCCGGTTCTGGCCGGAAGCACAGCCAGGCCGGGCTGCACACAGATTAGGAGATCATCAGGGATCTCCAGGTGAAGGCGGGGCTGGGGGCGCTGGTTCCCAGGTCCTGGCCTGGCAACAGAAGCTCAGGGTGGGTCCTGAGGGCTGCTGCAGAGGACAGGTTATCTGTTGCTTTATGACACACCACACACACGTCACGCACACACGTCACACACACATGTCACACACACGTCACGCACACACGTCACGCGCACACGTCACGGTTTGAAACAACAGCCACTGGGTAGTTAGGATTCTGCAGCTTGAACTGGGCTTGGCTGGAGTCCCTCTTTTGGTCTGCCCAGTGGTCACTCATGTGACTACAGCCAGGTGGTCAGCGGCCTGCCTGGAACAGCCCCAAAAGGGTCACAGGGCCGGGCCCCGCTGTCACCTGGGTTCTCTTCTATGTCGTCCCCATGCCTCCTCAGGTCCCCACAGCAGCATGGCCACACATTTGATGGCCTCAGGGCACCAAAGCGGAAACAGACGTCCTGAGGCTTGGACCAGGACTGACGTGGTACCCCTTACACCACCCTTTGTGTACTCGGGCAAGTCCAGGCCCAGCTGGTGCCAGCGCTGACTCCTCTCAGCACCTGCTTCACTCTGTCTCGTCAGCACCCCCTTTTGGCACCACCTCCCCCATCCGCCCAAAGTTCACCCACCCACCCTGCTCCGCTGGCCACCACTCCGATCCCAGCCATGTCCTCATCCTGGCTGTGGCCATCTGCCTGCAATCTCTTCTCTGTAAGACCTCAGTTGGACCAGGTGCCTGCCTGCTCTGAGCCCTCCAGAGCACAGGTGGAGGCCATGGTCTCCACCGACCCCGCAGGCCTGTCACCGGTCGAGGGTCTGGACTGCACATTGTCCAGGTTCTTGGTGTTTTGAACAAAGAATTGGACAAAACACCCAGCAAAGCAAAGAAAGGATGAAGCAACAAAAGAACAAAAGCAGGTATTTCTTGAAAATGAAACACACTCCACAGTGTAGGAGTGGCCCGAGCAGCAGCTCTAGGGCCTGGATATAGAATCTTCTGGGACCCAAATACCCGCTAGAAGTTTCCCATTGGCCACTTCGTGCTCACCTCATGTCAGTGAAGTGGTTGCAAAAAGCAACCAGTCAGAGGCTAGGGTGAAGTTACAAAGTTATCCTTGTTCGCAAACTAGAACTCAGCCTGCAGTCAGTCTGATCGGTGTGGACCAGGACCATTCAGAGGCTGAACTGAAGTCACAAAGTTGCAAACAAAGACTTGACCCGCAGTCAGTCTGATTTGTTGCAGACAGCCAGTTTCCCATCTGCCAGGCAGAAGAGGTGAGGGGGTTTGCAAAGGCAGTAGCCTCTGGTCCTTTTGTTACTTAGGAGTGTAAAGTTAGGGTTTTCCCTTCAATATAGTTCAAAGAAGTTGTTGGGAAACAGCCTTAGGTTCCCTGCCTCCAGACCCTTATCTCCTGCCTCAGGCCTACAGGTGCCACCCCCCGCAACCCCACTGTCCTCTTGTCCACTTCTCACTCTTCCTCAGAAGGCCAGACAAGTACCTGTCTGGGGCCTGCTCCCCAGGTGGGGACATGGGGACTGGCTCTGCTAGGCTCATGGCTGTACCCCCAGGGTCCAGAAGGTGCCTGGGCCCGGGACTGCCGGTGCCGTAGAAGCTTAGCAAACACGGAACTGGACCGCTTGCTGGGCAGCGTCCCCATGCCTCTCAGGGACCCATTTTGGAACAATTTAGAGTTAATTTTCTATTAAGGACCAGTTTCTGTGAAACTGCTTGGCTATGCCTTTCGTCCACTGCTTCAGTTAAAGCAGTGAGTTCAGGCCAGATGTGGTAGTAATCCTAGCACTGTAATCCCAGCACTTCGGGAGGCCGAGGCTGCGGGATCACTTGAGGTCACGAGTTCGAAACCAGCCTGGCCAACATAGTGAAACCCCGTCTCTACTGAAAATACAAAAAAATCAGCTGGGTGTGATAGTGGACGCCTGTAATCCCAGCTACTTGGGAGGCTGAGGCAGGAGAATTGCTTGAACCCGGGAGGCAGAGGTTGCAGTGAGCCACGATCGTGCCACTGCACTCCAGCCTGGGTGACAGAACACGACTCTCAAAAAACCAAACAAAGCAGTTTATAATTTGCCTAAATTAACTTTTGTATCATCTAAAGTTTTCTTCTGCTTAGATATGGCTGCCTTAAAAGATGCAGACACTGTTATGATCAGCATGAAGTTTCCCTGTGGGGCTATGGTCAGCGTGGACGTCAGCCAGCACCGTACAGACAGCTGTGACCAGGGATTGGAGGTGACCCCCTGCCCTTTTCCACCCCTCGCCAGTCCACTGTGAAAAGCTGGGTTCGTTCTATGGGTTAGATAGAGGTCGTCAGCCGGGTTGATTGTGCGGGTTAGAGAGAAGTTGTCACCCGGCCTCCCTCAGCTGGGTTGACAGCGGTTAGATAGGGGTCGCCACCCTCGCCACCCCAGCTGGGTTGGACAGCGGGTTAGAGAGAGGTCACTGTTCCCGCCACCTTCAGCTGGGTTGATTGTGCGGGTTAGATAGAGGTTGTCACCCGGCCACCCTCAGCTGGGTTGATTGTGCGGGTTAGATAGAGGTTGTCACCCGGCCACCCTCAGCTGGGTTGATTGTGCAGGTTAGAGAGAGGTCATCAGCCGGGTTGATCCTGCTGGTTAAATAGAGGTCCTCACCTGGCCATCCCCAGTCGGAGCACATGCAGCACACCTTGTGCACAGTCAGTGCTCAGTAAATATTCGTTTTAGTTTTCTGGTGAGAGCCACATCTTCAGGTTTTGAAGAGAGTTCGTTCTCTGGCCTCTGGGCCTCCAGGAGCTGTTTTGTGACGGTGGCTTTCCTTTACATTGGCTGTTGCTCTACAGAAGCCTGTGTTTCCTTGGCCGTTACATGGAAAGCCGGTGTTGGTCACGGTGTGCCATGGGAAGTGATAATGACGGTCCTGGAAGGCCTGCGTCATGTGTCACCTGCCCGCCCCACCCCCACCAGCAAAAGCCCTGGTGGTGTTCAGTCATCCCCTTCCCCTCCCCACTTCCCGTGCTCGGCCTGGTTAACTCCTGTCTTGCCATGGCTCCCAGGTGCGTGGGTCCCAAGGCGCGCTGCAGATGGAGAATCAGAATCCCTTGGGCATCACCGGGCGGGGCACGTCCCTGTCCCTCGGCTCCCAGACCCAGGCTAGCCGCTACCAGGACTCGTATCGAGAGCTCTTCAGCTACTTTGTCAGAACCCTTAAAGGTGGGTGACGTTCTCAGGAGGAACCTGGGATGTTCCGATGCTCAACGGGTAGATGCCTTCCAGGCTGCAGTCAGTGCAGATGATATGCCAATTTCAGGTGGAAAATTGCATTCCAGATGCTGGGTTCAGATTTGAAATTGTCCATCTCAGTGATCATTTGCGTTGCTTGTACTTTAGGAAGATTCTGAGAGATGCTCCTTTGGGGTTCCGTGCATGTACCATGTTGCCTGACATGTCCTAAGAAATCTTCTAGAACTCCGAGGTTTATAAAATGATGACTACTTCTGAACTCCTGAGATCTAGTGGATACCACGTGTCCTGGAGATAGGACGCCTTCTACCCTCTGTCAGTCAGGGGGTGACTGGGAACCAGGGAGGTGGAACAGAATTCCGGGACCTGGGTTGGGCTTGTCCAAGAGGGGCAGGTGGGTTTCTCTAGGACCAGTGTCCCACCCCGAGGCCAGTGGCCCCTTCACATGTCCCAACAAGAATACTGTCTGGCTCCGATGTGTTGGGTTTTATCCTGAATCTGTGCAAATGTGCAGGGAAAGAACCTCCTGAAATCACCAAAGAGCAGTTCCTCAGGGTCTTCCGGGTGGCTGCGGCCACGGAGCAGTCGTGGTGGAGCCGGTCAGCTGTGGCCCTGCCCTGCGAATCGGCAGAGGCCTCCGTGGTGAAGACAGAAGCTCCGTGAACCAACCCGAGGCTGGAGACAAGATCCTGCCCAATATCCAGTTGCCTGTTTCTCTTCTCACTGTTACTGAGAGAGGGAGACAGAACCTTCTGGCGATCTTGTCCTCACTGGAGACTCAGAACAGGAAGCATTGGGAAACCATGTGTGTTTCATTTCTGGTGCGACCAGGCTTTTCAGGATGTGACTTCAGACTGAGGACACAAGTTGGGCTTGCTTAGCTGTTTTGTGTTGCGCGCCGGCCGCAGAGATGCTCTTCCCGTCAGAGTTCCCTTGGCAGGGCCTCGGAGGCCTCTGGTTGGCTGTCTCAGGAAGAGGGCAGGTCAGGGATTGGACAGTGTAAATTGACCCAGAAACCTGCGGTTTCAGCTTTTCTGTGGCAAACAGGGCCGAGGGCTGGTGAAGCTGTTAAGACTAAATGTGGCATGCATGAGGCAGACTGCAGGCCTCCTTAGGCCTTTTTTGGGGGTAATTACACCAGTATTTAAAAACATTTTTTTTTGTTTGTTTTGAGACGGAGTCTCGCCCTGTCACCCAGGCTGGAGTGCAGTGGTGCAATCTCGGCTCACTGCAACCTCTGCCTCCCGGGTTCAAGTGATTCATCTGCCTCAGCCTTCTGAGTAGCTGGGATTACAGGCATGCGCCACCACGCCCGGCTAATTTTTGTGTTTTTAGTAGAGATGGGGTTTCACCATGTTGGCCAGGCTGGTCTCGAACTACTGACCTCATGATCCGCCTGCCACGGCCTCCCAAAGTGCTGGGATTACAGGCGTGAGCCACCGTGCTCGGCCTAAAAAACAATTTTCTTGAAGAATCTGATTTTGTGCATAGTAATGACACAGCACCATTCCAGAGAAATAGGAAATATATGTGTGTGGTATGAGAAGCCCATATTCTGTTCTTGTCGCCTGAATCTAGGCTTCCTCTCTGGATGTGAGCGCAGGAATGAACGGCGGCTGTTTTCCGCCCAAAGGGGTGTGGAGACCTTTTGGAAACAGGCCTTCTCCTTTCCGTTTTGCAGCCAGGTGGTGGAAACCTTCCTTCGAAGGGTAGTGCCTTGGGGAGCAGCAGACCTGCTCCGAGTCCAGCTTAGCTTTCCAAAATTCTGTGTGGAACCTACTGGAAATGTTTTTATATATTTGAAAATCATGGCGTGTATTTCTCATGCTATAGTTAAAAAAAATAACCTTTTAAACAAAGATATTCAAACTCACCCTTGTGCTAAAAGCGCTCACGTTTCTGTGTCCATTCCTGAAAGGGCATTTTAGAGTCCCCGTTTCTACGTTCTACATGGCACCCTCTTGCCGAGGGAACATCCCCAATCCCCCCACTTCCTGTCTAGTTTGAGGCCTCAGCACTTTGGTGATCCAGAGTTCTGTGGCTGTGAGGGGCTGGGCCCACCGCCGCCCAGCCCTTCTTGGTGGATGTGGGGACAGGTAGGAGCCTAGGGAAAGGGGTGAGCGTTAGCCAGGAAGGTGGGGCCAAGGCCAGGCATGGCGCCTCACCTGCACGTCACCTCACCTGCACCTCACCTCACCTGCACCTCACCTGTGGGGCAACTCAGTGGAGCTTCCTGGCGGCATCTTTCCCTTTTGCCTTGGTCTTTTCTTTCCTTGTTTAAGGCCAATTTCTAAAAAGACTGAGGCCTCCTTTGAGGTTGAACAGATTTCTAGAGTCTTATTTTTGCTGTGACAGGACCCTAGTCACTGTTCACAAGTCTGAAACCAAGAAACCTGAGAACCAAGAGAACTGAAACGAAGCCTCTGGGCTCAGCCTGGCTTGAGCCAGCACGAGGCTCTCTGCTGCCTTTTGTTTTCTTAGGTTTTGCTGAGAAACGAGGGTGCGTTCTGTGTGGGTGTCTGTGACACCTGGAGACCCTGCTTGGCCTCGCTGAAGTCCAGAAAGCCTGGGCCCCACAGGGCTTGGATAAGGGCTCACGGGCCTGCACTTCAGGAGGCCTGAGAGGCCCAGTCAGTCCCATGAGGCTACTCGGCTTGGCCCGCAGCTCCTCCGAGGCACAGGGCAGAGGGACACCCCAGGGACCCATCAGACTCACGACACAGAGAAACGCAGGTGGGCTGCCGGGCCGGCCGCAGAGGCCACAGGCTTCCCGCCTGTGAGGAGCCGCCCTGTATGTCTGAGCCCCTCGGAGATGGAGGTTTAGTCATGAGAACCAGTCATTGGAACATACACTTTATTATGTTACAAAAACAAAAATTCCCACCGAAACACAGCTAAAAAAATAACACATTTTCCCACGATTACATTACCAAGAACAGCTGTCACGCCATTGGAGGGCGCCCGTTAATACTGCTCGGAGAAGCACCAGCCTACACGGACACACAGATGCGGTCGCGTGTCCACCCTAAAGCATTAAAGTGCTTTAACTGGGAACAGAGGAGTGGATGTTTGTGCGTTGGAGACACTGACTGTTCCGAGTGACAGGTGTCTCTGTGCCAGGATACTGCGAGTCGGGCCCCTGGGTACAGCAAGGGCTTCCCAGCAGCCCAGGCCTGGTGGGAACGCTGGGGGGATGGGGGAGAGTCGCTGTTTCTGACCAGAGTGACTCGGACGGACGTGAGCTGACCTGCCTGGTGAGCTCCTCCTGCCTGGCCTCTCTGAGCAGACTCAGGACCACTGCCCGTCCCCCTCAGCTCCAGGAGTGCCGGCAGCCTCCCTCCTACCCCTGCACTGCCGGGAAAACCATCTGCCTTCAAGATTTATTTGTTGATTTGTTTAGTTGTATAAAAAACATCGCTTAAAGGATTCTTGTTCCTGGGAATTTGCATTTTCTCCTAACCACGGCAAAGTCTCGACTCCGTTTACTTTCACAGCTGCTTCTCCAGCGCAAGGAGGCTGCGCGGGCTCGCTGTACAGGTGCAGCTGGGGCCATCTGGCTGCTCCGTGTTCTGACCGGCTTCTTGGACATCTGGCTGGGGTTCCAGTGACAGCTGCCCCTGGGCCTCTCCCTGCTCTGTGCCACCCACCCCCCCAGCAGCACACTACAGGGGCTCTTGGGACAGCCTCACTGGACTCGGCGCACAGGGAACATGCCTAAGAAACAACTCAACAACCCCCTGGAATTGCAGCGCATCTGTGCTGGGCTCGGGAACCCGAGTGTCGGGATGGGCCCCCGCCGCTCTAGAAGCGGAGCATGGGGCAGAGTGGGGCTTCAGGAGGTGGACTCGGGTAGCAGGTGCCCAGCCCCCAGGAGATGGGCGTGATGCCTGGGGCACGGGTCTTAGCCTTTCTGGCCTCAGCTTCCTCATCTACGAAATGGCAGTAAGATGGAGAGCTGAGGTGACATGCAGCTGGGGTGGCTGCGCCACCCTGGGAAAGCCCTGAGTCCGCTGCTGCTGCCCCTACTGACTGATGCCCTGGGTGTGGGCACCTTTCTAGGGAGATGGAACCTCAGAAGCTGAGCAACCAGAGCCTGCCCTTCGGCTAGAAGGAGCTAGAAAGAAGGGCCAGGCTCTCGCCCTGGCTGCAGCCAGATCCCCTGAGAGGCGGCAGTCCCGTTCTTGCTGCCCCCACAAACGTGCACCCAGGCGGCTGTGCTGTCACTGGCCCCCGGGGAGGTGGACAGTGGGGGAGAGGGACGCCTGCGTCTTCGTAGACCAGGCACCTGCGGCAACACCAGTCGCTGCTTTTAAATAAGGGGAGGCTGGTGACGGTGATGCCACTCAGCAAGATGGAGTCCTGATCTGGGGATGGGGGCTGTGTCTAACCTTGCTGTGCCCTGGGGGGCTTAACTGCTTCTGGGAGATGTTAGTGGGGGAAGCTCCTAGCCCTTAGGAGCTGATGCCACACATACCCTAGGCAGAGGGTGTGGAGCTGGCCGGGTCAGAAGGGGCCAAGCAGCCTGCACTCTGGGTGGTGTCTCAGCTTACGTGAGTGAGGCGGTCCTGCAGAATACAGTGTGCTGGGAGCAGAGGCCACTCCCAAGTCCAGCAGAGAGAGTCCCCAGCCCCCGGCACAGGCAAGATGCAGTCAGGGACATTCCCTGAAAATACACGGTGTTTCAGACGCAGTCACTTGGCTGCTCACCACTCTCCACTGGCCCACCTGCCTGGAATGAAGGGCCTTGTCACACCTGTGAGGCTCCCCGGGGGCTCCGGTTCCTTGTCCTGGAGCTGTGCTCCGGGATGGTCAAGCTCCAGCCACCAAGGCTCAGGCTGCTCCTCGTGGATGGAGGTGGCCCCAGCAGGGGACTCTGCAGACACTGCCTCCCTGGGGCCCACTAACTTCCTGGGGTGCTCCACGAAGGCCTAGACGCCCCCTGCACCTACCTCAGTCTGTTCCCTGACTGCTGCCGCCGCCCCCTGGAAAAGAAAGCAACGCCCTCTGGACCTCGCAGTGGTAGAGAAGGTGTCTGCGGCAAGGGAGGAGCTGCTCCCATGGCAGAGCGTTCCTGTGAATTTGCCCTTCCCAGCGTTCCCTCTAGGCTTCCTCCCCGCCCGGCCTTCCTGGGGAAAAGTCCCGCCCACCTGGCTTCTCACTCAGCTTCCGTAGCCCAGCTCATGGGTGCTAGGTTGAGCTGGAAAGGGAATGTTGAGAAAGAAAGTTAAAAAAAAAAAAAAAAAGCTGACCCACCATGTAGAAAAGGGTATCATTTTATCAAATATTGACAATTTCCCGTCCTCTAAGGACAGGCTGTCCCTTTCTGCCCAGGGTTCCCCAAGGAGAGGCGACTGTGGCCAGGCTGAGGGCACTGGCTGAGGCGGTACCAGATGCTTCCCACACCTGGGAGGGGTTGCACCTTCCCCAGTTTTCTCCAATTTCAGCAACACTTTGGTGGTGGTTAGGGGCAGGAAGGAGGCGGTCCTGCAGAATACAGTGTGCTGGGGGCAAAGGCCACTCCCAAGTCCAGCAGAGTGAGTCCCCAGCCCGTTAGGGACATTCCCTGAAAATACACGGTGTTTCAGACACAGTCGCTTGGCTCCTCACCACTCTCCAGGACCAAAAGATGTCGCAAAATACTTTTTGGCAGTCCACCAGCGAAGAGGATTCTTTCTTCTGGAAGGACCTTGCTTGATTGGCAGATGACAGAGTCTCTAGGATGAGGCCTGGAGGTCGGAGCTGACACTGCGGTCCCCACCCACGCCTGCCATGGAGCAGGCCCGGCAGTGGCAGGGCTGAGAGTGGGCCGGCCCCTGCCCCGCAAGCCCAGCGTTAGGGCAGCTCCAGAAGGTTCTGCAGGTGACTCAGGCTGTCCGCAGGCGGCTTTGGTGGCTGGGCCTCTCCTGGGGCCGGTGAGGTGCCTGGGGATGGGCCGGACCTTGCCTTTCCCCGGGCACAGCCTGGAGGCCCTGCCTCCGGAGGCAGTTTTGGACACAGGAAGGAGAGCGGAGGCGGCCTGCGTCTCTGCGCGGTGGCACAGGCTCTGGCCGGGCCCGGCCCCTCAGTGGATCTCGGCCTCCGTGAACTCCTCCTTGATGGGCTGCTTGCGGGCCTTGCAGTCGGGCAGGTCGAAGCCGAAGTCCGCCCACTCGTCGGGGCCGGCGCCGGGGCCGCCGCGGTTGGGGATGGTGATGGTGTGGCGCACGCGGAAGTGCACGGCCTCCATGACCCGCTGGCGCTGCAGCTCCCCGGAGCCGCCGATGGAGATGGCGGCCGCGTTGCTGGAGCGGAGCAGCTGCTGCGCGGCGCCGTAGTCGTGGCCCTGCTTCAGGTCCTGCAGGCCCCGCCAGATGGTCATGCGGTACTGCTCGGGGATCTTCAGGGCCCCCAGGTCCTGCGAGAGGCCGGCGCGTTAGGGGCAGGGGGCAGTGGGGACAGGGAGAGCAGGGAGGGCCGCCCTGGGCCTGGAGGTCTGGCCACACCACACCCCGGCCCCCGCACCCCTAACCAGAGTAAGCAGGAGAGGGGACGTGGGGGAGGGGGAGGGGGAGAGCCCATCAGGGCCCCTCCTGGCCTGTGTGGGGCCTGGGCCCTGACCTCGGAGCATTAGACATGGAGCTCCCTGAGCATCTATCTACCTGGCCCTGGGGGAGGAACTGCCTCCCAGCCTCAGGGCAGGGCCGTCCTTGGTCTCCATGTCCCTGCCCCCCCCCCCCCCCCCCCCCCGGAGCAGATCCCCAGCTCATCCATGAGCTCCCAGCACCCTCTAGGCACCACACGAAGCACACACATGCAGGGGAGGCAAGGGTTAACACGTGACCTGGAGCTGGCTCAGCGTACTGGAGACAGGCTGCAGGGAGGGCGGTTAGTGGACACAGACGAGGCCACCCTCTGCACGAGGGACAGTTAGGCTGAGCAGCTGGCCCCAGCTCACACTGACCCTCATCTCTGTCTGCAGCCCCAGGCTGGGGATGGTCTGGGAGGGGCCTTGGACCTGGGCTGCGGCACTGGCTGGGGTCGGGTTCCCAGCAGAGGGCTTGCTCTTCCTTGACTGACAGTGTCCTGTGGTTCACACTGTCCTAGGCTACGAGCAGGCTTTGTACACCGCTAGTCTCACTTAACCCAAAAATAAGCCGTGGCTGTTTAATCATGGTGCCTGCGATCAGCTCCCACAAGTGCCAAGAGCTATGTGGCCTCAGGTCAGGCGCTTGCCTTCCCTGGGTCCCCTTTCCTCCGGGTGTAAATGGCGCTGAACTGGACTGACACCCTCAGGGCCTTACATTCTTCTGTTCTTTGTGCCTTGGAAACAGCCCATCCCCTAAAATCAAAGGCACACTGGCTGCTGGGAGTCCGAAAAGGCCCAAATGACCAGTTCAGCATCCAGAGGCCTGGGCCTGTGTCCTGCGCCGCCAGCCGCCCGCCTGGCTGCGCCTGCCTGAGCTCTCAAGAGTCAAGTCATCACATCCACTTGCCCGTGGGAGAGGGTTTCCAAGTTTCCCAGCCACGAGAGCAAGGAAGAGAAGGCTCTTTGCCCTCTGGTCAGGGGCCCCTCCAGCTACTGCCTGTGCGGAGCGGGGGTCGCCCGGGCGTTACCTCGATGGTCAGGTTCTGCAGGTGGTAAATGCTCTGTAACCCCTGGGACGTGAAATACTCGATGCAGTTTGGACACCCCAATCCTGTTAAAAAACTGCAGAGAGAATTTGAGAAAGGAAGCAGCATTAGCTTCCGAGCACAGGGCTGTGCGAGCCCTCATCTCTGGGAGTGGCCTGGCTAGGGCAGAGACTGTCACTGTCTCCCTCCAGCCCACAGGTGGCCATGGCATCCCTCAGGGAGGGGACGTGCTCAGCTGGGGACAGGTCAGTGAAGACCCAGCTTTTGGTGTTTTTCCTCTAAGTGGACCATTTCCCCAGCATCTTTGATGCTCCTAGCCTGACTGCCCTCACCCGCCTGTCTGATCTGGGGTTGCAAGTGGTGAGCACACAGGGTGGGGCAGGGCAGCTGACATGGCCAGAAGGACAGAGGTGAACGGACAGGGTGACAGCGCATGCTCAGGCCCTCGGCAGCCCACACACCTGACGAGGCTGGGGTCGGCGTGGTAGGGGGGTGGCGGAGTGCAGTGGGACCCCGAGACCATGGACTGAGTGCTGTGGCTGCTGCTCATCTCGCCGTTGGCTGGCACTGCGTGGCCATGGTTGTTGAGCATCCCAGGGCCTGGGTGAGAGGCAGGTGGGGCATTCAGGGAAGCCAGGCCAGGCATCCAGGTGCAGGCTCCACCCAGGCTCCAGACACCTCTGGACACCAGGGGAGCCACCCCAAGGCCTGGCGATGTGATGCTTGGCATCGCCCCAGCCAGCTGGAGGCTTGAGCAAGGGCTGAACACCTGGGGCCCTGTCTCCTCTCCCCGCCTAGTAGGGACGGCGATGACTGTGCGCACAAGGCACTGGGTCATAAGGGCAATCACAGCTGGCACTGGAGTGCTCGCCGCATCCCGGGGCCTCAGGAAACACCCGGGGGGACTGGAGTGCTCGCCCATCCTGGGGCCTCAGGAAACACCTGGGGTGCTTGCTCGCAGCACTGGGAACATGCCTGGTCCTGCCCACATGAGGACCTTCCAGGGGAAGGGGGCCCAAACTCTATCCAGTGGAGCCCCCAGCTTGTGCTGGGGTCCCTGAAGAGGTCTTGCAGCATTTAATCCTCACAAGGAGTGAGCCTGGTACTTCTGTGGCCATTTGCCGATGGGGAAACAGGCTGTGTAATGTTAAGAGCCCTCCGCACGCTTCCTTGCCTGCCAAGAGGTGGTGCAGGTGTGTGGGTTCCACGCTCTTAACCATGCCCCCTCCACCTCCCACAGTCAGGAGTGGGCAGAGAGGGCTGTCCATGGCTGCCCAGAGGGTAGAACCGCTGGAAGGAGCCAGCCACAGACACACCTGCCCTGGGTCCGGAGCTGGGTGGAGTGCCCTGAGCCAGGTGCCCCCAGTGGGCCTCCCCGCCCTGCCCATGGGCCCCCACTGCCCAAGGGACTCACCCACAGGCCCCAGGTTGGGTGTAGCTGCCGAGCTGTGCGGGGGAGGCTGGCCCACCAGCTGGTTGACGGAGGGCAGCTTGTTCATGCCCCCGTGCACCTTGTTCATGGGCGAGAGGACCGGCCCATAGGATGGGGGCTGTAGGTGACTCCTGCTCAGAAGCAATGGCTTGCATGGGTGGGAAGCAAGGCAGCCTCGTGCCCACCAACCACCCACGCCCGCGATGCCCCCATGCTGCAAATGGGTGGAGACTCTGAGGTCAGAGAGTGGCTGAGGATGACCATGCACAGCCACTGGCCCTGCTCCTGAGAAGGACACTGGCCATGGCGGGGCCGGGTAGGCAGGGGGATGACCTGTGCCACTGGAATTGGCCTCTGGTCTTGGTGGGTCATGGTCACTCTGGCCACCCCTCCTGGCCTTTCCACCCAGCAGACATTTACAGGACCCCTCAGTGGCAGAGGCATAGCAAGGGCCATGGCCTAGGGTCCCAGGGCAGCCCCAAGTCCCACCAGGCTTCCTGGAGGAGGAGGTGTGGGGTGGGCCCCCTGAGCTCTGGACCCTGCTGCCTGTCCCTGGCAGATGATGCCTTCTGGAGGGGTTTCTGGTCCTCCTGGCCTTCTCCTGCAGGGTTGAGCCATGAGCTTCCCCACACCGATGGTGGGCTGGGGTTGACTCACGGCCTCTGTAGGAGCTGCTGCTGCTGCCGATAGGAGTCCACCAGCGGCTGCGGCACCAACTCCATCAGCTCCAGGCTCTCCTTCAGCTTCATCAGGATCTCGAAGTTCTCGCGGCCTCGCACCTGAGCACAGAGGAGCAGATGCTCTGCCCACATGCCCCAGACCCCCGCGGGAGGGAGGCGGGCGGCCGCAGCCTCAGGAGGACCTGGGCTTGGCAAAGCATCTGTCCTTTGTGGGGGTTCCCCGGCACCCCAGAGGCTCAGGATCCCCTGACCTTCTTTCCTCTTCCCAAGAAGCAGGTCTAATTAGAGTCCATGACTCGGTGGGCAGGTCTGTCCCCAAGAACCATGCCTGCTCCTTGTGGTCCCTAAGCCTCCCTCTTCCTCCCCCGCCAACAGATACTGTTTTGTTTTTTTTTTTTTTTAAAAAAACAAAACCAAGTATCTCTCTCTCTTCCTTTCTTTAGACAGAGTCTTGCTCTGTTGCCCAGGCTAGAGTGCAGTGCAGTGGCATCATCATAGCTCACTGCAGCCTCGGACTCCTGGGCTCAGGCAATCCTCCTGCCCTCAGGTGATCCTTCTGCCTCAGTCTTCTGAGTAGCTGGGACTACAGGTGCATGCCACCACCACACCCAGCTAATTTTTGTAGAGATGGGGTTCTCGCTATGTTGCCCACTTTGGTCTCAAACTCCTGGGCTCAAGTGATCCACCCGCCTTGGCCTCCCAAGATGCTGGGATTACAGGCGTGAGCCACCGCCCGCCAACTGGGGCTCATTCTGGAGCTCAAAAACCTGAAAGCTCACATCATGGAAGATGAATCCTCGCCAAGCCTGTGCCGATTTAATTCACCTGTTGGAGGCCACATGTGAGAGGCACACTCAGGGGGTCTATGGCCACGGGTCCTGGCCAATGGTAGCGTCCTGGATTCCTGCTGAACTTCTACCCCGGTGGACTCCGCACCACCCCACCTGTGCTATGTACACATGGCTTCATTGTAAATGGCATGACGCTGGGTTTTTGGGACTGAGGGGACTCTCAGGGATGCCCTGCAGTTGGGCCCTGCTGGTCTGGCTCTTGCAAGCAGGTTCTGCCCTCTGGACCCTCTCACGCAGGGCTGGGTGCCTCCCGCCCCCTCCACCATGGTCTCCAGGGTCTCTCCCCATGGCCCAGCCTGGGTTCAGCAGACGACAGAGGTGAGGCAGGTCTCCTGGCCGCTGTACGGGAGCACACACTCACCTGCAGGTAGTACGTGTCCTCGTCTCCGTGCCGCCGCTTCTTCACGCCGGGGCCCAGGGCGGGGACGGCAGGGGGGCTCTGCTTGAAGGCTGGAAGGCCAGGCAGGGCGGGTGGGGTGAGACCACCCTCCGGGAGGAGGAAGACCTGCCCCACCCTTGGGGCCAATAGATTCTTCAGGTGGGTCCAGTGGTGAGCAGCCCACAGGGATGGGCAAACCTGCAGTGCCCCCCAGGCCTGGACAGGCGACTTATTTGGGGGCTGCTCTCAGGCTCCGTCAGGGAGGATTCTGGGTCTGGGGGGCCGTTCGGGGGCTGGCCCTGTCCCTGGGGCACGGGCTCGCACTGTGTCCTGCCAGCGT
Source organism: Papio anubis (assembly GCF_008728515.1). NCBI lineage: Eukaryota > Metazoa > Chordata > Mammalia > Primates > Cercopithecidae > Papio > Papio anubis. Next base: position 2,684,311 of record NC_044976.1, on the reverse strand, counting down.
GTCCCCTTCCCCTCCCACAGCATCCAGCTCCCCCCGCCGGCTGCTCACCGCGCTTGCCGGCAGCCCCATTCTTGGCGGAGCTCTCATTCAAGGCCTGCTGCTCCCGGTAGTGGTCCTCGTCGGCTTTTCGGTCGCGGCCAGGACAGGCGCAGATGCGGCCCTCAAAGGACCGGCGGCCCAGCACCTGCCCACTGTCGGGTGGGCACAGCCAGAATTGTGAGCTCAATCCTGCCCACCCTCAACCTGCCCACCTTCCCTGCCCACCTCGGACCCTGCAGGACCGGCCTGGCGAGCCCCTGAGTCACCGTGGAGCGCCCAGTGCCGGCAGCGCGTGTTCCCACCAGAGGGAGCCAGAGGACCTGGGCTTGGCAAAGCATCTGTCCCTTGTGGGGGTTCCCCGGCACCCCAGAGGCTCAAAGCTGGGAGGCTGCCCTGAGACCTCGCCCGCCCGGGACTCCCGCCTCCCTCCAGGGGCCCCGCTCCTGCCCAGGCAGGCCCTTCAGGCCAGAGGGCAGTTCCTTCCTCCAGCAGCACAGCCCAGTCTCTTCCCCGAGCTGGCCTCGGCATGCAGGTCTCCATGACAGCTCCCCTTCTCCCGCCAGCTGTGCCTGCCCAGCCCTGTCCCACCTCCGCCCCGTGCGCCCGGGACTCACTCCCGCGCCTCCAGGGTGATGATGATGAGGATGGGCCGTCGGTTCATGCCCCCCACGCAGCTGCTGTTACACATGAAGTTGTACAGGATGGTGGTGAATTCTGTCCCCACAGGCTGTGCATCCCGAGGTGCCTTCCACGCTCCATGTAAGTTCCTTCCTCCATCCTTCCACCTTCATTCCATCCACCCTCCATTCCTTCCATCCTTCCATCCATCCATATTCCATCCCTCCCTTCCATCCATCCACCAACCATCCATCCATCCATCCATCCACCCACCCCATCCATCCATCCATCCATCCATCCATCCACTCCCCCGCATTTATTATCTATCCATCTATCCAACCATCCATCCACGATCCATTCATCAATCCATCCACCCACCCACCCACCCACTCCATCCATCCATCCATCCATCCACTCCCCGCATTTATTATCTATCCATCTATCCAACCATCCATCCACCGCCACCCACCCACTCCCGTCCATCCATCCATCCGTCCATCCACCCACCCACCCACCCACCGCCTATCCGTCCATTCCTGTCCATCCATCCATTCCATTGTCCATCCACCATCCATCCATTCCATCCATCCATCCATCCATTGTCCATCCATCTATCCATCCATCCACCACCATCCGTTCCATCCAGTCCATCCATCCACCACTCCATCCATCCCTTCCATTCCGTCCATCCATCCATCCATTTGTCCATCCATCCATTTGTCCACCCGTCCATTCAGTCCATCCATCCATTCCACCACATCCTGCCATCCATTCCATTCCGTCCGTTGACCACCACCATCCATCCATCCACCATCCATTCCACCACCCATTCATCCATCCATTCCACCCATCCATTCCATTCCACCCCATCCATCCATCCACCCACTCCACCACCCCATTTGTCCGTCCTCCGTCCACCCACTTACCTACCATCCATCCATCCATCCATCCACCCACCCCAACCACCCCATCCATCCACCCACTCACCCCATCCACCCACCCATTCGTGAAGATCACTAAACACCAAGCACTGGGCTGGTTCTGGGTTCTGGGAGGGCTCAGACCTGGTCTCTGCTCTCAGAGCAGCACAGAGTCCTGCGGTCTGTTTGCCCCAAGCTTCTCCCCTGACACAGGCTGGAGGTTAAGCCCAGATGCTGGGTGTGAGTGTGTGTGCCTGCACAGATTTTGGGGGCCTATGTGTGTGTTGCATGCTGTGGGCTCATCTGGGCAGAAAGAGGAACCAGAGCTGTCCCCAGCGAACCCACCCCCAGCACACTCCCGTTTCCCAGGGATTTTGCAGTACAGCTGAGACATGAACCAAAAATCTGTTGTTTTTTTTTTGTTTTTTTTTTTTTTTGAGACGGAGTCTCGTTCCGTTGCCCAGACTGGAGTGTGGTGGCACAATCTAGGCTCACTGCAAGCTCCACCTCCCAGGTTCACACCATTTTCCTGCCTCAGCCTCCCGAGTAGCTGGGACTACAGGTGCCTGCCACCACGCCTGGCTAATTTTTTGTGTGTTTTTTAGTAGAGACGGGGTTTTACCATGTTAGCCAGGATGGTCTCGATCTCATGACCTTGTGAGCCGCCCACCTCGGCCTCCCAAAATGCTGGGATTACAGGCGTGAGCCACCGCGCCCAGCCATGAACCAAAACTCTTGATCAATGAGTATCCCCAGACCACAATGTGGGCAGTTTTCACATCACCCTGGGGACAAATACATAAGCCATTCGGGGTTTGGGAAAATCTTGGCCTTTCTCAGAACTGCTGTCACATGGCAGCCACCAGGGGGCGAGAGAGCTCTGCCTTCCTGGCAGGCCGGGGCAGGTGAGGGTGGGACATGGGTTTCAGGGAGCCCTCCTGGGCCCTGGTTCTGCTGACATAAGGGGCTGCTCTTAGAGGATGGTGGGATGGGGACCTCGAAGGGGGCCTGGGTACAGGGTAGAGGGTTGTGGAGGACCTGGAGACTGGGTACAGGGACAGGAGCCTGGGGTGTCCTGGGGGCCTGGTACAGGGATGGGACCTGGTGAGGGGGGCTGGGGCTGGGTACAGCGTGGAGCCTGGTCTCAGAACCAGGTACAGGGAAGGTGGAGGCCTGCCATTGCCTGCCTTTCCCTGGGGGCCTGGTACCTACTCCTCACCTGTTCTGCCTCTGCCCCACCATCCTGCAGCAACTTCAAACCCTCTGTTTCCCCCTACCCCAGCCTTTCACACCAGTTGGGCCCCACATCAGCTCCAGAATGGTGTCCCAGAAACTTCTGCTGCCTTTGGGCCAAAGGTCAAACCCCCCAGCCTCTCCGTGTCCCCTTCCCTCCAGCCTGCATGCCCCCCAGTTCCCTGCAGCCCCCACCCACATGGTGTCCAGCGGGGCCTCCCGGCTCTCCGCCCTGCTGACCAGCCTCAGCCTCCTGCAGGCCACCTCTTCTGGGCCCCTGGCCTGGCCTAGGAGTCTTTCCACCATCCCTCAATGCCCTTCGTAGAATCTGCCACCTCTTCAGGCACTGTTGCTGGTTCGGTTCTGTCCCAGCCAGACCAGAGTCTAAATGGGCAGGGACCTCCCATCTCCTGAATCCGTGTCTGGGAGCCCTAAGCCAGAAGCAGTGTTGGGCACCAACGGAGGGCAAGGCTGAAGACCCACCCCCCAGTATGGAGCTGGGCACACCGAGGCCCTGAGAGGGCCCGAGGCGGATGCGGGGCCAGAGCACCAGTGTGCACAGTGGGGCCTGTGTGGGTGAGGGAGTCCCTGACGCACACTTAACACAGAGCAGGGAGCCCCAGACAGACACCGCGGGATGGGCAGATCAGCCAATTGAGGAGGGACAGGGGCTGCCTCAGGGGACCGCACACCCCATACGGCTGACTGCAGGGCCCTGGGCACAGCCTGGCTCCCGGCCTACCTGTGGTGGCTCATAGGGCACCACGACGCTCTGCCTGCCGGTGACAGGGTCGTCCACATACTGCGAGAGATTATTTCCTTCCACACGGATGAGGTGGCTGGCTGGGGCAGACTGTCCTGCCGGGAGGGGGCAACACTTCAGAGGGGTGCACAGAGGTGCCCACCCAATGCCAGGTGCAGAGAGGTGCCCAGCCCTGTACCAGGCAGAGAGGTGCCCACCCCTGTCAGGTGCAGAGAGGTGCCCAGCCCGGTGCCAGGTTCAAAGAGGTGCCTGGCTCCATGCCAGGCACAGAGGTGCCCACCCGTGCCAGGCAGAGAGGTGCCCAGCCCTGTCAGGTGCAGAGAGGTGCCCAGCACTGTGCCAGGTGCATCGCAGCAGAACTGAGACCACCAGGCCCAGTCCATGGGCTTCCAGATGAGGCTCAGGCCGGCTGGCAGCCCTTGTGCCTGGGGATGCCTGCCCAGTGGCTCTGCTCCCTGATTCTCCTGCTAATCCATGGGGTAGCCCATAGGCCTTGCCAGGCACACTGGAGAGAGGGGCTATGGCACATAGGATCTCTGGGGCCCCAGAAGGCCGCTGCCCCTCAGACTCTGCCCAGACCACTTGCCCCTGCCCAGGAGCATGGGCCCCCCCAGGCCCCAGTCAGAACTGGGAAAAAGGGGGCTGGGGGAGGCACCGAAAGCCCTCCCCGGGGAATGCTAAGCCCATGCCATCAGCCCCACTCTCTCCCAGTTAGGCAGCCCCCAGCTGTGCTGTGCAGGATGCTGGGCAAAGTGCCACCGGAGGGGAGGACCTGGGGGCCTCACCTTCGTTGAAGTCCCTCCCGAGCTCGTGGTTGGGGCAGCGCTTCACGATGTCGGTCACGTGCTCCGCCTTCTTGTAGACAGGCATGGCCCGGATGGCGGTGCCCGGCGGTGGTGGGGTGGACACCTTGATCTGGATGGGGCACGTCTTGGCGATCTGGCAGTAGAGTTTCTTCAAGAGTGGGGAGTACTGGGGTGGGGGAGAGGGAGTAGGTGAGACTGGTGGTCCCAACTGCACCCCTGTCCAGGCCACCCCCCCCATCGGGAGCCACGTTCTCCCCACGGGAGCCCCCTCCACAAGCCCCCGATGAAGGCTGCCCCGAGCAGCCCCTCTGCTGAGTCCCTGCAGGTGTCTGTCCTTCGAGGTGCGAATCCAGGCACGGCTGCCCTGGCACCCACTCCACAGCCATTGGGTCATTTGGGCTCCATGACAGCAGGGGTGTGAGTGCCGGTGGCAGCCAGGTGGAGAGGCTTTAGGTTTATGGATGGGGACAAGAAAGGCCAGGAGAGCAAGGAGGGGCTGCTGGAGAGGGAGGGCAGGAATGGGGGCTGGGAGCCAGGCCTGCGGAAACCACGTCCCCGACTGTAGTGCTTTGAAGAGGTAGGTTTGCAGCTTTGAATCTGTTTTTAAGACCAGAGCTAGGCTTCTCTGGCATTTGCACAGAGCAGGTGGTTAGTGTGTGACGGGCTGGGTGCCCACAATGCATTCAAGCTTCCATAGAGAGCTCTGTGGGTTGGTGTGTGAGTGAAGGCCTGTGAAGGTGTGAAGGTCTCTTATGGCCTCAGCAGCCCTGGTGACTCTGACACCCTCTCCTGCTGGGGCCACCAAGTCTGAGCAGCTGAGCCAAGCCCCGGTATCCCCAGCTTGGGACTCGAGGAGCTAAAAGGTCTGTCCGGAGCCGACATGGGCCCTGCTATGGGAGGACTGGATGACATCCTTCCTGATCCAGCCCCTGCAGAGGCCTCCAGCATCCTTGCCCCACAGGGCCTGGCTGCCCATCTGAGGACCCAGGCCGGCCCTCATGAGTTCTAAAAGGGATCCCGCTGAGGCTGCTGCAGGGGCGTCCACTCACTTCCAAGCTGGCTGATTTGCCAAGTGTCTGGCTCCTGGGCACCTGCTGGGAGTCCTCATGCCCTCTCCCCACAGGGCCATCAGGAATGATCCCCGGTCTCCGGTTCAGAGAATGACTTCTGCTCCCACCCCATGCCCTCTGCGCCCCTCACCAGCCCCCGATGACTCAGAATCACAAGTCACTGCAGCCGCAAGTGCCCTGGAGAATGTCCCATCGCACTCCACCATGAAACAGTTGGGGAAACTGAGGTCAGACACAGGGAGCTACTGGCAGAACCAGGGAAGCCCTTTGCCAAGGAAGATAGGGAGCCCTGACCCCCTGACCCCCACTGGCCACCCGTGCTGCCTCTCTGGCCATCAAGGGACACGAGGGGCTCTCAGGAGCCATATAGGTCCTTGGTAGGTGCAGGCACACGAAAAGCGAGGAAAGAAAAAGGAGGAAAGAGACAGGGGAGATGGAGCTGATGGAGCCTGCGAGCCATGGTGGGTGGGGCCTGGGTCCGCAGCACCCTCAGCGCCCCTGTCTCTGCGCAGTAAGATCAGTCCCCTCTTTGATGAGTTACTTGGGATCCCCGAATGGGACCCAGCCAGGAACGCTGGCCTGTCCCTGCCGTGGGTGTGAGGGGACTGCAGGGACAAGTGGAAGGGGGTCTTTCAGTGGCCTCCTCAGGATGGGAATTGGATACCAAAGGGCTGGCCCCTCCTAGATCCTCCATCCTAGATCTGGAGCCCCTGGAGCTAGAGTGGCTCCACTGCCCCTGCCTGCAACCCCCGCTTTGGGCACAGGGCCTTAGGCAGGAAGCTGCCCATCCCCAGTCCTGTTAAAAATGCAGAAAGGAACCATCATGCACAACCCCGAAGGCAAGGCTGGGCGCTGTTTAGAAAAGCAGGAAACAGGTCGGGTGCAGTGGCTCACGCCTGTAATCCCAGCACTTTGGGAGGCCAGGGGAGGCAGCTGGGGTCAGGAGTTCGAGACCAGCCTGGCCAATACGATGAAACCCTGTCTCTACCAAAAATACAAATATTAGCCACGCAAGGTGGCGGGCGCCTATAGTCCCAGCTACTCAGGAAGCTGAGGCAAGGAGAATTGCTTGAACCCGGGAGGCGGAGGTTGCAGTGGGCCAAGATCTCACCATTGCACTCCAACCTGGGTGACAAAGTGAGACTCCATCACAAAAAAAAAAAAAAAAAAAAAAAAAAAAAAAGAAAAGGAAAGCAGAATCAGCCTTGCAGAGCCAGCAACCCTCAGCCTCAGCCCTGTGTGGGTGACTGCCCTGGACAATTGGAGCTGCAGCCTTGGGCACGGCAGGAAGGACGGCAGTCCCCTTGTTGTGGGGTCAGTCTGGCTTCCCTGAAGGTGACCGCTGACGTACAGTGTCCTTACCATTACAAATGCCCCCTTCGCTCCCCACAGCATCACTTGGGAGGATAAGCGGGTAGCCCCGTCCCCAGGGCACATGGGAACAGCTCACAGTTCAGATCCTCTGAGACTTAGACCCACAGGAGACTCAGACAGGGCTCTCAGCCCGACCTTGGAGTGGACTGTGTCCAGACACTGGTCTCGTGGACAAAGGCCCGGCCTGAAGCCACACACCATACGTGGTCTCCATCTGTGCTGGCTGGGGACAGAAAGAGGAGGGGCCAGGTGGTGGCAGGCTCTTGTCTGCCAGTGTCCCGAGCAGGGGAGAGGAACACAGGGCCTGCAGCTGTGTCGCCAGGCTTCTCTGAGGCCAGGGCAGCCTGCAGGGCAAGCTGCCCATCGCTGAGCATTTATGGAGCACCTCTTGTGTGCAGAGAACACAGGCCCCCTGGAGTTTAGGTACCTGGCTCTGTCCCCCTCGTCTCTCCTCAGTAATGTGTAGCAGCTGGAGGTATGCAGTTGGTACTCAATAAATGCCATCCATCCTAGCCGCTCCCTAGGGAAACCACAGAGCAGGGAGGAGGCGACAGACCCCCCCTTGAAGCAGACCCTGGCCGAGGTGGCTCAGGTTAGAGTCTCAGGGGCATCAAAAGGAGAAGAGCCTCTGAGGTCTGGCCTTGTGGGTGGCAGTTTTGGCTCTGTGCTCTCCTGCTGGGACGCCTCGAGCCCCTGCACAAGCCTCTCCGCCTGCATCTGTGACTCACTGCGTGTCCCCTGGGAACACAGTGGCCTGCAGGTGTCAGTGGCTACTGCACCCTTGTCATTCTCAGCACCAGGTGAGGAGGTGTTGGTTGTGGGGGGCTGGAGCTATACACGCCCCGTTCCCCCGCAGTTCCCTGTCTGGGGCTGAGTCCCCTGAGGCGTCTTCCACCCTGGTGCCCCAGTCCACGGCCTCAGGTGGGGGTCATTAGATCCACCAAGGAGCCCCAGACACTCAGGGGGAGGGGAGGCCTCCTGGGCTCCTCAGTCGGTTGGACACAGATGGAGTAAGGCTCTGGGTGCAACCAAGCCTGAGGGCAGAGGCCCCGGCAGCCCCCACTCCCTGACAGCCCCATGGAGTCTCAACAGCGTGAGGGGTTTCACAGCTCCTGCCTGGTCCCTGCAGCCCTTCCCCTAGGCCCCTGCCTCAGCACCCCCGGCCATAGTCCTCTGCGGAGCCTTAGCTCCCGCCCGCCCGCGTGGGCCTCAGGGTCAGCCGTGCTCCCATTTCGCAGACCTACGCAGCAGCAGCCTCTTGGCAGCGCCCTGCTGAGCCCGCCCCGCTCCCTCTGGGGCTCCAGGCAGGGTGAAGTGGCGATTCCTGCTCTGGAAGCTGCGTGGTGGGGCGTCCCAGGGCCAGGGCGCACAAGTAGGTGCAGGGCCCAGTGCGTGCTTCTGTCTGCACTGTCTGAGGGACTCCCGTCGGCATGAGGTCTTGGGGGCCCAGGCGCGGGGAGCACTGTGGACGCCCAGCCCCGCCCCGCCCCGGGGAGGAGCTTGGGCGCGCGGGAGCTGTCCCTGGTACCTGGTGCAGGCGGCGGCCGGACCACCCACCCCGGGAAGTGGGGGCTGGGACTGGAGTGTGGAGTGACCTAGGTCGACCTGGGCCAGTGGTGGAGGGAGGCCCAGGCCTCAGGGTGGACAACAAGGAGGCCACTGCCCCCAGGCGATGTGAGCACCTCTCCTCCCCTCTGGCCGGTAAGGCCACCAAGGTCCTGGGCCTGGCTGTCCTCCCCACAGGGGTGTCCCCATTGCAGTGCTCACATGGCCTTCGGGGCACACATGCCTGGCAGACCTCACCCTGGCACCAGCTGGACCCCAGGTGCCCAGCCTGGCCGGAGTTGGGTGACCTCGGCGGGGGGGGGATGTCTGTGATGTCCCCTGTCCTGGCAGCATCTGGGGGTGGGACATAGGTAGCCACAGGAAGGAAGGGAGCCCTGAGAGATCCAGGTCCTTCCAGAGGGTGGCTGAGCCCAGGACGGCTTGAGCGCTCCCCCAGCTCCTTCCTCCTATCTCCCCAGCAGGCCTCTGGGCTTCAGGCCTGGAATTGGCCCTGTGGAAAACAGGCAGGAGGAGGAGGACTCCGGTGGAGCCTATTCTATAGGAAAGGTCACGTGGAGACGCTCCCTCTCTGCCGCCCCCCTCCTACCTTCTCCTTCCCTAGAACCGCTAGATGGATGTGTTTCAACAGATTCTGAGCTGATAAAATCGTATTTATCTTCGGCTGTTGACACGGAGCCGCCTGGACTTGCCTGCCCAGGGTGCATGCGCCATCCTGCTTGCAGGAAAGGGTTTGCCCAAACGCCACTGCACCCGTCCCTCCCCACGCTGCCGGCTCCTCTCCGACCCTCCTCTCCTTCCCCTCCTCCCCCGCCCCAGTCCAACATGGGCCCGGCCTGGCTGGGAGCCCTGGGCCTGGCAGGGCTGGTGCGGGGGTGGGCGAGGGGCGGGTGCGGCGCGGGGCTGCTAATTTCCTCATGCCCGCTCCTCGCTCCCCGGCAGCTGGGTGCCCGGCACGGGCAGGTTTGGGCAGGAGGACAGCGGAGAGGTGATAATAACTTGTCTGTCATTTTCCCGGGACGTGTAGCATCTTGCAAACCGCAAATACCGTTAACCAGTGTGGGTGAATCTGTTGCGACAGATTCTGGAAGATGGGGCCTGCGGTGGGGGCTTTTATTTTTTAAATGTTTTTTTTATTGCCCACTTTTATCCACTTTCGTTGCTTGTGTGTGCATGTGTGTGTTTAGGGGCGCGTCGCTCTCCTCTCTAGGGTTACAGGCCTCTTTGAGCCCACCCTCTGCCAAGGCCATGGACCCTTCCTCTCCCTAGAAAAGCTCCTGGGGCTAAGCCACAGAACCCTTGCCATTAAATTCATGGGTTCACAGATGGACCCCCCAAAACACGTGCACGAGCCAGGGTCAACAGCCTGTGGATTAGGGTCCTCCTGGGTCCCTTTCTCCTTCTGAGAGAGGAAGGGTATCCTCGGGTGGCAGCCACAGGGCCCCCTCGGTGACAGCCCCCTTCATGGGAGGCTGTGGCCGTCACTGGTGCACAATGTCACTGTAACCCTCAGAGAGCTGCTGGGAGCACAGGCTGGGCTCTGACAGATGTCAGAGAGGCCTGGCCAGATGTCACAGGGCTGGTCCCTCCCTGCCCCAGGGAAGCCAGCAGCCTGGGGAGGGGGAAAGGACACATGTGGCAATCGCCCTGGTTGTTTCAGGACACCCTGGTGTTAAGCTGGGGCTCCCATGGTCAAGGCAGTGACAGCTCACTCACCAGGACACCCACAGCCCACAGGCCAGGCAGATGAGAGGCTCGAGCTAGCTTCAGAATGCCTGTGAGGCCACAGCCAGGGCCAGGCCCAGCACTGCCCAACAAAACAGGCTGCTGTGAAAGAGCTCCTGGCTGGGGCTGCCGGGGACAGATGTGTCTGCTGCCAGCCGGGGCTCCCAGGCCAAGAGCTCTGTGGAGGAGGAACCAGAGGCAGAAACACCCTCTGCAGATGCCAAGTGATCCTCAGCCATGACGGAGGCCTGGTAGAGCCCCAGAGGCTGTGGACAAGAAACCGCTCCCTGGGGACGGCAGGCCAGGGGCTAGAGGGACCCTCAGGAGCTGGCAGCCTGCCCCACCGTGACCTTGTGCCATGTCCTAAACAGGTGAGCAGCAGCCACACGGGGGACTCTCACGGCCTGGAAGCGCAGCTCCCTGGGAGACACTGAGTACACCCCCTTCAGCCAAGGCCCAGAGGCCACAAGCCCCCAGACCACAGGAGCTGGAGCCAGCTCGGCCCTCGTCCCATGCACAGCTGCCTCTAGGGATCTCTGTCCTGGGCTATGATCAGGGAGGGTAGGGGAGGGAAGCAGGTATGTGCTGAGCCCAGGACAGACTTGGTGGCTTTGTCTCCAGTGCATAGTGAAGGCCCAGGGGTCCAGTAGGGGACGAGGGCCACAGCCAGAGGAGATAAGCGGGGTCTAGTGTGGGGGGAGGCTGGGAGGCCGCATTCACCCGAGGCATCTGCCTCTGCTGGTGTGGAGACCTGGGGAGACGGTGAGCGCTACCTACCTGCTGGGGAATGGGGCACAGCTGCACTGCCTTCTCCATGGGGCACCCAGGTCTACCCTCATGGCCACACCCACTGCCCATTGGTGCCTGCCCTGTGCGGGGCCCTCATCCAACCTTGGTCCTGGGAGGTCAGGCACTGTCACTCCGTTTAGCGACCCAAACCTGCCTGCTAAGCTGGGGTGAACCGGCACCCAGACCAGAGCTGTCTGACCTCCAAGCTCCATCTCCCAGCCCTTTGTCACTGCCAGGCTTGACTTGGGGCCTGGGGTCGGTGTCTGGGCAGAGACCTGCCTTAAGCACCCCTGGGTTCCAGGAAGACTGGGCACTACAGAGGTGTCAGGTGGGACACAGGCTTCATACCCCGTGGCTGGGCTTAAGCTCCTCAGGGGTAAGGGGAACAACAGCCAGGGGCCTCACTTGCCCTGGTCCTGCTGGGGAGGGGTCTCCATGGACAATAGAGACTGAGACTCACACAGACTTCCTTGTGTCCGGCTGGGATTGGGTGGCCCAGCCTGGACAGCTCCAGCCTCTGCTTTGCTGCCGAGGTGCTGTGTGAGGAGCTCAGGGCCCAGTCCACACCCGGTCGCCGCTGTCCTGATTCATAGCGGCGGGCGCCCGGGTGGGTGCTATTATCACTATCACTGTGCCCAAGCCCAGGAAGGAATGAGCTGCCCAGGCAGGGTGAGGAACTCCATCTGCTCTTATTCCAGGACCCAGGTACCCCCTCTGGGGCCTTGGGGACAGAGGGGGTGGCAGGACAGTGCCCTGGGTCCGTGGAGACAAAAGCTGGGCTTGCAGAGGGCCCTGGAGCGCCCACCAGCAGCTGCCCCTCGGCTCTGAAGACACGGGAGTATTCAAAGCACCGCACTCAGCCTCTGCCCCCAGCCGGGACCAAGCACAGGGTCCTCTGCCCACAACTTGCTTTTTGACAGCGCCATCCTGTTGCCTGGCCTCTCCTCTGGCCTCTGGCAAGGACCTAGCTAGCGGGGCTGTGGGCCAGGCCCTGGAGCTGTCCCGCACTGTCCCGCAAGAGGCCCAGCAGGCTGGCAGCAGACCTGCTCTGCTCACTGCAGAGAGGGCCCCTTAACTGCTGGGGAGGAAACCCCGCCATCCTCGCCCCCACTATCCTCACCCCCACCCTGACTTGTGGCTTTGAGGAGAAGCCAGGATTAACCCAGCCTTTTGAGGCCCGGCTTTGTCAGCCGTGGGGATTGGAAGGGTGCCCCAGGGTCAGTAGGTACCCTCTGCTCACAGGACACCCACTCTGGTTGCAGCTTCCTGGGACAGCCTTGGGGGCTGCAATTGGCAGCAGCTGGAGGTGACCGGGGACAGTGGAGGGAGGGGAGTAAGCTGTGGACATGGTGGTAGGGGGGTCCCTCTTCAGTGTTTAAGGTAATAGTTGGCTAGAATCTAGGTTTTGCTAAACTTTGTAACTCTTCAGTGAAATGCCAGGGGCAAGGAGAATTTTGGCCTCTAAATCTCTGACCCCCTGCAGAGAGTGGTGTCTCCCCAATGCCAGGTGTAAGGAGTTGGGCGCCTCGCTCCAGTGGCATGGCTGGGGGTGGGGTGGGTTTTCAACCCTTGGGGTGGCCCTGGGCTTTAGGGAACTCCCCTGTGCGGTTTCCCCATGGGATCTGACTTCTGCTTCACTGAAGCCTGGAGTGCTGTTCACTTCTCCACAAGAGTCTTTCTGCCCTAAAATGCGCTGCACCGCTCACAGCCTGTGCAGCCCCATCACAGCCCCCAGCTGTGGACACCAGCCTCGGCCGCCACCTGAGCCTCACGCTGTCCGCCTGGAGTGCAGAGAAGATGCTTTTCTGTCCAGCCAGGACACCCTGGAATTGTCTGACCCCCTCTTCCTGGGGCTCCTTGGAAAAGGAACAGAAGGTCTGGAGGTGGCTCAGGGGCTTCTCTACCCAGAAGCAGGGACTGGGCCTCCAGGGTCCATCCAAATACCTTGAGTGTAGCTTCTACTTTTGGAATCTCAGAAAATCCCGGAAGTGACCACTGGCCTGGGGTAGCAGAAACCCACCAGACCGGGAAGCAAAACTTTAACTCACTGCCCAGCTGAGCCCCTCACCTTGCCCCGAGTCCCACGTGGCCCAAGGTCCAGGTCACCCAGGACCGCATCTTGGCATCAGCACTAGGTCCAGGAGAAGCCGGGGACAGTCCTCCCCTGCGGGCCTCTCTTTCCCCCTGTCAACGGGAGCTAGTGGTACTGAGGCCAGGCCTGGGAGGGGCGAAGGAAGAGGGGGCAGGAAGGCACCAGGAGAGGCCGGTCCCCAAGCCTAGCTGCCTGGCTTCTCGCCTGGGAGGCTGGCCAGCCTCGGAGCAGTCCAGTGATAGAGTGTTCCTGAGGGATTTTCCTTTGTCAATAAAACCAGGCAGTGAAAGCAGACAGGGATGGACTCTCCACCCCCAGTCCCAGTTTGATTCACTGGCAAACAGCAGTGGAAGGCTCACGGAGGCCGAGGCACAGCCTGGGCTCCCCCAACATGCTGCTCGGTCCAAAACTTTCTCCCCTAGGGACAGGCAGGTCCCTCTGAGGGGTCAGCACCTCCTTATCGCTGGTTCCCCTGGGGGCCCTGACGGTCACACGGACCTGCCCCACAGAACTGGGAGCAGAGGGTTGGGCAGGGGGCAGGGGCTGCTCATGGGGACCTGTCCAGGGACATGCAAGGGCCGGGGGAGCCACCACATGGGCTGCAAGGGCAAGGTTAGAGGTCTGGCTGCTGGGGCCAGGCCCAGATCCGCCCTCTGCTGACAGGTGACCTTGGTGTGCCCTCTGGGAGCCTCAGTTTCCTCATCTGTAAAATGGGGAGCATGGGAGGCCCTGCACACAGGGGCAATGTTGCTGCCAGTGCTACTAATCAGACATGCTGGGTCCACAGGGCTGTGGACTGGAAACAAGTCCTAGAAAATAGATGATTCTTCCTGAAACGTAAATTGGATCATGCCTCTCCCACAACAGTCTCACGACTATGGAAGGGAATCCTGTCCCCTGAGGGGTTCTCTCTCCTGTCTCCTCCAAGAACCAGGCAGTGTGGGGTGGGGCAGCAGGACCCAGGGTCTCAGAGCTGGGGCCTCCGCAGCCTCACTCGGGGCCTCCAAGGCTAAGTTCTGTGCCCTCCAGGGCCCAGGAGTGAGTTCCTCTGGCTGCTCCAGCAAGTGGAGAGAGAAGAGCCGACCGGCCCCGGAGGCACCGACCACAGCCCGAGCAGGCCTGCTGGAAGCTCCGTCCCTGCCGCAGATCCCTGCGCCGCACGATGTGAACAATTGCTGCAATCTCACCCTAAGTACTCTTGTTTCCCCTAATAATCCACGTTTCATCTCCACAATAAACATTGTTAGAACTCTTCCCTCAGCTTTACGCACATATAATTGCTTCTGGTGCCAGTAAAAGGTATTAATTCCACTCATGCATTCCATAAACTTTTAGGATAACGCAATTGATACCACGATCGTGTTGGGACACCTCCGCTATTATTCTCCCGCTTGCAAGCCTCCGAGGCGCTGGGAAGGTTGCTCCAGACCCATTAGTGTTGACTCAGCCTCATTCTCCCCAGGAATCCTGAGCAAAGCCTTTATGCTTCCCTGATCATCCTTCCATATGTCTCTCCTGCGGGGGGAGCTTTCCTAGACGTGGAGTCAGCTCTCCCCCAAGACGAACATGTGCGCGCACGCACACACACACGCACACACACACGCACACACGCTGAGTCTGAGAGCAGCTGGAGGGCACTCAGGGGGCTGTGTCCAGCCCCCTGTGTCCATCTCTCTGTCTGGAGGGATACTGGGGCAGCTGGCCATCGCACCTGTGTGTGTCCTCATCATCCTGCCGTGGCAGCCTGCCTCGTGGGCTGTGGGTGGTGTCACTCAGCATGCCCTGAGGTGCCCATAGATGCTGTGCTGGGCCAGGGCTTCCAACCCCACAATGCTTTCTTGCCTGACCTCAGAACCCTGTCCCCAAACTTCCCAAATACCAAGGACAGCCACCTTCCCCGATGAGGCTGAGCTGGGGGCAGAACGGCTGAGCCGGGGTGTCACAGCATCCGATGCCCATCACCTTGGGCTGTTCCGACAGCTAGAGGAACTCCTGTTCATTCTCCTCCCTGAGGGCCTCCTGGAATCAGCTGTCTGAGCCACTGCCAACCTGCAGGGCTCCCAGGACAGGAGTGGCCAGCAGGGCTCAGAGGCCAGGCCACGCCCTGCAGAGAGCTCTGCCCATGCTCTGACCCCACACTGTCCCACAGAGGGTGTTGAACTGGGAGAAGGGTACTGGTGTCACCATCAGCACTGCACTCACAAAGAGCACACGTGTGTGGAGCACTCCCCAGGCACCCTGCCCTGCCCTAAGAAGTCCCAAGAGCCAGCTCCTTTGTCCCTACCATGGCTGGCAGGCCACACTCTCTCTGCAGGTGAGGATGCCAGGGCAGAGGGGCGAAGGAGCAGGTGCTCCCAGGCAGACCTGGGATCAGGACCCCAGTAGGTGCCAGCTCTACCCCTCTCACCATGCAGGGTCCCTCTCACCAAACGCCAGCCTTGCCCTGTCACTGGTCACTGGTTACACTCTCGTGGCTAAACACAAATCCTTCCTCTGGCTCTCGGTTACCCATGACCCGCCTCCTCCTCCTCCTGGCTTTCCATGGGTGGGAGCTCTAGAACCCTGGGCAGCGACGGGGAGAGGCCTATGCATGTACATGCCTGGCTGTGTGTTTCCATGTGCCTGCGTGTGCATAATGGACTTGTGTATCCATGCATGTGCATGCATGTGGGAGGGTGCCATGTCTGTGTGTGTATTCACACATATGCACAGGCCTGTGAACCGCAGCCTCCAGACCCCTCAGTGCCCAAGGAGATCTGAAGTCTGAGGGAAGCTGCTTAGGACAGATGGACACCCCCAGGGCTGGGGAGACCCATCGTGGGCCTCAGCAAAGCTGAGGTCAAAGACCCCAGTAGCAGCTGTGGTCACCTGGGGACTGGTGAGGCTGTTTTCCTGACTGGGGAGAAAGGTGGGCGGCAGCCAATGTGGAACTGTACTTGAGAAAAATAAGAATTATCCATCAGTTACCAGCCGGCTGGTGTGCCGGGAGCCCAGGGAGCCACGGTGCGGAGGCCGGACGCAAGCCCAGGCAGCAGGTCTGGGCAGTGCCCGCACGGTGGGACCCCAGAACTGGGAGCAAGTGGGCTGTCTGGAGGCCCTGTCCCACACTGTGAGCCGACCACCTGCCTGCCCCTCCCTGGGCAAGGGAAGAAGCCCTGGTGGAGGGGGTTCTGCCCCCAGAGAGCTGAGGTGCCAAAAATCTCATTATCAATGTGTGTTCCACCTCCACCCCCTGGATCCACAGGGCTTCGGAGGAGGAGCCCTGGGTGCAGGCGACAGCATCTTCTTCCCTAGCTCGCGCCCCAACCCCCAGCCCCAGCATCCACAAAGCCCAGCAGGGAGGGAGCGAGGAGGCGTCGCTGCTTCTCTCCTGGGCACCAGGCAGAGCCTTCCCCTCCCCCGGGTGCGGCTGACCAGCCCGTCCCGCAGGGCAAGGCCGCCCCGTCCGGCAGAACAAGGCAATTGAGACAAAACCATGAAGTCCCTTGAACCTGATGCCACACCTGGCAGGAGGTGGGGGTGGCAGACACCCCAGGTGGGGGACGTCAGCCAGCAGAGGGGTTTGCTCCTGTCCTTCCAGGAACATCAGCGCAGACCATATGCAGTGCATCCTAAGCACAGTGGAGACCCCGCCAGCATCCCCAGACCGTGGGAGGAAGGGAGGCAGAGCTCCCACAAGCTGCCTGCCAGGACTGCAAGGGGACACTCTCTGGAAACCACCAGCATCGTAAACCCCAGGGCAGGAGGTCAGTGTCCCCAGAGGGGAGAGAGTGGACTTGGGCAACAAGCCTGAGCGTGGGAGAGAAGCAGTGGAAAGGCTCCCGCTGCTGGAGTGTGCAGGTGAGGATGCCTTGGGCCCTTCTGACCTGGCTTCAGGTGGCCTCACCGGACCTTCAAGCGGGGTAGAGGGATAGTCCTGGTCTCCCTTGCCCCACAGGCAGGTGCAGCTGCCACAGAACCACTCATTTGGGAGGCCCAGGCCAGCATGCCCACCACCACCACAATGAAGACAACACATGGGCCTCCTGCTGCGAGCTAAGTGCTGTGCTGACCACGGCCCCAGCACGGTCTTCCCATCCTTATCTCCACCGTGCAGTAAGGAGTGTGGAGGAGTAATTTCCAAATGGAGAAAACGGGGCGTTAGGGCTGGGGTCGGCATTCCCTGCCAGATGGGGGTGGGAGGCCCTGGAGGAGGTGCCAGGTCCTCTGCCCCTTGGCCCAACAGCCCACAGAGCCCCTTCCCATCAAGCCCAGGGAGTCTGGGCTGAGCCTTCTCTTAGCCCGGAGCCAGCAGTTGGGGGAGCCCATGGCTGGAGTCAGAATCAGAAACAACCGCAGGTGGGGGCGGGCGGGGCCTGGAACCCAGACCCCAGACCAGCCCGGCAGGACTGTCCAGCTACCTGCAGAGCCTGCCAGGCTACCTTAGGCTCCGCCCTGCCCCTCGGCCCTCCAGGAGCGTGGGAAAACCGCAGCTATGGCCGGCAGCACAGTGGGACCTGGTTCTTAAAGCGGAAAAACCCGAGGGGCCTTTTCTCAGCACTCCCCACAGTGGGTGGGAATGCAGCTGCCCTGCACTGAGCTGTGCCCAGGGGAGGCGGGGCCTCGTGGGGGAGGGGACGCTGCCCAGTGGGCCGGACCGACCATGTGTCCCATAGAGCCCCTCCTGCAGCCACGGCCCAGGTGTCCGGGCAGGGCTCCCTTGCCCCCTCCTCGGTGCAGGAGGCGAAACCCGGAGAGCTCTTGGGGCTGCTCTTCCCGCCCAACCCCTGCGTGCCCTCCACTCCTGGCTGGGGCCATGCAGCCTTGACCTTGCCCCTCCTGACAGACCCCCGCCCCGGAAGCCGTCTGGGCAGGGCAGCTCAGTGGGTAGGAATACAGATGCAGAGGTGGTGGCCCCCACTTACTATGAGCAGAACTCTGGGCGAACCACTTCTCTCCCCGCGCCTCAGCCTCCTTGGCTGTACAAGGGAGCAGTGATGGAGTCAGACCCGTGCGTTGTTGGTGGGTGCAGGAGTTAGCTCAACTCAAAGCCCTGAGCACGGTGCCTGGCTCGAGGAGAGTGGCCGTGTGCACAGGTGATGTTATCAGAGTTAGCAAGATCCCCACCGTGGGCCAGGCTGTCCCCAGGGGCACCGCAGTGAGGACCCGAGTCCTCGGCACGGTGGTTCCACCCCATCTCCTCGGCGCATGCCAATTCCTGGAAATGACACTCCAGAGACAGTGCTGGCAAAGCCCAAATCCACCCACCCGCAGATGCGTCTCGCTGCCTGGAGGAGGCAGGTTCTGCAGACCCTAGGCTGTGGGCCTGTCTTGGGCAGACAACTCTTGGCAGCAGAGCCCCTGCCTCTGCCCAGGAGAGGATTTCAAACCAAAGCCCCTACCTGAGCATGGGGAAGCCGCTGGCCAGTCTTGGCAGAGACCTCAGCAGCCGGGCCAAGCCCGTCCCCTCTGGGGCCCTTTGGAGGCTGACTTTCTCTGGCCACTCACGTCCAGAGGGGTGGGCACACCCAGACTGCCCGGCCCTGAGACCCGCCTCCTGCCCGAAGCTCCTCCTGGCTCAGGCCAGGTGGGAGCCCCGAGCAGACAGTGGGGCGAGCTTGGACCTCTTGAGGTGCGGGGAACGCGGCCACCTCCTTTCCAGCCCGCAGCCCACAGCCTGCAGGGAGCAGGGGGACTCACCGTCCAGGTGGCTGACTTGGCCGTGCTGGACTGCTGGAAAGTGACCTCGAAGTGGTGGGGTCCGGGATAGTCGGTGTTGGAGGGGATGACAGGCGCGGGCGACATGGTGTCGAAGGTGGAGCTGGGCTGCGCGTAGGGTGAGTGGGTGGGCACGCTGGCGGCGTGCTCCGGGGTGTACGGGCTGGCCGAGGCCGCGCGGCTGCTCATCTGGTCCATGGTGCTGCTCAGCAAATTGAACTGGGCCTGGCGCGGGAAAGGGGAGGAGGGAGGGGAAACACACACAGTCAGTCGTCCTGTCCCATCTAGGAGGTGTCCTGTTACAGGAGCCTTAAAGGGCCAGCGGCTCCAGTCATCCCAAATATTTCCCCGGGTCTCTCCCCCATCCCAACAGGCCACTACTTGCGTTGGGATAAACTGACATATTCACCTCGCCCTCCCCTCCATCAGCCTCCCGGTGCCAGGGTTTCTGGGGATCCACCCAGCCGTTGATGAGGCGGAATAGACTCTCTGCACACCTGGAGGGGAGGCGTTGGGTGGGGGAGGCTCCCAGGCCCTGATGCCCACACGGGCTTCGCTGCACGCTCTGGGCAGCATCGGGGTCTGGACCTCACAGCTCAAAGTGGGGAGATCCAGCCCCAGGGAGCCAGGCAGCGGGTGAGGTGGGCCAGGCACAAGTGGGCCCTGAGTGCAGGGTGCGCACACCTGGGCTTGGGTGCGTGGGTGCCCCTGAGGTGCTGGAGACCAGATTCGGGCCCCCACTAGGCCTGGCCCTCTAGGTGGTGGGATAGGGTGGGGGCTGCTGTTCAATGGCTGAGCCCTGTTTTCCCAGGTGGGCGGCCTCGTCTCCCGGTGAACGGCCTCACCCACACTGGAAAGGCCGCTCTGCGCTCAGGGGCCGGCGAAGCCCCCCGCCTGCTGCCCCCTGGCCCGGGGTTCTCTCGCTGGGCCCCTACCCGCAGCTCCCCCGCCAGGACCACACACCAAGGAACGGGAACCCCTGTGAGTGCGTCCCCTGCGCCACCCTCTGTGGGCCGCCGGGACCCCAGCACGGATCAGCCTCTGCCAGGGGCTTAAGGGAGGCCCCAGCTGAGGGAGGGGGTGCTGGCCCGGCCTCGGTGTCTCAGATCCAGGGCAGGGCAGACCTCACTTGGTGGGCCACCGAGGAAGACTCCCCTTCCAAACCCAGAGGTGGGTACTGGAGGAACACTGCAGACGCATAAACAGCTTTCCCGTGACCCCCGAGGCTCAACGCAAACAAACTCCTTTACCCCTCTCCCCCGGCCTACGATGGGCACCGTGACTGTCCCCATTTTACAGATGAGGAACCTGAGCTATGGGGCTGGAGACACGATTGGCCCCAGGCATCCAGCAGCCCCAGCCGATGGCACAAAGGTCACCAGCAACCAGCAAGGTGCAGGCTGAGACCCCCAGACCGTGAACTGGGACTGCAGAGCAGGAAGGGGCAGAGCCAGGCGTAGGCGGGCGGCAGGGGGTCCTTCTGCCCTGTGCCCCTCTTTAGAGAAGCTGTGGCGTGCTGTGAGCGCACTCCCCCCTCCCACCAGCCTGCCCCCTCCAAGCCAAAAAATAAAAGGTGCATCCCCCGCACACGAGGGTTTAGGGGCCTGGCCGGGACTCCCAAGCTCAGCCCCTTCCTGTACCTCAGCCTTCTCCATCAGAGCCGTTAGGTTTAGTGACCCAGAGGCCCTCGGCTCTGCAGGTCCTAGGACACACATCCACTGAGGTCCCTGATGAGGGCCATAGCCCCCGGCCCCTCCAGCATCCGATGGAGAAGGATACCGGGCAAGTCCAGAGTTTGCGTTCTCTCTGAGTCCTCTACTGAGTCCTCCACTGAGTGCTGTCCAACGTGGAGGCAGCTCAGCCTGGGATGCTGGAGGGGCAGGAGACAGGGGATTGGTGCTCACCAGAGCCATCACCACTGTTCCCAGGGCCACCAAAGGCCAGGCAGGCACTTTCCCTGGGTGCTCCAGCCCAGGACAGCTAACAGCCCCCAGTAGGCCTGAGCCACCAGGTCCGACCCGTGTCCTAGCTCCAATGCAAGGGTCTTGGCACGAGGCCTCGGCTGAAGCTGCCATCATCTGGCACCATTAAGCTGGCTGTGAGCTGTCAACCTGGGGAGCCCACCCACCAATGGAACGGGGACCCCTGCAGCACGGGCCCTGCCCACCTCTCTGGCACCAGCGCAGCCTCCTTCCTGGTCTGTCGCACCCCCCACAGCCTTCCTAACTTCCTGCACCACAGGCCCTTCCCGGGAGCCCAGGGTGCACTGAATGGCCAATGGATAAAGAAACTGTGTGTCTGGACAGTGGCCTCTTCCTCGGCCATAAAGACAGAAGGAAGCTCCCACACGCTGCCACGTGGACGAGCCATGGAAACATGGTGTCAGGTTAAAACCATCACAGGGGGACGCCTGTAATCCCAGCACTCTGGGGACCGAGGTGGGAGGATCTCCTGAGCCTAGGAGTCTGAGGCTGCAGAGAGCCAAGCCCAGGAGTCTGAGGCTGCAGAGAGCCAAGATCACGCCACTGCCCTCCAGCCTGGGAGACAGGGCAAGACTTTGTCTCAAAAAACAAAACATAATATCCCAGGCAAGGGTGACCCTCACCTCTCCCGGCTCCTGGGCTATTGTGAGGGGGTCTGGGGAAGCAGCCACCGCCCTGCTCAGAGAACGGTGTAGAAAGGCCACTCCTGCTCCTCCTGCTGTCTGGCTTGGGGAACCTGCCACCCTGGGCACCAGCGAGCTGCCAGTAGGCTCCCGGCAGAGAGGATGGACCCCTGCCTCAGCCCCACACACGGGAGGTTGGGTGATGGTGGGGGTGACACAGGGCAGTGCCAAGCTCTGGCTGCACAGCACAGGCCCCGCCCCAGAGTCCCCAGTTCCCAGACTCCTCACCAAGGCCCAAGAGGTCTCCGAGGTGTCCGAGACCTGCTCCTGACCACAGGCCCAGGCCCTGCCTGGAAGCTGCACACGAATTCGTGGTCTGCACACGAATCCTCACCAGCCCTGTCTGGGCTCTCAGAGGTCACTGTTCTGAGGGGTCAGCCCTGGCCACACTGGCAGGAGCAGCCCCCAGGCCTCGGGTGTTCTCTCGTCACCCAGTTTGAGCATCTTAACAGCCACTCTCTGAAAGGCCAGGCTCACATGTCCCCCAAGGCTTCTGTCTCCCCTACTTGAGCGTGAACCCACGAGGACCCTGGATACGGTGGCCACTGGCCACACAGGGTTGGGGTGTGTGAAATGTGGATGGAGCCGAGTGCAGTGTGTGAGCGCACCCCGATTCCAAGGGCTCAGGGCCACGGAAAGAACGGAAAACTCCTCACTCACTATTTCCTATTGATTACAAGCTGAAACCATCACAGTTAGGGGTGAATACAGGAAATAATTAAATGACTTCTGTCAGTTCCTTTCCATCTTTTTGAATGCGGCTACTAGAAAACGCAGAATTACACACGTGGCTCAGAGCCAACACCGTCAATCAGTGCTCCATTAGAGCGGCTGCTTGAGAGGCTCGCTGAACAAGTGAGCTGGTAGAACAAACGAACGAACGCAGGACGGCTCCCCCAGTCCAGCTGCCCAGAAGTGAGTACGGGACATGAGCCGGCCCCTCCCACCACTGGGTACCGGGTGCCAGCCTGCCCACCGCCCCCATGGTGCCCGCTCTCTTCCACGCAACCAGCGGCGGCCTTCCTGGAAGGGTCTTTCCTGTTTTGGGCCCTGGGATGGCCTCAGGGATGCAGGACTTCCCCACTCCTGACTCATGTGAGTCCCCTGGGCAAGAACATCCTGGGACTCAAGTGCTGCCCAGCTGAGCCTTCTCAGGTGAGGAAGGCAGGCAAGGGCAGGCCCCAGGGTCCCCCCAACTGCCGACTCCCATTCCTGCTCCATCCCTGAGAACAGGACAGCCAGTGGGGCAAAGAGCCCGCGCCTCCCTTGTTTGGGAGAAGCAGGACGCAGACCCACGGCAACGTGGTTCATATTTTAACTTGTCCACATTCTTGAATGATCTGAGGAAGGTGCCAAGGAATTAGTCATTGAGGCAAGAGGAGAAGAGCTGATAGGATCTCTGCACCCAGCACAGCCCAGCGGGAGTGAGCCGGGCCCTTGCAGCAGGCAGCCCCACGCGGGAATTCTAATTAGTGGATAAGTGTCCGGACAGCAGGCCTGAAGCCCTCTCGGCGCCGTTCTCTGGCCGGGAGCCCCAGGCAGGCTCCCTTAGCAGGGCTTCTCCAGGCAGCGCCCCGATATCGGTCTCTCCCTCTGGTCCTCTCTGATCCTCAGGCTCAGTGACACCGGCGGGGGCCTCTGAAGCCCCCTCCTCCCCAGGGTTACTGGGCCTGTCCTCGTGCCCAGGGGACACTGTCCTCTCCTCCTGCTTCCAGTGGACCTCTCTCCCTGCACGCTGGCCCTGCCTGTGGTCACCGCCCCTGTCGCGTCCCCAGTGGGTGGCAGAGGCTTTGCAGCTGCAGCTTTGAGTGCAGCTGGGAACGCAGCGTCTGGGGAGTGTGGGTGGCTTTCTGGGTCACTGACCTCCCCCTTAGGCCTCCCCAGGCGTCCTCCACAGGCCCCTCCACCTGGCTCGGAGGATTCTGGTTTTCCCTTTTGCTTCCTGCCTGGCAGCAAGGAGCTTTGCCTGGGGCCTGGCTCCTGCCCGGGGTCAAGCTGCTGAAACAGGCAACCCTGACCCTAACACAGGCCTGCACGGGAGCCCAGGGTCTCCCAAAACCAGAGGGCCCCCGGAAACCGCAGGGAGGAACTCGGGTAAAACCAGGACTTTTTTGGTTTGTTTTGCTTTCAACAAGAGCTCCCAAGATAGTGGGCTAATTAGGACACGCCCGGCCCGCGGCGGCCACAAGTGCCTACATGTGTGTGCAGGGCTCCTGGGCCTGACCCAAGGAGTGCGCGGGAGCCAGGGAGCCAGCGGGTGGCCTTCCCGCCTGCCTCCAGGCCGCGGACGCACCAGACCCTGCTGGGGCCCCAGGGCCTTGTTGCAGGGCAGGAGTGCTCTGCCAGGGCAAATCCGGCAGCCCCCACTCACCCACCTAGGGGACCTCGTCTCTCCTCCCTGCAGATGGGCTGGGGACCTCCCTGGGTGCACCTGCGCTTGAGATGAGCTCTGGGCTGGGGGCTGGGGGCCGGGGCCGGGGCGTGGGCAGCAGGCAGTGGTAAACGGAGCTGCTATATAGCCTTGCCAGTCACAGGCATCAACACAGTTCCCAGACCTCACTGGTTTGACCCACCCATGCCCCTGGGGTGGCAGCAGGCTGGTGACCTTGCTCCAAAATGAGGCATCAGAGAATGAGGCCACCCAGTAGCTGGGCCCCCTCCAGGAGGAATGTGGAGGGTCCCGCCTGCCCCCTGGCCTGCCTGTCTGAGAGCAGAGAGGAGCAGTGTGGGGGAGGCCAGAGGTCAGCCCAGCCCTGAAGCCCCGTCCCGCTGGCTGGACACCCCAATCCAAGCCCCGGTACCTACCGTCAGCCACGCTGGGGATAGTGATGGCTGAAGTCTGGAGGTTATCACAAGGTGGGCAGGAAGTGGTGGCCAGGGCTGCCCATCCCAGAACAGCAGGTTCTTCTGGGTCTGCTGATGCCCCCGTGCCACCACCCTGGGAGCCAGGCTTCTCTGTCCATCCAGGAGAGGGGCAGGAGAGACCTCCCAGGGACCCAAGGGGGCCAAGCAGGGCTCTGAGGTCAGGAGTCCCGGGGCCAAGTCTCAGCTCCACCTGTGTGACCTGGCCCATCACTCCACCTCCCTAGGACTTCGTTTTCTCATCTGCAAAGTGGGGATGAAATCAATGTGTACTGGCCAGGCGCAGTAGCTCATGCCTATCATCCCAGCACTTTGGAAGGCCAAAGTGGGCGGATCACCTGAGGTCAGGAGTTTGAGACTGGCCTGGCCAACATGGTGAAACCCTGTTTCTACTAAAAACACAAAAAAAATTTAGCTGGGCATGGTGGTGTGTGCCTGTAATCCCAGCTACTTGGGAGGATGAGCAAGGAGAATTGCTTGAACCTGGGAGGCGGAGGTTGCAGTGAGCCGAGATCATGCCACTGCACTCCAGCCTGGGTGACAGAGCAAGACTCTGTCTTGAAAAAAAACCAAGAAGAAATCAACATGGACTTCGTAGGATGGTTGTGGGAATCAAGAGGGTCCAGAAATACAGTAACCTGAGATTTTTCATCAGAAGTGACTCTCACGCGGGAGGCCTCCTGGAACCAGCGTCCAGGAAGCTCCCGTGCACGAGGCCTGACCTTCACGCCTTGGCACAAAAATCCAGCTAGAAGGAACTGCAGTTGGGCAGGCTCCGCTGAGGAACAGCAACGGGAATCCAGATTCACTACTCAGAGGACAGTCGCTAAGCCCTGGGCACAGGGACGGATGGGGAAGAGCAGGTGCTCTCAGGGGTCAGGGTCTCTCCTGTTCCCTGAGGTGTTCGGGCAGCCAGCACCAAGAGGATGCCCAGAAACTCTTGGTTGGATGAAACAAACCCTGAAATCCACACGGGCCGTGCAACTGGGGAAGTGGCCATGGTGTGCTACTGCCTGCCATGTCAGCCAGAGCCCCAAGCCCAGACAGTGCCCAGGGTCCAGGCTGCCTTCCCCAGAATGTGGAGGGTGGGGACAGCCCCTTGAAAGACTCATTGTCCTCACCGGCCAGGAGCTGGAGGGGAGCTGGGCCCCATCGTCACCCTCCCGCCCCATGGGTTCCATCCTATTTCAGATTAAGTTGGATTTTGTGGTTTTGTTAAAAGATTCCCATTGCACCTGTTGACTGTTTAAAATGTGTAAACCGTCTCAAGTGATTTTTTTTTTTTTTTTTTTTTTTTTTTTGAGACAAGTCTCACTGTCACCAGGCTGGGAGTGGGAAGTATGGTGTAATCTGCAGCTCACTGCAACCTCCACCCTCCTGGATTCAAGAGATTATCTTGCCTCAGCCTCCCCAGTGGCTGGGATCCACAGGTATTAATTTTTTGTATTTTTAGTAGAGGCAGGTTTCACCATGTGTGGCAGGCTGGTTCCCGACTTCCCTGATCTCAAGTGATCTGCCCACCTCAGCCTTCCAAAGTGCTGGGATTACAGGCGTGGGGCACTTGAGTGATTTTATTTACATGTAGATGGGAAATACATTTTTTTCAAGTTTGTGTCCCTGTTCTCCCCCTAGTCCGCTCCTCTCGCTTCCCGGTATCTACAGCGCCTTTTATCAGGGCCCAGGATATTAAGACAGAATGCAAAGCAAGGGCATGGGCGGTCACGGCTGTGCCATGGGATGACAAAGGACAGATGTGGTACTGTCCAGAATGGAACGTATTTTTTAGTCGAAATGATAACAGAGAAATCTGCCAGCAAAATTCACAATGACTCTGGCCACGTCTCCAAAGGCCATGATTTCAGCTGACTCCTCTGGCGGAGATGTGGGGCGAAGGCACCTCCAACCTGGTCCCTGCACTGGGTCCAGCAGGGGTGGTGGGGAGGGCGGGGCACAAATGCTCATTCGGAAACCGTTGTCTCTGCCACAAGTGCAGAGGCATGAAAGATAGAGCTCCTGCCCCTCACACAATAACAGCTTCCTGAGGGATCCCATCCTATGGGGGAGCCGAGGCCAGGTCAGCTGCCAAGGATGGGGCCGCTTCCTGGGGCCCTGGGCTTGGCAGGAATCAGGAGACTGGGACCTGAGCCCACGGTCTGGCCATGCAGTCTCGCTTCTCTGGAAATGGAGATTCCTCTGATCCTAATCAGTTAGGATCGCAGTCAGAGAGGGAGGCACGTGGAAAAGCATAGTAGGGACGTCAGCTGAAAACCTGACACCCCGCTGGCCCCTGCCCACCTCCACCTCTGCCTCCCTCACTCCTGTCACCTCTCTAGCTCCTGCACCAGCGCGAGCATCCCTGCTCCCCGCCCGGCATTTATCCCGCACACTCTTGGTCCGTTCTGTTCAACCGGGACGGGAGCTCCAGACAGGGCAGAGACATGCTCTGCTTCATCCGCCACTGGCAGCCACAGCGTGGTGCATGGTGGGCCCGCAACAGACATTTCCAGAAGGCAGTATGTTTGAGGGCTGGAGTCTGGCATCGGGGTCTGCCTGGAGTCTCCTGAGGGGTCAGCTGGCCTCCCTCTGGCCTCCTGGCCTTCTCCCTCCAGCCTGGACGGGGCTCTGAGCTGTGACCCCAGCCCCTGTAGAACAAGGAGGTCCGTGTCCCCGCTCCCTGGAGAATATTGAGACCAGACTGTTGTGGTTTTTAGAGAGTATGCAGCTCCTCAAACTCCCTGATCTCTCGCGGGCATGTCTGAACTTGGGCCCCAACCTCGCCCAGGGGTGAGTGACTGACAAGCAGCCCGGGCTTCGGAGGGAGAGAGCCCATCCCACCGAGGCAAGACCTCCATCCTGCCAGTACTTCCCACAGCATCTCCCGGAGCCCGTGATTAAACGGATGGAAATGCCAACAAGATTCGACATGCGCCTGGGGGGAAGCCTCCCTCTCCTGACAGTGCACACAGCACCCTCTGCTCTCACCCGGGGCTGAGGGAAGGCCTTGCCCAATCCCGTGCCAGGGCCATGTGGAACTTTCCACACCTCACACCGGAGAAACGCGCCCCCAGAAGCCCCGCACGGCTGCCCAGACGTGTGTCTGCAGGACTGCGAGGCCCAGGGCCACCGCTGCTATCCTGCCTGCACCTGCCTGCAGCGGTGGAGCCCGTCTGCAGCACCCACTCTGTGTTTAGCGCCACACGCGGGCCTTGCAGACGCGTCTCCCTCCACACCCCCAGGTGACTTCAGATGACTCCAGGGTAGCCTGGTGCCCCCTGGGCCTCCAGGGACCCACATTTGAGCTGCCCACTGCGGCCTGGTGCAAGGGCCTCGCCCCATCCTCTCCTCAACCCTCACTGCCTTCCACCTGCTAACCGCCCTGGAGTCCCCTCATGGTGCCTCCACCTCCTCCCCCAGACCCTTCTCCACACCCCTCAGCTTCTGCCCCCTGCCTCCCAGATCCCGCTCAGAGCCCACCTCCCCTGAGAAGCCTCCTCCAGAGGCCTAGCCCAGCAGCCCCTCCCTTCCAGGTCGCAGCGAGGGGCAGCCTGGACCCTGAGTGTCTGTGGGAGGCCACAGTGGGGTATGCAGGCCACACCCCCTCAAGGCCCTGTGCTGCTGCCTGTGCGAGGCAGGTGGCCCACAGGATGCACAGACTTTATTTAACCACCTGAACGGGCTGGTCCAGGGCCTCCCACCCAGAGTGCTGAGTGCTGGGAAGACAAGGGGGAAGGTACAGCTCACACAGGCTTCTCTCCCCTCTCCAAACCCTGCTGCCAGCACCCCGGAGCCCAACCCAGGTGTCAGCCCTGACATCCTATGTCCTTGAACACACGCCCCTGCCCGTCCACCTGTCCATCCATCCAACCATCCTGCAGATGTGAATCAGGCCCCACCTGTAACAGCCTCCTGCCGTGCTGGAGACGCTGACAGGTGCTTAGCAGGGCTTCCTGGACCCCTCCCAGCACATATTAGTGGCTGAGCCGAGAATTTGAATTGTGACAAGTACAGTGCAGGGCGCAGGGAGGGGAGGCAGTTACAGGGCACAGTGCAGGGCACGGGGAAGGGGGGGCAGTTACGGGGCGCAGTGCAGGGCGCGGGGAGGGGGGGCAGTTACGGGGCGCAGTGCAGGGCGCGGGGAGGGGGGGCAGTTACGGGGCGCAGTGCAGGGCACAGGGAAGGAGAGGCAGTTACGGGGCATGCCACCTGCGATGGCCCTAGGTGACAAGGGGACATTGGAGCAGGAGCCCAAGGGTGGAGAAGACAGTCCAGGACGGCTGTGGGGGGCCATCGAGGCAGAGGGCAGAGGCCCCGGAGCCAGAGAGACAGCAGCATGCTTGCTCAGGAGTCTCCCAGCCCTGCTCTGCCTGTCCCCTCCCCAGTTAGTGGGCTCAGGAGTGACAGATGGTCCCACCCAGTGTGCTGGCCTCGGTCAGTTCCCACAAAGGCAAGTCAGCTCTTCACACCCATTTCCTAGGCTTGACATCCTGACACCCTCGCAGGTGCAGGGAGACGGCAGCTGACACGAGACGCGGCCCCGGCCCTCCATGCTGACGACAATAAATAAACCAGGCGGCGAACGTGCAGGGGCTCAGGATCAAAAGTGGTCTCGGAAACAGAGCTGGCCACAGGGGCCAGGGCTGGCATCCAGGCAAGGACGGGCTCAGGAAAAGGTGAAGGCGGCCCTGCAGGAAGGGAAAGATCTGCCCCAGGTACTGAGCGGGCCTGGGAGTGTTTTCAGGCTGGGGACCAGCAGGGCAGAGAGCCTGCAGCCAGAGGAAGGGCCGAGGGCCCGTGCAGGGAGAGACGGAGCCCTGGGGGACAGCGGGAGAGGCGGTCGGAACTGAGCAGAGACGTGCGGGTCTGCAAAGGGCTCCCTCTGGCTCTGGTGTTGAGAACACAGGGCGGGCATCAGCAAAGGCAGCAACTGTGAGATGTGTCTGAGCAGTGGGTGTGAGGTGGGCTGCGGGTGCGCGGTGGGCCGCGGGTGCGAGGTGGGGTGCGCGGTGGGCCGCGCAGGGGCCCCGGCTACGTTTGCAGGCAGGATTCACAGGACCTCAGGTGCGTCGAGAGTGCCTCCAGGGCTCTGGCCTGAGCAAAGGGGAGAGTGGATTTCCAGCTAGCTGAGGTGCGGCACCGTCCCCCATCAGGGGAAGATAAGGAGTTCAGTTTGGGTCTAGCAAGTTGAGGTCCAACTAGGCTGGTGATTGTGGGGAGGCCCAATGGGAGACAGAACGAGCGAGACAGAAATAGCAGCTGGAGGGGGGTGGCAGGGGGGCCGGAGGCAGGCGTGCACTAGGCACAGCTGGCAGGTGAGCGGGGTGGCTCCTCTGATCCCTGGATCTCCAGCTAGGACAACTGGTCCCTCCCCTGGCCCCAGGTGGCCCGAGCCCCACCACTGCTTGGGGTCTTCCAGGACACAAGTCCTGGAGAGGATGCTGGGGCTCCCTGGGCCATGCTCAGCCCTCTCTTGGGAGGACGCGGGAGGCTGCTGAGGCTGCACTCAGCGATCCCATGAGCCGTTCCCAGCTGGGCCCTGCCCTCTCCAACCATGGGAACTCAGCAGCCTCTTGGTTGCCAAGCCCCAGTCCCTTTTCTGTTCTCCCAGCCGGCCCCTTGTGCCTGGTCTCTCCTGGCCTTCCAGGCTGCCCCTCCGCATCTCCCCCTTCCGCTTGGTGTCTCAGATGTCGGAGTGCCCAGTGCTCGGCTCCAGCCGCTGTCTCTCCCTGCCTCCGTGCAGATCCCCCAGAGCCCTGACTGTAAGCACCCATGCCCAGGACTCCCTGGAGGTCATCTCCACAGCCTGCCTGCCCACAACAGCAACTGAGTGTACACGTGGCCGCTCCTGCAAGTGTGGCCCCAACTCCTTACCCACCTCCCATCTGGACCCTGCCAGCCTTTCCTGCCTTGGGGAGCAGCAGAGCCCCCCGCAAGGCTGCAAACAGAACCTCAGCATCTTTCTGGAATCCTCCCCTGTTCTTCCTCTAAGGTCACCTTCAAACACGACCCTACACCTGACCACCACCCACCACCTCCTCTGACGCACACAGGTCTGAGCCACCAGGTGGTCACACTTCTCAGGCCCCAGGACCACTGGATACCCCTCCCTCATGGGGCTTTGGGAACTGCTCGCTCGTTGTCCTCCTCCTTGCATGCAGCTCTTTCTCAGCTGTGCAATGGCTGCTGGGCGTCTCCAGCACAGCCAAGGCCACGGCCACGGCCATGGCCACAGTCAACGGCCGACTACGGCGTTTTCACCCCTGCTCTGCTGCGGTTCTGCCCATCTCAGGGCAGAAAACTTGGGGTCCCCCCACCCCTCCCCTCATATCCAGCCCACCAGCAAATCTTGCCCAGAATCCCACAGCGTTGCACCCCCTGGCCAGTGGGCTGCCCCCTCCTCTGGATGGCCCCAGCTTGTGAGCGGCTCCTGGCCTCGGCCCTGCCCCCCTGTGGTCTATCCCCAGCACTGCAGCCGGGGGCCCTCCCAGAACGTCTGCCAGCTGCATCCCTCGACTCCATAGCCCCACGTACACAGTAGGCGCCTAGTAACTGCAGCTTGCCGCACTGATTGGCTTCCCCTGGCCCCAGGGCCCTGTCCTGGAGGCCTGTCCTGCCCAGAGGCTTCACTTTCTGCAGGAACAGAGCGGGCACCGGCTCCATGGGGCACACAGGGGGTCCAAAGCTCTGGACCTGTCCATGCTGCTCCTTGGCACAGGGGTGGCCACGTTCCTGCAATGGATGGATGCCCGCCATGCGGAGGGGCAGGGTGAGAACAGGCCAAGCCCAAGGGTGGACAGCCCAGGCGCTGCAGCGAGGCAGGCTGGAGCCCCTCCATACAGAGGGTGCTGGAGAGCCAGGGGTGTCTCCCATCACCCTGGCTAACCTCCTGAGACCCTAGAGCAGAAGAACAGCGGCCCCAGGTGGAAGTGGGCGGCAAGGGGCCATGAGCTGGAAATCTGGGAAGTCAGGGAGACTCCCAGGTGTGGGTGGACAGCGCCCAGCTCCGACGTCTCCAGCGCTCAGCCTCCTCTAGAGGGGCCCCACGCGTCCAGCTCCTTCCTTGCTACAGGCAGGAGAAGTGGGCAACGTCTCTGTGTCCACCTCAGGGTTGGGCATTGATCAACCCCAGTGTGTTGGAGCTGCAGACTCAGAACGTGGCCTTGTTTGGCCAGAGCCACCATGGGATTATCCAGTCCCCCATGCGGAAGGACGGTGTGGAAAGCAAGTGAAGAGCATGGCTGGGATTGAGGGAGGAGGGGCTGAGGCTGCATGACTGCGATTGCGGAGGAGGGGCTGAGGTTGCATGGCTGGGATTGCAGGAGGAGGGGCTGAGGTTGCATGGCTGGGATTGCAGGAGGAGGGGAGGGGTTGCATGGCTGGGATTGCGGAGGAGGGGCTGAGGCTGCATGGCTGGGATCATGGAGGGCTGAGGCCGCATGGCTGGACTGTGGAGGCCGAGGCCGC
The DNA here is from genome assembly GCF_008728515.1 of Papio anubis. Classification (NCBI taxonomy): domain Eukaryota; kingdom Metazoa; phylum Chordata; class Mammalia; order Primates; family Cercopithecidae; genus Papio; species Papio anubis. The sequence continues at coordinate 2,652,634 of NC_044976.1, read as the reverse complement.
ATGGCTGGACTGTGGGAGGAGGGACAATGGCTGGGATCAGGGAGGGGGCTGGAGGCTGCATGGCTGGACAGGCAGGGCTGGAGGCTGGGACAGGAGGGGGGCTGGAGGCTGCATGGCTGGGATTGTGGCAGGAGGCATGGAAGGACAGGGCCATGAATGGAGGGGCTGGAGGCCAAGGAATGGAGGAAGGAAGGACAGGGAGGGATGGAAGGACAGGAGGGGACCGGAGGCCGGATGGAGGCTGAGGCCGAAGGAAGGACAGTGGCAGGAGGGGCTGAGGCCGTACTGCTGGGACTGGGTGGTGAGGAGGCCGGAGGGGCTGCATGGCTGGGACAAGAGGGAGTGAGGGCTGAGGCTGCATGGCTGGGATTGCAGGAGGAGGGGCTGAGGTTGCATGGCTGGGATTGAGGGAGGAGGGGCTGAGGCTGCATGGCTGGGATTGCAGGAGGAGGGGGCTGAGGCTGCATTGCTGGGATTGCAGGAGGAGGGGCTGAGGCTGCATGGCTGGGATTGTGGGAGGAGGGGCTGAGGCTGCATGGCTGGGATTGTGGGAGGAGGGCGGAGGCATGACTGGGATTGCAGGAGGAGAGGCTGAGGCTGCATGGCTGGGATTGCGGGGGGAGGGGCTGAGGCTGCAGCTCTCCAGGCCAGGCCTCCCTGCGTCCCCATCTGCAGCAAGTAACCAGTGGCTCCCATTGGTCCCCACAGCCGAGCGGCTACGGTCAAGTCTGTCTCAGTCACAGAGGAGACTGAGGCTCAGAGAGAAGTGTCACTGTCCAAAGCCTCAGCTTGCAGGTGCCAGGGAGACAGACTCCGAGCCCACACCTGGAATCCTGTGCCAGGTTGGGGCAACTGGTGGGCCCAGTTGAGGGCTCAGACAGTGTCCTGCAACCCAGACGCCTCTTCCCAGGGCCAGGCTGGCCCAGCGGGCTCCAGAGCAGCCGCTGTACTTCGATAGGAATGACCAGGGCCGCACAAAACCACCAATTCAATATAACTCTATCCGCTCACTTTGGGTTTAAAACCCTTTGGGCAGAATACCATTTTCTCTCTCAAAACATGTTCCTGCAGTACGATGAGGAATACTCTCTCTGGCACAGAAACAGGGAAACTGAGTCACCACCCAGCCCATTAGGATGGCCCCGCCTAGCCCGCCTCCCCCGAGAAGGAAGAGGTGTTGGAGACACGGCTGGCTCTGGGTACTGCCTCCACCTGCTCCTGGCACTCAGCCTCACACACAAAGGTGCCCAGTGGACACTTGCTGATGGGACAGATCAACAAATGAACAAACGAACCACAGTAATCCTCGGTCTAAAAAGAAACACAGTGATGGCACAGCTGGCCATTGCTAACGCCCAGGGCACCGGGCAGCAGCAGCCGAGTGGACACCAGCAGCTCCTGCAGGCAGAGAAGATCTGCAGGCCAGGGCAGCAGGGCTCCACCTCCCCACCCCTCCTGGGAATGGAGTCTGCGTGGCCACATACTCAACCTTGGTGGAGTCCCCCAGAGAGCGAGTCACATGGCGACATCTGCTCCATTCAAGGGAAAAGATTGTACCAGAGTCCCCCCAGGTCCCCAGGCTTCTCGGCTGGCCAGGCAGTGACACTGGCCTCTCCACCCGAGGCTTCTGGCTCCACTTTGGGTTCCAGGCAGTCCAGCAGCCAGGAGACAGCCCCTCCCAGCTCACACACCTCCTGAATCAAGAGTCTGGGGTATAAGTCTGCCCCCCCAGGAGCCCCAGGCCTCTGTGTGTTTCTAATAGCAATGTGTTGGTGGATACACGTATCAGTGAACAAGTGGGTGACAGCCAGACAAGGGAGAGAGGGACACCCCATGCCCGATGTAGCCGCTGCCGGCTCTGGGCTGCAGTCCCAGCACTGGGTTTCAGATAAAAAGATCACACAGGCAGGTGGAGAGGCCATGGTGCCACCAGACTCACGTGCATGGAGCCAGCATCCGGGCATGCTGTGGAGCTGGGTCACCCACACCCTCACCCACCCTCTGGGCCACACACACACTGCCTCTCTTCTCAAAGCCTTGCCTGGGAACACACAGCCACAGGCACGAACATACATGTACCCATCACAACACACACACAGAAACACATGAGCACCTACCCACCTAAATCACACAATCACCCCTGCAGTACCAATCCGCACACACGAACACACACCACAACACATATGCAAACATGTGTATGCACACACACACCCCAGCCTGTACACACACCCATAACACACACACATCTGCACGTATCCTCACCTGCGTATTGCATGCACATCCACACTGAGACACACACATGCATGCACACCAATACCCACCTGCCACATGCACACTGATGTGCACACTGGTGTGCACACTCACACACATCGCTGTCACACACACCCTGATCACACTGCCTGGAGCCCATGGCTCCAAAGGCCTCTGTCCCTAGATCTTTGTGCCTCTGCATCCCGGTGCCAGCAGAGCTTGGGGGCACTTGGACTCTGCCTGCCTGCCCGCTGTTCCCCGCCCATGGCTGAGTTTCCCATGTGGCAGAGGTCCCCACGGCCCCAGCTGTCTGCTTCCCTGGGAGGAGGAGCGGCCCTGCATGGAGCAGCTGTACCCAGCCTTCCACCTTCTCAATTAGCAGCTGGTGCCTGCCTGGCACCAGGGACCTGGCAAGTCTAGAAGTGAGGCCAGGTCCCCAGGGCTCAGGCTGCAGGGGCCAACCACAAGCTGCAGGCCCTTCCCTCCCCTCTGCCAGGCCAGCTGCCCACTGCACGGGGGACGGCACATGAGAGGCCTCGAGCCCAGTTTGCCACAGGTCCTGGCCCTGGAGCTCAGACCCAGGCGGAGAAGAGCCCGTGAGGCTGACAAGAAGCCCCGTCTGCCACTGCTGTCAAATGAGCACATTCCCAGGTGAGGGCGGGGTCAGCCTCACACCCAAGCCCAGGAGAAAGGTGACTTCCAGGGCGCACTGAGCTCCTGGCGGCCGCGGCAGAGCAGCGCACCTCGGAAGCTCTGAGCCTGGACCAAAGCCAAGGAGCATCAGAGACCCCCAAGCACAAGGCAGAAGCAACAGCAGCCCCATCGGCACAGACCCGGCCTCCTCTCCCTGGCTGCGGGTCCCTGCCCAGCAGGTGGGCACAGGCTGTTGGAGCCCGAATCTGCCCTGCCTCCATGCCCGGGACCTGCCTCTAGCCCCTCAACGCCTCCCTTCCTACCTCTGCTCACCCCAACTGGCAGCAGATGCTGGGCCAGGAAGTCAGGCAGAAGGATGCCCCTCTGAACCCTCCACCGCAGTAAAATCCCCTGCAAAGTCCCCGAAGAGGTCCTGTGAAGGGCGCGTCACACCTACCGTGGCGAGGTGCCGTGCGGGGTCACCGACGTACAGCATGGTAGGCGCCGGGGGGTCTGCACACGCCGGGGAACTGGTGTCCCGCGGGATGAGGCATGGGTCTGGGCGGCCCGAGGGGAAGGGTCAGGGTCGTGGCCGCCCGGCAGCGTGGACCGAGGGGGAGAGACTGGGCAGCTAGGGAGGAGGGAGCCGAGGATGCTCGGGAACATGCGGGCCGTTTGTTGGCATTTTCGCTTTTCCCATCTCCTCAGTTCTGTCAACTGGCTGAATCCAACAACAAAACCCGCGGCCCACCCCTTTATTCCTCGTGAGTATTCATCCAAGTCCGGGGCAGGCCTCAGCTTGCCCAGTGATGTGTTGGACCGCACCAAGGAGGCTGCGCGGGGAGGGCGAGGACGCCGGTCAGCGCCGGCTCCATAATTAAACCCACCAGGGCTCCTTCCGAGATGCTGCCTGCCTGGGGAAGGCTCGGGGGGCCCCAGGCCCTCACCCAGCAAAGCAGCCTCTGTTCCCAGGCATGAGGGCTGAGCCCTGGCCCTGGAGATCATGGTAGGCAAGGCTGGGCCACCCCAAGGGGGAGAGATGGTGGCGCCTCCCTTGGTGACCCAGGTGGGGCGCATCTTCCCCCTGCGTGGGGAACTTGGTGGTCCGCCGGGACCAGTCCAAGGCCTGCATGGAGAGGAGGGGCTCTCAGGAGGCTGCAACCCTAGACCCCCGAGGGAGACAGGTGACGGGAGTGAGCAGCCCTTGTGGGGCCTGCCTTCCACCGCCTGCCCAAAGCAGGGGTGAGTCTAAGAGCCCAGAGCCGTGTGTTTGGAGCCCACCCTGGCACTGGTCAAGCCCCTAGGAAACAGGGACAAGCCACTGCTGCCAAAGAAAAGCCCGGTTGTGGGGCCCACTGCAGGCGTGGACGGCCTTGGCACAGCCAGTGAGGTGCAGTGGCTCTGCAGTGGTGCCCCACACCCGACTAGTGGGGCCTTTAAGGTGACTGCCACTCCCTGTCAGGCTGTCTGAATTTCCATTGTATTTCAGCTGTCTTTGGTACAAAGTTGCCCCTGGCAGAGGGGCCCGAGTCCCCCGGGAAGCAGGCAGGGCATCCATGCCCAGACAAACCCGGGGAATAGGGCCTGCGGACCCGCACTTCCAGTCCCCAGGGCGCCATGGCGCCTACGAGGGCTGAGAAATCCATGCGGAGACCCTTTCCTTCCAACCTTTTCCTGCCAAATTCCCAAACCACCTGCCTCCTTTCTCTTGTCTCCATCTCCCCAGCTTCCTTCCTCCCTGTCGTCCCCACCGAGAGCCACAGGGGCCTCCATCGCTCCCCACCCCCACCTCTAGGAGACCGGAGAGAGCTGGAGGAGGGCAGGGGAGGCTTGGACTGCAGCTGCCTGAGGAGCCCCGAGGACCCGCCCTGCCCCACCAGCAGGCCGGGCTGAGGATGAAAGGACGATTCCGGGTACTGTGCCCCAAGGGGCTGGGGCCTGGAGAGCCCAGCAGCGGGCGAGTCTTGGATGCCCACCTCTTCCTGTGGCTGAGGATCTCAGCCCCCAACAGGCAAGGCGGCGGCACTCAGGAGGACAGAACTGAGAAAAAGACAGTTTTGTTTGGTAGACCAGGTTCAGGAAGGGCGTCTCTGGGAAGGCCCCTGCAGGGGATCGGCTGGGGCCCAGACTGGAGGTTCTGGGGAAAGCAGCAGCCTCCTTGCAGGAGAGCCCAGGGCGAGCCCCTGGAGACTCCTGCTGGGATGGGAGATGCCCTGGGGGTGGGGGTATCTTCTGCTTCTGAGCCTGGGACCCTTCTTGGGTTCGGGGTGGGCTCCCCAGGGATGGAGAGACACTCAGAGCCGGGCGGAGGCGGGGCCTGGGTTCCGCTCCCCACCCCCACGGGGCACATTCCCAGCCTCTGCAGGCAGTGCCCTCACCTGCCAAAGGGAACGATGGATTGAAAAGGAGACTCAGGCCAGTCCCGTGCGCAGGACCAGACGGACGGTTTTATAAACAGGCAAATGGAGAGCGCCGAGGGGAAGGACGTGAGGAGGGAAGACGGCCTGGCTGCCTTCAGCAGGAGCCCCACCCATGCCCAGGGCACCGTGCCTGAGACCCCGCATCTCTCCACCCTCACCATCTGGGCTGCAGGGGTCACAGCGCGGCTGAGCTACGTGTTTGCAACTCGAAAGCACCCAAAACCACTGGCCTCTGCCCCCGAGGAGCACCCAGCTTTCTGCAAATGTTCCCAAAGCCCAGCCTTGCAGAGGACAGGGACAGGGGACCTGGGGCCACCCTCCCTTGGCTTGGCCCTTAGTGCCTCCTCTAGGTTCCCTCCCAGCTGGGTCCTCCATTCCGCTTTCATTCTGCTTCTGACTCACTAGGGTTTCCGCGGGACCCTGGGCGGCAGGACAGGTGGGGAACCACGCTGCCGCAGCCCACGGTACTCTCCAGGCACCGCATCTGTGCCAGGAGGGATAGGGGGACTTTGTTTTCTGGTGCCTGCGATGTGTCAGTTCAAGGCCAAACTCGTAGAACAGGGTCCCCTGGGCAGCTGGCTTCATCCCACCCACGGAAGAGGCCGCAGAAGCTGCCAGGCTCTGAGACCCCGGTGTGGGTGGAGCTCACTTCTTCGCAGCCCCAAAGTGCTTTGTCACGAAAGCTCACCGAAGGAAAGGCCGCGTGGGGGCTCTCTGTGAGGGGGTAATGGGTGGGCTGGGGTCTCAGAGCTGACCATGGCGAGCTGAGCCCCCTCCCTACTCCCACGCCTGACCCCACCCTTCCTCCGGCTACAGATCCCCCTTGGAAGGGAGGGGTGTCCTTCTCCCTCTGTCCGCCTGCCCCTTCCTGGGGGCCACATGCACACAGGGCCCGCACCCTTCCTTCTTCTGGGCATGGGGGGAATGCCTCTCCCTAAAGTCACCAAGGCCTATCTGGGGTGACCTCTGGGGTCTCAAGCCCCCAAGTGTCCGAAGGGTCTGACCCCAGGCGTCTGTCCTACCGCTGGTTCCCAGGGCCCCCGGGGTACATCGGCCCGCCTTCTGCCCCACCAGCTGTAGACCCTGCTCTGTGGCCCACCTGCCCACAACAGCTGTCACCAGGGAAAGGCGCCAGGAGAGGCGGGAAGGGGCGGGGGAGGGGCCAGGCCTGGAGGAGGCTCTAGGGAGGAGAGGGGAGGGGAGGGGAGCAGAGTGAAGGGGGGGAGGGAGGAGACACCTGCCTCCCTCCTCTTTTCTCCCCTCCTGTGTCCTCCCTCCTTGCGAAGCATCCTGAGAGCTAGCAGGGGCCACAGGTCTCTCATTGCCCTGCGCTGGTTTTGTCTGAGGGGACGCTGGCGCTCAGAGGGGCAGGGATTCGCCCCCAAGCCCAGGCCCAGCACTGCAGAGACTCCTCGGGTGGGTCCGGGTGAGGATTAGGACCCTCGTCCCCACAGTCACGCCCACACTGCCTCCTCCCACCCTGTGAGCACACGAGAGAGCTTTATCCTCTGCAGCTCTTCCCAGACGGTGTGGGGGTGGCCAGGGGAGGCCCCACCCACGTGGCATCCAGAACCCCATCAAGCCTTCCTCACTCAGGGAACCAGCTGGGGCACTGAGAGGGCAGGGGCTGGGCCAGTTTTAGCTGTGGCTCCTCGGCTCACCCTCCCCAGCCCACGGGGAGGCCAGGGCCACCGGCTTCCCCCTGCTCTCCTCTTGCAGAAGGGGGACTTGTTTTAGAGTGAGGTCCCTGTGAGCCACGTAGGGTCTTCAGGGACAGCCAGAGCCTAAGGCACGGGGCAGCTCAGGCAGGAACCGTGCCGGGCAAGGGCAGTAGGCCCTGGTCCCAGATCCTATCCTAGGCCCTTCTGGCTCTGCTGTTCTGGTCTCCGAGGGAGTAGCTTTCTTAAACACAGGGCCTCCCCTGCCCTCACCCTCACACCTAGCGTTTGTCACATGCTCCCGATGGGCCCGGCACCACTGGACATCCTCAAACCTCAGTGGGTGACTTGGAGCCTCTCAGTAGCGCCATTTGTAGACAGGAAACTGAGGCCCAGAGGACTACATAATTCTTTAAGGGTTGCCCAGCTCAGAAGGGAAGGGGTGGGTCCTGAGCTCAGCGAATCTGGCCTCGGAGCCCCCAGTCACACCCACCTCAGTCTGCTGGACTTTCTGGGCCGTCCCAGTCAGATGGCCACAGTGACCACGGGGTCTGCTTCCTGCTGTGGCCACACACAGCTCACAGTCTCCCCAGTAAGTCTGTGGCCTGGGACTCCTCTAAGGCCCACTGAGGGTTCGACTGCTCTTGTCCACGCCCCACTCTCCTGAACTGCCTAAACTCAGCCTCCTCTGCAGGGGCCAGTGTGGCAGGAGGGTTGTCCAAGGCCCACAGGGTTGGGCAGAGCCAGCATCCAGCACCTGGCACCCCAGAGGCTATGCCACACCTCCCAAAGGGCTCTCTGTTCTGGGCTTCTACTGAGAGAAGAGAGATAGACCCTCTCATATTGTTTTACACTCAGTAAAAAAAAAGAAAAGCGAAACTAAAGTCAGGTAGCCCGGCGCCTAGGACAGACCCGAAACCAAAGAACCAGACCGGAAACCAGGCCTGGGCCTGCCTGACCTAAGCCTGGTAGTTAAAATTCGACCCCTGACCTAGCAACTGATATTATCTACAGATTATAGAAAGACATTGTAAAACTTCCCAGTCTGTTCTGTTTCACTCTGACCACCGGTGCATGCAGCCCCTGTCACGTACTCACTGCTTGCTCCATCGATCACAACCCTCTCACGCACACCCCCTCAGAGTTGTGAGCTCTTAAAAGGGACAGAAATTGCTCCCTCGAGGAGCTCGGCTCTTGAGACAGGAGTCCTGCTGAGGCTCCCAGTTGAATAAACCTCTTCCTTCTTTAACTCGGTGTCTGACGAGTTTTGTCTGTGGCTTGTCCTGCTACATTTCTTGGTTCCCTGACTGGGAAGTGAGGTGATTGGCGGATGGTCGAGGCAGCTCCTTCGGCAGCTTAAGTCTGCCCTGTGGAACATCCCTGCAGGGGACTCCGACCAGCCCGAGCAACAGATCCTAAGCGTGCTCCCAGGTAGGCATTTGCCCTGGTGGGACACCTCCCCAGAGCAGTGTGTGGCAGGCCGCCATGGAGGATCAACGCAGTGGCTGAACACCGGGAAAGAACTGGTACTTGGAATCTGGACATCTGAAATATGGTAAGGCTAGTCTTGAGAAGTTGCCCACTCCATTTGAGTGGAAGCGTGGCCTGATCACCCACGGCATGCCTTTATCGGCACTTTGGTTTTGGTTTTGACTTGGTTTGAATTGCTTGACAGGACTGGTCTTAGGAACTTGCCTACTCCATTTGAGTGGAAGCGTGGCCTGATCGCCCATGGTGTGCCTGTACCAGCACTTTGGTTTTTTTTTTTTTTTTTTTTTTTTTTTGAGACGGCGTCTGGCTCTGTCGCCCAGGCTGGAGTGCAGTGGCCTGATCTCAGCTCACTGCAAGCTCCGCCTCCCGGGTTTACGCCATTCTCCTGCCTCAGCCTCCCGTGTAGCTGGGACTACAGGCGCCCGCCACCTCGCCCGGCTATTTTTTTGTATTTTTTAGTAGAGACGGGGTTTCACCGTGTTAGCCAGGATGGTCTCGATCTGCTGACCTCGTGATCCGCCCGTCTCGGCCTCCCAAAGTGCTGGGATTACAGGCTTGAGCCACCGTGCCCGGCCTGGTTTTTGTTTTTGACTTGACTTGGATTGTTTGATGCTTTGGTTTTGGTTTTGACCTGGCTTGGATTTCTGGATATTCTGATTTTGGTTTTGATTTTGGTTTAGTATAAACTGCAAAAGTGTGCATGTGCCCTTTTTACCTGTTCCTTGTTTTGCAGGGTGTGTGTGGTGTGAGCGTGGTGTGAGCATGGTGTTTTGTCTTGAAGAAGCATGGGTCAGGCACAAATAAGCCCACCCTACTAGGAACTATGTTGAAAAATTTCAAAAACTGATTTAAGAGACTATGGAGTACTATGACACCAAGAAAACTTAAAACTTTGTGTAAGATAGACTGGCCAGCATTAGAGGTAGGTTGGTCATTAGAAGGAAACCTGGACAGGTCCCTTGTTTCAAAGGTATGGCACAAGGTAATCTGCAAGCCAGGGCATCCACACCAGCTCCTGTATATAGACACTTGGTTACAGCTGATTTTCGCCCCCAACACACAGTGGTTGAGAGAACAGCAGCATAAGCAGCTGCCAAAGGCAAGGAAAGACCAGCAGAGAGAGAGAAAAGAAAGAGACAGAGAGAAAAAAAGGCAAAGAGAAAAAGAAAGAGACAGAGAGGAAGAGACAGACAAAGAAGGAGTCAGGAGGGAGAGAGAGAGAAAGAGAGAGGCAGAGAGAGAGAGAGGAAGAGACAGAGGCAAAAGGGAAGTCAAAGAGAGAGACGAAGTCAAAGAGGAAAAAGAAGAAAGAGATATACAAGTAGTGAAGAAAAAAAAAGTCATCTATACCAGTTCTAAGTTAATTTGGACAAAACAAGGTCTTACTAATAGCAAAGGATAATTAAAATCCCAAACTTACAAGGTTTTCAACAAAAGTAAAGTTTGCTAAAAGTTAACAGTGTAACATGTATTATAGTAACTTCTATTTTTGTGGCCTTAGACAGTCTAGTCCACAGACATAAAAAAAAGTTCGCTTTGGAAAAGAATGGTTATTGTCTTCGGAAAAAAAGGGGGGGGGGTGGAACTTATATAAAAAGAGTGTTATATGGTAAATTCTTGCCCTGAAATAAATTAACTGGTTGTTTAAAGAAAGAAATGTTTGTAATAAGTCAGAAAGTTAAGGCATGTCGAAAAATTGCCTGTAAAAGTCGTGAAACAAAAACAAAAGTTATAAAAAAAGTGTGTTAAAAAAGAATTTATGCAAGAAATGTTGTATAATTTAAAAGTAACTAGGCCTCCTGAATGTAAAACTTAAAAAAAAAAAAAACAGTTTATGTGCAAGATATATAAGAAAAGTAAAATATACCTTTGGTAAGAATTATAAGGAGGCATAAGAATATAAATTTTTACCTACATTGAAAGGTTAAAAATATGTATATTTTGTTTTAAAGGTTTAATCAAGTTTTAAAATGTTAATTGGAAAGAAAATTATGTGTGTAAACATTGGCTAAAATTAAAGAGATATCATCCAGTTTTTCTGTAAACTGGACATTAAAATAAAAGCATAGCAGATTTTTCTTAAAGCACCAACCTGCTCTTTAGCAAAAATTATAAAAGGGTAAAAAGAGTCTATAAAATCTTACCTTATGGTCAGACATTAAAAATTAGATAAATATGTCTAAAAGGTTTAATTAAAATTAAGTTTAACATTAATAACACACTAATATAAAGATAAAATTTAACTTATCTGGTATAAAAATCAAACAAAAAGCATTATTAAATATAAAATAGTGTTTAGCTTTCTTTGGTCTAAAAATTAATAAAAATAGGTGCTAAAGGAGATTTCTCAGTAAAAAGGCACTAAGGACTATAAAGTCCACTGCCAAGGTCCCCACATTTAAAACAAAAAGTCAATTTCTTAGAAATTATATACTTGGTTTATCTTCCACTTTCCTTTCCCTCAAAACTAAAAGTCTTTTAGCACATGTACCACCCCTAGAATTTCCGGTAAACCAGCATGAGCCTGAAGATCATATTCTCATTGAAAGGTAGAAGAAAAACTCCAGCCAGCCTGGGAAGGACCCTACCTTGTGCTGTTAACCACCAAGACTGCTGTTCGTACAGCACAAAAGGATGGACTCATCACACCCGAGTCGAGAAAGCGCCACCCCCTCCAGAGTCGTGGGCCATAGTCCCGGGGAAAACCCTACCAAACTAAAGCTAAGAAAAATCTAACTCTTTTCATCTGTTCTATTACTCTTTCTTCTTTTCTTGTTCTATTGCTGACCATCTAGTTATTAATATAACCATGTCAACTTCACCTCAAACTATTGCATTTAATGCTTGCCTTGTTATACCCTGTGAGGACTTGACATGTCAAAAACAGTTTTCCACTTCAGAAAAGTACTTCTGTCCCTCCTGACTCTCTTCAGACTGGGCATTAGTAAACTGGGACCATTTAATCCAGGGAGATTTTGATAAAGACCCCAGTGCCAACCAGGAGTCTTGCCCCTCGATGTAGAGCTTTCATGCCATAGTTGGTACAACATGCCATAGGTGCCCCAACTGTTTTTTGTAATTTCCTAAAACCATACATTCATTTACTACTAGAAGTTAAAGACTTAAAACAAACTTTAGCAACAAAGACAGGATACCAAGATGCAAATGCCTGGTTAAAATGGATCAAATATTCCATCTGCACGTTAAACAAAAGCAATTGTTATGCTTGTGCATATGGCAGGCCAGAGGCCCAGACTGTCCCCTTTTCACTAAGGTGGTCCTTCAGTTGACCAGGTGTAGGCTGCATGGTAGCTCTTTTCCAGGATTCTACAGCCTGGAGTAATAAGTCATGCCAAGCTCTCTCTGCTATATCCCGAAGTCCAGCACCCTGCAGGTCAGTCCCCGAAGGCCATCCAGCCTCCGTCTCCCAACGCTAAATTCACTTCATGTCTCTCACAACAGGGAGGAGACTTAGCACTCCTTGGAGACCTGAAAGGATGTAGTGAGCTTAAGAATTTTCAAGAGCTTATCAATCAGTCAGCAAGGGTGCATCCCCGAGCAGATGTGTGGTGGTATTGTGGTGGACCTTTACTGGGCACTCTGCCGACTAACTAGAGTGGCACTTGTGCTTTAGTCCATTTGGCTATCCCTTTCACCCTGGCATTTCATCAACCAGAGGGAGAAAAAAATAAGACATTGTAAAGCGAGAGAAGCCCCTTATGGGTCTTTCAACTCTCACATCTATTTAGATGCAACTGGAGCCCCGCAAGGAACACCAGATCATTTTAAAGCTTGAAATCAAATAGCTACAGATTTAAGTCAATATTTTAGTGGGTGACAGTTAATAAAAATGTAGATTTGATAAACTACATCTATTACAATCAACAGCAACCAGCTTTTCATGAGTTAAAGAAAAACTCATGTTGGCCCCAGCCCTGGGGTTACCTGACCTGACAAAACCCTTTACACCCTATGTGTCAGGAAAAAAAAAAAAAAATGGCACTTGGAGTTTTAACCCAGACTGTAGGGCCCTGGCCAAGGCCAGTGGCCTATCTCTCAAAACAACTAGATGGGGTTTCCAAAGGCTGGCCCCCATGTCTAAAGACCCTGGCAGCAACGGCCCTGTTAGCACAAGAAGCAGATAAGCTAACTCTTGGGCAAAACCTAAACATAAAGTGCCCCCATGTTGTGGTGACTTTAATAAATACCAAAGGACACCATTAGCTAACGAATGCTAGACTAACTAGATACCAAAGCTTGCTCTGTGAAAATCCCTGCATAACCATTGAAGTTTACAACATTCTAAACCACGCCACCTTGCTCCCGATATCAGAGAGCCCAGTTAAACATAACTATGTAGAGGTGTTGGACTCAGTTTAAACTATTGCCCCCAACCTCCGAGACCATCCTGAAACATCAGTAGACTGGGAGCTGTACGTGGATACAAGCAGCTTCTCCAACTCCTGCAAAGTGACTCTGAAGAAGACGACAAGCCCTGCCCCAGTCACACCCGGAAGCTGACTGTTCCACGCACGGCTGAAGCATGAGGAAACTCATTGCGGGACTCGTTTTCCTTAAAATTTGGACTTGTAGAGTAAGGACTTCAACTGACCTTCCTCAGACAGAGGGCTGCTCGCAGTGTATACATCAAGTCACTGAAGTAGGACAAAAAGTTGCGATGGTCCTATTATTTTATGGTCATTATAAGTGTACTGGAACTCTAAAAAGAACTTGTTTGTATAATGTTATTCTATACAAGGTATGTAGCCCAGGAAATGACCAACCCGATGTGTGTTATGCCCCATCTGAGTCTCCCATGATCACAGTTTTTAAAATAAGATTAAGAACTGAAGACTGGTGGGGCCTCATGAATGATACGATTAAAGCGTTAGCCAAAACAAAACAAAAAAAGTAGGTGCCCAAACAAGTCACCTTAAAATTTGATGCCTGTGCTGTCATTAATAATAATAAATTAAAAGTAGGATGTGGTTCTCTTAATTAAAAAAGAGACTATAGGGCAAAAATAAGTACATTTATCATGAATTAAGACTACGTGAAAATAAATGTAGATACTGGTCTTGTGTCATTTAGGCTACTTGAATGAAAAAAGAAAGAAAAAATCCTGTCCACCTTCAGCAAGGGAAAAGTGGCCCTTCTTATACCAGTGGTCCAGGTAACACCTCAGAACTAGTAATAACCAACCCCCTTAATCCTCGCTAGAAAAAAGAGAACGTATAACCCTAAAACCTGATGGAGCTGGACTAGGTCTTCAGGTAAACATCGTGGTTTGAGAAAACGTTTACAAACACTCTCCTGAACCAGAATATCAAACCTTCTATGATGAATTGAATGTGCCAGTACCAGAAATTCCAGGAAAAACAAGAAATTTGTTTCTGCAATTAGCCGAGCACATAACCCAGTACTCAATGTCACTGCATGTTACGTATCAGCACAAGTGTACTATATGAATCAGTATCGATCTGCACATTATCAATATTGCACAGGAAGACAAAAGTAGCGAAAATAAGAGTGAGAACTCCCACTGATAAAAAGTGAGAGTCTCAAAGGGGGGAAATGAAGGAAGAGAGACAGACCCTCTCATATTGTTTTATACTCAGAAAAAAAAAAAAAAAGAAAGAAAAGCGAAACTAAAGGCAGGTAGCCCAGCGCTTAGGAACCAGACCCAAAACCTGGCCTGGAGTCCTGCCGATGCTCCCGGCCAAATAAACCTCTTCCTTCTTTAACTTGGTGTCTGAGGAGTTTTGTCTGCAGCTCGTCCTGCTACACTACCCCGTCACCCCAACTTCACCAGCAAGGACATGGAGGCTCAGAGAATTGTGGGAGCTTGAAACCACCCATTCTGCCTGTCTCCCACAGCTGTTAAGCAGGTGGCTAAGGCATCCCTCAGACACCCTGTGTACAGTGGGAACCAATCCGCCCACTCGTGATACAGGGAGACCCGCGTCCCCCAGATGCAGAAGGCACACCCCACTGCAGAGGACAGGTGTTCCGCACTCAAGCACTGTGCCTGCCCGAGCTGAGGCCCCTTTGCTGGATGAGTCCCAGACCCGCCCCTGAGTATGGGAGCGGCCAGATGCCACCAATACCCAGGGACAAGTGGCCAGAGGGAGCCGCCAGGGGCAGGTGGGGGCGGGTGCACATGCAGCCACTTCCACAAGCAGGCCCCCCACCTGAGCCACGAACTCAGGACTGTCGGAAGCCCCAGAAACATCCAGCACTAGAACCATCTGTCTGACCCCGGGCTGGGCCTGTGTGGTGTTTCTTGTTCAAGGTCACCAGCCTCGTGGTGGGGCTAGAACTGGGCCCCTGAGCTGCAGATGGCAGTTTTCTGGGGGGCACTCAGAGTCCCACATGCCTGCATCCACACTGAGCCAAGTCCAGGTTCCTGGCCCTGGCAGCACAGCAGCTTCCCTGAGCTCCCGGGCTGAACTTTAAAACAACGCCTCCCAGTTCAGCTCCAGCCCCACTCTGGGATCCCTGGACTCAGCGGGCCAGGGGCCATTCTTAGGGCAGCTAAGCCCTGGGCTCTATGCCAGGCTGCCCAAGCCGGCCAGTTGGCACCCCTTGGAGTCACCCTGGTCTTTGCACCTGGTGCTCCCATGGGGGTCAGGGGTAGGGGACAGCATGCTCTTGGCCCAGCAGCTGCTGTCGTGAGGGGGCTGGGCGCTGGGGTCAGAATGAGGCTTGGCTCTCCCCACGCAGGCCTGGGCCAGTCTTTGTTCCAGGGAATCCCCCATCTCCGTGAGCCGAGCTGTGCACCTAGGAATTTCATACGTGGCTTTGGGAGGAGGCGTGTCACTGCCTGACAGATCCGGCCACCTTGCTGTTTGTGGAGATTCGAGGCCCACCGTCACCCCGTGGCTGGGGAGTAGCACGTTCCAGCAGGCGGGGGCTCGGACCAGATCCTGATGTGGAGCTCAGAGAACCCTCTGGCGCTGTGGGGGGACAAGCATTTCGCACCCACAGGAATGCAGAACTGCTCCTTCTGCCTCCCTGAGCCCAGGTCCTCCTCCTGACGCAGGGCGGGTCTGTGCCATCTTAGGGGCCTTCTGCCCTCTGCAGGGGGAGTGGGGGCTGAGCAACCTGGGGTCAGGAGGCTTCCGGAACTCAGGGGACAATCTTATGGGTCTTCCTCCCTCCCTCCCTGGGATCCAGCGGCCAGTTCCTGCCCCTCCCCAGATTGGAGGACACGGATGTCCAGAAGGGGACCTGGAGGGGGTGGGGTCAGGACCCTTGTCCCCAGAGAGCAGCTGACAGAATTGTTCCAAAGGGAGAGAGGGGGGAGGTCACAGTCTCACTTTCTTGCACTACCCAGCCCCATCCCCAGCCCACCCTTTCCCAGCATCTGCCTCAGTTTCCTCGCCTGTAACATGGAACTAGACACGTGCGGAACACTGTCGAGCATTTCCACTGGGACGGTCTCCTGAGCAGGGGTGGGAGGGCAGGGGCGGGTGGTCTAACCCTCAGATCCAGGCTGAGCAGGGGTGGGAGGGCAGGGGCGGGCAGTCGAACCCTCAGATCCAGGCTGAGCAGGGGTGGGAGGGCAGGGGCGGGTGGTCGAACCCTCAGATCCAGGCTGAGGGGCTCCTCGGAGGAATGGACCCCCCTGGCGCTGTCGCCTTCCAGAAGCCCCCCACCCTGGGGCTGCTGCTGCCCAAGGAGGTGACTTCTCTGGCCCCACATGGCTCTGTGCCAGCCCAGCATCCGCGATGGAGACGGAACGGGCAATATGGCACCTCCGCCTCCCCGACCCCACTACACTCTGCTCCTTCCGACTGGAGCCCCACGGCCCCCACTCCCTCCAGTGCTCAGGGTGGCCTGTGCCTCAGACAGTCATGCGCAGGGGCAAGGGAGGGGCTCCAGCTCCTGGAATGGGGACTTGAGGGAGGAGGAGGGTCAGGCTGGGTGCCCTCAGGCCCCTAGAGGACCAGCACTGCCTCCCTCCCTCAGGGCTGCTGAGCGTAAGTGAGGGAGGACCGACCCTGCCCCAGAGGCGCTGTTCTGGGTGCGTGTGTCTCCCTGTAGTTCACGTAGTTCGGGCTGTTTTTCCCCGTAGCCGCGCACAACTTCCCCACCTAGGAATCCCTGGGCGGGGCCGAGCAGCCGACGAGTCCAGCGGGGCAGGCCCGGGGTCGGAATCTTTGCCCTCTCCTTGTGTGTGGTGCCCACCTGCCATCCACCTCCTGGCAGAGTCGATGCCTTGCTACGGGCGGCCGGAGAGATAGGCAGGAGCGTGGCTCCCACCAGCTCCCACAGCCTGGCCTTTTCCCCCAGAGAAGCAGCCAATGGGGCAGGGCTTGAGACTCCCAGGAATGGGGGAGCCTGCCAAGATGGGGTGCCGGAGGCCTCACTGACCCTGTCTGCCCCCTATCCAGTCCTCTTCGACTGGAAACAGCACCTCCATCTTCCTTTGGGGATTCCTGTGTGGGGAGGCTCGCCCCACTCCATTCCATCCTCACCCTGTTCCAGGGATGGTGGAGCCCAGGCCAATCAGAGGCACAGAGCTGGCTCAGAGATGGGCCCCTGACCACATTCAGATCAACGAGAGGCAGGACTGCTAGACTATGGGAAAAGAGGGATCTCCTCTCCACAGGGATAGGGCATGCTGGGGCAGCCTGGTCCTCTTCACCATGAGTGGAGAGGCTGCCTAAAAACAAAGCCACTGCAGGGGAAAGCAGGCCAAGAGACTGCGAGAGGCAGCTGTGAAGCACCTGGACCCAATCGTGCCCGAAGTCCTTTTTATACCTGGATCCAGCTGTAGAAGCCCTTCTTACACCTGGACCCAACCATGTCCAAAGCCCTTCCTACACCTGGATCTAGCCGTGCCTGAAGCCCTTCCTACACCTGGATCCAGCCATGCCTGAATCCATTCCTATCTCTGGATTGACAGTTACATGAGCGGGTACATTTTCTCCTTTGCAATTTGAAGTGTACTGAGTAACGCACAGGGGAAGCTGTACAACCAAGAGGCTATCTCCTGGTTCTGCCAGGCTCCCAAGACAGGACAGGCCACATTTTCTGCCCCTACTCCAGTCCTCTACAGAGGGCAGTCCCCCACTCACCATGACAGATGTGGTCATGCCCTCTAGGTGGAAGACGTCCATGCTGGAATCCGTGCCGCCCACCACCTCATTATTCCCCCGGCTTGACTGGGGAAGGTCGAAGTAGGTGCTGTCTGGTTCCCTGGGGCAGGGAGAGGAAAATAGAAGCTGTCAGTCCCCAGTCTGGGCGTCACCCCCATACCTCCCAGGCCCAGAGCTCAAGGATAGCCCGAGACTCCTGGTGAGGCCTATGTCTCCTGCCCTTCCCACTCCCTCTCATGCCATCTCTGTCCTCCACCTGCTCCTCCAGGGCTGCTGTGAGTGCCAGAGAGGCAGAGCCAGTCATGGCCTCTGTTATTCTGGGCCTCTGCTGGCCATGGGTCCTTTCCAAACCTGGGAAAAGAGTCTGAATTTTGGTCCTGTGTCCCCAGGGAAGGCCTAGGGCAGTGGTCTCCCTTCCCTGCCCCTCTGACCCAGCCCTGTCCCCAAGTTGATGAGGGTGGCCAAGGTTAGCTGAAGACCAGTGTGGAGCTACCTCTTCTGCTCTGGTCCAGTCAGCCCAGTGAGGGTGTTCAAGGCTAGCCCAGAATCCCAGAGAAGGTTGCCAAGGTTAGCTCAGAGTCCCAGTGAGGGTGGCTGGGGCTAGCCCAGAGTCCTCCCGGGGCCACCCCTCCTGCTCTGGCCCAGTTAGCCCAGCGAGGGTGGCTGAGGCTAGCCCAGAGTGCCTCCCAGGGGAGCCCCCAGGTCTGGCCAGCCGAGCGCACTCACAGAGAGCTCCAGAGGTGCTCAAACGTGGTGCCCCCATCGGGGGAGGTGGTGGTGGACTGGGCCATCTTCCTCACACCGGCCTCCGAGGGCAGCTCGCTCTGCAGGAAGGAAAGAGTGACACCTGAGCGCCCTGGGAACTTGTGCTCTGTCCTCCTGTGACAGCCTCGGCGGGGGCGAGGGTGGGGTGGGCAGCAGGAAGGTGGGCCTGCTTGGGACATCCCTCGAGCACTGGCAGGTGCCCCCGCCTCACCCTCCCTGTGCCCTCTCCACTGTCATTTCGTCCATCCCGCTCCCTGCGGCTGGAAACCAAGGGCCAGGTGGGCAGCTCTGCCTTGGAGGTGGCGGGCCTGGATCAGACCTATCCGCGGGGGCGCCCTGGGCAGGCAGGTGCTTCTCAGAGCCGCCACCTCGGAAGAGGGGGTGACAGCAGCACCCACTCCTGGGGCTGCCTTGAGGGCCTTCGGGAGAGCAGACTCTTTGAGATGCTTGGGCTGGGACAAGCGTGTGAGGCCTGTGGTCTGTTACGATCCACTGTGTCTAGGTTTGGCCTGGAGGATGCAGCCAGGTTTGGGGTCTCCCTGATGCCTGGGACCTGGAGGTGGTTCAGGTTCCAATCGCCCCATCTGGGGAACAGCGTGTGCGAGGGATGCCCTGGAGGCTGCAGCCGAGCCCCAGGCCAGAGCTTTGCTGTGCCAACTGCTGGGGGACACAGACGTCCCCTCACCTTCTGAGCCAGGGCTCCTCCCTGCACCCCAGCCCCACAGGGAAGGCTGGCCAGGCTGGGAACGAGAGGCTGCCCTGTCCTGGAGCCAGCCATTGCCTGGGTGGTCACGCCTTGAGAAGGAGACACCCAGGGAATGGGGAGCCCTGACCCGGCGCCCATCCGCTGGTCTTCATCTCCACCATTGCTCCCTGAGAGCCCCTGTGTCCAGCTCCCAGTGGCCCTGGACACCCATGAGGAGGTAGCAGTGTCCAGGTGGGGCACAGCTGGGGTCCCTTTTCTATGCTGAGGGGGAGGGGACAGGGAAACCCTAGCCCGCCCTGCCCACAGCCCCCAGCCCTGACTGAGGTGACCTCTCCCCTGGGCCAGCCTCCTAGGTTCTCGGTGAGGTGCCATGGGACAGGCTTGGCCACTGCCCTGCAGTGCTCAGGCAGGCAGGCCTGGACCTGCCCACGGCCAGCAGGGGTGCAGGCCATGGCCTGGAACCTGTCGCTTTTGTCCTTCCCCAGGCAGGCGGGAGCTGATAGAAGCCCGTGGCACGCTCCTGGGCCACCACATGCCAGGCCCTGGAGAAATGGCACGGGCCAGGCTGGGGTGTGGCCAGTGAGCCATGATGGCCTGGGACAAGCAGCTTAGAGGGTGCTGGCCCACGCCACCTCCCCCCAGGTGAGCGTGACCACTCCACCCACTTTTCAGGAGCCCCAAGGCTCAGAGGGGTTAAGTGACTTGCCTAAGGTCACACAGTTGGTGGTGAATGTCCCAGGGGCTCTTTCTCAGAATTGGAAGTTAATTTGGTTGCCCTGCCCCACCCCCCTTCACCATCACGTGGCCAGGCAGGTGTGCCCTTGCAGGCCTCCGATCCTGGGCTGGGCTGGGCTGTCTAACACCCCAGTGGAGCTGAGGGTGTGCATGGGGACTGCACCATCCTGTTCATTTAAAATGGGAGGACGTGACAGGAAGCAGAACCGCAGGCCCAGGTGAGGCTGGCACAGGGCCCCGGGGGAGGGCAGAACCTGCCCGTGCCCCATGGTGGGTCCGTTTGGGCTGAGCAGTATGAGTGGGGTAGCCTCTTGGTGCAGGTGTGTGGGCTAAGGCTGGGTGGAAACGAGTGAGGGGCCCCAGGCACGTGTCCCGAAGGACAGCAGCACTGCAGGGGCCGGACTGGGAGGAAAGAAATTCCCTCAGATCCAAGAGGACAAGCCTGGGAAGGTTTTGCCGCCAGAGGCCACTGGGTCGCATCCCCTTCATTTTGCAGATGGGCCACCTGAGCCCAGAGACGGAAATGGACTTGCCATGCACAGTAGGTGGGTGACAAAATCCCAGCTCCCTTCACAGCAGCACCATTCCCGGTAGCTGAACGGTGCACGTAGCCCAGATGCCCATCAGCAGAGGGCCGGCCACGTGAGCCATGGTGCCAGCAAACAATGGAACATTGAAAAGCAACAAAGCTCTGACATGCTACAGCGTGGGTGAGACCTGAAAACCTCATGCTCAGGATACACAACCTCATCTGTCAGCCTGTGAGCTGTCCCCTCCCAAAGGCTAAAGTGGGACAAAGACAGAGAGAGACAGAGACAGAGAGACAGAGAGACAGAGAGAAGCAAGGACAAAGAGAGACAGGAACTGGTCAGTGAAACATTATTCATGATCTTATGCCTGGGACATGGGCATTGGCTGCATTTTCAAGTCAGCATCATTTGAATTCCCACTGAAGCCATACCCTCTCTTCCCACTGAACCCTGAATGAGGAACAGTGACCCTTCTTGTTGGCACGTCCCTGCCTGCTGGAGACCCAGCTTCCACACCCCCGACCAGCATCCACTGTGCACTGCAGGACACCAGCTTGGCCTCTTGTCCCTGCCTGGGCAAGGGACAGAGGCCAGCGAGCGTGGTCATGGGTCCCCGGCCCCACCCACCCAGCCCTCCGGGCCCACAGGACAGGCCACCACCGGGAGCGTGTGGGGTGGGAAAGGGGCTTTCTCTGCACCACGAGTTGGGTCCCCAAACATCCCCCAGGCCTATCTGCCTGAGATGTGGGCAGTGGGCCTCCAGGTGCAGGCGTGTGGACCGGCCAGCAGCCCTGGGCAGATGCATCTTCCAGGACACCCCTCCCCACGGTGGGGCCAGGGCAGGGCCCAGGAATCTGCACTTTTAAGAAGCCCCCAGGGGAGTCATGAAGAGCCTGGGACAGGACCCCCGAGGAGGACACTGTCATGAAGGCCAGCCTTGCCACTGCCCAGGGTCCTGCTGCAGCCACTGGCCTCCCCCATGGGAGTCAGGTTCCTCATCAGTCAAAACCAGGACCCGGAAACCTGCCCAGACTTAAAGCACATGGAGGAACTGGAACCAGAAGCCACCAGATGCCTGATTCCCAACTTCCTGGGAAAACACCAACGCTGGTAGCATTGGCCCCAGGGCCCCACAGGAACACTGGTCACAGGCACAGGAGCCAGGCAGGGGCTCCCCCAGTCGGCCTCACACACGTGAGCTGGTGACCGGCTCTGTGGGCATCTGGGAGTACCGGGCACAGGGAACAGGAAGCGCTGTTGCGGGTGCAGGGAGGCTGCGTCCCTCTCTGCGCTGGGGGCAGGGGGAGTGTGTACCCTCTGCCCACAGCCGCCTTTCAGGCAAGGATCCCAGTGGCGAGAAAAATAAATCAATTCTAAAACAATGGCCTTTAAATTAAATCCGGTTTTCCTGACCATGTGCCTTTTAATTTGAAAATTCATTCACAAGGGGAACACAGTTCTGGGGCAAAATGGAAATTGCTTTTGAAAGATTGCCAATCATGTTAAAAATCATGTGTATCAATGGGGAAAAGACACCAATTTCATAAGATATCTTTAGGAAGTTTTATTGACATCGTAAAATGCAAATACATTATTGGAAGTGTAAGTTTTTCTTTTCTTTTTTTTTTTTTTTGAGACGGAGTCTCACTCTGTCACCCAGGCTGGAGTGCAGTGGCCGGATCTCAGCTCACTGCAAGCTCCGCCTCCCGGGTTCACGCCATTCTCCTGCCTCAGCCTCCCAAGTAACTGGAACTACAGGTGCCCGTCACCACGCCCGGCTAGTTTTTTGTATTTTTTAGTAGAGACGGGGTTTCACCGTGTTAGCCAGGATGGTCTCGATCTCCTGACCTCGTGATCCGCCCGTCTCGGCCTCCCAAAGTGCTGGGATTACAGGCTTGAGCCACCGCGCCCGGCCGGAAGTGTAAGTTTTTCTATGAAGATTTAGTCTAGGAGGAATGGGCTCGGTGGAGTGGTTCATAACTGTAATCCCAACACTTTAGGAGGCCAAGGAGGGAGGATCACTTGAGCCCAGGGGTTTGAGACCAGCCTAGGCAACACAGGGAGACCTCAGCTCTCCAAAAACTTTAAAAAAAAAAAAAAAAAAAAAGGCCAGGTGCAGTGGCTCACGCCTGTAATCCTAGCACTTTGGGAGGTCGAGTCGGGCGGATCACAAGGTCAGGAGATCAAGACCACCCACAAGCTAACAGTGAAACCCGTCTCTACTAAAATACAAAATTAGCCAGGCATGGTGGCCGGGCACAAGGAGTAGTCCAGCTACTCGGCAGGCTGAGACAGGGAAGAGTGAACCCGAGGCCCGGAGCTTACAGTGAGCGAGATCAGCCACTGCCTCCCAGCCACAAATGACAGAGGAGACTCCATCTCAAAAAAAATTAGCTGGGCATAATGGCGTGTGCCAGTGGTCCAAGCTACTCAGGGTGCTGAGGATGGAGAATCACTTGAGCCCAGGGGCTCAAGGCTGCAATGTGAAGCCATGATTGCACCCTGCACTCTAGTCACCAGACAGCAGCAAGTGGGCCCCAGCTCTAAAAAAAAAAGAAGGGAAGGAAGGAAGGAAATGAAATAAGTGAGTTCTCAGTTGTAACGGGGGCGTCCAGTGTGTATTCGCACAGGTCTTGTAGTGGAAGGCTTTTCCAGTTTAGAAATGTGTGGCCACAGCATTTGGGGGTAGCCACTGGGGAACTGCTGGCCGGCAACGCCCAGCCCCGGCACCATCAAGTCAGGGCACAGAACTGCAAAGGACAGTTGTGCTGGGCGTTCCTGGTCACGCTGTAGCCAGGCCATAGGCTGCGGGCACAGCCAGGAAGCAGGGCACCTTGTCCCTGCCCCAGCCCTACCCCAGTTTCCGTGAGGCCTCAGACAAGTCCCCTTCCCTTGCCAGGCTGGAAAGGTGACCAGCGTTCCAGGTCCTACAGTGACCACAGCAGTGGGAGCAGGACAAAGACCAGTCACCGAGGGCCCTCCAGCAAACCCAGACCTCAGCCTGCTTGGATCCTCAACTCTAGGGGCCGCTGCACCAGCTGCACCCCAGGGAGAGCCCCCTGCACCGGCTGCACCCCAGGGAGAGCCCTCACACACGTGTGAGTCTGAACAGGAAGAGGCTCACACCAGCACAGGTGGGCTGGTGAGCGGACTGTGTGGGCCAGAACACCAGCCTGCCCAAGCTCCCTGGGGCTGAAAAACAGGCTCTCTGCCGACTCCTTGGTTTGACTCAACCTAGGGGTTCTCACCAGGGACAACTCCACCCCAGGGGATGTTCCCATCTGGGGGCATTTTCAACAGGGTCAGAGGGTGCTGTGGAATCTAGTGTGTGAGACAGGGATGCTGCTCAGCAGCCTACGTTGCTTAGGGCAGCTGCCCACAGCAGAACGCACACCCAGGTGTCGGGGCCACGGTGGAGAGGGGGTGCTGTGCCATCGCTCCAAGCTGAGGCTGGCCGGGCACTTTGCAGGGCCCCAGGTTCACACAGCAACCCTGCCCCAGTCAGGGATGAGCAGGTGGAGGCCGGGAGGCCCAGTGGCTCGCGCAAAGCTACCAAGGGCTGAGGAGCTGGGACTCCAGCCAAGCCCGGGTCCTCTGATGGCCTGGCCCGCACCCAGATAGTCCCCCCTCTGCCTGTGGGAGGAGTCCATGGCATGAGGGCTCTCAGGCCCTCTCATCTCACCCTGCCCAACACCTCTGGCCTTGTCTTCCATAGCTTCCCATGAAAACCACAGCCCCCTGTCCCCATGCCCTGTCCCAAGCATTCCCTCCCTGTCCCCAAGCATCCCCTCCCTATCTCCCATTCCTCTGTCCTCTCCCTGCTCCCCGTCCCCATAGGTTCTTTCCCTGTCCCCTTTCCCTTTGTCCCCTAGCTCCCCATCCTCTGTCTCCGTCCCTCTGTCCCCTCCCCATCTCCTGTCCCTCTGTCCCTCCCTGTCCCTTGTCCCCATAGGTCCCTGCCCTATCCCCATGGGTTCCCTCCCTGTCCCTATCCCTTTGACCTCTCCTTCTCCCATCCTTCATCCCCTTCCTAGTTCCTGTTTCTGTGTCCCCTCCCTGTCCCCCATCCTCCTGTCCCCTCTGTCCCCCATCCTCTGTCCCTCCCCATCTCCTGTCCCTCTGTCCTCTCCCTATATCTTGTCCCCATGGGTCCCCTCCCCATTCCCTGTCCTCAGTCCCCACATGCCTGGCTATGTACTGTCTGTGTTCAGCCTTTGTCCACCACCTCCTCCCCACCCTGCCCATCTCACCCCTATCCCTCCAGGCCAGGCCAGGACCCGGCCTCCTCCAGGAACCCCGTCTCCGGTTGACAACCCATCCTCTCCCCTCACCACCTGACAGGAGGTGGGAGCACAGACACCTCCTGGGCCATGGGCCCACAGGTAAGGCCTAGTCGGTTCTCCCACCCCTTCCACCTCTGCCCAGGCCTAGGGCAGACAGGGCTCCACGACCACCTCAGATAAGTCAGGACACTCCACCCCGACTGAGCCCACTCTGGAAGAGGCACTCCCCATGGGGACACCCACTCCTGCCTGCAGGGGAACTGGCCGCAGGGCTGCTGTTACCCACCCACCCCTCAGTGGAGCTCTGAGCCCGAGCCATCCGCACTCAGCCTGGGCAGGAGCCGTCTGCCCCGTCTGGCCCGGCAATCCCGGACGCTGGCTCTTAAGGGGTATCACAGGAGGGGTGCAGGGTGTCCTCCTCCGTCCAGGGAAGAGGGAAAAGCCCCGAGGAGCTCCACCCGCTCCGGGCCACCCCTAAAGCAAACAGCTCAATGTGCTTCTGATTCCGGTGCTTCCCCATCCACCAATGATTTCACCTGTTATTTCAGCAAATCAATGGATTCCAATCTGAAGTGGCGAAGAAATCTGAGGCCACTGTGGGAGGAGACGGCCTCAATCCCCTTGTGCCCTTTACCCAGGGACTCAGGCAGAAGGTCCCAGGACCCAGAACCCAGAGAGCCCCCGCCTGGGCAGAGGGGTCGGGCGGTCAGCGCTGGCCCTGTGTGAGACAGCGGCTCTCCCAGGCAGCGGCCCCGCCGAATTCCTGCAGGGCATCATTAGAGTCCAGAGAGGGGCCTCACTCTCCCTTCCCACTACCCCGAGAAGAGGGGCCACTCTCACGTGGTGGGCTGGGGCCAAGGACAGGGGTCCCCCGGAGTGAGGGCCAGGAGGGCCTCCCTCTCACGGGCGAGGCCCTCTACCAGCATTGCCTGCCCCTCCCAACAGAGGCCAAGGACCATGTGGCCTCCCTCTGTCGGGAGCGGGTGGGATGGGGCCAGACCCTTCCGCCAGGGTTGCCAGGACGGCTTTGTCAGCAGGTCAGGGGCAGGGGTGAAGACCTGTCCGCAGGGCCTGGTGAGGAGGGTGCGGCTGAGAGCCCCCCTCACTGCTACAGATGGCATGCCTGCCACCCCACTCCCCTAGTCTGGGGGAGCCGAGCATGGGGATGAAAGACAAACACAGCCTCCCACGGTGGGGCGGGGCAGCGTGCACCGTGTGAAACACGCAGACAACTGGGAGTGCCTGAGCAAGCCGCCCTCTCCCTCCTGGGCCGTGGCCCACGGGAAGCGGGAGGAGAGGCGAGGCAGATGCCCAGGACTGTCTGGGGGAATACCTGAGCCTCACCCCAGAAGCTTGAGGCCATGACCAAACCAAAATGCTGGAACCCCCATAGGTGGGGGTGCCCCCGACCAGCTTCCCAGGTCAGTTCACATGCAGCCAAGTGAAATGAACAAACACCAAAGCATGGCTGATTCCCGGGGATTCCGGCCACCCCACAACGGCCCAGTGAGGCTGCACCACATGCCATGTTACCAGCCAGGAGACACCACAGAGAGGGAAGGCCAGCCCTCCACGGGCACACAGCTGGTCAGGGTGGAGGTAGAACCCAGCAGCCTGGCTCTACCCCGGCCTGGCCTGGAGCTGAGCATGGGAGGCGCAGGCCCAGCTGCAATCCCCTCCCCAGTCCGTGTTCCCACCGCACAGCCCCACCCCGCACCCTGCCTAGGAAGCCCCTCTCTGGAAAGCCCCTGCCTGTCCATCTTTCTTCACCGGTACATCGAGGCCCAAGCCACACCCAGACATCCAAGAGGCCCGCCCTGTCCTCTGCTGCCTGCCCAGGCCTTCTTGCTGTCATAAATGTGTTTGGGTCGTACCAGGACACACGATTCCTGCCCCATCACTTCCTGCCCTGAAGCCCAGCACTGCCGGGCACACACCCCAGTTCCCTCTCCTGCTCTGCCCACGCAGCCCATCTCTGCCCCTCTCCAGCTGTGTGACCTCAGACAGATGTCTTGCCCATTCTGAGCCTCTGTTTCCTTGTCTGTACAACAGAGATAATTGTAGTGCCTCCCAGAAGCGCTGGGTGGGGTGAAGGAATTCTACGCATATAAAAAGCGTAAAGCACTCCTCTGCCTGGGCACCCGGCGGCAGATGCCCCATGAACAGTATCGAGCTGCAGTTGACCGATGGCTACTTAGTATCAGGTGGTGGGGTGGTGGCAGTGGAGAAAGCACCAATGAGGCCCGGGTCCCAAGGGCACCAGGCTGAGGAATAGAACTGCACACACGAGGGCCAAAAGGTGGGGTCTGGAGGCTGCTGGGTCCCTGGCTCCTGAGTGCCTCTCTATTGCACGGTCAGCCGGTGTGTCTCACCCCCCTTTTACAGTGGCCGCCACGCCCTTTTGCAGAGCACCAGCCTATCCTCGGTCTCTCAGGGAATGAGGCGCCTTCGAAACGGGTAGTGCCCAGTCGCAGTGGCAGCCCGGTGCCAGCTCCATGCCTGGGGACGTGCAACGCGGTAAACAGATACCCCTGGCCCACTGGAGGCAAATCATGTATGTCTGCGAGGCCCTCAGAGGCTGGGTATGAGGAGTGCGGGTGGTGGAAGAGGAGTCTCCACCCCAGCCCCAGCTTGCTTGCACCTCGGAGTGGGCAGTGCTCCTGGGGGTAAGCGGGTCAGGAGAGTTTGGAGGTGGGGGTCAGAGGCATGAGCGGCCTGATGGGCTGAGCGTCCTCTAAGAAAGGGGCAGAAGGGGTGGGCAGGGACATGGCACTTGGGGGGACAAGGTTGGCGGTGGGAGGGAACTGAGCAGGGCCAAGTCAGGGCACTGGGGCTGTGAGCTTGGCGACGCTTCCTGCCAGGAGCCCACCTGTTAGAGGAAGGGCCACCCCGGCGGGCGCGGTGGGAGCAGAGCTGTCACAGGGAAGTTCAGACCAGCACGGTGAGCACAGGAAGAAGACCCAAGGGACCGACTGCCAAGGACGGGGGGTGGGAGGTCCAGGGCTGGGACAGAGCGGAGCTTATGGCCAGAGTGGGTGTCTGAGTCGATACCTGTGTTCACAGGTGGTGAGAACAGCACTGCCCTCAGCAGGGCAGGTGACTGACGGGGCCGCAGCCGCCTTCACTGGAGCTGCCACAGCCTTGCTCTGCTCAGACACATCCCTGTCCCCTGCCCCCTCCAATCCTCCTCTCCCACCCCCTTACTACCCCAAGGATCACACCGGGGGTCACAGCCCTTGTGTGGCCAGTGGCCATGTTGGAAGTGCCTGTGTTGTCCTCCAGAATCTTCTTTCTCTCCCCGGACAAGCATTTTCGCTCCTCCAACCAAGCAAGGACGACCCTTCCCAAGCTGCTGTCCCCACCTGGCCACTCTCCTCTGGACACCCCTCGGCGGGGATGCTCCACTCTGAGATGTCCCCACCCTGCACAGACCCCTCACCCCTGGCTCTGGGCTTTTCTCTAAGGGGTCTGGGATGCGCCCACCGCACCCGTGGCCGTGTCTCCCTGCTGACCACTCCCCACCCTGCGGTCCGAGCGGACGTGCCCTTCCGGACAGCTGTCAACCCCCTGAACTTGCCACGCATCCCGCTGAGTCCCACCCTGACTCGATGCGCAACACTCGCTCCTGGAGTGCTCCCTTCCCGTTCTGGAGTCAGCTGCTCAGCCCTGTGACCTCCCCCGCGCGGCAGTGACGGGGTCCACCCGCCCCTCACTCCTTCCAGAGGCAGCCTCTATTCTTCCTCAGAGTGGCTGTCCGCTGGCCCTCAGGATTGCCTTTCTGATACTGCCGCCCAGCATCCCCTGAACCCTCACCCTGTGCCAAACCCTCCATATTTTCAAGCTCATTCAATCCTCAGAGGAACTCAGGAGGAGGTCTCCAGGTGTTCCCAGAGGCCCCGAGAGGGCGAGCAGTCTGCCCAGGGCTACACAGCTCAGAAGCGCCAAGACTGGCTTGGACTGGGCTCTGGTGAGCTCCACTTTCCCACCAGGCAGCCCATCCTCTGGAGGCCCCGGCTCCTGCAGGGCAGACAACAACCTAGCCTTTGACCCCAGCGTGAAGGGGGCTCCAGACGATGGCAGGGTTAGCCCAACAGCCGTCAAGGCCCTGGGCAGGGCTGTGATCTTGTAAGACTCACAAGCGAACGGAGGGGCGCTGGCCATGGTGGAGCTCGGCCAAGGGGCAGCCTGGGCAGCCCGTAGGTCAGGGAGAGGCGGGAACAGCAACCTGGGGCTGGACAGGGTACAGGGCCACCTAGGTCACATGGCTCGTAGCCTCCATGCTACTCCAGGTCTAAGGGGGCTGCCTCCTGCCGCACTCCCGGCTCTCATACCCCACGCCTCTCCAGGGACAGGCCCACTCCTGGCCATCCCTGAGGCAGTTCCAGCTGGAGCCCTGGAACCCCGAAACCTGGATAAGTGCCAGCCGACCTGTGCTCTCAGCCCAGCCCTGAGGGAGGCTGTGCAGCCAGACCCCACTCTGACCAACACGGCACCCACGAGGGATGGCTGTCAGGAAGCCTCACTTCTCAGGGCCCTTGCACCCCCATTTAAGAGACGCTGGTCTCCCTCAGACCTGCCAGACCTCCTCTCTCTCAGTACCCACGCGCTGGGGGAGACATTAAACGGAAGCTCTTTGCTTGGGCCGAGCCACCCGGCCCTGCCTGCTGTACTCTGTGCTTCCGCCTGGCACGGTGCTCCTTTTCACAGCCGCTTTTTCCCGCCTGGCACCACGGTGCTCCGCGCTGCAGCCCCAGCACCGCGCACAGTAGATGCTCTGCAGCCCCAGCACCATGGCCTGCGGTGCTCCGCTTTTCCCAGCCCAGCACCCGCATGGCACCGCGATTGCTCTGCGCACCCAGCCCAGCACCGCCTGGCGCGGTGCTCGGCTCTGCAGCCCCAGCGGCCTGGCACCGCGATTAGCTCCCGGCTCTGCAGCCCAGCGCCGCCTGGCACACGGTGCTCGCCTGCAGCCCAGCACCCGCCTGGCACCGCGGTGCTCGCTGCAGCCCAGCACCCAGCCACAGCACCACGGTGCTCTGCACTGCAGCCCCAGCACCCGCCTGGCACACGGTGCTCCTTTTCTGGCCCAGCACCGCGCGCAGTAGGTGCTCCATTGAAGAGCGATGACAGAATCAATGAGTTGGTTTGAGCTACTGGAGCCCAGCAGGTCAGGTCAGGACAGGACCAGGGTAACTGCTGAAGAAGCACCATGTGGGGTTAAACTACTTGACTTCCTCCTCATTCCTCCTCACTTTTCTTTTTCTTTTTCTTTTCTTTTTTTTGAGATAGCGTCTCGCTCTGTCCCCCAGGCTGGAGTACAATGGTACAATTTCAGCTCACTGCAACCTCCGCCCTCCGGGTTCAAATGATTCTCCTGACTCGGCCTCCCCAGTAGCTGGGATTATAGCTGGGCGCCATCATGCCCAGCTAATTTCTGTATTTTTAGTAGAAACAGGGTTTCACCATGTTGGCCAGGTTGCTCTCGATCTCCTGACCTCAGGTGATCCACCCACCTCGGCCTCCCAGAGTGCTAGGATTACCGATGTGAGCCACCACACCTGGCATTCTTCCCTGCTTCTAAGGGGCTCCTGTATATCCCCCACCTGGACATGGGGCTCTTGAGTAAGTTCAGTCTGCGGGACCCCAGGGAGATGACACCAGCATTCCAGAAGCCTGTGCCGGTGTGGTCCCCCTGGCCCCATCATCCCTGCCTTCAGGATGGGCAGAGAGATCCTCAGAGTGGAGTGAAACGCACCCAGAGCGACACAGCAAGCCAGGAAGAGCCCACGGTCTCGCCCCCGAGCCACATGTCCATCCAGGAGGCAGGCTGGAGTCTTTGCTAAGAGCCAAGGGAACAGGATCCAGAGGCCCTGGCCCCTCGGATATTCCCCCAAGACTTCAGGGAGGAGCCAGTCACTCAGTTTCCCTACCCACCGTCTCACCTCCAGCATCGCACTTGCACACACGGGCACGCGCACACACCTATTCACATATGCGCACATGTATGTGTCCATAGGCATTGCCACGTACACCCTCTGCCCTCCTCACAGCAGATGCCCACAAGCCCCTTCCCTGTCCTCCAGTTTGATGGGTCCCTGAGGATTCCCCAGCCTGGGAGTCCAGCCCTGGAAGCAGGACCCAGGCAGAAGGAACAGGACAAGCCCAGCCCCTTCCTGCCATCCAGGTCTGGGTCAGGCTTGGGAGCAGCTGCGTGAGTGCCAGGGAGGCCAGGGCATGGCTTGCTGTTGCTCGAGAGGCTCCAGGGCCACAAGAGAGTGAGGGGGCTGGGGAGAACTGGGAGGCTCTGGATCAGCTGTGTGAGGCTGAGGATGGCGGCCCCCAGCCGGGAAGCCCCTGGACGTGCCAGGCTGGGGCAGTCACTCTGCGCCTCCTTGGCAGGAAGTGGAAAGAGCTCCTGGCGGGTCCAAGGGGTGGAGGTGGCAGTACCAGAGCCACTTCTGCCCCCCAGCCCAGGGTCACACGAGGAGCCCTGATGTGCCACTTGGGGCAGATGGCTCCCCAGAGCTGTGGCTTGTCCCATCAGGAGAACCATGGGCAAGGCCTCCCAACCCTGGCCTGAACAGTACCGTTTCCTGGCTGCCTCCTGGGAGGCAGTAGGAAGGGG
This sequence comes from Papio anubis, assembly GCF_008728515.1. Lineage (NCBI taxonomy): Eukaryota > Metazoa > Chordata > Mammalia > Primates > Cercopithecidae > Papio > Papio anubis. The sequence continues at coordinate 2,621,434 of NC_044976.1, read as the reverse complement.
CTCTGTGCACCCCAGGGTGGGCCCCTGGAGCCAGTGCACCCACGGTGGCAAGGAGACTCCCCCCGACTCAGGCTGAGAGGAGGGCGAGCCAAGCCCAAGCCTACCTTGGCTGAGCCTGGGCCCCGAGGGTCGGTGGGGCCAGGTGGAAGTGGCCCTCGGCTGGCTCCTGGCTCCCGCAGGCGGGCAGTGGCGGCAGCGTCCCCGTCACCTAGGTGATGACATTGGAGCTGCGAAACTAGGCGGCAGCGTGGCTGGCCTGGAGCTGCAGGGCAGCTGGGGGCGGAGCATGGCCTGGAGCCCTGGGGCTGGAGATGGGCCTGCTGCTGCCCGCCACCCGGCATGCACGCGCCACCCTGCACCCCTGCTCCCCCCGACCCTCCTCAAGGCGACCGACAGGGCAGAGCTCAGGGCAGCCAGGACAGGGCTGTCTCCACCCAGCTTTGCACTGGTTTCTACTCCTCATTGTGGACACTTCCAAGCACACTCAGAACTAAAGGGAACGGCCCAGGAACGCATCCGCCCGTCCCCAGTTCTCGTCACTCTGACCTGCGGCTTTTTGTTTCCTGGGGCATTTCACAGCAAATTCCACCTGTGAGACCATCTCATCGGTAATACGCCAGTACATGCTTCCAGCAGGTAAGAACCTCTCTCAAAATATTAGGTAAAACCATGAAATGGCTGATAATCAACTGTTTTGGTCCTACCAACAACACACACACACACACACACACACACACACACACACACACGTGCAGCAAGTTCAGATAATTCAACATTATATGCAGCCATAATATCAAATTCTGAATCTTTAACGCTGGTCAGAGGATTTTGAGGAGCCCTGCCCCAATTCTGGAGAAAGGAATGTGTATCGCTGCCACTGTGCCACCTTCCTCCCCCGCCCACTGCAGCAGCACGGAGCGGACAGGACGAAAGGGACTTGGCCGACAGGATGAAGGTACGGATCTCAAGACGGAGAGATGACTCGGGATCTTCCAAATGGCCTGATGTAACCACTGTGTCCGTATAAGAGGGAGGAGCAAGGACAGGGAGGAGAGAAGGCGCCACGTTGCTGGCTTCAAAGATGGAGGAAGGGGCCAAAGGTGAGGGATGCAGGCGGCCTCTAAGCCTAGAGAAGGCAAGGAACAGGCTCTCCCCAGGGCCTCCAGAGGGAGTGCAGGCAGCTCCACCACACCTTGATCTCAGCCCAGCGAGCCTGACCTCAGGTATCTAAGCTCCAGAACCAAAAGAAGATAAACCTTGATTGCTATAAGCCACTAAGTGTGTGTAATTGGTCATAGCAGCCACAGGAGACTAATCAAATGCCACGAAACTCCAGCTTGGGAAACCTCTCTTGCAAGGATGTCCCCATTGCCTGGGGGCCCTGGAACAGGCCTAGAACCAAATTCCGTCTGAGCAGAAACCCTGCAGGTGCAGGCGGCTTTGCTGGGTCATGTGCACAGCTCACACCGCCCCGCCCAGGGACCAAGGGGCTGGCGTCTCTTGTTGGCACAGTCCCGAGGGATGCCTGGTGCTTTTCTCCGCTTTCTGGGCAGGCAGGGGAGGACCTGCATCTGTGCCCCCCACACAGCAGGAACACAGCAGGTTGTGCGCTTGGGAAAGTGGCTCTCAGATCAGTGGCTGTTCCAGGTGAAGTGGCAGCGTGGCAGCTGAGGCTCCCCGACTCCCACTGCCCTGGGGGACACGTGCTGAATGCGGGCACATTGCTGCGGAGCGGTGTGTCTGTGTGTAGTGTGTGCATCCGTGAGATACAGCACAACGGGGGATGTATGAGTCATGGAAAGTCAGTGCATTTCTGCCTACGTGCTGCACGGATGTGTGTGTGACCGCTACTCATGGGTGTTGGCTCCCGTTGGGGAGATGGCCCCTCATTGCAGCCAGGTGACTCACTGGGAAGTGTGTTCATGGTTCATTCTCAAGTGCACCAATCTGGGTTCCTCGGCTGCGGTGACTTCCTAGCACGCACCCCTCCTCCCCCACCCCCAGTTCATAGGAAAGTGAGGGGAAAGACCCACATCCAGCGAGGTTGGTGCCTGGCTCCTCTCAACATCCTTGTTGGGGACAGAAGGTGGGTGGGTGACAGGAGGAGTGATAGCAGCTGGACCCTGCCCACAGCCACGGCCAAGTCTGTTCCCTGGTCTGAAGAGCAACTAACACAGAGTGACAGTGGCCATGGGCTCTGGGGGGACACTCAAGGGGGAGTTCAAGGAGAATTTTTGCACACCTGTGCACCGTAACACAAGGGTCGAAAAGCTATTCCCTAACTCTCCTACCCTATTTTAAGCTGGGTGGTCCAGATGTGAACTACAGGGCAAGCCCTTGTTTATTTCTCTCTCTGTCTCTCTCTTTTTTTTTTTTTTTTGAGACAGTCTCACTCAGTCACCAGGCTGGAGTGCAGTGGCGCGATCTCGGCTCACGGCAACCTCTGCCTCCAAGCTTCAATGATTCTTCAGTGATTCTCCTGCCTCAGCCTCCCGAGTAGCTGGGAATACCAGCATGCACCACCACGCCTGGCTAATTCTTTGTATTTTTAGTAGAGACGGGGTTTCACCATTTGGGCCAGGATGGTCTCGATCATCTGACCTCATGATCCGCCCGACTCGGCCTCCCAAAGTGCTGGGATTACAGGTGTGAGCCATCGTGCCCAGCCGCCCTTGTTTATTCCTATCAGGCAAGAGCTGGAGAGGGGACTGTGCAGATGTGAGCACTGTCTGTTTTCCACAGCTGCTGTAACCAGTGACCACACAGTGAGCAGCACAGAACGAGACAAATTTACACTCTTACAGTTCTGTAGGTCAGAGTCCGAGATGGGTCCCAGGGAGCTAAAACCAAGCTGTGGGTGGCTGCATCTGGAGACCCTGGGAGAATACATTTTCCTTTCCCCTCTTCCTGTCTTTGGGGGGCCCTAGGAGAATCCCTACTTCCCCGTCTTCTCCCGGTTCTGGAGGCCCTGGGACAATCCCTACCTCCCCATCCCCTCTGGCTTCAGGAGGCTGCTGGCATTCCTTGGTACGTGACCCTTTCCTCCATCTCTGAAATGCATCCCTCCAACCTCTGCCTCCATCATCAGCTCCTTCTCTGACCCCTCTTGTGGGGCCCCCTGATGCCACTGGACCCACCTGGATCCTGCCGGATGGGCTCCCCATCTCAACATAGCTGAATCACAGTCCCCTTTGCCGTGGGAAATAACATGGGCGGTTCAAGGGACAGGATCAATCTCAGAATGTCCCTCATTGGGAAGATAGATCAGGACCAATCTGCACTCCAGCCCGGGTGACAGAGCAAGACTCCGTCTCAAAAAAAAAAAAAAGAAAAAAAGAAAAACATGTTTTCTGAGCCCTCTGTTTGGGGGTCAGTCTCAAAGCTGCCCCAGGAGAGACACCCACACGGGACCGAGCTGCGTCTGCTCAGATGGGCACCATCCCTACCACCAATGCTTACCCATTTCTGAGCTGGGGCTTCTGGGACAGTCTGTTCCTGCTCAGTGAGACACACAGGACAGACCTCTCTGAGGTCAAAGGGCACCGTAGCCCGAAGCCAAGGCCAGGGAGGTGGGCAGGTGGTGGCGGGGAGGGAGCCAGCAGAGGGGCCATTAAAAGTCCCCTGCCCACGTACCCACCTTCACCGTCAGACCCCTTCCTTTCTCCCCACAACTCTTCAGTATTTGCCAGCAGCCGCCTGTATGCAACAATGAGTTCTTGAGGGCATGCACAGAAGTGAAACTGTCACTGTGACCCGTAAGCTATGCCCCACCCAACACACAGCTTACTCTGCACCAGGCACCATTTAAGATTTTACATTCGTCAGTGTGGGAGACACAGCCAGACCCTGTCTCAAAAAGTAAGAAACAACAAAAAATAACTGGATGTGGTGGTGTGCGCCTGTGGTCATAGCTACTCAGGACACAGGCAAGAGGATGGTGGCCTGAGCCCAGCAGTTGGAGGCTGTGGTGGTCAGCCGTGACTGCACCGCTGCACACCAGCCGAGGCTGCAGACGCAGATTCTGTGTCTTTTTTTTTGAGATGGAGTTTTGCTCTTGTTGCCCAGGCTGGAGTGCAATGGCACGATCTCGGCCCACTGCAACCTCTGCCTCCTGGGTTCAAGTGATTCTCCTGCTTCAGCCTCCCAAGCAGCTGGGATTATAGGCATCTGCCACCACACCCAGCTAATTTTTATATTTTTAGTAGAGACGGAGTTTCACTATATGTTGGCCAGGTTGGTCTCGAACCCTTGACCTGGTGATCCCACGTGCCTTGGCCTCCCAAAGTGCTGGGATTACAGGTGTGAGAGCCCTGCGCCTGGTGATTCTGTCTCTTTAAAAAAAAAAAAGGCGAGGCCTTTGGTGAAACAAGCCTGTAATCCCAGCACTTTGGGAGGCGAGGCCAGTGGGATCACGCGAGGTCAGGAGGTCAGACCATCCTGGCTAGCCTGCAGATTGAAACCCATCTCTACTAAAATAAAAACTAGCGGTGTGATTGGCGGTAGTCAACCACTCGGAGGCTGAGACAGGAAGAATGAAGCGTGAACCGGGGCGGAGCTTGCGAGTGAGCTGGGGATCCGACCACTGCACTCCAGCCTGGGCGTGACGAGACTCGTCTCAAAAGGCAGGCATGGTGGTTCCACCTGTAGTCCAGCCACTCAGAGCTGAGCAGGAGAATTGCTTGACCTGGGAGGTGGAGGTTTCAGTGAGCGAAATCCACCCGCCACTCAGCCCTGGTGGCGAGTGAGACTCTGTCTAAAAAGAGGCCAGGCGGTGGTCCGCGCCCTGTAATCCCCAGCACTTTGGGAGGCTGAGGTGGGTGGATCGAGGAGTCAGGAGATCAAGGCCATCCCACAGCTAGCACAGTGAAACCCCGTCTCTACTAAAATACAAAAACTAGCGAGGTGAGGTGGTGGGCACCTGTAGTCCCAGCTGCACAGGGAGGCTGAGGCAGGAAGAATAAAGCGTGAGCCGGGGCCGGAACTTGCAGTGAGCCAAGATCCGCCACTGCACTCCACCTAGGCGACAGGCGAGACTCCGTCTCAAAAAAAAAAAAAAAAGAAGAGACAAACCCAAAGGATCCAAAGGATCAGGGATCAGAAAGTTACATGAAACTTCAGAATATGAATGATTTACATAATCCACTCATATCAAGTCCTTCTGGTTTTAAAGTTCTGTTTTGCATAAGTCTTATGCGGCTTCATGGCCAAGAATAGACTCTTCCTGTTATTCTAATACTTTCAAATATCAGTCAGCCAGCGGAACATTAGACATGGCATTCTGGTTACAATGGCCTCAATCTTGTGATTATTATTTTGCTATTTTTATCAGAATTCATCATTTTCATATTAATCAGTTAGCATCCTGTTTACCAATACCTGGAGTGTTTTAATTTGCAGCTTCCTTCTAAAGCTTGGGGGACTTTCACAACTTCGACTGTCCTCCTCATTACTGCCAAATAATTAGTCAAGGAGCTGTCCTGATCCAAAATTAAGAACCAGAAGCAAGCTGGAGCCTCACTCCAGAAAAACATGACGGGGAGACTTCGTGCCAATCAGCAGAAGGGGACTGGTTGGCGGTGGTCATGATGGCAGCTGGCAAAGACTGTGATAGGAAGGAGGCATGCAGAATGGTGAGCATGGTAGACCGCAGCTCATTAACTAGCTCCAGGGTTTGCATCTCTCCTGTTTAACTGACAAGCCAACTGGAGCCTCTAGCCTGTAATTTCTGGTGACTCCACCCCTGCGTGCGCCTGGGTTCTGGCAAGGACCTGAGGGCGGTGGGGTTGCCCTACCAGCTTCATCTGACTGCACCTTATCTGGGTCATTGGATTCACAGGAATCACCTGCCTCCTAAAGAGGCGCCTGGCTTTCCCTTCATTAGCCTGACTGCATCCTGGCAAGAGTGGCTGGAGTTTTGTGCAGAAGACAGACCCCTCTCTTTGGCCCAATAGGAGCCTCCGCAGACTCAGCAGCAACCCCTGTTCCCCAACCGTCTCACAGTCAGGAGGACACACTGAACAGGCTGCTCCTGTCCCCAAGTGGCAAGTCCCGGGGTCAAGGCCCAGTGGGCACCAGCCAAGAGTGGACCCTGAGGCCAGGAGGGCCATGGAGAAAGCTGCAGGTCTGGCTTACGTGTTCAGGCTGGTGGAGAAAATGGAGCAGGAGTCATTGCTAAGATCACAGGAAATGTGGTGCAGTGGGCAGGCAGGAGCTTCCCTGCTCCCTTTCCAAAGGACAGTGAAACATGGCTCCTGCAGGAGGGGCAGCCTGCCCCCTCAGCCCAGGCTACAGGTGCCATCCCACCCTGCCTGACACCTCGGGCAAGCCCAGGCAGTAGAGCCCCCACCCCCTCCTCACAGGCGCCCTGAGCCACGGGGGAGCCTGGCAGCTGGTACTGGGCAGGGAAACAGGTGGGTCCTTCACCAGCCAGTCTGGCAGCCCTGGCAGAAGTGGGATACACCCTGGGCTGGTGGAGCCCTGCTGGCTCAGGCCCCGCATCTGGGTGATGGGAGGTGAGGTCGCAATGCCCAGGTGCTGTGCCGGGCTGGCAGCAGGGCAGGGGCTGCCAGCCTCACCTGGGCACCTTGTCAAGTCTGCCAGTGCCACCCATTGGGGAGTTCTCAGGTCATCACGGGCTCCGTCGAGGCTCTGGCCGAGTGGGGACACAGCCAGTGGCCTCCCCAGAGAGCCCGTGGCATGGAGGCAGGTGGGCGGCCATTGACTGGGGTCAGGACGCTACCACTACCCCAAAATCTGGCATGGGTGGCATCTGAGAAACCAGGGAAAGCAGAGATAAGTTTCTCTTACAAAACTTCATTTTCTCTGAGAACCCTCAGAGAGGCTGGAAGAGAGCAGCCCATATTGTCCTCACACCAGGGGCAGCCTCCTGCACTCCCCAGCCAGGTCTGTCCTGAGGCCTTGCGGGGAGCTGATTCCATCTCCAAGGCCTATAGGGGCCCCTAGAGGCCACTTGGCGGCGTCCCCTCCACAGCCCTGAGCACCTGCGTTGATCCAGGACACCACCACACCACCCAAAACATGGCTGGAGGGGCAGAATGTCTGCCGCATTAAACATGCCTTGGGCATGTCAGTGTTACACGAGAACTGCAGACACAGGGTGGCTGCCTTGGCTGCTGTCTGGGAGAGAAATGAAAGACATTTCCAGTCATAAAGGTGCTGTAGCCGGGAGGAGGCGGCTCCAGGCGCTCTGATCACCTGAGCGCTGTGTCCGCGCCAGGCGAGCACCTTCGTTCACCAGGCAGCTCCCCTGCTGCAGCTGGTCCACACCAGCCTGCAGCAGCCCCTGTATCTTCCTGCGGCTCCGGGATTGGCACAGATGCCTCTGCCATCGGCCCTTCCCCAGTTTGTAACCGTGTGAGGACTTTCCCATTTTGTGGACATATCATTAAAATGGGTTTCTCCTGTTAATCTGTCTGATGTCACTTTTCCTCCCCTGCAGCTTGGTGACATGAAAGGATCTCGTGGCTGGCCTTACTCCCTGTGGATGCCACAGCTGCAGGATACTGGTGCTAACAGAAGCCAGTGAAGGAAGAATTCCCCTGCTCCAGCAGGTGCCTGGTCTCCACCTTCAGGGGGCTGCTCAAGAAGCTGACCAATTTAAAGACATGGGAGGAAACATGGAGTGTGAACTAGTTCTTTTTTTTTTTTTTTTTTTTTTTTTTGAGACAGGGTCTCCTCTGTTACAGGCTGGAAGTGCAGTGGTGCAATCATAGTTCATAGCCTCGACTCCTCCAGCCTCACAGAGTAGCTGGGAGGCAGTGACACCACCACCCAGCTAATTAAAAAAAAAAAAAATATATATATATATATATATATACACACACACACACACACACACTGAGTGTGGGTGTGTATATAATACATATATGTATTATGTTTATATATATATATAAAATGTGTGTGTGTATTTATACTTTGTTGCTCAGGCTGGAGTATAGTGGTGCGATCTCAGCTCACTGCGGCATGAATCTCCCTGGGCTCACAGAGCTTGCAGTGAGCTGAGATCCGGCCACTGCACTCCAGCCTGGGTGACACAGCAAGACTCCGTCTCAAAAAAAAAAAAAAAAAAAGAAAAAATTATACACCACAGGAATAACCAAACTTCCTCATCAGTTACATTATAGTGATCTCATCATATCTTTAGCCAAGGCCATTTTAAGTCTTTCTGTCATACACAGTTAATTGTTTCGCTCTGATGGTTTCCTGAAAGCTTTTGCAAGCAACTGTAATCCTAAAGTCTCGTGTCTTCAAGAAGATTTCATGGGGAAGACTTTGACCAGTACAGGTTTCTGATACATTAAGATCACACCACTGCATGGCAAGAATTTCCAGAACGTAAGTGAAGAAACTACTTATAGCTTACAGCATTCCGGTACATTATACTTTTGTAAGCAAAATTGAAACAATGACTTTTCTCCCTACCTGATCTCTCTAGAATTTGGAAACTATTAGCAATTTTGTTGTTATGGCCATAGAGTTATTTGCTTAAGTTCAGTATGAATCTGCTCCCTTGTAATAGGAAACAATTGGAAATATTGGTTAGCTTACCAAGTGTTTGACCGGAATATCATATTTGAGAGTGATGTGCATAAAATCAGATGTGAGTAGCTTTAAGGAACTAAGGTTGACTTTATGGAGCCAATGAAACCTCTTGGAGGAAAACAAAACTGCCCTTGTACCTGAATTAAAGGGCTTCTGTGGCCTCACAGGTCGAGGAAAGACTGTCCTTTTTTGGCAGTATTTCTCAAGAATATGTCGGGAACCTTGAGAAAGAGGAATCCACCCAAATCTATAGGTATTCCAGGTAAAGTCTGATATCACGTCCTTGGCTTGACTTCTTAGCTTCAAGAGGCTTTTGAAAGCCTGACCTGAGATTTCTTATTAAAAGTTCCAGCAGCCGGGCGCGGTGGCTCATGCCTGTGATCCCAGCACTTTGGGAGGCCGAGGCGGGTGGATCACGAGGTCAGGAGATTGAGACCATCCTGGCTAACATGGTGAAACATGGTGAAACCCCGTCTCTACTAAAAATGCAAAAAATTAGCCGGGTGTGGTGGTGGGCGCCTGTAGTCCCAGCTACTTGGGAGGAAAATGGCGTGAACCCGGGAGGTGGAGCTTGCAGTGAGCCGAGATCGCACCACTGCACTCCAGCCTGGGTGAAACAGCGAGACTTCCGTCTCAAAAAAAAAAGAGAGACAAACAAAAGGATCCAAAAGATCCAAAGGATCCGGGGGCAGAGAGTTATGAAACTTCAGAATAGGAATGATTTACATAATCTCACTCATATCAAGTCCTTCTGGTTTTAAAGTCCTATTTTGCATAAATCTTGTACACTTCATGGCCAAGAATAGACTCTTCCTGTTATTCTAATACTTTCAAATATCAGATCAACCAGCGGAACATTAGACAACATTCTTGGAGTTCTATTGGCCTCAATCTTACAACGGTGTATTTTGCTATTTTTATCAGAATTCATCATTTTCATATTAATCCAGTTAGCATCCTGTTTACCAATACCTCGTGTTTTAATTTGCAGCTTCCTTCTAAAAGCTTGGGGGGACTTTCACAACTCGACTGTCCTCCCTCATTACTGCCAAATAATTAGTCAAGGAGCTGTCCCTGATCAAAAATTAAGAACCCAGAAGCAAGCTGGAGCCTCACTCCAGAAGAAAACATGACAGGAGACTCGTGCAATCATGAGGGGACTGGTTGGTGGTCATGATGGCAGCTGGCAAAGACTGTGATAGCAGGAAGGAGAGACATGCACCGAATCGTGAACATGGTAGACCGCAGCTCATTAACTAGCTCGGAGTTTGCATCTCCTGTTTAACTGACAATAACTGCAGAGCCTCTCGCCTGTAATTTGCGGGCTGACTCCACCCTGCATTGCGCACGGTGCAAACGGCAAGGACCACAAAGAGAGGACGGTGAGTTGCCCTACCCGCTAAATCGTGCACCTTATCTGGGTCATTGGATTCACAGGAATCACCTGCCTCTAAAGAGGGCGCACAACTTCCCTTTGTAGCCTGACTGCATCTGGCAAGAGTGGCTGGGTTTTGTGCAGAAGACAGACCCCTCTCTTTGGCCCAGCCAAGGCCTCCCGCAGACTCAACAACCCCTGTTCCCCAACCGTCTCACAGTCAGGGAGGACCCACACTGGAGCAAGGCTGCTCCCCTGTCCCCCAAACAACCAGGTCCCGGTCCGGCCAGTGGGCACCAGCCAGGTGGACCCTGAGGCCAGGAGGCCGTGGAAGAGAAAGCTGCAGGTCTGGCTTACGTGTTCAGGCTGGTGGAGAAAATGGAGCCAGGAAGTCATTGCTAAGATCACAGGAAATGGTGCAGTACAGGCGAGCGGGAGCTTCCCTGCCCTTTCCAAAGGACCCAGTGAAACATGGCACTTCTCCTGCAGGAGGGGCAGCCTGCCCCCTCAGCCCAGGCTTCCCCAGGTGCCATCCCCACCCTGCCTGACACCTCGGAGCAGCGGGCGAGCTATTAGAGCCCCCACCCCTCCTCACAGGCGCCCTGAGCCACGGGGGGCCTGGCAGCTGGTACTGGGCAGGGAAACAGGTGGGTCCTTCCTGTCCAGTGCAGCGCCCCTGGCAGGGGGATACACCCTGGGCTGGGTGGGAGCCCTGCTGGCTCAGGCCCGCATCTGGGCTGATAGGAGGGTAGGAGTCGCAATGCCCAGGTGCCTGTGCCCGGGCTGGCAGGGCAGAGGGGCTGCACCAGCCTCACCTGGGCACCTCAAGTCTGCCAGTGCCACCCATTGGGGGTTCTCAGGTCCCACAGGCAGCTCAAATCGAGCTCACAGTGGGGACACAGCAGTGGCCTCCCCAGAGAGCCCGTGGCATGGAGGCAGGTGGGCCGGCCACTGACTGGGGTCAGGACATACCACTACCCCAAAATGTGGCATGGTGGCATCTGAGAAACCAGGGAAAGCAGAGATAAGTTTCTCTTACAAAAGAAAACTTCATTTTTCTCTGAGAACCCTCAGAGAGGCTGGAAGAGGCAGCCCCATATTGTCCTCACACCAGGGACGCCTCCCTGCACTCCCCAGCCAGGTCTGTCCTGAGGCCTTGCGGGGAGCTGATTCCATCTCCAAGGCCTGTAGAGGCCCATTGAGGCCCCCTTGTGAAGTCCCCTCCACAGCCCTGACACCTGTGTTGGGGCTCAGGACACACCACACCACCCCAAAACATGGCTGGAGGGGGCAGAATGTGCCACCCCAAACATGCCTTGGGCATATCGATTATTTTGAGAAACTGCAGACACAGGGGTGGCTCTGCCCAGCTGCCCGTCTGGGAGAGAAATGAAAGACATTTCCAGTCATAAAGGTCGCTATGTCGGGAGGAGAGCGGCTCCAGGCAACTCTGATCACCTGAGAGATGCATGTCCACATGACGAGCACCTTCATTCACCAGGCAACTCCCCTGCTACAGCTGGTCCACACCAGCCTGCAGCAGCCCCACGCCCCTGTATCTTCCTGCAGCTCAGGATGACACAGATGCCTCTGCCATCTGGCCCCTTCCCCCAGTTTCATCTTCGTGTGGGACTCCCATTTGTGGACATATCATTAAAATGGGTTTTCTCCTGTTAATCTGTCTGATGTCACTTTTCCTCCCCTGCAGCTTGGTGACATGAAAGGATCTCCGTGGCTGGCCTTACTCCCTGTGGATGCCACAGCTGCAGGATACCGGTGCCCCAACAGAAGCCAGTGAAGGAAGAATTCCTGCTCCAGCAGGTGCCTGGTCTCCACCTTCAGGGGCTGCTCAAGGAGAGCGGTAATTTGGGGCAGCAGGAGGAAACATGGGTGTGAACTAGTTCTTTTTTTTTTTTTTTTTTTTTGAGACAGGGTCTCACTCTGTTACCCAGGCTAGAGTGCAGTGGTACAATCATAGTTCATCGCAGCCTCGACTCAACCTCCTGAGTAGCTGGGAGACAGGCGAGCACCACCACACCCAGCTAATTAAAAAAAAACAAAACAAAACAAAAAAATATATATATATATACACACACACACACACACACACACACATAGAGTGTGTGTGTGTATATAATACATAGATGTATTATGTGTGTATATATATATATATAAAAAATGTGTGTGTGTATTTACCCTTTGTTGTTGCTCAGGCTGGAGTATAGTGGTGCGATCTCAGCTCACTGTGGCATGAATCTCCCTGGGCTCAAGGGATCCTCCTATCTCAGCTTCCTGAGTGGCTGAGATTACAGGCATGCGCCACCATGCCTGGCTAATTTTTGTAGTTTTTGTAGAGACAGGACTTTACCATGTTGCCCAGGCTGGTCTCGAACTCCTGGGCTCAAGCCATCTGCTGGCGTCGGCCTCTCAAAGGGCTGGAATTACAGGCGTGACCCATCGCGCCCGGCCAGATCTAAGATTATTTTAAACTATCTAACTTTCTGCATTTCTCTTTGAATATTTCATTGTTACTTTGATTACATGAGAATTAAATATTATTTCATGATGACCTGGGATTCCATTTAATCAAGTGCTTTAAACCTTTTGACATTTTGACAACTTTCCAAAATCACACTCTAAATTAAGTCTTTTTGACCCCGAATTAACGTTTGGGATTTCCCTGGAATATCTCAAAAGGATTCTTTTCTCTCCTTATAAAAAGATAGATTATTTTGCCAATGTTAAAGGGAAAATTTTGTTAAATAAAATAAAAAGATATTAAATAAATTGGGCTTATTTGATCAACTAAATTTGCATAGGAGCACTGTAAAATATGAGGGGATGATTAAGCTTCTCTGAGTGAGCCACTTTGGGAGGCCAAGGTGGGTGGATCCTGTAAGGTCAGGAGTTCAAGACCAGCCTGGTCAACATATCAAAACCCTGTCTCTACTTAAAAAAATAATAAAAATACAAACATTAGCTGGCCGTGGTGGTGCGTGCCTGTAACCCCAGCTACTCAGGAGGTTGAGGCAGGAGAATCACTTAAACCCGGGAGGCAGAGGTTGCAGTGAGCCGAGATCGTGCCACTACACTCTAGCCTTGAGCGACAGAGTGAAACTCCATCTCAGTAGTAATAATAATAATAATCTTACTGAGATTATTTTTAGTAGAAAGAGAGGTGATGTAGAGAGAACATATATTTCAGTAGAAAGCCATAGTGTGTGCCCCATATTAGATTCTCATCCTGTTTAATTTCTTTGGGGTTTTGTTATCTATTGATGTCTATAAACTGGACTGGTTCCTGATGTTTCTAGTTTCCTTCAGTATCTTGCTGCAACTCTCCAAATTAACACTTTCAATTTTCTCCCACCCTTCTTATTGGAATCATGAAGAACAAAACTGCCCTTTGCCCAGAAATCCTGCAAACTGAAGCTGGATGACTTGAAATAAACATCAGTGAGATAAGCACGAAGCCCAGGTGTGAAGGGTCCTCATGCCTGTTGCTGTGTGGGCCTCCCAGACATCACCAGAGACCAAACCGCAGAGGACGCTCGGAGCCCAGGATCTACAAACCGGCCCTGCCACAGCCTCCACACCCAGAAACGAGTTTTTAGTCAGCTCCAATGATTAGCATTTTTTTTCTTTTGTGTTTAAGAAATGCCTCTTCAAAGCATTACAAGACAACACACCAACCCAGTTTCTATACCATGGAGCTGCTTGGGGAAGTTTCAGACTAGGAAACAATGGGACTCTGGACACATCACCCCAAAATATGACTGTAAGAGACCAGAATATGCCACACCAAAATGTGACTGTAGGAGACCAGAATATGTCACCCCAAAATATGACTGTAGGAAACCAGAATATGCCACCCCAAAAAATGACTGTAGGAGACCAGAATATGCCACCCCAAAATATGACTGTAGGAGACCAGAATACGTCACCCCAAAATATGACTGTAAGAGACCAGAATATGCCACACCGAAATGTGACTGTAGGAGACCAGAATACGTCACCCCAAAATATGACTGTAGGAAACCAGAATATGCCACCCCAAAATATGCCATGTTGACATGTTGATTACTTTGAGCTAAAAGAAACTGAGAACCAGCCAACAGAGAAAAGCTCAACTCCCTAAAATAAAGTGTAAAACTCTCTTTTCTAAAGGAAATTGACATCTATAAAGGACATTTTCGTTAGTAATGATATGTGCGCCAGGAAGAGAGCCGCGCCAGGACACATTTTCTCACCAAAAGACTGATAGCTTCACCACGAGGCAGCCTTTATACCCAGATGTTTCCTCCCTCACCCTCTCCTCGTTTGTCTCCACCGCTCCCCAGAAGCCCAGGCCCCCTTTCCTTTCTGTCGCTGAGGACGGACATCTGCACTGCTCCCATCTGGCTACTGCTGAGTCTCCTGTTTTTATGGCACTTCCAGGCATAGGTACAGCCTTAAAACTGTTGTCTCTTGTGTGTCTGTCTTTTGTCAATCGTTTATTGGCAGTCTAAGAATCCAGTTGGGAAGAGGGAGGCAACTTTCCCCTCTCCACAGCTTGCTCTTTGGGGAACCTGATTCCGGCCACTGTCCATCTAGTGTCCCCCATGTCCCCTCCATGGTCCCTGCTCCATGAGACTTGCCTTCTGTGCCCTCACTCTGGCCCCAGCAAGGCCCTTCCTGCCATCTGGTCTCTCCAGGCCTCATTGGAGGTCACCACTGGGACGGCGTCTCCTCTCTGTCCCAACTCCCTGAGAGGTGCCTCTCCAGACCCTTCAGTGCAGGCCGATGCCCCCTGACCCTCTGTAGTACCCACGGCCAGGTCCAGGGCTGGGGCCCAGGTCTCACCTCTCCTGGTGGGGCTTCTTGTTCAGTATGTGTCTGGTTTCTCTCCCTAACTGGGGGCTATATGGCCCAAGCAGTTCCCTGCCCAAGCAGGTAGAGGAGCTGCTGGAGTGCGTGGAACGGCCTGTTTTCCAGGATGCAGAGGCTGTGGAGGAGGCGCCAGGCAGGAGGTGCTGGGGGAGAGGGGGGCTGCCCATCTTCGGCTGTGCCCAACCCTGACCTTCAGTGTCCGGGTTCCTGATCCTCTTCCTAAAAAGACGGGCGTGGCTTAGACCTGGCTTCTTCCCTATTTGCACCACGGCCCCTCTGGCAGCCTGGGGAATCTCAGACGCCTTGTCTGGGAGAATGTTTTAAATACATGAAACAAAATACACAGGATGGCGAGTTACTGAAATTCAGCCGCTCTAGTGGGTTGGATGCAGCCTCCTGGAACGAGCCTCAGAATGTGATGTTATTTGAAATCAGGGTCTTTGCAGACGCCACTTAGGTAAAAGTCTCAAGATAAGATCATTCTGCATTTTCCAGGTAGGCCCCCGATCCAAGGACAGGTGTCCATCTAAGGGACAGAAATGGAGAGACATACAGGGACACAGAGGAGAAGGCCATGAGAAGACAGTGGCAGAGACTGGATGGTACATCTGCATGCCCGGGAACCACAGGATGGCCGGCAGCCCCCCAGATCCTAGGAGGGAGGCAGCCCCCTCTCAAAGCCTCCGAGGGAACCCGACCCAACCCCCACCTGGCTTCAGATTTCCTGCCTCCACAACTGTGAGACAAACACTCTCCATTGTTTCCAGCCACTTACTTTGTGGTCATTTGTAACGGCAGCCTGAGAAAACTAAAAAAGTGACCCTAATATTTAAAAAGCAAAATTGGGAGGTGATTGTATGTGTTTCTTTGTTCATACATTAAGTCATAAGCCTGAGAGCAGATCTAATCACCGCCGTAATTGTAACTGAGCAACAAGCACGAACCACTTTTTAAGGTGCTGCAGCAGTCACCGGACACCGTGAAAATATCAATGGTTCCTGCTGGTGAGGTCACAGGTACTGCTATGACTAGTTTGCTGACTACATTCAAAACTGGAGGAAATGCTGAAATTTGAAGTTAATACAAGGTGCCGTTTTTCCCCATCCAGGCTCACAGCACCTTGGACTCTCTACCCCTGGCTTGGATGGTCTGGAAGGGCCCTTCTGGGATGAATGTTCCACGGTTCTAGGTGTCTGGGGGACGTGTCTTGTATTTGCAGTGGGCCTGAGCCAATGGCAGACTCAGGTGAACGATGGTTTGGCAGCCCCAGGCCCAGCTTCATGGTCATAGCTGGAGTCCTCACTCCCATACTTTGCAGCTGTGTGACCTTGTGCAAGTAGAATAGCCAGTTGAAGCCTCAGTTTCCTCATCTGTAAATGGGCATAATTATAGTATAACCTCAACGGGCTATTGTGGGGATTACAGGGAAAAAATGTAAACGTTTTAGCTACGTACCAGCTCACAGCCACCATGGGCTAAATGTGAGTTATTATAGACATTCAAAAACAAGAGTTGGGCTGGATTATCATTTTCTTCTTTGGGTCTCTGATGTGCAGCTTGTCCAGGAAAAGAAAGCACTTTGGATGAGCGAGTGTTCAGCCTGCAAAGAAATACTGAGCACAGAGTGGTCAGGCAGAGGGCAGGCAGGAAGTCTGTGAGCACATGCGTATGTCCATCCGAGCCCACTTTGGTATAAGCTGTCTTAACTCAAACGCCAATGAGCAGAGGGATTTTTTTTTTTTTTTAGACGGAGCCTCACTCTGTCACCCAGGCTGGAGTGCAGTGGTGCGATCTCGGCTCACTGCAAGCTCTGCCTCCCGAGTTCATGCCATTCTCCTGCCTCAGCCTCCGAAGTAGCTGGGACTACAGGCACCCGCCACCACACCCGGCTAATTTTTTTTGTATTTTTAGTAGAGACGGGGTTTCACGGTATTAGCCAGGATGGTCTTGATCTCCTGACCTCGTGATCCACCCACCTCGGCCTCCCAAAGTGCTGGAATTCCAGGTGTGGGCCACCGTGCCCAGCCTTAAAGGATGTTTTGAAGACTTTTTCTGACTTTTTGCAAACCCAAGGTTTACCGTGTTGCGATGTTACTTTGGTGTGCTCGGAATTTCAGGGTTAACACCGCTGTTGGGCGAGGGCAGGGCCTCGTCCACGTTCTCGAGTGGGTGTGTGGCTCCTCTCTCGGACCTCAGCCTCTTCTCTTCTCTCTACTTGAGCTATGCCTTTCACATGTGCTCAGTGTTATCAATCCATTCTTGGACCTGGGTGGGGCATGCCCTATAAATAAATACGAAACCAGGCATCCTTGCCCCAGTGCATACTTCTGACAGATGCCATCGGCCTCCACCCATGCCTCAGGCAGATGCCTGCCTTGCTGCCATCCCTCCTGCCCTGGAGATAGCTACCAGCTACTAAAGAGCCGGGTCTCTCCCCAGGGCTCCTAGCTCTCCCAGCTCTGGAACAGAGCCTGGGACCCAAAGCCATCATATGTGGGGACACCGAGCTGGTGCCAGGCACTCTCCCAAGCCCTTCGGATGGCACCTCACTGACTGTTCTCCAAGCCTCTGAGGCCCTCTGAGGCAGGAACTATTACCCTACTCTGCAGATGGGTAACCTGAGGCTCCAAGTGGTTAAGTGACTTGCTGGAGTAAATAGGGAAGGGGAGATTTGAACCCCAGCATTCTGACTTCCACACTACTCCCTTAACCACTGTGCCAGACCAGCTTCTCCATGGGACTGGCCTTCGGGATTCGGAGACAGCTATCTGTTCGCCGTAGCCTTCACAAGAATGACTGCAAGGCAGGGCTCACATCCCTGGCCATTCTCAGGCGGCTGCGGTGCACAGACAAGCCCTGCTCAGGCCCTCCTTCTACTCACCCCAGGCAACCCCTGACTGACAACAGGCAGCTGCCACACTGCAGCCTCTGGCACCAACTTTTCATCTTATTTTATCTTTTTTTTTTTTCTTTTTTTTTGAGACGGCGTCTCGCTCTTTCGCCCAGGCTAGAGTGCAGTGGCGGGATCTTGGCTCACCGCAAGCTTCGCCTCCCGGGTTCACACCATTTTCCTGCCTCAGCCTCCCGAGTAGCTGGGACTATAGGTGCCCACCACCACACCCGGCTAATTTTTTGTATTTTTAATAGAGACGGGGTTTCACCGTGTTTGCCAGGATGGTCTCGATCTCCTGACCTCGTGATCCACCCGCCTCGGCCTCCCAAAGTGCTGGGATTACAGGTGTGAGCCACCACGCCCGGCCATTTTATCTTATTTTTTGAGACAGAGTCTTGCTCTGTTGCCCAGGCTGGAGTGCAGTGGCGTGGTATCAGCTCGTTGCAACCTCTCCATCCCAGGTTCAAGCAATTCTTGTGCCTCAGCCTCCTGAGTAGCTGGGAGTACAGGTGCCTGCCACCACGCTCAGCTAATTTTTGTATTTTAAGTAGAGACTGGGTTTCACCATGTTGGCCAGGCTAGTCTCGAACTCCTGACCTCAGGTGATCCACCCACCTCAGCCTCCCAAAGTGCAGGGATGACAGGCGTGAGCCACTGTGCCCAGCCAACTTTTTATCTTATTTTAAAAACTACATACGTAATGCATACATTCATATATGGCAACATTTCAAACACCATGTCCTGTTCTTAATGCAATGCTTTTTAATCTTTTCCCGAATAAATCCAAAGAGGGGTGGCTCAGCGCTCAGTAAGCGCTAGAGGCCATGCGTTTTGTTTTCTCCTCCCCCAGAGCTAAGCCTGAACAAATAAACAGCAACGACAGCAAGAAAAAACAAAACAACACAAACCAAAGCATTGTGTTAATGAGCCTGAACCATTTCCAAACGTCCAGACAGTGGATAAACAGATGGCAGCACCTTCGGAAGCAAATGACCTCTGGTCAGAAGTTTGGGGTGCAATGCGTTTCCCTGCACCCTTGCTAGTTGAAGATGGTCTACCTGTCCCCTGTTTATGTAGCAGACATGTGCATACTACGTGGGCTTATTTCCTAGTGTCCAGACCAAAATACAAGCTGAATGAAGGTAATCATCGCTCCCCCAGTCCAAGCAGCAGCGGGAGAGGCAGGGGCTGCAGGAGGCGGCGGCCCAGGAGCTAAGGGGGCGGGAGGTGTCTCCCTCCAGGCCGGCCCGGACCGTTTCTTCCCGAGCTTTCTCTACCTGGGACCGATCCCGCGACAGGTCAGGAGCCCTCGACTGACAAACTCAGGGCCACAGGGAGCTGTCCCTCGGAAAACCATCGAAACTGCTTAGTAACCAACTCCCTGGGTCAAGGCCCCCGCCCAGATCCTTCTCCCTGTCCAGGGAGGGCCTGGCTCTGGCTCCTCGGGGGAACTAAGGCCTCGGGATTGGCACAGCCCTGCAGGTCGGAGGGAGCGCGGGGGCGGGGAGGAGCTTGCTGGCGATTTCCACCTGCACCCGCGCCCCGCACCCCTGCCTCTTCCCGGAGTTACCCTGCCAACGGCCCTCGGAGCCCGGGGTGGAGAGGGGACAGCAGGAGGAGGGCCCTCCCGGAACCCCTGCGGGGCTGTCTTTGGCGCCAAAGGCGGCCGGAGCTGAGGGCAGGACCCGCATCTCCTCTCAGTCTCGACTCTGGCCGCTCCAGCCCCTCGCGAGCGCCAAGTCCCAGGGGCCGATCCAACTCCGAGGGAGCCCCTGTGTCGCCTTGCCCCAGCTCGTCCCCGATCGTCCTCCCCTCACCTCCCAGCTTCGGAGCTGCGAGCCCAGGTGCCTGCCCAGCCCTGCGCTCCAGCTCCTGCCTGCCGAGCCGAACCGCGCCCCGGCCCCGGCCCTCCTACCTGCAGCCGTCGCAGCTCCGGGCATCGGCGTCCGTCCCGGCCGGCCTGGCGCGGGCCCCGGCTTCGCTGCGTCCCCTTCGCGGGAGCACAGGCCTCGGGGCGGGTGCGCGGGCGGGGAGGCAGGGCGGGCGGCCCGGCCCCTAGGCGGGTTATATGGGCGCGGGGAGGGGAGGCGCCGCGGGGAGTAGGCGGCCGCCGGCGTTAGCGCCTTTTTAGCCCGGCGCGCGGGAAGGCAGCGCGGGCCACCGAGTCGCGGCGGGGCCAAGGTCTCCTCCCGGCGCTCCGCCTCCCCAGATGGCCGCGTCCGAGTCGGGGTCCCGGGCGCGCTCTGCCCCGCCTCCTTCCCGCCGCCGTTTGGCGCGCGTCGCCCCTGCCGAGCCCGGCGAGGCCGCCCACTCAAGGCCGAAGCAGGTCAGGCGCCAGGGCCCCTCCCGCGGGCCAGACCCGACCACGACCTTCGGCCGGGCTGGGGACGCCGGTGCCGACTCTGCGCCCGACGCCTGCGTTTCCCCCGGACTCCCTGCTGTCCCCCAGACGGCCCATCTTTCCCAACACCCGGATTCTCTCCGGGCCGCCGCCACTGGCGCTGGGCCCCTCGGCGCGCGGGGCGCTTGGAATCCAGGGGGCAGGGGATGTGGCCGGCGGGGAACAGGGGTGAGGGGCGCCGCCCCAGGGCCGGGAGGAGGGGAACGGCTGCAGTCCGCCAAGCAGGGCTTGCCACCCACTCCGCCTGTGGAGCCGCGGTCCCGCCCGGCAGAGGATCCCGCGGAGACCCTCTGGGGGCTGCTCTCCCAACCCCAGCCGGAGTTTGGGCCCCATGTCCTTCCAGGGGTCACCCAGGACGCGAACACTACTGGGCGGCGGCCAGCACCCTGCTCCCTCCCCCGGCCGCCGCCTGTGGGCTCGGGCTCTGGATCCCCTCCGGTGTTTGGAAGGAGCTCGCGGGCGTCGGTGCGCTTGGAGTTGCTCTCTGCGCGCACCAGACCCGCGCTAGGTCAGGCCGAGACTCCCTCCCGGACGGCGGCACACGCCGTCCCGCTTGCCTGCTCCTCCTAGGCCACTGGGGCTTCCAGGGCCCTAGACCACGTACACCAGGCCCTGGCTAGGGGACCGGACATGCTGGGCGAGTTCCGAGCGGCTCTCAGTGGCGGCGCTGTTTATGGTCTGATGCTTACGGGGCCCGTGATCTGGCTCCGAACCGATGCCCTCTGCCCATGGTTACCCCCACATCTTGGAAGGTGGCGTCAGTGAAGCCCTAGGCGTCTCGAGCTAGCCGGGCTGCTGCAGACTGGGTTCTCTGGCCGCAGCAGGTCCGCGCCTGACCGGGAGGGTCCGGCTGACTTCCGCACATCTTTATGGCTCACCCACTGTTCGCTGGGCGCACGGGGTGGGGACACAAAGACGAATCCCATGCAGGGGTTTGGGTCCAGTAGGGAATAGAAAAGGCCGGCACCGCCAGAGTAGGACGCGCGCGCACCACCATCCATTCCCCCGGGGAGGTTGGGGCGTCCGCGGGGAACAGACCCGAGGCTGGGCGCCCGGAGGTGCGAGCAAGACCCTGGCCGGCTCTCAGCTCCCAGAACCCAGGGCCAGGCGGGGATGACAGGGTCTGTGCGTCTGGGGGGCCCTAGAGGCGCCGGCGGGGCCTGGCGCGGACTACTAGCGGCCTGCGGGAGCCAGGGGTGGAGGGGCCGCTGTCTAGGCAAGAGGACCGGGGTCCGGAGTAGGGGAGAGGACGAGGCATGGCCTTGAGCCTGCGAGACCTGCGGACCGCTCGCCCGCGCAGAAGCTCGCTCTCCGGTGCCTGGGGCGGCTGCAGCTGGGCCCCCAGGTCCCGGACCCGCACAATTCTTCGCCCGGTGCCAGCCCAGATGCGCGCGGGTGAGGCACTGGCGGTGCCCGGGATCCACGCGCTCGCTCCGCCCAGTCAGCGGCAAATTCGTTCTCTCCTTGATCTCAGTGGCACTGGAGCGTGAGGCAAGGGCCAGGGGGCAGGTAGCGGGGCCGGACTCAGCAAAAGCAAACAAAACCCCAAGCAAACGAAATAAATACTTATACATTACATACACGATATAATATATGTGCGACAGACACCGTATTACATATTAAAGATATATTTGTATGCAAACATATATTTACATGTAAACGTACATTTACATATAAATATAAATATATATGCATGTGTATACACACGCAGACACACAGGTCGCGCAATTAAATTTGAATTTCAGATTAGCGAGTAATTTTTCCGTATTAGCATGTTCCGTGCAATATTTAGGAACATACCTATAACTAGAAAGCGATTTGCTGTTAATCTGAAATTCAAATTTTACTATGCTTTCTACATTTTTATCCGCAGCCCTAGCTGGAGAGGACCCCAAGGCCTCCCGGCCTTGAGGTAAGGTTCTCTGGTCAGAAAGCCCGGGTCGGAAGAAACGTGGGCGTTTCCCTTACAGCCCTGCGGTACAAGAACTACAAGCCCCACAATGCTGCGCGGCCCCCTGCGGCGCTGATAGGCTGCAGCTCACTTCCACTTTCTGACTTCCGGCCTCGGAGGCCGGCGGAGGCGGTTGCGGACTCCAGCGCGTCCAGGGGTCCCGCGGGTTTTCGGGCGCAGGGTGGCGCCCGCCGCAGGCGGCGGCCATGAACTTCTCCGAGGTGTTCAAGCTCTCCAGCTTGCTCTGCAAGTTCTCCCCGGACGGCAAGTACCTGGTGAGCGGCGGGGACCTGGGCCGCGGGCAGGACATCCTCGGTGCCAGCGTCCCCGGCGGGCAGGGCCGGGGCGGCCGCGTGGCCCAGGGGTGGAGGCAGCTCGGGGATCCTGCAGGTGCGGTGCCCGAACAGGTGCAGGGCCCGGGCAGGTACCCGGGGCAGGTGCAGGGCCTGAGCAGGTGCCCCAGACAGGTGCGGGACCCAGGAAGATACCCTAGGCAGGTGGGGGGTCTGGGGAGGTGCCCTTGGAAAGGTGGTTATCTGCAGTGCCGACTGCACACAGGTGAGGGTATAGGAGATGTCGGCTCTTTGTTGTTATTTTGTCACAAAAGGCAAATTGATCATTCTGTTGCCTGTAAACTGGTAAGTGGTGTGGCTACTTTGTCATCTCTACTTCCCCTCTAATTCTCTTCTCCTCTACCACGTGCCGAATAAATGATTTAAATGCTAGTATCCTATCCCCAGGTAGGGAAACAGTTGTCCTCATGGCTGGGATTTGAGGTCTTTGTTCCATGGGTGGCAGAAAGGTGCTTAAATCACAGAGCTATAACTTTTAAACATAACTTCAAAACATACAGTGTATGTACCTGGATGCCTAGTAGTGTATATCCTCAGAAGAGGGGGATAACCCAGATGCCGAGTACATATGTCCTCAGAAGGGGGATAATTGGCATTGGAAAGCCACTAAGAAAAAACATGCCTCCTAAAAAGTGGGATTCATTTTCTTTATCCACCACCTCTGCTAACTGACTGATGCGTCAGGATGCTTTTTCAGGTTTTGCCTCCCCTGACAGTCCTGTGCTCTGTCTAGCCTTTGAGAGTTTAACTCTCAAATTACGTTTTTACCTCTTCATGGAGGTTTTATTCCAAATCACATAAAATATCATCAGCTACAAAACAGAAAACCTCATCAGTTTAAATGGCACCTCAGCCTTGGTATATTTTTCAACGTGCCCCCTCCCCAATTAAATTAGAGGTTTGTTTTTTGTTTTTACCATTTGTGAAAATTTCAGTGAATTATAAGGAGAAAGAATACATCTGTTTGCCTAACTTGGGTGTTTTTTCCGGCTCCTACGCTCTGGTCAAAATACCCTGAAACACTTGGTAATGATCTGTTACTGGCATCTTCTTGAAAGCCCTGAGGACTGGGGAGCGCAGGTCCATGCTTCTCGTTTTAGTGTCTTGCAGTAGAGTTTATATGGTTCCTCAAGGTGTTGGTAAAAATATTCCATGTCATAAGGAATTCACTGTAACTGATCACAGTTTTCAAAGCCACAGTGTGAGAAAGTAAGGGCTGCGATAGCTGCTTCTTCCAATCTGCAATCACCCGCCCGTCTCTCTTCTTTCCGATGGAAAACTAATGTGGCTTTCTCTTTTGGTATCAGTTCATAAAACACAAACTAGTTTGACCTTGATAAGTAAAACTAACGAAGCAGTTAACATTTAAAAATCAGTTCTTGATCTTTAGACTGTAGTATAATATACAATCAGCAGGTGAGTACTCAGGTGTTATTTATACTTGAAATTGTTTGCTTAGATAGGGACATAATCAACAAATATGGACATGAAGAAACTATCTTTAAGAAAATAGTGCTAGGCCGGGCGCAGTGGCTCACGCCTGTAATCCCAGCACTTTGGGAGGCCGAGGCGGGCGAATCACAAGGTCAGGAGATCGAGACCACGGTGAAACCCTGTCTCTACTAAAAATACAAAAAATGAGCCGGGCGAGGTGGCGGGCGCCTGTAGTCCCAGCTACTGGGGAGGCTGGGGCAGGAGAATGGCGTGAACCCAGGAGGCGGAGCTTGCAGTAAGCCAGGATCGCGCCACTGCACTCCAGCTTGGGCGACAGAGCAAGACTCCGTCTCAAAAAAACAAAAAAAAAACAAAAAAAAACCCAAAAAAACAAAAACAAAAAAAACCAAACAAACAAAAAAAAGAAAATAGTGCTAACACTTAAACATTTCCTGTTTTGTATTAGGAATAGGTTAACGGAGATAAATGAGCATTATATGAGGTGTCTTTACTTGTGCAGAAGTGAAAGCCTGTCTTTTGACCTTCTGTTGTTTTGGCTCTGAGTTCGGCACTGCATAAGAGGATTGAGGTGTTCCTTGCCATTTTCCTTGTGAACTGGGAAGCCTTGATTCTTATCCTTTATAAATTTGAGGAAATTGTCTAAAAGTGTTTATAAAACTAGGAGAGGATTTTGGTTATTAGTTCACAGAAGAGCTTTTTCTCAATGCTACTTCCCATGTAAGTTTAGTTTTTGACATACAGTTAAGAAGGGACTTTAAAATGTCTTAGCTTTAAGTGGCAAGTTAAAACATACTTTTGGTCAGACGTGGTGGCTCACACCTATAATCCCAGCACTTTGGGAGGCCGAGGCGGGTGGATCACGAGGTCAGGAGATCGAGACCATCCTGGCAAACATGGTGAAACCCCGTATCTACTAAAAATACAAAAAAAAAATTAGCCGGGCGTGGTGGTGGGCACCTGTAGTCCCAGCTGCTCGGGAGGCTGAGGCAGGAGAATAGCATGAACCCGGGCGACGGCGGAGCTTGCAGTGAGCGGAGATCGCGCCACTGCACTCCAGCCTGGGTGACAGAGTGAGACTCCATCTCAAAAAAAACCAAAACAAATCCTGGTTTGTATATTTCAACATTGCCCTTGTAGGAACTGATCTTTAGGGGCTGGGGATGTCGCTGATGATCTAGACGTGAAACCTCTGGCAGGGGACAAGGCCACAGTCACTGAAGGCCGGGGCAGTAGCTTTCCGAAGGCCCCCCTCTTTTGGAGTGGAGAATGTCAGGTGCCTGCTTTCTCGTATTTTTTAGGCTTCCTGTGTCCAGTACCGGTTAGTGGTCCGGGATGTGAACACCCTTCAGATCCTTCAGCTGTACACGTGCCTAGACCAGATCCAGCACATCGAGTGGTCAGCCGACTCACTCTTCATCTTGTGCGCCATGTACAAGCGAGGGCTGGTGCAGGTGTGTGCTGCTGCGTCGCCTAGAATGTGGACACCTTCTGAGTGCCACTTGGAAGGAGGGTGTTTTTCTGTGCCTTTCTAGTTTGGAAAAAAAAGTCAGTGCAGCTCAAAGCCAGTTTGCAGCACTTTGGGAGGCCGAGACGGGCAGATCACGAGGTCAGGAGATCGAGACCATCCTGGCTAACACGGTGAAACCCCGTCTCTACTAAAAAATACAAAAAACTAGCCGGGCGAGGTGGCGGGCGTCTGTAGTCCCAGCTACTCGGGAGGCTGAGGCAGGAGAATGGCGTAAACCCGGGAGGCGGAGCTTGCAGTGAGCTGAGATCCGGCCACTGCACTCCAGCCTGGGCGACAGAGCGAGACTCTTTGTCTCAAAAAAAAAAAAAAAAAAAAATTATAATGTTCTCTGAAGTTCAAGAACACTTAAACTAAGGAAACTAACGTAGTCTTAATTTCTAAGCAATATAGTTGAGAAACAGGAGGTGTTGACAGACAGCAGTCTAGCCACTCGGACATGGTGTGTTTCAGGAAGTCCTAAGAAGTCATGTTTTCTTATGTGTCCAGAGCTTAACTAAATGAGGTCTTAGGAATGACAATGTGAATAAACTGTTTTAAAACGACAACGAAATGAAATCACCAAGCAGCGTGGCTTACTTTTACGGTGGAACCCAGTACCAGCCCTTCATCATGAAAGGTTGTAAGACACCCTGTGCGATTGGGTCTCCGCTGGTTTTAAGCCAGCAGTCTGTCGGCGAGGCCTCACTGTCAGGTGCTGATGAGTTGGCACTTGTGTGTTTCTTTCTTCTCTCAATCCAGGTCTGGTCTTTAGAGCAGCCCGAATGGCACTGCAAAATAGACGAGGGCTCGGCTGGGCTGGTGGCCTCGTGCTGGAGCCCGGACGGGCGCCACATTCTCAACACCACGGAATTCCATGTAAGTGTCAGCCTCAAGGCACCTCACTGGCCGTGTGATCCTGTCCTCTGCTCCCAAAACAGCTAGAGAGTGTGCGAGGGGATGTTTGGAGTGTGCTAGTCTCTGCTCATCCCCAGGGGATGCATTCTAAGACCACCAGGGGATTCAGATCATACCAAACCCTGTATTTCCTATGTTTTTTCCTCTACAGCATACCTGTGGTACGTTTAATTTATAAATTAGATACAGTTAGAGATCAGCAGCAATAATCATATAGAACAAGGATGACAATATACTGTTTATAATTGCGTGGATGGAAGATTTGGTCTTACTGAAGATCTTAGCGACAACCTCAGCATACGATTGTTTTTTTCTTTCCTTGTTGCGTGAAAAACTTTCAGCTTCTCATTTAAAGGAAGCACTTTGCGGCTTTTCTTTGGCATATCCAGATGGCCAGCACCACTGCCCATGCTTTAGGCTGTTACTGAGTCAGATAAGGGTGTCGTGAACACAGACACTGTCTGCTGCCCTGGGTCTGATGACCGAGGTGGCTCCTGAGTGGCTGATAGATTGCGGGGGTGGAGGGGGGCCAGGAGCGTATATAGTGGTGTGTATATTTTAGGTCAGAACATTATAAGCCATTTAAGTATTATTGTCTGATCTTTTGTCCAGTTTTAAAGAAAAAATTTTTAAAATTTTTTTTTTTTTTTTTTTGAGACGGAGTCTCGCTCTGCCGCCCAGGCTGGAGTGTAGTGGCGGGATCTCAGCTCACTGCAAGCTCCGCCTCCCGGGTTCACGCCATTCTCCGGCCTCAGCCTCCCGAGTAGCTGGGACTACAGGCGCCCGCCACCTCGCCCGGCTAGTTTTTTGTATTTCTTAATAGAGACGGGGTTTCACTGTGTTAGCCAGGATGGTCTCGATCTCCTGACCTCGTGATCCGCCCGTCTCAGCCTCCCAAAGTGCTGGGATTACAGGCTTGAGCCACCGCGCCCGGCCGAAAAAATTTTTAAAATCTTAATTTAGACTTTTTAGGATTTTGGCAGTCCCTATTCAGCGATAGAAAATGCCCTGTGATATGAGCCGGCTTGTACTTTTCCTTCAGGAGCCGGGTCTTGGGGGTGGCTCCGGGCGTCGGCAGCTGCTGATTCGAATACCTGCTGTAGGTACCGCACACCAGCCTCCGTGCGGAGGGGAATGTTGACATCCGAGAGTAAATCAGAGGGATCTGGGATAGGAAACTGCATTTTAAGTTAAAATTAGGCATATGTCAAGTGTTTAGATACCAGGTCTTTGGTGCCCGCAGTGTCTTTTTAAGATACAGAAAAATGCACGAATCTCTTTAATAATGTGCTTTTCTGATGGGGTTAGATCCCAGTGTTTCGGCCCAAGTCCACTGAGTGCTCGTAGCCGTCTGGGCTGCTGGCTGCACCTCGGCAACCCTCCGTCCCACTGCGCCGCGCACACTGCGCGGAAACCCGCCGTCCCAATGCGCTGCGCACACCACGTAGCTGATGGCACGTGGGAGGACTTCTCCCAGCGTGAGGCTGCAGACGCCCTGTAGGGTTTCATTCGACTTTTTTCAAGCTGGCATCGGCTGGGATAAAGTTTTATCTGGCCATGAGGGGTTGCTGAATCAACTGCTTCAGATGGCTGGATGGGTTTACATCTTTTTCAGTTTAAATTTTAAAAAACATTCTAAATCTGATGTCTGCTATTATGGGCTGTCAGAGAATAAGACAGGAACCAAAGGCCCACCAACGTCTCCGCACTATGTATTGACATTGGAAGACACCTTCAGCCCGAGTTTTTCAGAGAGGATGATTTGAGCTTTTCATGCAGCTGAGTCTAACAGTCTTCAGGCCTGTAATGCTTTGGGCCCAAATCTGTCCTCCCGAAGGCTCACGGCATGGGGTCAGCCTTGCTGTATTCTCTTATTAAATGGCCCAGAAGGAAAACTACCATCTATGGAGTTTAGAAACCTTAAACGATGTATGAAAACCTGGTTTTGTTGAGCCTCCCATGTCACACACACCAATATTGAAAACACCTTTGCTACAGGCAAACTGATTTTTCATAGAGTACATTTAGATGACATTGTTCCACCTAAGACTAAGGTCATGACCACATTGCTGGTGGCCTTAGAGGAAACGTTAAGACCAGGTGGTGGACGAGGACTGGTAACCTCATGGCACGGGGCATCTTGACCAAGATATCAAAATGTGTCTCCAACTTTGCATGCAAACTTAAATGACTGCAAGTGAGGAAACAAAACCGGAATTCCAGACGTGTCTGCTGGCCAGGAAGTGAGCCTGCAGGCACCATCCATCAGTCTCATTCACAAGAGCGAGGACCAGGCCCGTTCTCTGGGGCTTAGCGGGGCCACTGGGTCCCCTTCTGAAGGCACCACCCCATGTCCAGGCCTTAGCGGGGCCTCTGGGTCCCCTTCCGCAGGCACGACCCCATCTCCGGGGCTTAGCGGGGGCCACTGGGTCCCCTTCCGAAGGCACCACCCCATGTCCGGGGCTTAGTGGGGCCACTGGGTCCCCTTCCGAAGGCACCGCCCCCTGTCCGGGGTGCGTGGACCTGTGCGTCTGCTTCCTTTCCCCTGGCGCCTGGCTGGTTTTCAGTGTGCTGGGTCGTGGCGTGGATCGGTGGCACGTTCCTCCATCTTGAGAGTGCTGGGTTGTGGCCTGGATCAGTGGCCTGTTCCTCCCATCTCGAGTGTGCTGGGTCATGGCCTGGATCCGTGGCCCGTTCCTCCCATCTTGAGTGTGCTGGGTCGTGGCCTGGATCCGTGGCCCGTTCCTCTCACCCCGAGCATGCTGAGTTGTGGTGTGGATCCGTGGCCCGTTCCCTCCATATTCAGCACACTGGGTCGTAGCGTGGATCAGCAGCCCATTCCTTCCCTCCTGAGCGCACTGGGTCGTGGTGTGGATCCCTGGTTCTCTATTCCTGCTGCTGGGCGCTGTGGAGCCCATCCCATGAGTCTCTGCTGGCTTCTCCAGTGCTCAGGGGAAGGTAACAGCGCTGATGAAGGTGTATATTTAACCACCTTTTTTTCTTACTGGGTTTTTTAAAGTTGCAAACAGTTATCTTTGAAAAGTTTTTTGTTGGTTTTTGTGGGAGATGAAGGTAAAAATGAGGCTCAAAGTGCTCCGTGCGTTTCCTAAGATGTGCCTGAGTGGGCAGCCTTGGCCAGGCGCACCCCACGGGGATGCAGGGCCCTGGGTGGGAGATGTGCTTTTCTCCTGTGATGCTGCAGTGGGCTCTGGAGGCGGGTCACTGCCCTGGATGGCACAAGGACGCTCCTGATGCCCAGAGGCTCGGGCGCTCCACCCCACCCTGTGGGTCTCTGCCCTGGGTGGCACAAGGACGCTCCTGATGCCCAGAGGCTCGGGCGCTCCACCCTGCCCTGCTGATGCTGAGCGGCTTGGGCAGGGTTTCAGCCTCAGACACGCTAGTGGGAAGTAGCACGCTTCCTCGCTCAGGCCCCAGCACCCTCCTTGGCCTCAGCTTGCGGAGCTGTTAGAGGAGCAAGTGCTCCGTCCAGCTGGAGTTCCGAGGCGCCGGTCCCCAGAAGGGCCAGTGTGTTTCGGGTTCAGCATCAGCACTGGAGCCCTGCCGTGCTGCCACGGTGACCCCTGGAGCTTGTGGATCCACTACCTGTGTGTTCAGGACTTTTCTCCTGAACGCCGTGTATGTTGTTTGGAGACACAGTTACAGACATCGGATTTTCTTTTCTCTTGTAAGAAGAGATGATGCGTAGACATTTAAATTAATTCATTTGTTAATATCCTATACTGAAAACCTGGCAGCGTTTGGAGGAGTGACATTGTGGACACGCGATGCTACACGCTGCGTGTGGCTCCAGTTACTGCTGGAGGCGGTCCCCACCCCGGGCCTCATCCTCACCAAGGGCCCCTGCCTGACACACACGGACCTGGCAGTCAGCACCGCATCCCGCACGGAGCCGCGCAGCCCTGTGTCCCCGCACACGGAGCTGGCGGTCAGCACCCCACCCCACATGGAGCTGCGCAGCCCTGTGTCCCCGCACACGGAGCTGGCAGTCAGCACCCCACCCCACATGGAGCCGCGCAGCCCTGTGTCCCGCCCCCCGCACACGGAGCTGGCAGTCAGCACCCCACCCCGCACGGAGCTGCGCAGCCCTGTGTCCCTGCACCTTGTGTCCCCACACCTTGTGTCTCCACACCTGGGCCACATTTCAGTTAACTACCAGATTCATCAGTGGGCCGGGTATGTGGGAAGCATGATGATTCCCTGGTGGGCTCCACAGTGTCTCAGTGGGAAATGCAGGTGGAGGGACGCAGCAGCCCTGTAAGTCCCGCGGCGCTGCCACGGGGAGGGCCTGACCACCTACTGCGGTGCCTCTCCCCCAGTAGGCACGGCCTCATTGGCCTGGTTAGGAAATCATCTTTTGGCCTCACCGTGCCAGTCTAGTCGGCTCTCAGCTCCCTGAGTCAGGGAAAGGGGTGGGAAGGTGGACAGTCCAGCAGCGCATTCTAGAACCCTCTGCAGATGCAGCCGGGCCAGCGAGCACGTGCAGGAGGTGGGCGGCCACCTTCTTGGGTGTTGAGTGACTGCTCCTGCCTCAGGGCTGCAGATGCAGGCTCACAGCCCCCTGGTGAGCCCCGAAGCGGCAGCATCCAATTTCCACATCCTCTGTCTTCCCATAAAGGAGACCTAATGTGGTAGTTTCTAGATAAGATTTTTCTCTAAGTAACTCAGGGTTATTTTAACCTGCAACCTGTGGTCACTTTGAAAAAGCTAATGAAAATGCACTTCGATTTAACTTTGTGCCACTCAATATTGGTATAAAACAACAACAACAGAAAACCAAGAGCACTAAATTTACCTTAACCACAGTAAAATATGCATTTGAATATTCCGGTAGGAGGGTAGTAATCCCCCAGGTCCTGACATATCCACTCCAGCAGTCAGGCCTGTACTTGGGGATGCTTGGGCGGGTTGAGGATTGAGACAGTCTCTAATGATGCTAAAGAAGTGTTTCCTTTCTCTTTCCCTTTTCCCCCAACAGCTGCGGATAACCGTCTGGTCCTTGTGCACAAAATCCGTATCTTACATCAAATACCCAAAAGCTTGTCTGCAGGGTGAGTCGATCGGAGCTACGCAAAAGCCATTTCTTTGCAGCTGTTTGACTTTTTGTCACGGGAAGTTTCAAGTAGGCAGAATTAGCTTCAACAGCATATCAACGCATAGCCCGTCTGTTTGTCTCTCTACCCACCCCTACCGCATTGTAGCATATCAACGCATAGCCCGTCTGTTTGTCTCTCTAACCACCCCGCCGACAGCATATCAACGCATAGCCCGTCTGTTTGTCTCTCTACCCACCCCAACAGCATATCAACGCATAGCCCGTCTGTCTGTCTCTACTCCACTCGTAATAGCATATCAACGCGATAACGCCTGCCGTTCTACTCCACCCCACAGCATATCAACGCATAGCCCGTCTGTTTGTCCCTATACCCACCCCGCCGACAGCATATCAACGCATAGCCCGTCTGTTTGTCCCTATACCCACCCCACCGACAGCATATCAACGCATAGCCCGTCTGTTTGTCTCTACCCACCCCACCAACAGCATATCAACAAGTTCCACTGTTCCTTTACCGCACTCACCAACAGAGACAACGATAGCCCGTTTACGACCTTTATACTTCCTAATTACAGAGCATTAACGATCCGTTTGTTTGTCTTCTACTCCATCATACCACAACGCATAGCCTGCCCGTTTGTCTCTTCATACCCACCCTACCGCATATCAACGCATAGCCCGTCTGTTTGTCTCTCTACCCACCACACCGACAGCATATCAATGCATAGCCCGTCTGCTTCTCCCTATATCCACCCACCCCTTGGGCTCTTTTGAAGTAGGTCTTAGGTCTCCTCATGCTTCATCTGTAAATATTTCCATGCGTGTCTCAGAAAGGCAAGAGTCCCCTTTTAAAACATGACCACAGTGACTCAAGAGAATGTGGCTTAAGACGTGGAAGAACAGTGGTGTTGATGCCGGTCTCCTTGACCTTGGTGGCAGAGCTGGGCGTTCAGACCCCTTCCAGCCGATGCCTGTCGAGAGGCCCACCTCAGACATTCAGTTCTGAGCTTTCTGTCTTCTATGGACTAAATATGATCTCTGCGAAGGCAGGAGGTCTTGCTGTCATCTCTGGGCATCCCGGAGGGATATGTGACCAGTGTCCCTTCCTTGTGGAAGTCTGTGAGCCATCTGGAAGAAAGGGGGCCGGCTCAGGGTGGCCCACCACCAGCACGTCTAACTGGACAGTGCAGAGCTAGTGGGAGGCGCCACTCCTGAGTCCTGAACAACACGCAGTGTCTTTCACGGGATGAAACGCTACATGGTTGAAATGATGCTTTCATTCTTCTCTGTTGCTGCCAGCGGTTTGGAAATTGCATTTGAATGAAATGCAATCACACTCTTGTTTTTCGTTTTTATAGTTGGAATATTAGCGTCCCTCCAGATGAGACACACATTTCTTGAGTGGACACCACGGTTTTGTCATTTGAGGTATTCTCTTCACTCATGAATGATGAATTCTGGCCTGGGCTTTTTAAGCTAATACAGAACTGGCAAATAGAGTCTAACATTTTCAACTAGTTTCTTCCACATTTTCGTCTTATGATTATTTTTTTGAGACAGGGTCTTGCTCTGTCACCCAGGGTGGTCTGCAGTGACGCAATCACAGCTCAGTGCCGCCTTGACCTCCTGGGCTTAAGTGATCCTCTCACCTCAGCCTCCTGAGTAGCTGGGACTACAGGCACACACCACCACACCCGGCTGATATTTTGTAGAGACGGGGTTTCGCCAAGTTGTCCAGGCTCCTTTCAAACTCCTGGGTTCAAGCGATCCACCTGCTTCAGCCTCCCAAAGTGCTGGGATTACAGGCGTGAGCCACCACGCCTGGTCACACATTTTCATCTTTAGTTTACTTCTTCCAAATAATTAAATTCAAAGGTAAGATAAACATGGCAGGAAACAGCCACCTTTTGCCTAGCTGGAGGTACCCCTGGGTGTCCCGCAGCTTAGCCATGGGGGAATTCGAAGGCCTTGTGTTTCTCAGTCACATTTGTGATTCATCAGAGGTCACATCACTTGGTGTTTTTCACAGAGCCTTGCAAACCAGTTCCTGTGTGTGTGCAACCCTCCCCCAGCACGCACTGTGTTGTGAGGGGTGAAGCCACAGTGCCTTCGGGTTTCTCCTCTGCGCTAGAATGTTCTCGCCCGTCTGAGGAGCAGTGCTCGGCGTTGTGCCATTTCCCTTCTTTTCACTTCTGCTTTCTCTTCCTCCTCCTTCCTTCTGAATTACTACTGTGGTTTCTCTTGCTTGATTTTGTGGCCGCTTGATTTCAATGCATTTTCCTCTTCCCGCAGGAATCACCTTCACGAGGGACGGCCGCTACATGGCGCTGGCAGAACGGCGCGACTGCAAAGATTACGTGAGCATCTTCGTCTGCAGTGATTGGCAGCTCCTGCGGGTGAGGCATCCCCCAGACTGGAATGAAGTTGTCCTGGTTGACTGTGGAGGGACTGAGTGAAGTAGATCCTTTTCCAGATTCCAGGGGATCTTTGGTAGGATATGGAGCAAGGTGATGTTGTATTAACAAAGGGCAGGTACACTGTGAATCGCTGCCAGCGGCACCTGGTTGTGTGTTCAGGAGACTTGGTGAAAAGGACACATGCCCAGGTGTTTTTAAAGTGAAGATGCCGTCACATTTGAGCCCTTTTCCTTGTCCTATGTGATGGTGTTTGCGCATGTGTGTGCCACATTGGGAGTGGGGAGGACATGGAAGTTCACCTTGGCTGAGGGC
Source organism: Papio anubis (assembly GCF_008728515.1). NCBI lineage: Eukaryota > Metazoa > Chordata > Mammalia > Primates > Cercopithecidae > Papio > Papio anubis. Next base: position 2,587,350 of record NC_044976.1, on the reverse strand, counting down.
CTGCGTTAGGCAGGGCGCTCTGCCAGGTGCCCAGGTGCCCCCACAGCAGACATGTGAACACGATTCCAGCACAATCCATCGTTAAGGTACAGCAACCTCTGGAATGCTATCAGAGCACAGAACCCAGGACCCAGGCAGTGCTCTGGAAGGGACTTGTCTGAGCTGGGTCTAAAGGAGTGAGCCTGGCCAGGCAAGGAAAGGTGAGCGGGGAGAGTGCACGTGAGTGCAGGTGCGGGGAGACCAAGCCACCCTCGTGGGCTGGCCAGGCACTGATGCTGGCACCTGTGGGGGGTGCAGCCCTAGCAGCAGCTCCACAGGGATTTCCTGCATTTCCAGGATAGAGCTGTTGAGATTTTGTCCATTGCTATATAAGAAAATTAAGTGCATTAAGAACATAAGTTATAAATGCAATTATTTATTTACGAAAATATTTTCCAAATTTAATGTTGCCCCCACTTCCTTTGGAAGCATTTTGATACGGACACCCAGGATCTCACAGGGATCGAGTGGGCCCCAAACGGCTGTGTGCTGGCAGTGTGGGACTCCTGCTTGGAGGTATGAAGATGGCCAGGTGACATGTTTGCTTTTGAGAGCTTTTCCCAGAATTTCATGCTTTCTGACTGCTGCAATATAGTTAGCTTTATCTTATTTCAGATAACGAGTTCAGCTTTGTTTTAAAAGACAGGGTTTTGCTCTGTCACCCAGGCTGGAGTGCAGTGGTGTGATCACAGCCCACTGCAGCCTTGACCTCCTGGGCTCAAGTGATCCTCCCACCTCAGCCTCCCCAGTAGCTGGGACCACAAGCGTGCACCACCATGCCCGGCTAATTTTTGTATTCTTTGTAGAGATGGGGTTTCACCATGTTGCCCAGACTGCTCTTGAACTTCTGTGTTCAAGTGATCTGCCAGCATCAGCCTCCTGAAGTGCTGGGATTACAGGCGTGAGCCACGGTGCCCGGCCGAGTTGAACTTTTATCAGGGAGCCATTAGGTTGACCTCCCAATTTCCCCTTTTTCTCATGCTCTCACTGCCTCTCCAGTGACTGTCTCAGTTCTAGCTGGCAGTTCCAGCTTTTCCGCGGCCATGTGGACAGTCCTGCCAGCTTTGTGCTGTCTGCACCAGTGTCGCTCTGCAGCACCCACCTCTGTGGCGTGTTCCCGGCGAATGGGACGTATTCATCGTTAACGGAAATGTCTCGTCTGCAGTACAAGATTCTGCTGTACTCACTGGACGGCCGGTTGTTGTCCGCGTACAGCGCTTACGAGTGGTCCCTGGGCATCAAGTGTGTGGCCTGGAGCCCCAGCAGTCAGTTCCTGGCGGTTGGGAGCTACGATGGAAAGGTGGGAACCAGTGCAGGGCACTCAGGAAGTCCGACCGCCCAGCCGGCCGGGCCCTGCCTCACCTGTACGTGGCTTCTTTCCTCAGGTGCGCATCCTTAATCACGTGACTTGGAAAATGATCACGGAGTTTGGGCATCCTGCAACCATTAATAATCCCAAGATAGTAAGTCTGGAACACGTGTTTCTGCCGGAGCAGGCTGCTGGGGAGGGCGGTGGGAAACTGCTCCTTCGCTTTTGCTTTCTTGATTGTGGTTTATTATTTAAACCGGGCACTTCCATCACCGTAAACTTGCTACTGTGACATTTCACATGTCTGGCCCTGCCCTGGCCTTTGTTCTTCCTCCTCCACGCTGTCCAGAGGGTCTGAAGTGGGCCTTGCCCTGGCCTGTCCTCTGCCACTGCCACCCCAGCCCGGGTGTCTCCTTCGTGGTCTGTCTGGATGCAGATCCCTGTGCTGTACAGAGTGATCGGGGTCTCCTGCCCCCAAACACTGAGCATCTGCTGTCGTGCCAGGCACTGTGCTCTGGGCCGCAGCCAGAGGAGAACAGACAGACACCTGCACCTGCAGAGTGTGGCTGGAGAGACAGGGAAGGGGCTGGAGAGCTGGGTGTCTCCATGGGGTGGCAGGGAGTGGCCACCAGCGAGGGATCAGGCACAGATGCTGAACCAATGTTCAGGGGTTCGGGGAGGGAGCGTTCCAGGCCAAGGGAATAGGAAGTGCAAGGGCCCCGAGGAGTGGGCCACTCATCCATGTGTGCAGTGGGCACTTGCCGCGCCTCTGTGTGCGGTGGGCACTGCCCTGGAAGACAGTCGGGGGCCAGAGACAAATGCTGCCCTCCTGGTGTTGACCTGCAACCGGCAGAGCTGAGTGAAAGGCGGCTTGGATTCGATGAAGAGGCCAGTGAGTGGCTGGGGCTGGGCGTTCCAGATCAACCACAGACGGGGATGCATCCCAGAAGGTGTTTAAGTGCAGACCAGGAGGAGGAGCTGAGGAGCCGCGCGGTGTCTGGGCAGAAAGGGTGTTTCAGGCAGGGGGCCTCCTGACGTGGCCAGTGGTTTGTGTGGCTGGAGGCCAGGGCATCTGGACAGATGAGCCAGAGCAGAGCTGGCCACACAGGTCCCGAAGGTTTGCCTGCGATTCTGGCATTCTCCAAATCCCTTCGCCACACAGCGGCAGAGCGCGCCAAGCTTTAAAGGCACGTACCAGGCCAGGTGACTCCCTTACCTGGGGCTCTTCAGGGGCGCGGGGCTGCCCGCCTTCCACTGAGCCTGGGCCGCTGTCCTTTGCTTGGCAGGCTCTGGGGCACAGATGCCCCCACCTCAGGTCTGTGTCTGCTGCTCCTGGGGCCTCCGCTGTCTTGGCGCAAGTGTTCTGTGTATCCCCTTATCACGGGGAGAAGGCCAAGCCCGTTCCCTTGCTGGATGATGGTGGCTGCAGTGGCCTCCCGTCTATCATCACAGGGCACACATTTGCTGCCTGTGTCTCATAAGGGTGGGCTCCCCAGCAGGACATGAGCGAGGGTGGCTGGGTGATCTCAGCTCTCGGGACTGCGGGATTCGTGTTTCCGTCTCTTTCTCCCAGTGGCAGCAGGACCAGGTGTCATGGCAGGTGCACGCCTGTTGACCATGTGCCGTCACAAGCATTTGCCACATCTATCCTCATCTTCCGGGTCCCTGTCCTGAGCTGGGCGTGGCCACCTTGTGTCTTTCAGGTGGTGTATAAGGAGGCCGAGAAGAGCCCGCAGCTGGGGCTGGGCTGCCTCTCCTTCCCGCCCCCCGGGGCCGGGGCTGGCCCTCTCCCGAGCTCAGAGAGTAAATGTAAGTAGCACTTGTGATGACATTTGTTTTCCTTTTTAATGCAAGATTCCTCATTGTCCAGATAAACTTCGGATGTTCCTTATGTTTAAAAAAAAAATTTTTTTCCTTTCCGTGCTTCCGGCCAGCGTGCCCCTCAGCCTGTTGGCTGGAGGTTGACTGAGGTCTGAATTGCGTAGTGGGCCATGAATGCGCGGCTTCTGTTACTGAATATGAGCCCTGGAGACCAGGATCTGACAGCGGGAGCTCCGAGGGGGATGTTTTTCAAAGAAACACTTTTCCGTGGGTGGTGCTCAGAGTGGGTCTGGAGGCCGGCGGTGCTCCCGAGCGGTGTCTCCAGCTTGAGGCCCGATTCTGATGCAGCCTCTTGACTCTGGGCATTTCCTATGTGTCTGTTTCCGCATCACTGAAATGGGCACAGAAAAAGCACTCACCCCACAGGGGCACGAGGGCATCTGAAGGTTGCAGGTAGAGGAAACGGTGCCCCGAGGGCTGATGGGCCCAACCCGGGGCTCGGTGTGTGCTCAGGACGGGTGAGGACAGGTGCAGCCTGGCACGCAGGAGGCGCTCCCCAGGAGCCCAGGCGCGTCCTTGTTCCCCAGCCCCTGCCTCTGCTGTGATGATGGTTTTCCCACAGCCAGAAAGTCTAAGGGTACCGATGCTGAGGTGGAAGGGATTGTGAACTCAGATGCTGGCAGTTGACAGAAAAGTACCGAGGAGTTGGAGCTGCTGACATTGCAGCTGGGACCTGTCCATGCTCCTCTCCAGTCAGCCCCCGGCACGTGGGGTCCACCCCCCACCTAGTCGGGCCTGGCAGGTGATGGTGCCACTCTCATCTGGGGCACTTGCGGGCAGGCCCCTCGCTGCAGCTGCCAGGCTCTGCTCAGCTTTTCCTGCCCTCGGGCCCCACTTTCCTCCCCTTTGAACAGAGGAGCTGGGTTCGTGATGCCTGACGCAGGCACAGCAGCCTCTCAGCCGCGTACGTACTTCCTGAAAGGGTGATGATGGCATGTTCTTCTGTTGGTGTTCTAGATGAGATCGCCTCTGTCCCAGTCTCCTTACAGACACTGAAACCTGTTACCGACAGAGCAAACCCGAAAATCGGCATAGGAATGCTGGCATTTAGTCCCGACAGCTACTTCCTGGCGACAAGGAATGGTCAGTTGTGCTGACGCGGGTGCTGTCTCACCCCTTACTGTGTCCTGTGGCCCCAGGTGTAGAAGCAACTGGACACAGCACCTCCTTCCAAGTTTCTGCAGTAGTCGAGCTGCTGGGCCTGCTGTCCTGCAGCAGCTGCAGGCCCACACATGAGCCAGGAGGCCTCCGCCTCGCTCACTTGCTCTGCTCTGCTGAGTAGAAAGCAGGGCTGGGCACACTGCAGCCCGTCTTTTGTTAAAGGTTTCTCCATTTATAAAGGGCTGAAAAAACAAACAACAACAAAAAAAACAAAGAAACCCATTTGGGCCTTTTACAGCCCGTGATGGCCATCCTGGCCCTGGCCAGGAGCCCTGCAGGGCCCAACTGAACCCAGACTGCAGGGTGGAGCCGCCCCACCCCACCGGTTCTTCCCCTCCCCTCCTGTGGTGTCAACAGCAGAGCAGAGGGGCAGGGCCGAGGGGCAGGGTGACACCGGTGCCCTGTCCTTCCTTCCTCAGACAACATCCCCAATGCCGTCTGGGTTTGGGACATTCAGAAGCTGAGGCTGTTCGCGGTGCTCGAGCAGCTGTCCCCAGTGCGCACGTTTCAGTGGGACCCACAGCAGCCGCGGCTGGCCATCTGCACGGGAGGCAGCAGGCTCTACCTGTGGTCCCCAGCGGGCTGCATGTCGGTGCAGGTGCCTGGGGAAGGTGAGCACATCCCCGAGGCCACGGACGTGGCAGGCTTGCTCTGTGCAGTCTGGCGTCACACGGGCTGAGCTGTTGAAGCGCAGCTCTGTCTCCAGCCCTCAGAGTCTGCATAAACCTCAAGGCTGGTACACAGGGGACCTGCTGCCCTCAGCTTGATGGGCTAGAAGCAGCCTCTCCCTGACTTGAGGCAGCTCTGGGGCTGCACCCTGGCTCTGCCTATGTGGGTCACTCCAGGCACTGTGCTGGCCTGCAGGACAAGGGGGTGCCCATCCCCCAGAATCTGGGCCTCTCCCGCTCTAATCCTCTGGCCACCTGTCTCTCTCTAGGCGACTTTGCAGTGCTTTCTCTGTGCTGGCATTTAAGCGGAGACTCGATGGCCCTCCTCAGCAAGGATCACGTCTGCCTCTGCTTCCTGGAGACGGAGGCATCGGTCAGCACAGCCTGCAGACAGCTGGGCGGCCACACGTAACAGTGGTGCAGTAACGTGTGTGCAGAAACGGGCTACTCTGCGTGTTTCCAGTGTGGGAAAAAACACAGAGCTTCACTGGGAAGTTCTCCTCCTGTGATGGTCTGGATTCAGTGATTGATTCTATTTTTCTAAAGCAAAGCATTTTTGTAAATATGTATGGTATAAAACTGTAGTTATTATTATTTGAAGTAAATACTTGCTGATTCATACAACTGCTTCTCGAAACATTTAGGTCACAGGCAGGTTTTCTAGGTTCGAGTTTCTGGTCAGTCTTAGGGAAGATGGACAGCCCTACAGTAACTGAGCCCTGGGCCACTGAGCTCCCGCCAGACACCCGGCCTGCTCTGGGTTTTCTATTTGGATGTGTTAGGACAAGGGGGGATCTCTGTGGGGCACATCCAGCCTCCCCACAGTGGGTTTGCTTTGAAGCGTGGGAAGGGAGTCTTGGCACCTGAGCACAGCGCCACCCCCAGGTCCAGTCCCCTCAGGACGGAGCTGCAGGTCCCTGATCCACTGAGTCAGTTCCTCAGGAAGTCTCACGTCTACTCTGGTTTGAGAACCAGTGCACGTGGGTCTCCACCCTGGCTATTTGCAGAAGTGCCTAGAACCACCCAGACCCATCCCATCAGTCTCTCCAGCGGGTGCTCGGCAGGCAGCCGGGCTTGCCTGGCATCACAGGTGGGGGGCTCAGAGTTGCAAACCTAGGTTGTTGCGTACCGTCATCTCTCTCTGCAGAGAACCATACTCAGCACTGTTATGAGAGGCAGTCCTCGTGGCACAGGCAGAGCAGGCCCACAGGCCCACAGAGCCGGCAGAAATGGGACAGGCTTTCAAAGAGGGAAGAGACACTTTCTTGGTTGTTGCACCTACTTTAATACCAACTTCAGAAAAGGAAAAACATCCATCCACTTCTAAATGTCTTTATGAACACAGAGGCTGGAGTCCCCAGCCAGCTTCCGAGGCAGCCCTGCACATCCCGCAGGTGGCCACACTCAACCCACACCACACCGTTCGCTTAAAGCTACAAGTCCTAGAGACAGAGCTGGCGAGCCAGCGTGTGAAACTTATCAACAGCGCTTCCAGCCACATGAGCAAGCTGTGTAGATACGGGGAGGTGCGTGGGTCCCTGTGGGGAAATCCTCCAGGCACATCAAAGCCCAGGCATGTTTAGTGCGAGACTTGGACAGAGCCCCGAGTCTATGCTGGAGCTGTTGAGGAATCAAGGCAGGCATCAGCTGCTTCATAAGGATCTGAGAGACGGAGTCTTGCTCTGTTGCCCGGGCTGGAATGCAGTCAGTGGCGCCATCTCAGCTCACTGCAACCTCCGCCTCCTGGGCTCAAGCAATCCTCCTGGCTCAGCCTCCTGAGTAGCTGGGACCACAGACGCGCCACCACGCCCGGCTGTTTTTTGTATATTTGGTAGAGACGGGGTTTCACCGTGTTGCCCAGGCTGCTCTGCAACTTCTAAGCTAGAGCGATCTGCCTGCCTCAGTCTCCCAAAATGCTGGGATTACAGGCGTGAGCCACTGTGCTGGCCTGACACGGTTCCTTGTTTTAAAGTGCATTATTCAAAAAGCAAACTACCCAATTCCCTTTTAAATATGAATACAATCGAAACTCAGAATCCAGAGTTGTAAAACCTGTGTGCAAAGAACTGTCAAGGTGACTTTCTCAAATTAATAAATTGTCTTAAAATGATTTTCTGTAAAGCTTTCTGGGTCTGGGAAACAGACCTGAAGTATTAACACAACTTGGGTTAATTGTGGAAAAAGTGTGACTTCAGGTCACCCATTTCCAAAAGAGCAGCAGGTCACCAAGGGGCCCACAGGTACAGACCGGTCTTAGTCAACTGGTCTGCTGGCTGATTTCAGATGAGCTGAAGTACAAATGGAACATTTTAAAATACAAAACTGGACACCAAGTGTAAACATACTTGCAACTGCAGGCACTCGAGGCACCAGGTGCCTCCGTTTTCAGCAGCCTATGCGAGCGCTGAGGGGCGTGCTGCGGGTCCCGCGTGCTGGGCCAGCAGGGGTGGGAAAAACCGCAAGAAGCCAAGTAGATACTCGAGGAAAACACCAGAACTGAAGTTACAGAGGATGAAATACCAGCAGCACAGAGACAGCGACAGTCTTTTGGCTTTTGTCTGTAGCCTGTATTAGCAGAGTCCAATATCCAATTAAATAGATAGAATTCACTTTACTATTCTAATTGTGCTGAGATCCCTAAAGGTAAAAGACCTCCATCCTTCCAGCCGGCAGCAGGGCAGCATGAAGACTGCCAAGCCTCCCAGTCCCCCAGCCCCCACATCCCTTGGCCTTCTCGGGAGCGGGAGGAGCTCCCAGAATGCAGCCAGCTAAAAGCCTATTTTGCCCCTGGTCATGGAGTAGCCTAGTTTAGCCTCGTTGTTAATGAAGGACATGAGTCCCACGTAGGTCTCGATGAGCAGGGGACGCTCCAGGATCAGCACACCATTCGCCTGTCCTGGCAAAGGGCTTTCTTTTTGGGCTTTTTTGACAGCTTGAATTAACAGAGCCTTGAAGCTTTCCAACTTTAAAGAGAGAAAAACATGGAGCTTTAACTGGCAGGCAAGATAAGAGCGTCTATTACTTGAAAAAATTAGCATTCTGAGACACTTAAATCCCTCCAAATGCCACCTATCTCTTCGTCCCTTCACTTGAAAGGGCTGCCTCTGCCACATCCTGGCAGTCCCTCAACTCTCGTCCCCATGGAGCTCTCTAGGTGTGTGGAAATCTCACCACCATGCTCTTCTGTAGCCAATGGCAGCCAGCACCTGCAGAACCCTTCCTGTATACAGGGGCTGAGTGGCTTTGCCCTCACCCAACCTACCAGGTCAGTAAATAGGCCGAGGCACAGAGCTGGGGAAGTGCAGGACCCCCGCCAGGCTCTGGGCTCTGCTCTAACCCCAGCCCCGAGGCCGCCTCTCCTGGTGTGCATCCGCCCTGGCCATCTGGCACGGCTGGGTCTGCTGCCGCTCTCTGAAGTCCAGTGGGGGCCCTTCTCCACCCAGATCACCATCAGGAGGTCACATAACGGAGCTAGGCTGACCAGCAGCCACTGGCCGCACAGGGCTACTTTAACATAAATTAACCAGAATTTCTGAAAACGTAGGGAATAAACTCTAAAATGAGAGTTTCCTCTCTGACTGTTCCTAGCCTCGTCTCAAGTGCCCAGCAGCTCCGCGTGGCCGCCGGACAGTGCAGACCTGAGTGTCTCCGTGGCTGGGGAGGGTGTTTCTGTCACTGTGGGGGGGTGTCCGTCACTGCGGGGGGTGCGGCTATTACATGCCTGTCTTCTTACCTGGCACAGAGATGCTGTCTTCTCATCTGCGCCAGCCATCGGGTGTTCTGTGAAAGTGGCATAGGGCACATTGGTAGACCAGGGATTCCATCTGTTTATGAAGGAAGGACGACTTTGCTTGTCCCACTGAATTCGAATCCCAAAACCTTCTCGCCTGAAAAGTCAGAAGAAATAGCCAGACTTAGCATGGCAGGCTACAGTGCTCCCACGGACAATCTGACAGCCTCATCAGTTAGGAGAGTATCACAGCAAAAAGCACTTTCACGTCTACAGAAAAGACCTATGACATATCACAATGGAAAATGGCTAGTGGTTTTTAATAGTAACTTTAATCTCAACAATTGCTCTAAATACTGTACTTATAAATATGACAAATTAAATATATTTTGGTTATTAAATGTATCATTTTAGTAATCTTTACATGATTAAAAACTAATAAACAGGAATACTGGCTGGGCACACTGGCTGATGTCTATAATCCCAGCACTTTGGGAGGCCAAGATGGCAGATCTCTTGAGCCCAGGAGTTTGAGACCAGCCGGGGCAACCTAGCAAAACTCCATCTCTACAAAAATTACAAAAATTAGCTGGCCTTGGTGGCAGGCACCTGTAGTCCTAGCTACTTGGGAGGCTGAGGTGGGAGGATCACTTAAGCCTAGAAGGTGGAGGATACAGTGAGCCAAGACTGTACCACTGGTGCCTGGGTGACAGAGTGGGACTCTGTCTCAAAAAAAAAAAAAAGAGGGAATAATGATAGATAGGCTATCCAAATGAGTGAAAAGCAAGTGTAACCTTCCTTTCCCTTATGTCATATTAAATGTTCCTTAAAATAAAATTTTAAATAAAATTTTAACCAACATTTAATAAAAATAACATTTTATTTTTAAATATAAAGTTTTATTTATTTTTAAAATAAAAATATTAACCAAAAGCTAAAATTTTTATTTTAGCTTCCTGAATTCCCCACCCAAATCTCTCCATCAAAAATCTAAGTTCTACAGCTTAACTGACTGTAGTAATGTCTAGGTTCCTCACATTTCAGAAAATTATCCTACAGCAAAAAGATCAACTCCTTAAAGTTGGTCATTAAATATTTCCAAATTTGTCTAACTTTTAATGGTATCTATACATTAAAATGGGACCCTCCTTTTCTCTTTAAAAAATTAGCCAGAGCAAGACTTGATGTGTCATGCATCTGTCCCTGGCTGGAGAAAAAATGCAGAGTTTGGCCTTTACGTGAAGAACATCCAAGTTCCTTTTTATCACGTTGGGCTCTACTTCAGTGCATCTTGAACTCATGTAAATCTTTTTACTACAAGCCTAATAGCTGCCTTCTGTGCCAGATTTCCTTTTAATGCACTCAATTGCCCAGAAGTCGCTTCTTTTTAAGGAACTTCCCATTGATATTTGGAGCTGGGGCCTTTATGCTTATAGATAATAGCAGAGAAGATACACCACTTGGGGGGCTGATTTAAAAGGGCTGAATTGTAAGGTCCACTCTGGCGCTTACGTCCAGGGATACCGGACTCTGAACAGACTTACTTGTTGAGCGATTTCGGGGGAAACTGGAATTCTCCGTAGGAAATGGTATCTACTGCGTTGAGCGCTATCCGGACCACCTGCTGGCACTGGAGACTGATGAAGTCGTATTTACAGATAAGCAGTGACTGCTCCGTGACCAGCACCAGCCGCTCCTTCTCATTGTTCCAGTGATCCACCCTGCAAGCAGAGGAAGGGCCTCAGTCCACACTGGACGCGACTGTCTCGACTTAGGCAAAGCCAGCCCGCCTGGAAGGGCAGCAGGGGCGGCGCGGGGCGCCTGAGCGTGGCACGAGCACCCCGGGAGGTCCTCGCAAGGTGCTGCGCGGCGGCTCGGGGCGACTCCCCCCAGAGAGGAGCGCGCAGCCCCGGCTTACTCGGTCAGCAGCCACACTCCCTGGATCTCGCCGTCCTCCACGGGCCGCACCACCACGCGGATCTCCTCCACGGCCTGCTCGATGCTGCCGGGCTGGGCGGGAGGGCGGGGCGGGGGCAAAGATCACAGGTCACAGGTCGCTCCCTGCGGGACCGCCCGGCGCCCGCCTCCGCCACCACCCGCCACCATCCCGCCCCGCGCCCTCGGCCCCGGCCCCGGCCCCCGCCTCACCCGGAACACGAAGTACTCCTTGACGCGGGCGCGGCGCGTGGGGTCGTGGATGCTGAGAGGCCACAGTGTCTGGCGCAGCGGCGTCCCCGTCCCCGGCCGCCCCCCGCCCGGGCCGCCGCCTGCCCCCACCTCCTCGCCGGCCGCCAGCACCGCCGTGGGGCTAGTGCTGGCAGAGTCCACCGAGTCCCGCAGCTGCAGCATCGCCGCGCCTCTTACCGACCCCAACCCTGACGCCGACGCGGCCGCCGTCGCCGCAGCCACCGCCACTGCCACAGCCCGGCCGCACCCCGGCCCCGCCCCGCCGACCCTTGCGATTGGCTCCGCCTTGCCGGCCGCGCTTCTGGCTCCGCCCCTTCCCGCGCCCGCTGACCCTCGGGATTGGTTCTCCTCCTGCCGTTTTCCGCGATTGGCTCCGCCCTCCCGCTCTTCACAATCGCTCCCGCCCCTCCCCGCGCCGGAAGCGACCGTCACGCGCAGGCTCACTTCCTGTTTACAGGACTAGAAGGGGCGGGGCCGAAGCCGGTTGCCAGGGTGTCTCGGAGCGGCCCGGAAGGAGGGGCTGGGAATCCTGGAGCCCCTTGGCCCGCGGGGAAAGCGGGTGACCCGCCCTGCAAGTGGGATGCCCCCTTCGGCCTTCTGGAGCGCAGGCGGGAACTCGCACTGCACGGAGGGTCGCGGTGCCCGGGAGTTGAGGTTGGAGGATGCGGAGCGGTGGCCCCGGTGCACCGAAGGGGAGTTCGCACGCCGGGCAGCGGTCTCCTGCCGGGACCCGGCGTTCGTCACACACGGCGCATTCGTGACTGATCAACAGCACAGTACACTCTGAGGCGGGAGGGCAGAAAGTGCTGGAGTGCGCGCCCAGGCCCTGGCTGCCGCAGCTCCCAGGCTGTCGCGAGCCTTCAGCGAGCCAGTGCGCACGGAAGGCTGCCCAGAGCTCCTGGTCAGCGCTCGCAGTTCGAGGTGGAACGTGTGTGTGCCCTGCGCTAGCCCCAGTTCTCGGAGGTGCCCCCAGCGCGTGTGGAGGGGGCGATGAACGGACCCGCAATCTGGAGGAGGCTGCGGGAAGGAGGCGCGGAGTCCAGGGGTCAGGGTTACCTTCGGGCAGGAGAACAGATCCCTCTGCTCGGAGGTGAGGAAGACACACGAGGCGGGGTGCACGCAGGCGAGGAGAGTGAGGTGGGGGGAGAATGAGTTCAGGGTACATCTGTTTCCTTCAGTCAAGGAGTGGGGATGGAGCGGAGTGCTGGTAAAGATGGACAGTTTAGAATCGCCGGAATGAGAAACGGACGGAGAGAGCTGATCAGGAAAGGGCATGGGGATCTCTGAGCAGCTGCGAGACCCCAGGGAAGTTTGCAGTGGCGCCTCCCACGCGGCATCTGGGGCAAGGGGAGAAACCAATGCTGGGCTGGTCTAGACGGAGGAGTTTGCTGGTTAGCAGTGGTCAAAGACCAGGGAGAAAAGGGGGGCCAGGATCCTCGAGGGAGTGTTTACCCAAGAATGGTGGAGTGCAGGGATTCTGCCCCACTTGCCAGCGGACAGGCCAGCCTGCCAGAGTTGCGTGGGCGCTGGCAGAAACACGCAATACCCCCCGAGTCAGAGAGGAAAGACTGCCACGGGAAATGGGCGACGCTGATGTGCCCAGACACATGTTGCACCACAGTGGGTGCGCTACAACACGGCACCCTGGAGCTTGTGGACCAATGTGGTCTTTGCCCCAGAGGGAGGCTGTCTCCCCGGCAAGGGTGCCCACTGCAAGCACAGGCCTGAGAAATGGCCCAGAAAAGAGTGGTCAGGGCAATGTGTTCTTGGCACGCCCAGCAAGACCGGCCAGAGGGACTTACAGACGAGTGTGTCTCCCAGCTATCTCCCCAGCGGGGACCTTGAGGTCCAAGTGTCCAGTCTGGTTAGAAATGGCCGCAGATCCAACAGGCGCTGGTGAGTGGGAGGAAGAACAGAGGTGAGGAGGGAGCTGAGTGAATGTGGATGAGAAACACCTGGACATTGCAAGCTGTGGTCAGTGATGAGCAGCTAGAACCAGAGGTTCCAGAGAGAGGGAGTGAGAAAGAGGGAGAGGAAGGGAGAAAGAGAGGGAGAGAGAATGGGGGTGAGAGTGAGGGAGAATGAGGGAGAGTTCTGAACGGACGCCAAGGATGGAGCTGTGGTCCTGGAACCAGATGCCCAGGGAGTGGGATGAAGAACCCTGGGCCAGTGACACTGGCTGGGGCCGAGGCTGCAGGCTGCTGGCGGGAGCTGGCAGGACAATGAGGATTATGAACCAGGTGCCTGAGCCTTCTGTGGATATGGGGAGCGACTTGGATGTCTATACATAAATTCCAGAAATGACAGGAGGGATAGATGATGGAGGGACTGTGTTTTAGACAATAAACACATTTCAGTCAGTATGGATGAGTTTCCTGGGCTTCTGTCACAATGCACCACAATGCATCACAAACTGGTTTGTTTTAAAAACAACAGAAACGTGTTTCCTCATAGCTCTGGAGGCCAGAAGTCCAAAATCAAGGGGTAGCCAGGGCCATGCTCCCTCTGCAGCCCTGAGGGTTGAGGCATGCCTTACTCTGCCAATGTCTTCTGTTGCCAGCCATGCTTGGCATCCTGGGCTTGCTCATGCACTGCTGCCATCCCTGCCTCCATCTTCATATGACCTTCTCCCGGTGGGTCTCTTCTGCAAGATCCCTATTGGATTAGGGACCACCCTAGTGACCTCATCTTTAGTTGATCATCAGCATCTTTGACCAAATAAGGTCACTGTGTTTGTTTGTTTTCACACTGCTATTCATGTGAAGAACTTACCTGAGGCTGGGTAATTTATAAAGAAAAGAGGTTTCATTGACTCACAGTTACACATGACTGGAAAGACCTCAGGAAACTTACAATCATGGCGGAAGGCAAAGGGGAAGCGAGGCACGTCTTACATGGCGGCGGGGGTAGCAGGATGTGCCACACTTAAACCATCAGATCTCGTGAGAATTATGACAAGAACAGCATGGGGGAATCGCTCGCCTGCTCCAATCACCTCCCCCCAGGCCCCTCCCTCGACATGTGGGGATTACAATTCGAGATGAGATTTGGGTGGGGACACAGCCAAACCATATCATATTCTACTCCTGGCCCCTCCTAAATCTCATGTCCTTTTTACATTTCAAAACCAATCATGCCTTCCCAACAGTCCCCCAAAGTCTTATTACAGCATTAAAAGTCCACAGTCCAAAGTCTCATCTGAGACAAAGTCCCTTCTGCCTATGAACCTGTAAAATCAAAAACAAGTTAGTTACTTCCAAGATACAATGGAGGTACTGGCACTGGGTAAATGATCCCATTCCAAAAGGAAGAACTTGGCCGAAACAAAGGGGCTAAAGGCCCCATGCAAGTCCAGAATCCAGTGGGGCAGTCATTAAATCTTAAAGCTCCAGAATAATTTCCTTTGACTGCATGTCTCACATCCAGGGCCACACTGATGCAAGGGGTGGGCTTCCAAGGCCTCGGGAAGCTCTGTCCGAGTGCCTGTGGCTTTTCCAGGCGCAGAGTGCAAGCTGTTGATCTACCATTCTGGGGTCTGGAGGACAGTGTCCCCCTTCTCACAGCTCCACCAGTCAGTGCCCCAGTGGGAACTCTGTGGGGGCTCCCACCCCACATTTCCCCTCTACATTGCCCTAGCAGAGGTTCTCCATGAGACAGGGCTCTGCCCCTGCAGCAGACTTCAGCCTGGACATCCAGGCGTTTCCATACATCCTCTGAAATCTAAGCAGAGGCTCCCAAAGTTCAACTCTTGTCTTCTGCACACATACAGGCTCCACCTGGGCTGTACCTTGACCCCTTTTGACCCTGACTGGAGCTGATTTGGCCTCCAAGGCCTCTGGGCCTGTAATGGGAGGGTCTGCTGTGATGCTGTCTGAAATGCACTGGAGACACTTCTATAGCTCATGGCTTGAATTTCTCCCCAGAAAATGGGTTTTCTACCACATAGGATGTAAATTTTCCAAACTTTTATGTACTGCTTTGCTTTTAAACCTAAGTTCCAATTTCAGATCATCTCCTTGTGAATGCACATGACTGTACGCTTTCAGAAAAAGCCAGCTCACATCTCGAATGCTTTGCCGCTTAGAAATTTCTCCTGCCAGGTACCCTAAATCATCTGTCTCAAATTCAAAGTTCCACGGATCTCTAGGGCAGGGACAAAATGCTCCTAGTCTCTTTGCTAAAGCATAGCTTTGCTCCAGCTCCCAGTAATTTCCTCATCTTCATCTGAGACCACATCAGCCTGGACATTGTCCATATCACTATTAGCATTTTGGTCAGTACCATTCAACAAGTCTGGAGGAAGTTCCAAACTTTCCCACATCTTCCTGTCTTCTGAACCCTCCAAACTGTTTCAACCTCTACCCATTACCCAGTTCCAAAGTCACTTCCACATTTTCAGGTATCTTTGTATCAGTGCCCCACCCTCCTGGTACTAATTTTCTGTATTAGTCCATTTTCACACTGCTCTAAAGAACTACCTGAGACTGGGTCATTTATAAAGGAAAGAGGTTCCATTGACTCACAGTTACACCTGGCTGGGGAGACCTCAGGAAACTTACAGTCATGGTGGAAAACGAAGGGGAAGCAAGGTACGTCTTACATGGCGGCAGGGGTGGGGGACAGGAAGTGCCACACATTTAAACCATCAGATCTCCTGAGAACTCACTATCACAAGAACAGCAAGAGAGAAATATGCCCCCATGATCCAATCTCTTCCCACCAGGCCCTCGACACGTGGGGAATTACAATTTGAGATGAGATTGGGGTGGGGGCATAGAGCCAAACCATACCCGTCATATTCACAGGCACTGGGGTTAAGACGGGACTGTGCCTTTCTGGGGGACACACGTAATGATGTGTCACACATGTGCATGATGGAACATCCAGCCAGATGACTGCTCTCTCCACACACACTGGTGGTGGGGCAGGGAAGATGGTTTGTGATTGGGGTCTGGCTGTGAGGTCCCGGGAGGGGAGCCCCTGAGTTTGTCTATTTCTTGGGGCTTTGAAGAAGCTATTTCCATTTCTGTCAGCAGGTGGCAGCATCAACCATGCGAGGCCTTCCAATCAGAGGGCACGGCTTTGTGCTGGGTGTGTATTCAAGCTCTAGATGAAATCATTATTTATCTTCCTGCCCCTGGAAATCTCAGCTGGGAAGTGTGGGTTCTTATCTTAATTTCCATATGTTATGGTTTTGCATTTTACAAAATCAGTGGGTCCTGCCTTTGCCCTCATTCTCTGATGGATGTGGGAGTCAGGGGGCCACGTGCCAAAGGGCAGCCCAAGGGTGGGGTCCTCTAGGTGCCTGCACCAGCTCCCCCAGGCTGGAGGTCAGTGCGCAGCCTGGAGGCTCTTCCTGCATGCAGGGTCCTTGGCTTCCAGAGACAGCTGTGCTTTGGGGGATGCACTTTGAGCTGAGGAATGTTTCTCAGCCTCTCCCTTCTCCATGGAGCCAGGGCTGGGGCTTGGCAGGTCCCAGGGCTGCGTGCGAGGGTCCGGAGCGCTTGGGGCAATCATGAGCGCTCAGGTGGTGTCTTGCAGACACGGCCCTTACTCTTTGGCAAGTCATGACAGAAGCAGAAGCAACTTCCACAAATAAATGCCTCTCCACGCAGGCGGGGAAGGGGCCTTTCGGATGGGTTTGAGGATCAGGAGCAGGCTGCGGGGGAGTAGCAGGGGTGTCATTCTCGTGTAGTTCTCAAAGGCTGAGTCGCGTGGATGGTCATTTCCTCCATCCCTGCACCCCAGCAGGAAGACAGTTTTGCGCTGCTTCCCACCTGCCCCTCGCCGTGTGGGGCCCAGGGTCCCCAGGTGTTCTCTCCGCCGTGGATCCAGTGGGAAGGCCTGGTCTCGAGGGGTGGGCTTCCTTTGGGTGAGCGGGACCCAGGAGGAGGCTGGAGACTTCAGGTTAACTTGGGGGCCAGAAGGTCTTAAACAGAATGTTGCTGGGGACGGGGTGTCGGTTCTGGTTCTGGTCAGTGTGGCAGGCAGGGTGGGGCCCACACCGCTCTGACCCTGAGAAATGCACAAAGCCTGCTGGACAGCAGAGCGCCCTACCTTCCAGGCTCGGACTAGATGGGGATGGCGCCAGGGTGACGGGGGAGTCTCTGTTCCTGTGTGTAGGTGCCGCTAAGGCGGCCAGGGCCAGGGGTCTGCAGGGCGTCGCTGCCCCAGGGCCGGGAAGGGCAGCATCCTCTGTGGAGGCCCTTCTCCTCTCTGAGTCGGGGGCTCCCCAGGGACAGGGCCTGAGGCGCCTCGCTCAGGAGTTTCCTGCAGTGCTGTAACAAGTGACCGAGGACTGGGCTGGCCTGTCTCTCTCCCAGCTTCTGGCAACTCCAGCAACCCCTGGTTCCCCTTGGCTTGTGGACACATCACCTCGGTCTCTGCCCCTGGCTTCACGCTGCGCTCTCCCTGTGGCTCTGTCTCAAATCTCCCTCTGCTTTCTCTTACAAGGACACCTGTCCAAGGATTTAGAGCCTGCCTGGAAAATCCAAGACGGCCTCATCTGGAGATCCTTTACTTGATTATATCTGCAAACGCCTTTTTTCTTTCCCAGTTTAATTTATTTTCTCTTCAACTTTTGTTTTAAGTTCAGGGGTCCGTGTGCAGGATGCGCAGGTTTGTGACGCAGGTAAATGTGTGCCGTGGTAGTTTGCTGCAGAGGTCAGCCGTCACCTGGTTATTAAGCCCAGCATCCATTAGCTCTTCTTCCTGATGCTCTCCCTCCTCACTGCCCCTCCACAGGCCCCAGCGAGTGCTGTTCCCCACATGCGTCCATGTGTTCTCATCATTCAGCTCCCACTCATAAGCGAGAACGTGGGGCAAACACCCTTTTTTCAAATAAGGTCACATGCACAGGAGCCGGTGGCAGGGGAGGATGTGGGCCGATGTCTTCGGAGGCACTAGGCTGTGTCCTGAACTGCTAGCAAGGTGGCGGGAGTGGGTGCAGTTTTCCATCTGAGTGTCAGCGCCTGGTCTGAAACACCTTCACATTCCCAGACCTAGCTCCATCCTGATGCTGCCCCCAGCGTTGGAGGGAGGGATGGCAGAAGCTGGGGGAGGGTGCGGGGCGGGCGTGGGCAGTTGGGGGGCCCTGCATGGCACAGCCCAGGCCTGTGTGTCTGGGGTTGGAGGGTTGGAGGGTTGGAGGGAGGGACGGCGGGAGCGGGGTGTAGAGGGGGAAGCCTGCACGCTGACCCCCAGGCCTATGTGTCTGGACACCGTCTAGTCCTCAGAACAGCAGCTGTGCTTCTGGTACCATGGTTCAAACGCTGAGCAGGAACCGGAACCAGAACCGGAACCGGAGGCTGCCTCTCTGCTGTCTCCACTGTAACCCAGGAGGACACAGGCACAGAACCAGGAAGGCAGGCAGCCCGGTCAGGCAGCAGTTGGGAAAGGGGGGTTCTGACCGGGCCATCTGCTCCGGGATTCCCGTTCTCCCCCGCCACACTTGGGGCCACATCACGCAGCCCACGTTAGGTATGCCACAGAGTGGCCTTTTCATTTTACTTTCTCTTTTGGGGCAAATTCAGAGGCTCAGAAATGAACTTCAGAGTTGGCTACCCTAAAGCTGGCCATAAACTCAGTTACGTATTTGGTGCAGGGTTTCTGGTGCGATCCTTTGCTATCTGGAGAGCCTCCCACCCTTTCTCTCATCCCCGTCTCTGGCCATCGCCTGCACGTGCTGGATTGTGCTGGATTTTGTGGTCCTCTCACACGGGGGGTGCTGGCAGAGACCGGCGCAGTGCGGGGCTGTCGTTGGTGTTGACGTGAGGACTGGTGTAGGCACCTTGCATCTGAAGGTCAGAAAACGCCTTTAGCATCAATGACTTTGCTCTCTCTCCTGTCAGGAGAATTGTCTGTGAAAATTCAGAAACGATGCTGGATTATTTTCTTGGACTGACAGAAATGTTCATTCAGGGAGCTTTCGGGGATGTTTTGCATTTCTCTCTGTGGGACTCTCAGCTCTGGAAGGATTAAAGTCAGGCTGCGCGGAAGGAGCGTGCGGCCACCAGCCCGCGGACCGGTCACGGGGAGCAGTTTGCTTTGGAAATTAGCGCCTCGAGTTATCCACCGAGCTGGTGGTTTGATTCTTCTTTCTCCCTATGTTATTTCTCCTCCATCCAAAGATTGTTTTTATTATTTCCAGCAGAGAATGAGACGAAAACATTGAAAGGTAGTGTCTTTTAGTAATGCTTTTCAGGCAAGCTAGAGGAATTCTTTACCAGATTTAAAAATGGAAGAAATGGAAGCATATCCACCCCTCGTGTCTGTTGGGGAGAGGCTCTGAGCCAAGCCCAATTTCCACCCAGGAGTGTAACCCAGGAGTGGTGGCCTGGGTGCCCCACCAGGCCTGAGGTGTTCGAGGCCAGGTGGGATAAAGAGGGCTGAGGCCCCTGGATAAGGCGGTGGGTGGGGAGGCTGGGGCCAGGTGGGTGGGGCCCACACCCAGGCTTCCACGCCAGGTGCCACGGCTCAGGGCCCTCTTGCAGGCTCAGGTGAGGGCATCTACATTTGGGATCTAATATAGACCTCCATTCGGCCTGCTTCCCACCCGGTGCCTTCCCAAGAACACGCAGGGTTGTAATGACCCATTGGGTCTGTACCTCCTAAGTAGAGTTAGCAAACCTAGCAGTGGAATTGGGATGTTTGGCTACGATTTCCTGAAAGATTTTTAGGATGGAACTTGTTCTGGGAGCTGAGGCCTGAGCTGCAGCTGTAACCCAATGGGTCTCTGAAGCCATGGGAAGCCCCCACTTGGAAAGAGGACCAGAGGGAGGCCAGTGGGTCCAGCCACGGGACCAGTGGGTTCTAATACCTGTGTTCCGCACCAGGGGGCAGTGCCCCGCAACAGTCTCTGCAGCTGCCCTTTCTCTCCTTCGCCTCCGTGGGGGTCAGAAAGTGCACCCCCTGCTGCAGTCCCTGCCCTTCCCAAAGTGTGATGACTCTGAAAATGTCCATTTTTCTCCATGCATACATTTAAGGCAATTGCAATGAGAAGTCCAAAGCAACTTTGAAGGGACAGGGCAAAGTGATTCCAAAATTCATTTGGAAGAATGACGGATGGGAATTACCAGTATAATTTTCAGGGGAAAGATGAGAGTAGGGGGGAGGTATTGGCTGTGCCATCGTTTAGACGTGTTCCCAATAAGCTGTCATGAGAATCAACATGGCGGGCCCTTCTGTCTCGTCCTGGGCACGCAGGGCAAGGAGGTAAAACAGTCTGGGGCTGAGCTAAGACCCAGTGGAAATACCCAGAGACAGAGTCTGTTTATGATGAGTTCAGGATGAAGAAGCTGCGTCACATCAGTGGAAGGAGCTGGGCTGGCTGATGGTACCTGAACCATTGGCTAACCAGGGAGATTCCTCCTTCACAGCGGACAGCAGAATAAATGCCGAGGGAAATACATAAATAAGTGCAACAGAAGCAACAAAAAAGAACAAACATTAGTGAACCTTCTAAGCTTAGTGCTTACTTCTAAGCAATGGAGGGAACTGCAGAGAAAAAATTACATGCATCTTAGTACATGAAATTCGAAGCTCATATAGTCTGACAACCTCAGTAACCATATTAAAACCAAAACTACAGACTGGGAAAATGTTTGCAGTAACTGTCCCACAGACTGTCACTTTATTATGAAAATGGACAAAGATCATTCTTGGAGAATATTTACTGTGCTCTGCGTAGTTTATATTTTGCTACAAAAGAAACCTTGTCTACCATGAGTTAAATCTGCATATAGAAGTATATTAAACACACATGCCAGGCTGATGCCTTTTTTCATATATCAAGTCTAGGCACCCTCTTTGGCGTTCGGCTGTATTGTGGGCAGGAAGACACACTTTGGGACTGATGCGGTCACATGTCTGAGTGACACCCATGCCCTCCAGTACCAGGCTGGGCAGAAGACGTGGGCTTAGGGTGGAGGGGGTGAGATGTAAGGGCACAGACAGCCCCGGGGGCCTGCCTTTCAGAGAAGTGAGCTCCCTTCTGTGCCTGAGAATGAGGGCTCTGTCTAGGGACGAGTGAGCAAGCGCAGTGGGGGAAGACCACAGACCGCCCCAGTGGATTGCCCCCATCACCCTGAAAAAGCTAGGCATGGCCTGGGAGGGCGCAGCAGGTGTCCTGGTCACAGGGATTTCCAGCAGGAAGGACATGTCCCCTTCCTGCCTGCCTCCCGACCTGGGGCCTGCCCAGGACTCTTCCCTGCCCCCCCACCCGCCCCCACCACTCAGCGCAGTGCTTGGGACAGGGGAGTGCACATCAGCAGTGCCTGGGACAGAGGAGTGCGTGGCGGCAGTGTCTGGGACAGGGGAGTGTATAGCGGCAGGGTTCTGTGGGGCCAGCAGAGGTCATGCTTCAGGGTCCTAGAAATGCACACATGAGGTTGAGTATTTTTGTAAAATAACTTACTTTCATATGATTTTACTTCCAGAGGGCCCCTCATTTTATACATTTCAGGCTGCTCAAAACCTGAACCCTCCCCTGCCTGGAGACCTGCTTTTGAACCCACAGGATCCATCCAAATTCTTTCCTTCTTCCTCTGATAAACTGGAGAATGTTCTCAAACAGTGAGTCATCCTCCTCCACCCCCGTCCCAGGGCTGGCTGGAATTCAGCAGAGAAGCTGGTGAACTTTTTCAAGGTGTTAATTCATTCACTCGACACACACTTGTTGACCACCTGTGTATGCCAAGGCAGCTCTCAAAGAGCAGCGATCAGATGTAAAGATGGGGGAGTCATTTCACAGCTCTCAGGGCCGGGGAGACACTCACGGGTTTGCACCTCCACCCGAGGACAGGGGCCCAGCGCAGAAATGGCGCACTGGGGAGGTTGTCTTGGGTGCAGGCTCTTGGGAGACAAGGAGGAAAGCAGCCCCAAACCCAGGCTTGGGGCAGCCCCTGCAGCTGAGATCCCGGGAAGGGTGGTCAGTGGGTGTGGGTGAGGGGCAGAATCGAGAGCCCGGTAGGACAGACTAGGGCAGCGTTTGGAGCATCAGCAACAAGGCACCAGCTGGTAGTTGGGGTTTCAGCAGACAGTGAACTCACCTCTTGGGGACTCCCGGCTATTTTGTGCCTGTCAACGTTTGTTGTTGTTGTTGTTGTTTATAAGTAGCAGATTAAAGGGTTAGGCGAAGGTCCCCAGAGCCAGACACCTGTGTTCAGTTCCTGCATCTGCAGTTCACAAGCTGGGTGATTTGGGGTGCTCCCCCTCCTGTGACCTCGGTCTCCGCTTCTGTAAAGCTGGGGTGACAGTGAGGCTGGCCAGACGGCCACCCACCCCCAGAGGACTGTAGCCTCCAGGTGGTGTGGAGGCACAGACAGCCTGTGTGCGTTGGGGGTACTGTTGTCCCTCTTATCGGGACAGTCGGGGTGCTCCCTTCCCAAGGCCCTCCCAGCCAGGGCTCCCTCCAGTGCTCCCTATTAGAAGTTCCTCCCGCCGACCACACGAAGCCTTGGAGGGGGAAGGTTCCAAGGAACAGGGCCTGGCCAGGCTTCAATGGCTGAGCTGATGGCCAGCGCACCTCTCTAGCAGGGACCAGCAGGGCTGGCTCTTTGTGTGGCTAATGAGGGGGCCACATCTGGCCCCCATCTGGTCCCACCCAGATTGCACCTCCCTCCACTATTCAAAAAGACTCTCCTGAGTGATAGCTCTGACCCCGGAGACTCCATCTCCAGCCCTGAGACTACCTGGTCCTGGTCCCTGGAGTCAGTCAATTTCAAACCAAAACCAGGTTTCAAAGGAGACAAGTGAATCTTGCTTCACAGAAGCCTCACCCTAGACAGTGCCTCTGTGCCCATGGGCATCCTAGAAATTAGCACCTCCTCCGGTCTGCGGCTGCTGGGATCCCACGCCCACCCACACCAGGCCACCGCCTCCTCCGGTCTGTGGCTGCTGGGACCCCACGCCCACCCACTCCAGGCCACCGCCTCCTCCGGTCTGTGGCTGCTGGGACCCCACGCCCACCCACACCAGGCCACTGTCCAAGAACACGCAGCACAGAAAGAGGAACGGGGATGCCCAGAAGGTGGCTGGGAACCAACAATGCAGGTCCCCGAAGCAGGGGTGTCCAGGGTGCAGGCGGGCTGCAGAGGTTGGCCACGCCCTCCTCAAGCCCTTCCCCGACCC
Organism: Papio anubis; assembly: GCF_008728515.1. Taxonomy (NCBI): domain Eukaryota; kingdom Metazoa; phylum Chordata; class Mammalia; order Primates; family Cercopithecidae; genus Papio; species Papio anubis. The sequence goes on along the minus strand of NC_044976.1, from coordinate 2,564,246 downwards.
CTGCCCTGCGGGAAGCGGGTGAGGTGTCAGGGCGAAGGTGGACGGAGCATCCACGGGCAGGACAAGCCCAGGCTGGCTTCCCCGTGGGACTTGAGAAGTGAGGGAGGCTGAGGGCTGTCTGCTGAGGTCGAGGTCTGGGGTCCGGGACCCCAGAGAGCTGCCTTTGCGGGGTGTGGCCCCCTGGCGCCTGGCCCCTCCTGGATTGGTCACTGGAGTCGGTTAGGACTTGGACTTTCCGCATGAGACGAGCAAGGAGCGCAAAGGGGCTGCGCCAGCCCCGCGGGGGTCTGGGGCGGGACTCTGGGAAGGCTGTGGGCGGGGCCGGGACCGGAGAAGGGAGGGGATAGGGGCGGGGCTGGAAGCAGGAGCCTGGGCTGGGGTGGGGGCGGGGTCGGGACTGGGGTCCGCGCTGGGGGCGGGCCGGGGGCGTGGCGGCCTTCCAGGCTCTGGGCCCGGGGCACCGTGCTCACCGCGCTGGGGCGAGTGTCTGCAGGGTGGACCCGGCGACCAGGTCTCCGCATTGCCGCTTCGGGCGCGGGCGGGAAGCCGGACGCTCCGCACCTGCAGCGACTTTGGGCTCCGCGGATCCGGCGCGGGCACCTGTGGCTGCGTCCTATGGCGCACGTGGAGGCGGAGGCTCCGGGGAGCCGCCGGAGCCGCCTGTGAGCCGGGAGCGGAGGAGGCACCGGAGCGCACGATGTCGTTCCTTGAAGAGGCGAGCGCAGCGGGGCGCACGGTGGCCCTGGCGCTGGTGCTGCTGCTGCTCCCCGCCGTGCCCGTGGGCGCCAGCGTTCCGCCGCGGCCCCTGATCCCGCTGCAGCCCAGCATGTGAGTAGCAGGAGCTGGGAAGGCTCGGAGGGTCGTCCAGAGACCGCGGGGCCCGCGGTGGACCGAGCTCCGAGGCTTTGTCCCTGGGGCTCCAGAACAATGGGCTGTTTGCGTTAACTGGGGAGGAGGTGGCTGCGACCCAGGGCTCCTGGGTCGAGTCTGGAGTCCTTCCGTGGCAGGGCCCCTCGCCGTGTCCCCTCCTCCTCTCCCACTCTCCCCTTCTTTTGCTCGGTGATGTGGGTCCTGCAGGCTCAGGCAGATACTGTACTTGGAAAGCGGTGAGGAATCTGGGCCCCTTTCCGGGCAGGGTCTGGCCCCAGAGCCCGGCTGGGAGAAGGCAGAGAGGAAGCCGCCTGTTCGCGTTTCCCTCCAAAGCTTGTCTCCTGGGGTCTGGGGGCCTTCGAAAGGGCGAGCCGTGCCCAGACGGGGGAGCTGAATGGAGTTGGTCTGTGTGTTAAACACGTGTGCTTTGGGCTGTTGAAGAAGGAATTTAGTGCCAGAATGGGCAGGAAGAGAGGGTCAGGGAGCCAGCCGAGATGAATTTAATTTTGAAAGATGATTCCCTAACGGGCTGTTTAGCGGTCTCTCTTGAACAGCAAATCAATCCTTGTGTTGGCCTCAAAGGAAAACTGGTGCTGCAGTGGAGAAGGAGGAGGAGGAGGGGAGTCGCTGGCGCCGCCACACAGCACTCCCTGGCCTTGCTGGGCAGGGGCGGTGGGCGAGGGCCAGGCCCAGGTGAAGGCCTCCTGTCCGACAGCCTCTCCGTCCAGGGGCCACAGAGGGGCTCTCAGGCTGTTCCTGTCCAGCACTCCCCCGCAGGGCCTGGTGCTCGAGGGCCCGCCACAAACCTGGCTGTTCAGGACCGAGCTGCAACTGGCTGGGGACTAAGAGAAGAAGCTGCCACGTCAAGCTGGTGGAGGGGAGGGGGTCCAAGCTCCCAAGATCCCACCCTGGGTCTGGCTTTACTCCAAGAAGGAGGCCTTTTCAAAGCTGTGCGGTCCCTGGGTGGGGGCCTTGCCATCCGCAATGTGAACGGCCCTAGTCCTGCCTCCACATGACGACGGAACGTTCCTCTTTCCTGTGATTCCAATGCCTTTGTCTGAGGAGAGCTGCAGGCTCAGAAGGGACACCACAGTGGCCTTCGCTGCTCAGCCAGCCATCTCCTCCCAGGACCAGCCAGGGGCTTCCAGGGGCATAGGCTCCCCGGAGTCCCAGGGCTGGGCTGCTGCTCGGCGGATGGCCTGCTGCCTCTGCTCGGATGTCCCTGCTCTTGCGAAGGGCCTCTGCCACCAGTGCCCTGCGGAGACTGTCGGCGGCCTTCCTGGGCCCCTGCCGGACTCAGACTTGCTGGGGTCTCCAGGAGAGGAGTGGAGGGTCTGCTTCCTGTGTTCTGTCTGTGCACCTGGGCTCGGGAGGCCCTTCGCGAGCTTGGGGCAAAGCCGTTTGAAATGGTGGAAATGGGTTGCAGGAGAGTTGGCTGTCTTTGCTCATCCTTTCTCCAAACCTCCCCTCCTCTCCCTTCTCTATCCTTCACATCCTACGCTTCTCCTTGGGAGCCTCCCTGGCTGCAGTAAGTGGCGATGGCTATGCTGGGGGCCTGTGCCCCTGGTTTATCTTCTTGGCTCCAGGCATATCCACTGGGAGCCTCTGCTCACTCTGCTCACAGATCATCCACCAGCGAGAGTCTGAGTTCTGTGACGGTGTCAGGCATGCCTTCCACAGGCCAGTTGTCCTGTAAGCACCTGGCACGTGCCTGGACATGCAGCCAGGCCACACTGGGCCGCAGTGTGCCGAAGTTGGCCGGCTGAGTGAGTGCGGGGACCCTGAGCTGGACCCTGGAGAGGTCCCCACTGGGCTGTGGAGAGCAGGGCCTGTTCTGAGGCTCACTCTGTGGGGCAGAAAGGAGGAGGAAGCTGTGGGCTCTGGTATGGGGGTGGGGCAGGGGTGCTCTTGGCTCCCTTACCCCAGAGGAGCAGGCCGGTCCCAGAGAGTGCTCAGTCCCTACCGATCCTGTCCTCCCCACCACCCTTTCCTCCTGGGAATCTGATGAGCAGGCAGAGCCTGGCATGGGGCAGTGGCACCCCCTCTGGCTGAATTTTCCTGAACCACTGGCTGCTGAGTTGAAGCCTTACTGCCAACCTCCTGTTAATGCTAGAAGCCGGGGCCTCTGGGAGACGCTGTTGGGGGCAGTGAGGGGGGTGTGCCTCACTCGCAGACCCAGATGCTTTGCCCCATCTCTGGAGCGGACAGAGCTGATCTATGTGCTGATTCAGGTCACTCTGAAGTGAGTTTCCGCTGCGAGGAAGGATGGCTGGCCTCTTTCCTGGGGCCTCATGCAGGACGCCCTAGGCTGCTGGCTGGGCGTCTGGGAACAGGGTCTGGGAGAAGGGGGCGATTGCCCATCTGCTAAGGCATGGACCCACAGGGCTTGGACCAGCCATGGTTGGAAGTTCCACATTTTGGAGACCCTGAGAGGCGCTGCTGGGCTGCAGAGAGCTCAGGTTCTCTCTGATGGAGTCCCCTCTGGGCAGCTGTGCTGCAAAAATGGCCAGTGCTCTGGAATCAGCTAATGATGCGATGCCTCCCCTCCAGGACGGGTCGGGCCCTGCAAGCTCAAATCCAATCTTGCAAGTAGCTCTTTGGAACCACTGGCGCCATGGGCTCCAAGGGCCCCATTTCTGAGCCTGAGGCCTGCAGGTTGTCAGCAGGTCTGCTCCCCAACCCCAGGGTGTAGAAAGCAGCTGTTCTCAGCCTCCCCTTAGGGCCCTGAGTTTCACAGCACAGTGACATGGAGGAGAAGGAGCTCTCTGTGAGCTGCTGCCTTTGGGGCTTCAAGTGACATTGTTCGTTGTCTCCTTGTCTTTGGGAAGGCACCTGAGGGTCTGAGGGGCCCCAGGGCAGGAGCTGGGCTCCCCCAACCCCAGGGCCTTGAGATTCCCCCCATGCTGGCTGCGTGGGGGCCAGGGAAGCATAAACAGAGTCTCCTCTTACCGTGGGGGTAAAAACGAGCCTTTAAAAATAAATGTGAGGACCGCAGTCCTGAGCGACCCCCCCAACCCCCCCCCCCGGCCCCCGCTGCCCACAGGGGTTTGTTCAGGGGCTGCATTCAGCCAGGCTGGGGAGCTGAGCCAGGCTGGCTGCCCGGTTTCTGGATCCCCCGTCCCCAATCTGGTGATGCCGTCGCTGGGCCCAGACTGTCGCTGCCCGCCCTGGAGGGACCCTGCGGCATGCCCATCTCTTGCCAGTGGAACCCCAGCTCTGCTCGGGAGCAGATGGCCCGCCAGCTGGAACGCATTCCGCCTCTGACTGCGCCAGGTCCACTTTGTAGTTTGGGAATTCCTGTTCCACCCCCCAGATGGGAGGCAGGCTCCAGCCGCAAGGAACAGTGAGGCCTGGGACTCTGGTCCTGTCTAAGGTCACCAGATGTTTTATTGGGTTCTCCTCAGACCCATGTGCAGCAGTGGGCAGGTTTCTTTTTGTCCGCTCCTCTGCCTGCCCTCCCCCGCCACCTTCTCCATCCTCCCAGGTGGGAAGGCCTCTGGGGCCGCGTGTGGGGTGCGGGAAGGCCTCTGGGGCCACGTGTGGGGTGCGGGAAGGCTGCTGTGGCTGTGTGTGTGGTGCTGAAGTCCCCAGAGGAGACAGTCGTTCCCACACTCACCCCTCCATCCTTGAAGGCTGGCTTGATGGATGATCAATCAATCTTGTTGGGGGTCACTGCAAGAGCCACCCAGGAGCCGTTTTCAGGGACCACAGCCTGGCTGGGCAGGGCAAGGACCCTCTGGCCTTGGGGAGAGCCGTGAAGGGGAGAAGTTACTGGGGAGACATAGGGCGCACCAGGTGGGCAGGGGCCTGGAGAGTGATGGGTGTGATGTGCGGGAAGGGCTGCTGGGTGGTCGAGGGTGGGTTGGCAAGGGGTCTTGGTGAGTCCTTCAGCATTGTCATCTTGCTGGTTAGTGGCAGCTGAGATTGCTGAGGTTTGAGGAGGGCCAGGAGGGACAAGAAGGCCCTTCAGAAGGGAGCACCCAACGCCTCAGGACCCCCAGCCCCAGCCGTGTCCCCGATGTCTCCAAGCCCCAGGGGCCTGAGCTGTCATCACATCTGTTTTCCAGATGCTGAATTGAGGGCTCAGAGACGGTCAGTGATTCCTCAGGCTGCACAGCAAGCCCCAGGCCTGGGATGTCTGCTGAAAACCTAGGCTCACAGCTCTGCCCTCTCTGTGTCATCTCCATCCTGAGATGGTGACAGAGTCCCTTCACAGTGGCTGCCCTCAGCACAGGGGCCATAGCAGAGTCAGGGGCTGGACCCTGTAGCCCAGAAGCTCGGGGATCATCGGCCTACCCCCACCCTGCCCCCCACTTCTGTTTTTTTATGGCAAGGAATTCAGGGCCACTTGTGCCCAGGGCTCGCCGTGGGTAAGTGCGTTGCAAGGCACAGGGGCAGCAAAAGCATTCAATGCCTGTAGCAGTTCCTGTGGGCCCACTTTTGAGGTACGAGTGACACTTTTTCTGGAATAAACAGTCCCAGCATCTGCAATAACACTGGCTCACACCTCCCGAGGGCTGTCAGGAGCCCTTTTCTGTGCGGGCTCACCTAACCCTCATGACAGCCTGGCAAGGTCAGTGCTGCGAATCCTCATTTTACAGGTGACGGAACTGAGGCAGAGGTTCAGTAACCTGCATGTCTTAAAGATGGGCTATGGGGAGCTGAGCATCAAACCCAGGCTGCCTGGCAGTGAGACCTTGCTTCAAACCGCTAGGCCTGGGGTTACAAGCTTGAGTGTGCTCCAGCATCCCCTGGTGGGCTTGGGCAAACACACGCAATCCTTCCCTCCCCAAGGATTGCTGGGCCCCACCCCCAGCATCCTGGATTCGGTGGACCAGGGTGGCACCCAGGAGTGTGCATTTCTGCAGGTTCCCAGGAGGGGCTGCTGGTCCCGGCTGGGGGATCCCACTTTGAGAACCAGTGCGTGATGCTTTGCATCCCTAGAGCCCGACGGTCGGTGGGGTGGGTGCATTCATCACGAGTTCTGCCCTCCAAGATGCACTAGTGCTTTAAAACACCCATCTCTGATCCCAAATTTGACACTGTTACATGAAAGTGTGGCTTTTTGAGTTTCAGAGGGACAGTGTATCTGTTAGTAGGAGGAGGACGGGGTGGCACTGTCCCAGGAGGGGTTGGGGAGGGGTGTTCACAAGGGTCCATGCTGTGTGGAAGGTGCATGGGTGAGGAAGCACGGGGGTGCCACCGTGGAGCCAAGGCCATCCCTTGGGTGGGGGCTGGGTCCTGGAACCTGGAGAGAGGGGATGCAGCCCCTGCCCCTGGTAGGAGGGCCAAACCCCAGTGCCTTTCCCACATCTCTTGCTGGTCCTCCCGTTGACTAAACGCACCCTGCAGCCAGAGGACAAAGTGTGTAAGTGTGTATATGTGTGCCTGTGTGTGTATCTGTGAGTGTGTGTGTGAATGGGAGTTTGAGAGTGCATATGTGTGTGTGAGTGTGTGTGAGTGTGTGAGCTTCCATGTGTGACAGTACAGAAGTGTGTGTGTTCATGAGTGTGTGTGTGGTTGTGTGTGTGTGTCATTGTATGAGTGTGTGTGTGATTGCGAATGTGTGTGTATGTGAGTGTGTGTGTGTGAATATATGTGATTGTGTTTGAGTGTGAATGTGTATGTGTGTGATTGTGTGTGAATGTGTATATATGTAATTGTGTGTATGTGTGTGTGGTGTGTCTGTGTGTATGAGAGTGTGTGATTTTGAGTGTGAATGTGTGATTGTGAGTTTGTGTGTACGTGATTGTATGTGGGTATGATAGTGTGATTGAGTGTGTGTGAACATGTATGAGTGTATGAGCATGTTGAGTGTGTGAGCATGCATGTGAGTGTGAATGTGTGTGATTGAGTGTGCTTGTGAATGTGTGTGACTGTGTATGATTGTGTGTGTGAGTGTGTGAGAGTATGTGTGAGTGCATTGTGTGTTAGCGTGTGTTCGAGTCCGTGTAAAGTATGTGTGACTGTGTGTGGGTGTGTGAGATTGAGTATGAGTAAGGGTGTATGTGATTGTGAGTGTGTGATTCTGTGGGTATGAGTGGTTGTGAATGTGTGTGAGTGTGAGTTTGTGTGTGATTGAGAGTGAGTGTGAGAGAGAGAGTGTGTGTATGTGCAGGTGCTGGGAGGATGTGATCCACAGAGGTCAGCCTTGGGTCACAGCAGGATGGGGGGGGGCAGTGGCCCTGGGGGCTGTGAGACCATCCCCCATGGGTGCTGTAGTCTGGGGGTCAGGAATGAGGTCAGGACCCAGCCCCAGGGAGGCTGAGGAGGGACCTCCCTGGAGACTTGACCCTCTGTCCCTGATCCAACCTCTGGCCCTGCCCCCTCGCCTATTCTCACGCTGGGATCCGTGGCTCTTGGGACACAGAGGCCAAACAGTGCTGGCGGAAGGTGGGAGAGGCCTGGCCCTTAGTCCTGTCTGTACCTCTCATTAGCTGGTGACTTTCAGCAGATCAGGGGGTCACTGTCACCTCCTCCCTGGGAGGGGAGAGATTCAATGATGTAACATCGGGAAAGGACCTGGTGCTGGGCACGGAGGAGGCCCTCCTGAGCGAGTCACCTCTTCTCCGGCTCGTGGGTAGAAACAGGGTTTTTGGAAGTCTCGCTCCCTGCCCAGGAGGGAGTTGTCTTCCTGGTGCAGGAAGAGGCAATGGCAGAGCCTTTCCACCTGCCCTGAGTTCCTGCAGCTGATTCCACCTGGCTGGAGGGTCCCCATGGCTGTGGAGGCTTCTTGGCTGCAGCTGCAGGTCTGTCTGGGAGTTGGTGGGGAGCCTGGACTCTGCTCATGGCCAGGAGGAGCTCTGCCCTGCCTCTCACCCTGCCTTGTGCCCCTGCCCTGCAGTCACCTGAGCTTGGACTCCAGGGATCAACGCTGCCTTGGGTGGGCAAGCCTCAGCCCTGGGATGGGCAGTTTGGGAAACTTCGGGAGAGTGTGGGCAAAACCTCTCAGCAGGAGGTCACAGGCAGGACGTGTCCAGCGGCAGCCCTAGCCCCTCTCGGACTGGACTGGAGATCTGGAGCTGGACTCTGGTCGCAGCCTTTGTCTGCCCCTTCATGGGTGGGCAGCTGGAGGCCAGGGTCCCTCCTCTGTGCCACAGCTGCCTGGTGGAGCCCCTGCTGTCCCAGCTGGTGAGACCCTGCCATTTGCTGCTCTCAGCTTGGCGCCACTGTGCTGGGTCTGTGCTTTCTGGATTTGTTCAGCACAAGGGGGTGGGCTGAAGTCAGAGGGGACACAGGGCTTCCCACACAGCACGAGCCCCAGGAAAGAGGAAAAATATAGTCCTCCATCGCCAGAGCCTGCATCTGGGGGTGGCTGGCCTGGGGCCAGGGTGGCTGGACGGGGCGGGCAGTCTCTGAGTGCTGAGCCAGGGTCCGGCCCACCAGGCGGCAGCGGGTTAGGGGCTCCTGGCAAGTCCTGGGCAGAGGGCGGTACCGAGCCTGGACAATATTCCTGGTGGAGTGGGGACCTCTGATGAGGGGCTGGGGGAACCCCTGCCACCTGCTTGCCCCCAGGAGGTGGGAGGGGTTCTGGCGGGATCTGCCAGGCTTGCTGCACCTGAGGCTGGAGGGGAGACACCGGCCCACACCAGGTGTGCCTGGCCCTGGTTCTAGGTAGCAAGCCCAGAGCTGGGAGAGCAGGACAAACCTCTTTTTTCCACTGAGGCCCCCCAGACATAACCTGACTCAGTGGGACACGAGCGTTGGAGCCTTGTCCTCTCCCCTCAAATTTGCTTCTGTAGAGGGAGCCCGCCTCACCCCTCGGTCAGGGTAGGCCAGGGGTGAACCCCTGCTCGGGAGGTGCTGGCCCGTGTGGCCGTCTTTGGAGGGTCCCTCCCTCTGACCCTTCCCCCTGAAGGGTCTGAGTCCTTTCTCCACCTGCTCCGAGCCCGGTGGGGTCTGGATGGCTGGCTTAGGGCACCTGTCCCTGGCGTGTTCCCCTCCCCTGGTTTATGCAGGCTCTGGGCTGGAGAGGCCTTGGAGGGGACCTGAAGGAGCTTGGCAGGGATGGGCCTGGGGTTTTCACCTGCTCCTCTGAGAGCAAACACTCACCAGTGCGAGTAATATGATGCCGGGGAGCCACTGACTTCACAGCGAATGGGCCCATGTACACCTCACCTTGCCGTGGGTGAATTCCCGCTCAGCTGTGTGCCCCAGCAGCATCAGGGCTTGGGACATCCCTAAAGCAAGGCGGGGAGGGCTGGGGTGGAGAGGACAGATGGGCCCCGGGCTTGGTCCTGGATTCTGGACCAGGCGTGACTGTGCCTTGAGGCTACAGTTCCTGTCTGTTGAGGCAGCGTTGTTGGTGGTTGTGTCCTGAGGTCTTGGAGGACCAGGAGCCACGCTGTAGCCCATGCATGGGGATGTGGCAGTCATCTTGCCTTTTCCCCCGAGCTCCTGTGCCCTCAAGCCTGGGTCCCACGGTCGGCCTAGGGCAGTGGCACGGGCACTGTGCTGTGGAGGCCTGGCCATGGGTCTGGACCTCACTCCAGATGAGCTGGCACCCAAAGCTGGGGGTGCAGGAGGGGTGGGTGCTGCCGGCTAGGGGTGGCCGAGGCGCTGACTCTTTGTGTCTCTGTTCCAGGCCCCACGTGTGTGCTGAGCAGGAGCTGACCCTGGTGGGCCGCCGCCAGCCGTGTGTGCAGGCCTTCAGCCACACGGTGCCGGTGTGGAAGGCTGGCTGCGGGTGGCAGGCGTGGTGCGTGGGCCATGAGCGGAGGTAGGTGCAGGGGCCCCAGGGGCCATGTTGGGGGAGGGGCTCTGTTCACACAAAGGGCAGCACTGACCACCTGGGAGCTGGGCAGCTGAGGCTGGGACTCCGTCCTGGTCCCGGGGCCACGCGGACCCCTGCCTGAAGCCCTCATCTGAACCTGAGGCCTCTCCCACCCTCCGGGTGAGGCTGCCATGGGGCTACTCAGATGCTGTAGCGCTCGCCTGTTTAGCCAAGCACCTGGCCCAGGAGAATGCTGGCCACGCAGGAGGGGGAGAGTGGTCTCAGCCTGCCAGGGGCCCGGCAGGAGACGGCTGCTGCTTGGCCCTAGGGCCTTGTTCCCAAACACACGTGAAACTTTTTATTGCTCAAGATTTTATTTCAACACCGAACTTGAGTGCCTGTGCACACCTCTCCGCTTTTATAGACTCAGGCTCTGCAGAGCCAGCCCCACTGCAAAGTGGGTTGTGTGGGGAACTGGCAGCCACTGCATGTCAGGTGGAGGGTTTCCGTGTGTCTGGGGGAGGGAAGGCAGGAACGCGTTCTCAGATAAGAGTGTGGCTTGGCTTCTCAGCCTGGGACCTGTGGAGGAGCTGAGGCCCTGCTCTGTGCTGCTCTCGTGGGCGTGAGGTCCACACAGGACACCTGCATCTGCTGTGCCCGCTCGAGGGGCCCCAGTAGCTTTCCTGTCAATGTGTGTTTGCTGTGCAGTTCAGATGTGTTCAGAGTAGAAGAGAAAAGAACCATTAAGCAATAATGGCGGTTTTCACTCAGGGATGGCTCTGTCTTGCTACCTGGGGACAGTGGAGATGTGGTCAGGTTTGGTGACAGGTGAGCTGGGCAGGCTGAGGGGCCAGGGATGCTGCTCAGCATCTACAACATGCAGGACAAGCCCCCAGACAGATGACCCAGCCCAGTGCAGCAGGGCTGAGGTTCAGGGACTCTGAGACCCCCAAACAAGAGATCTCAGGAGGGCTGGGGCTTAGGGACCCTGAGCCCCCCAAATAAGAGATCTCAGGAGGGCTGAGGCTTAGGGACCCTGAGCCCCGCAAACAAGACATCTCGGAAGGGCTGAGGTTCATTGGCCCTGAGCAAAAAGAAGAAAGAGCTCTATTCAATTTTTTCCCCAAAATAGCGAAAGCTTTCCAGTCTATCCTGGCTATCTCATCCATGGCGTGGGCGTGAGGCCCGTCCATACCGGTATAGCAATGCGTGGGCGCGGCTGCTCCCGTTAGATGCCAATGCGTCGTAGGCGGGCATCCCGATAGATGCCAATGCGTGCGTGGGCGGCCCGTCCACGTGGTGTCGTGCGTAGGCGGAGCCGTCCGTGGATGTAGCCGTCGTGGGGCGCTGACCCGTCGTGGATGCCATCACGTCGTAGGCCGCGCGGGCGTCCCGTGGTGCCAATGCGTGTCATGGGCGTGCCGTCCGTAGATATATGGCATCTCGTAGGCCGCAGGCCATCGCGTGGTCACCATCGTCGTGGGCGTGCGACGTCCGTGGATGTAATCGTCGTGGACTGGAAGGCCCGTCCGTAAATTATATCGTCGGGCGCGGGCCCGTCCGTGGATATAATGCCTGTCCTGGGGCGGGCTGCATCCGTGGATGTAATCGTCGTGACCCGTCCGTATGAATGCCAATAGAAATGGGCATGAGCCGTCCATTGAATGTAATGCGTACGTCCCGTGGTATCGTCTGGGCCCGTCCTGTGAATCAGCCTGTCACTGGGCGGGCGTCCGTAACGATTATAATAAATAAATGGGCCATCCAATGATTATATCGTCGTAGGCCATCCATTAGGTATATCGTCGTAGATAGGCCGTCGATATATCGTCGATAGGCCCGTCAATAGGTATAATCGTCGTGGTATGATCCGTCGGTATAATGTAAATGGGCCCGTCCATTAGGTATAATGTATGCGTAGGCAGGCCCGTCCACGTGGATATAATGCCTATCCCTGTAGGCTGCGGGCACTCCCGTGGGTATAATACCGCCATGGGCGCGGGCCCGCGTCCGTGGAATTATGGCTACCCCATCCTGTGGGCGGGCCGTCCATGGAGTGTAATCGTCGTAGGTAGGGCCCGTCCGGTAGGTGTAATCTCGTCGTGGGCCAGGCGATTTGCCCGTCAGTAGGTATAATCGTCGTCTGGTAGGCGCGAGCCCGTCCGTGGAGTGCCATCGTCGTAGACGCGGGCTTCCTCCCACGTAGATGTACTGTCGCAGGCCTTGCGTCCCGTGGATGCCATATCGTCGGCGGGCCGTCCGATGGATGTAATGTAGGCGGACGTCCGGCTGGTGTCGTCGCGTGGGCCAGCGGGCCCGTCCCGTGGATGTAATGCGTAGGCTGCTTAGAGCCATCAAGCCAAATTATATAATATTAATATGCGTGACCCGTCCATAGGTATATCTGTCAAGTGACAGGCATCCGTGGTGCAATATATACACAGCAGGCTGACCCATCCATTAGAGTGTAATGCCTGTCCTGTGAGCGGGCAAATCCGTGGTACAATAAATATTAGTATGACGCAGGCACATCCGTGGTGTCATCGTAGGCCAGCGAATCCGTGGAGTGTAAATGCGTAAAGGCCGAGCCCGTCCGTGGAGTGCTTAATGCGTGTAAGGCCAGGCCCGTCGATAGGTATGTAAATGTGGGCGGGCCATCCATCAGAGTGTAAAGTCACGTCGTGGTGAGCCCGTCGTAGGTATGATGCGTCGTGGGCCATGACTTGCGTCAATGCAGGTGTAGTCGTCGTGGGCCAGGCCGTCCACGTAGGTGTAATGCCTGTCCTGTGGACGCGGGCCCGTCCTGTGGGTGTAATGCACCATCCTGGGCAGGCCCGTCCGTTGGATGCTTAATGCCTGTGGGTAGGTAAAATCCCGTGGATGTAGCAGTGCGTGCGTGACGGTACGTCCATGAATGTAATGCCTTATCCTGCCATGGGCGTCCTATGGATGTAGTACTATCCCTGGGCGCAGGCCCATCCATGGATTGTCACCCATATCCCTGCGGGCGGGCACATCCGTGCCGGTGTATTACATCGTGGGCGTAGGCCTGTCATATTATGGATGTAATGTGTAAAGTGGATGCTGGTGCTGGTTGCGGCGGAATTTGTTCTCCTCAATGCATTCTCCGTCAACGGCGTCAGCCAGTGGAAGAGCCAACCCGTTTCTGGGATGGCCAAGCCACTGGCCAGGCTGGAAGGTCTGGTGGCCCGGCTGAGGAAGTCCCCCTGCCGTGGGGGTGGGATGTCCCCGTCGTGGTCTCCAGCTGGCCTCGAGGCAGGGTGGGAGCAGTGTTGCTGATGTACCAAGTTCCTCAGCCTCCTGGCAGGGCACTGGGGGCAGCCGTGGACAAAGTCCCCCTGCCTGGGGGCCTCCGGCAGGGGATCCCCTCCTGGCATCACCCAACGCAGGGTGTCCGGGTCTCTTCGCCAACGCTCCCTCCCGAAAGGTGGCCGTTCTGCCCCAAGGTCCCAGGCTTGTCACTGGGGAGGGGCCGAGGTCCACCTCCGAGCACTCTGTGCTGTTCTCACCTGGCCCCCACTCCTGGGGGAACCAGAGGCCTCTTCCCACCCTGGTGCTGGGGGATGGGCGTCTCGTGTGCTTTACTGGAACCAGCCCCAAGTGAAGTGGTGACACACGGCCCGGGCCCCTGTCCCTTTGGGATGCTCCTGGGGCTGTTCATGTGCACAGGGTGCTCCCAAATCCCACGTTTCCTCTTTGTGTCCCCTCCCAAGCCTGTGGGGGCTGAATCCAGCTGTGCAACCTTGGGGGAGTCTTCTCAGATGCCCGGTCCAAACGTCACTCCACGCGGTGAGACTTTGGGTCGAGACCGGCCTGGGGCCTGTTCCCTTCATCCCTCCCAGGAGCCAGCCCTGTCTCCCGACCTCCGGCCCCCGCCTGTCCTCTTTCAGAGCGTTGCTTCTCCTCCTCTGGCGTCAGGAGTCCCTGTCCCTAACCCTGAGCCCTTGCCCGTTTGCCCTCGAGCCCCCAGTGCTTACGACCAGATTCCCAACTCGCTGTGGAACTGGTGGGGACCCAGCATCCCAGCTGGGCTCTGGGTGGCATCATGGAGATAGGCACAGGCCACTCTTCCTGCGCCCATGGGGACAGCTCTGCCACGCTGCGGACGCCTGGGTATGTGTGACTGGGCTCAGCAAGGGCAGGGCTGCTTGTTGGCTTGGCCACCATTCAGCCGGGGCACTGAGCAGTCGAGGCCCCTGGATTCTGGGGAGATGCAGGGAAGGAGGCCCGGGCTGCCCTTAGGAGGACACAGAGGGGCGAGGGCTGGGCAGGCCTCTGGCATTGCAGCCCAGGCCGGGGGAGCTGAGGCAGGACCCCAGAGCACCGTGGCACTGAGGGGTGACTCAGGGGTTAGCTGGTGTCGTGGGAGGCTCGTGGTTTCATCACTGGCTCCACCCCTACCAGCGTGGTGACCTCAGCCTCCTTTTTCTCACCCGTGAACTGAGCTGACAGTGTCTCCTGTACCTGGGGTCGTGCCTGTCACAGCCTCGCCCTTTCTGGGCTGCCTGGCACAGACTGGGGCTCAGAAATAGAGTATGCATGTGCAGAACAGCCCCAGCAGGGCAGGGGTCAGGGGCTGGCCTGGGCTTCCTCAGGCCCTGGAGTGAGGAGCAAGCATGAGTGCTGGCAGGCAGGGCACCACGCTCGCCCCTCAGCCTCTACACACCTCCATCTGCCTCCTCACCAGCTGGCTGAGACTGCCACCAAGTCCTCCACCATCACGTGGCTGGGTGGCTGGTGACTTGGGCTGTGAGGCCACAGCTGGGCTTGGCGGCGGGCACCCTGCCCAGGCCTGAAGGGCACCACATGTGGCTCTGGATGTCCAGCTTTGCCTGCGGTGTGCCCGTGCCAGGTTGTTAGGGCCTCGTTGTCAGGGCCGTGTCCCCGAGGGCTTGGCTTCTGGCCTTCTCTTTCTGTAGCGATTCTTCTCCACTGGTAATTCCCAGTTGGTTGGAGCAGGGTGCAGGGTGGCTGAGAGCCGAGGGCGAGAGGCAGCAACTGCCCACCCCACAGCCTGAGGGCACCCTGGCTTGCCTGGTGCAGGGTCACCGTCCTGCCCTCGACAGACAAGGAGACGCCTCCTCTCCTGAGTTCTGGGGGGAGAGGCCAGCAGGCTGGATGAGCCCCAGTAGGGTGGGAACCTGCTGTAGCCTCAGTTTTCCCACCTGGCTCACAGCAGCGGTGAGGATCAGATGAGCCCCCTCCCTGGGCTGGCCCCGAAGTGGCTGTGTTGTGGTAGCTGCGGTCAGAAGGGCAGCGGGCATCAGCCCCTCGTCTGCCTTGTGGGCTGTGGAGCCTGCTGCCAGCCTCAGGCAGGGCCGCAGGGTGATGGGTGCTCCAGCCCGGCCCAGAGTAGGTGAGGCTGTGAGTACAGCTGAGAGAGTGCCTGGGTGTTCAGGGGTCTTGCTCTCAGCCCCCTCAGTGGGTACTTCCCCGATAAACCCAGCCGGGGGGCCCTGTGAATAAAGGGGCTCCCGCCCTCTGAGGAGCAAGGTCCCTGAGAAGGAAGGGGTGGGGGAGGGGCTCTGAGGGTGGAGCTGCCGCTCAGGTCCCTCCGGCCAGGCCCACACTTCCTGAGCCGTGGCCTCCACTGTGAGTTGGTAGCGCCAGAAGGCAGAGAAGTGGGCATCTGGGGGCTGCCTCATTACCACGACAACCCCTGCCCTGCGGGCACCAGCTCCCCAGCGTTGGAGCCCATGTGAGCTGGTGCTGGCTGCAGGGGAATGAAGGGCTGGTCTTCACGGGGGCTGCAGGGGAAGGAAGGGCTGGTCTTCACGGGGGCTGCAGGGGCAGCAAGGGTCATTCCCTTTCAGGGGGATGGAGGGGGTGGTCAGTGGCCCGGGGAAGCAGCACGTAGCCCGGCACCATTGCAGCCCGGGAGAGGGAATAAATATTTACCATGCACAGGCCCAAACACTCTCAGCTCTGCCAAATATTGTTCACTGCGGTGGTCGGTTTCTGTCCGGGCAAGTGGTTTCATGTCCTGCCAAGACGGGGTTTGCGAGGCGCTCCCAGAGCGTCTCTGCAGTGCGCGTGCATGAGCCCACGCTTCCGGGAAGTGCCGCCCGCCGGCCCCTGGCCCCGCTTGTTTGTTGGGTCAGGGTTCCCAGGGCCCACCTCCGGCCTCCCATGCAGCAGCCCCGGCAAGCTGCGGGTGTTTTGTTACCCAGAGTTGGCAGCCTGGCTGCCCCGGCCGCTCCCAGAGGCTCAAGGGCCCTTGATCCCAGGCTGTTGGCTGGGCCCCTGGTCACCGCCCCTGCAGACAGCGGCAGAGATGGGGGAGGGTGGCTGGCTGTGGGGTCTGCAGGCTGCGGGGCAGGCCTGGGGCGGCTGCATCTTCTACTCCTTCGCTTTCTCTTCCTGTGTCTGTCTGTCTCGCCTCTGTCCCTTTCTGCCTCTCTCTCCATCCTCCCGCCGCACACATCCACGTGAGCAGTTGTCCTTGCAAACACAAAGGCCTCAGAGCCCTGGGACCCGTGGGCATGTGCCATGCAGAGAGCTGTGCGAGAGTCTCCTGCCACTGCTGCAGTGAGTGCCGATGAACCAGGTGGCTTCAAAGCAGCAGGGCTTTGTTCTCTCCCAGCTACAGAGGCCGGAAGTCTGAGATCAAGGTGCGGGCAGGCTGGACCCCTGTAGGGGCTCTGAGGGGGCGTCTGTCGCAGCCCCCAGCTTCTGCTGCCGGCTGTCTGGGAGTGCCTTGGCTTGTGGCTGCCACTTCTGTCTCTGCCTTCCTCTTCACACAGCCATCCCCTGTGCCTGCGTCCAAATTTCCCTCTTCTTATAAGGACGCCAGTCACTGGATTAGGGCCTCCCATCCCCTGTGAATGACCTCATCTTAACTTGATTGCAGGTGAAGCAAAGACCTTATTTCCAAGAAGTAAGGTCACATCTGGGTGGGCCTGAATTTGTGTGGACATTAGTCATTGCAGAACAAGCAGCGGGAGACAGGGCGTCCGGGTGGGCAGGTGGCACAGGTGGCCGTCTGTCTTGCTGGTCCTTGCTAGAGTGAGGGTGGAGGCTGCTTGGGCAGCGGAGGGGTGAGGACCCAGGCGTCAGGGTGGCTCCCCGGGGAAGGACGGCAGGGTTGGTGGGCAGGTCCTGGGGTTGATGTGGCCCATGCTCTGAGGAAGCAGGAAAGGAGCTTCCTCGAGAGGCAGCGAACCTTCCAGAAGGCAGAGGAGTAGGCACCCGTGTGGCAGAGGCCTCGCTCCCCTGATGACCCCAGCCCTGCATGAATGAGCTCTCTGGTGGCAGCGGAGCCTGTATGAGCTGGTGGTGGCTGCAGGGCAATGAGGGGTCGGTCCTCACAGGGGCTGTGGGGTCTGCAGGCGCACCAGTCCTCTCCAAGGGTCGTTCACTTTAGGGGCCATGGAGCGGGTGGTTGGCGACCTGTGGGGGCAGCTTGAGTTGGAAGAGTCCCAGGCAAGGAGGAATTGAGACTTAGAAGCCCCGGGCCGGGGGTGTGATGGTGGGAGGCTTGCTGGGGCTGCGTGGGCTG
Source organism: Papio anubis (assembly GCF_008728515.1). Taxonomy (NCBI): domain Eukaryota; kingdom Metazoa; phylum Chordata; class Mammalia; order Primates; family Cercopithecidae; genus Papio; species Papio anubis. The sequence goes on along the minus strand of NC_044976.1, from coordinate 2,547,144 downwards.
GGGTGCCCCCACCTCCCACCCTCCCTCTGCTCAGGGCGAGTCCCAGAGTGGCAGAGGCAGGCCCCTTGCCAAATGCTCTGCCAAGACTTCCCATGCAGGGGGCTGGTGATGCCTGCAGGAGCAGGGTGGAGACAGGGGCTGGGCAGGGGATGGCGCAGGGTGTCCTGAGGTGACCGGGCTTTGTGGGCTGCACGGTGTTGGTGGCCTGGGGCAGCCTCTGGACTTGGGGAGGGGGACGGCGTGTCCTCTGGGTAGCTGGGATCTCTCTGGCTGTGGGCACCTTCTCCCGCTGGCCAGGTTGGGCTGCCCATTCCCTACCATTTTCTGCTCAGCCTTAGTGACAGCCCCAGTCCGTCCCGTCCGAGCAGGAGCCAGCCTGTGGACCAAGGCTGCCCTGGCCACACTGCCCCCGGGAAGCCCTCCCTGCCTGCCCGCTATGGCATCTCCTCTCTGACCTGGGCCCACACAAGTCCTCCTGCTGCTCCCCATAACCACTTCCTTCAGGGCCCCTCTGTCTCCCCAGCTCAGCTTTGTCCTCCTAGGTGTAGGGGTCGGTGGCCATGGCACCTGTGTGTGGGGCTCCTACTGGGGCCATCTGCTTCACTGGTGGACTGAGAGTATGGAGTCTGAACTGGCACCTCCCGTGTCTGGCACAGCCCACCCCGCCCCGGGCACCACGGGCCCACTTGGCTCCATCCCAGAAGCCATTCTGGCTCCAGGGCTAGGCGCTCTCTAGGCACTGAGAGCCAGGTGAGCGGTGAGATGCGCATCCCAATGCCAGCCTGGAGCCAGGACCACCGTGGGGAGGGAAGGGGCTGGGCAGAGGCAGTGGGGTAGTGTGTTCCCGGGTTGCATGCAGCACAAGGCCACTGTCGCTGGCTCCAGCACGGCCCCTGCTGCCTCCATGCTGCCCCCTCATTCAGAGGAACCTGGCTGGGCATTAGCATCAGCCACCCCACTTGAGAACCGTGGTTCCACAGCCTGTGCAGCTGGGAACCCGGCTGATGCAGAGTCAGTCTCCCCAGGGGTGAGTGAGAGCCAAGTACAGCCGGTCCTGCGATGGTAAGCACTTCCCTTCTCTCTTTCTTTCTAGAACTGTCTACTACATGGGCTACAGGCAGGTGTATACCACGGAGACCCGGACCGTGCTCAGGTGCTGCCGAGGGTGGACGCAGCAGCCCGGCGAGCAGGGCTGCCTCTCGGGTGAGTGCCGCCTGTGCCTCCCTGCCCCCTGCTCCACCTCCACCGCAGATGACCCAGTAGAGTCATGAATCTGCACCCGGCCTGGTGGGGATCGCCCTTCCACGGCAACACGAGTGACGCAGGGGCCACTTGCTCAGCAACGCTGCTTGCCAAAGGCTGCAAAAGCAACCTCAGCCGAGGCTGGCAGAGCTTTGGAAAGAGAGCTGGGGCCGGGTGGGGTCAGTCCACTTTGCTGGCTCTTCCAGAGGACAGGAGCCTGCCATTGGTAGGGTGTCTGAGGGTATCCTGGGGGCACGCATTGGTGTCTGTGGGTTCATGTACCCCTGAGCCTAGTTCGGGGTTCACCTGCCACACCACGCTCACCCCCGGCTCCCTGAGTCCCTCTCCCTGCCCCGTTTCCCTATACCATGTTCTCCCAAGGCCAATCTGGGCCGGGTGGCAGGCCTCAGCCTCCGTGGGTGCGAGGGAGCCGCTCCTTCCTCTCTCTGTATGTAACTAGCACAATTCGAGAGGCCCGTGCGGCATACAACCTGACCCGGGCAGGTGCTGGGGTGCTGGGGCTCAGAGGTGCGGGCCCAGGACTGGAATTGGGTGGTCTGAGCTGAGTGGGCAGCTCTCAAGCCTCTGGTTTGTAAAAGGACTGGGATTCACAGCTACAGAGGTGTTTGGGAAGAGTTTCAGGCATGGGGACAGGAGTCCCGCAGGTGCAGCTGCCTGGGCAAAGGGGTCAGTGTCCCGCCCTGGGAGGGGTTGGTACAGAGGTGTGGGACCCTGTCCCATAAAGCCGGCCTCCGCTAAAACATTGAGGTGGCATCCTGCCAGTGAGGGACAACATTGAGGCGGCATCCTGCCAGTGAGGGACAGGCTGTGCCATGGAGTGTGGCAGAGAGTCACGCACTCCCCATATTTTTATTTTTATTTTTTACTTTTTATGTTTATTTATTTATTTATTTTATTTTATTTTTTTGAGAAGGAGTCTCGCTCTGTCGCCCAGGCTGGAGTGCTGTGGCCAGATCTCAGCTCACTGCAAGCTCCGCCTCCCGGGTTCCCGCCATTCTCCTGCCTCAGCCTCCCGAGTAGCTGGGACTACAGGCGCCCGCCACCTCGCCCGGCTAGTTTTTTAATTTTTTTAGTAGAGACGGGGTTTCACCGTGTTAGCCAGGATGGTCTCGATCTCCTGACCTCGAGATCTGCCCGTCTCGGCCTCCCAAAGTGCTGGGATTACAGGCTTGAGCCACCGCGCCCGGCCTTATGTTTATTTTTTAGAGGCAGCATCTCACTCTGTCAACCAGGCTGGAGTGCAGTGGCACCATCACAGCTCACTGTAGCCTCAAAATCCTGAGATCAAGCGATCCTCCCAGCTTAGCCTCCCAAGTAGCTGAGACTGCAGGTGAGCACCACCACGCTGAATAGTTATTGTACTTTTTGTAGAGACAGGGTCTCACCATGTCGCCCAGGCTGGTCTTGAGCTCCTACGCTCAAGCAATCTTTCCACCTCGGCCTTCCAAAGTGCTGGGATTACAGGTGTGAGCCGCCATGTCCGGCCAACACTCCCCACATCGAGGTTTGTTAACGGGCAGCGGGCTCCCCCGGACTCCAGTGACAGGAACAGAACCCAGCTGTAGGGGTCTTTATGGCAGGTAGTTGCCTGGAGCCGCAAGGGCTCTTCTCACACAGGAAGCGTGCAGACTGCAAACCAGGGCTGAAGTTGCCCGTCCTGGCTTGAGCTCCGGCAGGAAAAGGGGAAGAGAAGGGATGATGGCCATGTTTTTCCATTAGAGGAAGTGGATAATTCTCTCCAGGAAGGGAGGAGAGTAACAAGGAAGAAGGAGGCGACGGGGCCTCTGCTGGCAGCAGGGAGGGGGTTGCTGGCCAGGCGCCCCTCGGAGGGGGTCCCAGCCTCCACCGTCACTGATGGTGCCTGAGCTGTGCCCTGTTTCTCTGCTCCTGTCGTCTGGGAGGAACAAAGGGGTCTTTTTAGTGGGGAGGGGGCAGACATCAAAGCCAAGGTTCTCCTGAGTTTCCACTCTGAGGCAGGGATTCTGGGGCCTGCCCAAGGGGATTCTAATAATGGGGCAAAACAACAGGCAGCTTGGAGCAGGGCGGGGGCGGGGAGGGGAAGAGGGGCTGCCAGCCCGAGTCCCCAGGGTTTATGGGGGGAGAGCGGGCTTTTTGCTCCCGGGGGGGACTTGAAGGCCCAGCTGCATGGATGGCTGGGGCGGGGCTGGGGGTGTCCCTGGGCCTGGGGTCCTAGGTGGGGCAGGGGCGGAGAGCCCGGGCAGGGAAGGCAACTGCAGGTAGACGTGTGCGTGGCCGTGTTCCCCCGATGCCGTCCCCTCTGAGCCCCGAGCTGGGCTCTGGCTATCCTCGTGTACACCTTGTATTCACCGCCATCAGCAGTGATCATCTCAGAGTCAGGCTCGAGGGCAGGGGCCGGGCCAGTCCCCTGAGGCTGCTTCAGCCTCTACCTGCTGTGGGGACGTCAGGGTCTCGATGGTCCCAGCAGGGCTTAGTGAGTGTGCCCATCTCCATCACCAGCCTGGCCCAAGGTGAGCTTTGGGCCTGTCCTGCCAGCTCCGTCTGCCTGTGCCGTGGCCAGGCCCTAGGCCGCCATCCGCATATGGGACCCTGGGGCCTTAGGAGAACATGGTGGCTCTGCCCTGGCCGGGCTCTGCTGGCTGGAGTGGGGTGGAGGGTGTCTTGGCTGAGACCCTCACCAGGGCAGCCCGGGCTGGGCTGGGTGGAGGAGCTGGGCTGAGGCCGGGGGCGGGGGGTAGGGGAGGGTGGGGGTCCTGGTTGTCACGTCGGCGGGGTCCCCACACGGATCCTGGACTTGAGCTTTTCTTATTGTTTTTAAAAATTCGTTTTTAGCGCAGGATTTGCCTGTTTGTGTGTTTTGCTTTTATTTGCTTGTTTTCATGGCCCCGGGAAGCCCTGTGATCTCCTTCTCCGGCCGCTCTGTTCACCCCCACGGCTGGGTCCCAGCAAGTGAGGGGGGCGGTGGGTGGGTGGGAGTCAGTGTTCACAGGGGCTATGCCTGAGCCCCAAGGGTTGGAGGGGTGCTGCCTGGCGTGTCCCGTGCTAGCCATGGAGTCATTTGTTTATTTGGTCACTCAATTGTTTGCTGGGTTTTGGCTCAGCTGCTGCCGAGTACTGGGGGTTCGAGGACCCTGGCAGCGGGTGCTCAGCCATGTGGAGCCCATGGCTGGGAGGCTGACCGTGAGCAGATGCTTCTCATGTGGCCAGGGTGTGACGAGGCCTGCAGAAGTGAGGATGGGCAAATGAGGGCCAGCGGGGGTCTAGGGGGTGGTGCTGGGGACTGCAGGAGTGTCTGGGGGGCAGCCTGGGAGCCTGGAACGTCAGAGAGGGAGCAGTGAGTCAGGGTCAGCGGGCGGCCTAGCCAAGGCTTTTTGGACCTCCCCCACCACGAGGCCTCCAGTCCAGGCAGGGAAGCCTGTAGGCCCTTCCTCAAGCTGCCCCTCTCAGGGGAGTGGGCTGCACGCCGGGACCCGCAGGCCTAGGGGCACCATGCCAGCCTCTCTCTGGACCGGCTGCTCTCCCAGGGCCACTGTGTGAGGTGGTTGGGCCGGCTGGGGCTGGGGCTGGGGGCTTCTCTGCATCCCACAGGAGCGCCCTGGCAGGGCAGAATGGGTGGCCTCGGGGAGCCTGGCCTGGCCTGAGCCAGCATGTGGAGCAAGTGTTTGTTGATGGGCTGGATGCCGATGCCCGTCCAGGCAGCCAAGAGTGGAAAACATGGCTCAGTCCTGGGCTCAGTTACCCCAGGTACCTGGTGAGCTCTGAGACCTGGTAGCAGCTCCCACCAGCCCCCTCGCTGGAGGCCCCATCAGGCCTCGAGTTCCAGGACGTGGGTGTGACAACGTCCACCTGAAAACCTGGGATTAAATGAGTCACTTCATGTGGAGCCTTTGTTTGGTGCCTGTATACAGTAAGCACTCAAGCAATGCCAGCTCTTGTTCTTAGAGGAGGAGGCCTGGGTGAAGCCTGCTTGGCCTATGGTGACTCCTGTTAGCAACAGTGACCGTAGCAGTGGCACACACGGTGATTGGGCACCTCGGTCACGGCATCACTTGGCCAAGGGCTTGGGTGCAGGGGCTTGTGGGCAGGGCTCTCTGGTGACGGAGCCCAGGGCCTTACCCGCTGCTCGGTGGTTCTGGGACGTCTCTTCCCGCCTCCCCATGCTCAGCTGAGGCTCTGCCTTCCTGCCCCGGGTGAGCCGAGCATTTCCGACACCACGTTCCAGCTCTGTTGTGCGCTTCCCATCTCTGCCGGCCGGCTCATGCAAGGAGGGCAGGGCGCAGCTGCTGGCGGGGTCAGGGGCTTGTGTTGGGTGGGAGTCTCAGGGTCCCTGCAGGTGCCAAAGCCCCTCAGCCCCCGGGAGGCTCTCCCTCTGTGGGGTCAGCTGAGATCACACGTGGCTGCTCATGGTCTCCCCAGTCAGTGTGCCTGTGGGCATTGGGGCCACACCCAACCAGGGTCCTCCCTGCTCCCCAGCCCAGGGCACCGCTGTCCTTGAGAGCCGGAGGATGGCAGTGGGGTGCACGCCCCCGTGCAGGACAGATGCTCACTCTTTAGAGGGCCCTGTGGGTCAGGGCTTGGCTCTGCCTCTGCCTTCCCTTTTCTCACCCTTTGCCCCTTCCTCGTTTCTTTGTCCCCCTCCAGCCCCTGCTGGCAGGGGAAGGACAGGGGAGGCCCCTGAGCCAATGTCTCCCCATCCCCAGTCATTGTGAGATTTCCTTGCTTCCGTGTGACCTGGACACCCGGCCATGGAGGACAATGTCAGGACCTGGGAGCCCTGCCGTGTTTGTGTAGGAGCGAGGAGTAGGCTAACGCCCGTGAGAGACTGGCCGGAAGCTGCTAATGGTGTTATGATTTCCCTGAGAGCCACTTACTTAGTGCCGGGTGGGGCGGCTGGGCCTCATGACCGGGGCCTCCCAAGCCCATGAGGCCCTGCAGAGCCTGTGGCCCGGGTACAGTGGAGTTCGGAACTACTTCTCTTGCTGGGGGGTGTCCTTCCTGCTCAGGGATTCTCTGAATTCCGCTTTTATCATGGTCCAGTGCCAGATTTTTCCCAGACCCTGATAATGTTTCAGCCGGAGTCCCCCTGGTCCTGGCAGCACCAGTTACCTTGGGCACCCCTCCTCCAAGCCGGGCTCCCAGGTGGGCAGAGTGGCAGATGAGTGCCAGCCTGGAGCAGCTGACTCGCCGGTCCTTCCACGTGTGCACCCTGAGATGGAACTGTGGAGGAATGGGGCCCAGGAAGACCCTGCTGCAGCCCCCCCATCCCCCGCAACTCTTCATATGGGTTGTGCTGGCCTGGCCTGGGGGAAGGGGAGGCCACTGGATGGAGAGGCAGGGCCTCGGCGTGGAGCTAGGAGCTGCACCAGCTCCGTGCGCTGTGACAGGCACTGGGAAGGGATTCTGTGTTCCAGTAAGCGCTTCCTAAACCGGAGTTCAGCAGACTTCTTTTTTTGCAGGAATTCTCAGAGCCTTTAATATGTGAATGTGCTCTGTGGATTCCTGAGACAGACTATACAGGCTTTTCCAGACTAATTGCACCTTGAATCTAGAGGCTGTCTTAGAAAGGAAAAATAAAGAAGCCACAAAGTCACAGAGATAAAACAGTACCCTAAAGTCTGTGTTGAACAGGGCTGATGCAGGCGATCTGCTTGACACACGGTCATGGAGGCCTGGCAGCGGCTGGCATGGTGCTTAGGACCCAGAGGGTAGCAGTGAGCAGAAACCTGCACCTGCCCTGACCTCCTGGGGCTCCTGTCCTTGCAGGGGACACGCAGGAAAGGATGAAGCTGCCATGAGAAATGCTATGGAGAAAAGCGAGGCAGGAGGAAGGGGCAGAGGGTAGGGTGAACTACGGTTCACTCCATAGTCAGAGCCCAGTGGTGCTGGCTTGGATAGGGGTCCAGGAAGGCTCCTTTGTCCAGGTGGTGGTGGTCTGCTGATGTGAGGGGTGGGCCTTGCACATGCCTGGGAAGAGATCCCAGAACAGGGAATAGAAGGTACGGGGTCCTGAGGCAGGATCTTGTGTCTGGAGCAAATGGGACGGGCGTGGGGTTGGGGGGGGGGAGGCGCGCAGATATGAGCTCCTGGGGCTGCCGCAGCAAGGGACCACAAGCCAAGTGCTGAAACAACGTGAATGTCCTCTCTCTCAGTTCCGAAGGAGAAAAGCCTCAGATCAAGGTGTCAGCAAGGCCGTGCCCACTCCTGAGGCTCTGGGGCAGGGTCCTTCCTATCTCTTCCAGCCGCCGTGGTGTTCCGTGGTTGTAGACGCCTCATTCCCCGCTCTGCCTCCGTCTCTACGTGGTCGTCTCCCCTCTGTGTCTCTGGGGCCTTTTGTGTAGGCCGTAGGGCCCACCCTAATCCAGCAGGGCCTCATCTCAGTCGTGGTGTTCTTCACATCTGCAAAGATCCCATTTCCAAGCAGGGTCACATTTGGAGGTCACAGGAGGGCAGGAATATTTGGGGGACAGGGTTCCCCCCACCACAGGGGCATAGGCCTGGGGCCTTCATGAGGGCAGGAGCAAGGTCTGTGCAAAGGAGAGGCTGGGCCTGCTGTGCGGGGGCAGAGGTGGGAGTGAGGGCTGCTTCATGGTGGCCCTAGTGAGAGGTGACAGGGCTGAGTTCGGGGGGTCAGGAGGGCAGAGAGAAGGGGTGGGATTCTGGATTTGCAGATGGAGCAAGAACTGAGTCTAGAGGGCTCGGACCTGGCTCTGCCTCTGCGAAGGCTGGGGCTGCAGGACCTTGGAGCCCCTCTCTGTGCCCAGCCTCCCTGGCCCTCAACTCTGGGGCAGACCCCCAGGCACCCACGGCCCAGGGAGGATGCCTTAGTGCGACTACCCAGAGCTTCTCTCCAGGCTGTCCCACCCCCTCCTGGCCACTCCTGTCGACTCCTGTCACCTCCTGGCCACTCCTGTCTCCTCCTGTCCCCTCCTGTCTCCTCCCGGCCACTCCTGTCCCCTCCTGTCCCCTCCTGTCTCCTCCTGGCCACTCCTGTCCCCTCCTGGCCCCTCCTGTCCCCTCCTGTCCACTCCTGGCCACTCCTGTCCCCTCCTGTCCCCTCCTGGCCACTCCTGTCCGCTCCTAGCCCCTTGCTACCTGGGGGATGCTGGGCTGTCCAGGGAGGACAAACATATTCTCAGGAAATCCACGGCCTGTGCAGGCTTTGACTCTGTAGGGAGGTGTTGTGATGGTTTGTCTCATGAGCAGTGCAGGCTCAGAGATAACCAGGTCCATGCACGATCGTGTCTTCCACAATGTCAGACTTTATTGATGCTATTTCTATCACAGAGGCCGTGAGCTCCATGGAGTTCCCGAGGAGGCGGTTCTCCTTCGTGCTTCCGGTTTACCCTGTAGTCAGAGCCACAGGCACACAGGCTCCCGCCACTCCACACGCCGGTCAACATTGCAAACTATATATCGTAGTGTACTTATTATATAAATGCTATAGATTAAACATTTCACAACAAACAAAGTCACATTGAACACTGGGAGAAAAAGAGATAGGAGAAAGGGTTAACAGGAGAAAAGACAAAAAAAGACAGAACAAAGACAAAAAGCATCTCCTGGTCTGGCCCTGGTGGCCTCCGTGGGCCTTGCAAGGGACTCGGATATGGCAGAGACTGCGGGGCAGATGCTGACTTCTTTCCACAAGAACAGCCCTTTTCAGCAGCTGAAGGCCTGCTCGTGTTATGACCACGGAGTCCTCAGTGAGGCCTGAGAGTGGAGCGTGCTTGTTTGTGTTACATGCAGTCTTTATTTTTAAAATTTGTTTATTAAGCAAAAGGCATCTTGTCCTTGTTGGCAAAGTGCCCTGTGAAATGTGAAATAGAGTCTGACTCTTAAGATGGAGTTATTTATGTCAAGGGTGCTATATACGGCTTGTGTTGTTGCAGAAACCCGGGACAGGGTTGGTGCCCTTCCCCCTTGTACACAGGTGGAGTTGGCAGAATCGATGGGGGTCCAGGCCACTGGATACTGCCCTGGATCTGGGCTCTGGTGCACCTGCGACCTTGGCACCTACAGTCGGGGGTGCCCAGGGTGAGGCCTGGGCTTGGGGCCCCGTGTCCAGCTGTTGGACCATCAGGCCGGCGGGCCCTGCAGTCTATCTCCCCTCCTTGCTTGTCCGGGCCCCACGGCCACTGCCCACCCGGTTGGCTGGGCCTGCTGGGAAGGGGCTGCAGGGCCCTCTGTGGACCCCGGGCCGCCCTCCGCTTTCCTGCCTCTGCCGTTTTCTTTTCCTTTTGCATTCTGGCCGCATGCCAGCCCTCAGTCCCAGCATGGGAATCGGCGGAGCTGACGCCCCAGGCTCTGGGCTCCCTTTTCCTCCATGTGGACACAGCACAGGCTTCACAAATGGCCTGGCAGGACCTGCTGTCCCACTGTGACCTCCCCCCACACCCCAGGTCTCTCCTCCTGTGGAGTTGCATCCAGACTCACGGACCTCTGTGCCAGGCACATGTTTGCATCTGGACCTGCCACCCACCAGACGAAATCACTTATGCACCGCCTTGCACAGATTGACACACACACACACACACACACGTGCATGTGAACGCACATTTGTGAGCAACTAGTCACGGTCATGCCCATACATGCTCACTCGAGCGTGCATAAGGCCACACGCCACATACATGCTTATGTTCAGACATATGCTCACACACCATGCTCAGTCATATGCACAGGACATGTGTCCTCGCTCACACACAGGACATGTGTCCTCACCCACACACAGGACATGTGTCCTTGCATGCAGGACATGTGTCACTCACACCCACACACAGGATATGTATCCTCACACCCACACACAGGACATGTGTCCTCGCACACAGGACATGTGTCACTCACACCCACACACAGGACATGTGTCCTCACACACAGGACATGTGTCACTCACACCTACACACAGGACATGTGTCCTCACCTGAGACGTAATGTCACTCCACCACCATGTCCATGTCCATGTCCTCTGTCCATGTCCACTGGGTTTGTGTCCACCCTTTGTCATGTCCACCTAGGTTATGTGTCCACTTCCTTCCATGTCCACTAAGTTGTGTCCACCACACCTGGGTTCATGTGTCCTCTTCTCCTGGAACCTTGTCCACACTTTCTAGAGACATGTCCACCCTGCAGGACGTGGTATCCACCACTTAGGTGTCCCGGTGTCCATCCCTGGGCTGGTTGTCCACCCTGGGCCATGTCCACCACCTGGGTTGTCCATTCGGGCCATGTCCATCCACCACCTAGGTTGTGTTCCACTATCCATTCCATGTCCATGTCCTCCACACACAGGACATGTGTTACTCACACCCACACACAGGACATGCGTCACTCACCCCTACAGACAGGACATGTGTCCTCACTCACACCCACACACAGGACATGTGTCACTCACACCCACACACAGGACACGTGTCATTCACACCCACACACAGGACATGTGTCACACCCACACAGAGGATGTGTGTCACTCACACCTACACATGCTCCCATTCATGGCTGCAGCTCCATCCTCACACCTAGCCCAGAACTTCCTTCTCTTTCCCTCTTCAGCATAAGAGCTTCCCTGTAGGGTGGTGGGTGGGGAGCCCCGTGACGCCTTAGAGTCCCCAGGCATCTCCGGGCTGGGAGCCCCATCCAGGGGGTGTGCAGGTGCTGAGGGCAGCGGCCTTACCGCCCGCCCATGCCTCCCCGGTGCTCAGGGGCAGAGACCTACCCTGGATTCTGTGGTTACCATCTCAGATGCAGGCCTGGGGACTGCTCGGTGTCCTCAACAGAAGGGGCAGGAGTCCCTGATCCTCGGCTTCATCCCCATTCCCTGGAGGGCTCTGCTGGTGCGTGGTGAGGGGACGTGGGCCTGCCCTCTGGTGCAGGGGGAGCACAGGCCATGAGGCACAGAGGTGGTGCCAGTCACCAGTGTCCGGAATGACCCTTAGTGGCAGCCAGAGATCCTCCTTCTGGAAGGTTCTGGGTGCACTGCCCCTACTCCAGCGATCATCTTTGGAGAGCTGGGCTGGTGGGCGAGGAAGGATAGGACGGCTTGATCCGCCTGGTGGTCACCCCAACTTCCCATAAGATGGCTGGGTTGTTCAAGGGACAGGAAGAAAAGTTGCCAAGGGCTCTGGCCAAGCGGCAGCTCCAGAGAAGTAGCTCAAGGTCTTCACCTGCAGGAACTGAGCCCCTGGAGGGGAATCCAGTCCCCTTTCCACAGTTAACCCAATTCCAGAAATGAGCTGCAGCCACTGCAAGAGGTGTTTGCTTGTGGTTCAGTTCAATGTGAGAAAGTGGGGGTTGTTAAAGAGGCTACAGACATGGACATGCCGCCATGCACTCCCCAAACCTGCCATCCTGTGCCGGTGGCACCCCGGATGCCTCTAAGGGCCCTCCCAACCTTTGGTCTGGGAATTTGAGGTAGACCTGCCCAATTTCACCCCAAAGCAGACGCCTGGGAAGCTGGGCAGCCGGCAAATGGCCACGGTCCTCGCTGCCAGTTCCCATTCTTTGAATGAGGGAGAGGTGTGGCCCTTGACGGCTTTGGAGGCCGGGCTGCTGCATTGTCAGGTGGCTGTGCATCGTCAGGTGGCTATGCATTGTCAGCACATGCTGCAGTGGGGAGGGGATGTGGACGGCTTGGGGATGTCTACCAGGAGCACCTGCTCTCGGTTTGGAGCGCTGCTTTGTGCATCTTTGTTTTAGGGCCTCCTGGTGTTTTTCCACCCTTGGGAGGGAGCAATGCCTTGTGCAGCCCTCCTCCTCCATCCCCTTGTGCCCTCCCTTTCCCCAAGGAGCATCCACAGGTCCCTCTCACACCCGGCTGGCCTGGCCATGCGGTGGTTTGTTCATTCATTCACTCCTTCATCAACAAGCTTGCCGGCACACCTGCGTGTCGGAGCTGGGTGGGTGACGGTGATCAAGATGGAGTTCAGGGCTGCTCTCAGGGAGCCCGGGGCCTGGCATGGGAAGTGAGTTGTCACCCCAACTGAATGCCTAATCATGGTTGAGAGGCACTAAAGGGGGCAAGAGCGGGGCGCTGTGGGCCCTGATTTGGAGATGGGGCTTAGGGAGCCTCCCTGTGGAAGTGACATTTGGGGAAAAGAAGGGTTGTCCATGCAGAGAGCAGCTTGTTCATGGGAGAACCCCAAGTAGGGAGAGCTGAGTCTGGGGGGAGGCCAGGAGTTGCACGGGGATCGGATAGGGAGGATCTGGGGACCACGGGTTTTGTGCCAAGTCAATGGAAAGCAAATGAAGGGTTTTGCAACCGGGGGACCAAGATCTGAGTTGTATTCTAAAAAGTCACTACGGCAGTGAGGTAGAGAATGGAAACTGAGTGAGCAGGAGAAGCTGGGGCCAGCTAAGAGGCGTCTGCGGAGGGCAGGAGATGACGGTGGCCTTGGTGTCATGGTGGAGAGGAGGTGGAGAGACGTGGGTGTGTTCAAGGTACCCTGAGGGTGGACCCAACTGGACTGGCTTTGAACAGGATGTGGGTGAATGATCCAGTATGTACGGTGCTATCTCCCAGACCCCTGGTCTGAGCCGCTAGGTGAGCTGCTAGAAGGATTCGCTGTGTACTCATCCAAGTGACTGGCCCAGGGTCCAGGGAGCATCTTGTGGCTGTGCCCTTCCAGCCTGGGACAGACGTTAATCATTGGTCTCCGTGTCCTCTTTCTAGCCCAGGATGGAGACCAGTGATTAATGTCTGCCCTGGACACTGAAGAGAGGGCAGCGGCTGCCCCGGGCCTGGTGTCCTGCTGGGTGCACATGTGGTAGGGTCCGTGTGCGCCCCTTTCCGCCGGCAGAGAGTCAGCTCTGCCTGCCTGAGAGACGGTGTCTTCAGCCGGGGCAGCGGCCACTCTGGATCTGGCTGGGATTTTCAGAAGCACACTCCTTTTCCCCTTTGTTTCAGATTTAGGCAGATGCTTCCTGGGGGAGCAGGGAGGGAGGGAAGGGTGTGGAGTTTAGAGGAGGGACACAGGGTGGTGGGCATGGGCTCCAGGAGAGGGGCCCTGAGAACAGCAGGGTGGGGTCCAGCCGGTGGGAAACAGAGTGGGAGCGGGGAGGCAGTGAGTGGCTGCTTTTCCCCGGGCTCAGAGATCCGGGCAGGTCCTGCCTTCCATCCTTCAGCAGAGCCCGGGGAGGGCAGCGTCCTAGGGGTAGACTCCGGGCCGGCACCTGCTCCCCACCCAAGGGTGACTGGCCTTGGCTGTTTGGGGCTGGAGGTCTTCAGGACGAGGAAAACCGGAACCTGCGTGGTGGGAGCTAAACACAGCTGGTTTGCTCTTGCAGCTGCGTGTGTCAGCAGGCTTCAGGCCTCACACCTGGGACACGGATGTTTCCTGTTGCTGGGCCCCAGGCTGGTCCCCTGTCCCTGGGGAATTTCCTGGGCTGCTTCCAGGGTCATGGCAACTTCCATCCGGCTTCCCTGCAGCCCCCCGGCCCCCACCCTGTCGAGTTCGGACACATCCTCCAGCTGCACGTGTTTGGCTGGAGGGAAGAGGCTGGTGGGGCCTGGATGTGGCCAGATGCGTGTGAGGGCCCAGGCGGGGAGGGGATGCCCCCATGCCCGGGGCAGCGGTGGTGGCCGTGATTGCAGGAGGCGTGGGAGGAAGAAGCTTTCACAGGGACCCGTGTTTCTCTGTGCCAGTCCAGACCCAGGCCCGGTCGTCCTGATCCCAAGTCCAGGTTTGGGTGCTGGCCTTGGGCACATCTGTAAATGGGACGGCCACACAGGCCCTGAAGCCCGAGCCAGTCATGGCTCACTCTGTGGTCCAGGCCAGGTAATGAAGTCTCTGAGCCTTGGTTTCCCCACCGGGCACAGCCCCTGGTCTGGGGCTGCTTAGATGATGAGTGGCCAACTGTCCTCCTTCCTCTCAGCTGACCTGGCCCGTGCCTGGGAATCCTGGGAGCCCTGGCGCAGCCACCGCAGGGCCCACCTGGCTAGAGCTTCTCTCCCGACTCCTGGCACGGGGGCCATGAGTGACACACAAACTCACTGAGCCCACAGGTCGCACAGGCTCTGGGTGGGGCAGGGAGTCCCAGGTCACTGCCCTGACCATGCAGTCACCCAGCGAGCACCCCTCAGGAGTGAGCGCAGCCCACGCACCTTGGCCTTGCCCTCCTGAGTAGTAACGTGCAGGGTAGGGGTTGCCCGGTGAAGGAACTTGGTACTGGAGTCCCTGGGAGGCACCTGGTCCAGCCTGGAGGGCACCTGCTGTGGAGGGGGCAGCGAGGCAGTGTGGGACTGCCAGTAATGGGGCTGCCTGCCACGCCGCACGGCACCCCCCTCTCTCCAGAGCCCCCACCTGCTAGGACCTTACCTCGTCCCCTCCCTGGGGTCCGACTGGCCTGGGCCGGGGCCACCCCTCCCTGAGAATGGGGCCAACCTAGTAGGTTCTACTATCAGGGTCTTGAGGGGGGTCCTCAGCCAGCCCTTGTAGCTGTGCAGTGCTGACCACTGGGCAGCCCACCCCTCCCCACTGCACCCCCACCTTCCCTCCCCCACCCCTCCCCAGCCCCCACTCCCTGCGCACCTTCCCCAGGAAATGCCCTTGGCTCCTCCCCATCTAGGTGAAGTGAGTTAGGGCTTTACTGCACTCTAGAGGGGTTCCGCCTAACCCCAACTGCATGTAGCCATGGCTGGGAGTTGGGGGACACTGCAGCCACCATTGGTGGCTGGGCAATGTGTGACCCAGGACAGAGAGAACAGGGCTGGGGACCTGGCAGGCTGGGTGGGCTGCCTGCCCGAGAGACCCTGAGGCCTCACCTGCCCCTGCCTCGCCCGTCCTTGCCCGTCTCACTGATTTGCTCCTTCCCTCCGCAGCTGAATGCAGTGCCGGCTTCTGTTTTCACGGTGGTCGTTGTGCGCCAGGCTCAGCCCAGCCGTGCCACTGTCCCTCTGGCTTCCAGGGACCCCGCTGTCAGTATGGTGAGTGGAGCCCCTGGGGCACCAAGGCCCTGGTCATGGCCAGCCTGTGGGCGAGGGGCGGAGATGTGTCGGCCACTGGCTGTCCCCAGCACAGCTGTGTAGGGCACACCCTGAGTGAACGGGCATTCTTCTGAGGACATTCTGCAATCCCTCCACCAGTTCCCTGCAGCCCCTCTGAGGGTGTTGAGGGGAGGGGTGACCCCGAGAGAGCCCCCTCAGTGGATGGTGCTGGAGCATATCATCTTGGCACCCACCACGCCAGCCCTGCTGTTTATAAAAGGGGACGCTGGCCCCCTGGAAAGGCAGAGGGTGGCCAGGTCCCAGGGTCTCCAGCTGTGCTGCCACTTGCCGAACTGTGGTTGTCCTCAGTGTTACAAGATGGGGGACACCCGGGGGTCCTAGCCAAAGCGACTGGTTGAGTAACCGCAGCACAGCCTAGACAGGATTCCCTCACAGGCCCCAGAGACCAGGTTGAAGCAGAGCTGGCAGTGGGGAGATGCTTGCAGGGAGTGGGGATGGGCTGAAAGCAAGCCATCGGGGTGACGGGATTTCTGTAAAGAAAAGCACGCGCCAATGTGGGGAAAAGCGGCAAAGCCTCGTCCCGATTCCTTTGGGCCATGGGCAGCGGGAGTCTTCCCTTCCTCTGTGGCTTCCTGCTCTGTCCCGGGTTGCTTCATCCTAGCCTCACGCAGCCTGAGCCACAGCTGTCCCGATGGCATGAAACACTCCCAGTGGCCCTGGGGCTTTGGGACTGCTTGTGTGGTGGCCACCGGGGCTCCATGCCAGGCAGATGCCAGGGCAGAGTGAGAGATATGCTCCAGCGCCCAGGCAGACAGTGGGGGAGACTCGAGGAAATCAGAGGAATCAAGAGGTCCCCACGTTTGTGAAGGGCACCTCTGCCCACTCCACATTCCGCTGGGGGCCGGGCTGAGGAGGGGTTCTCGAGAGGTGCTGGTCTCCCCAGAGTTTGGAGCTGGGTGCCAGCAGCCTGGGGCGTTGGTCATTGTTGGAAAGTTGGACGGTTGGTGCTGGAGGGTTTATTGAATGTCCTCTGTTAGCTGGGACGGCCCCTGCCGAGTCACCGCGAGTGCCTGTTGCTTCCTGGATGCTGGGCGGCTGGGAGGGCTGCTGCCCCGGCCG
The DNA here is from genome assembly GCF_008728515.1 of Papio anubis. Classification (NCBI taxonomy): domain Eukaryota; kingdom Metazoa; phylum Chordata; class Mammalia; order Primates; family Cercopithecidae; genus Papio; species Papio anubis. The sequence goes on along the minus strand of NC_044976.1, from coordinate 2,530,847 downwards.
GGGACTGAGACCCGGCTGTCTCATGTGGACGAAAGGGCCCCCCCCCGGGTCCCCTGCCCTGTCACTGCCCTGCGACATCCAGGCTGCAGGCCTTGGCCAGGCCTCCCTGTGGTCAGAGGTGACCTGTCCCAGCTCCGAGGGCAGATGGGGGTCCACACAGGATGGAGTGGGCTCCGACTGTCACGTTTGGCCTCTTGAGAACTGTAATTATGGCCACTGGTAGGAGTTGAGAAACGCCCCGAGGGCCTTTCCGTCTCATTTGTCTAATCTTTTGGCGTGTGCGTCGCTTCATTTCGGTTTCACACGGAAATACCAGGGCTGACTGGGCTGGCTGGGGAGGTTTCCGGGACAGGGCTGTGGCTCACTGGTCAGCCAAGCAGAGCCTCCGGTGGTCTCTGTTCCTAGCGGAGGGCAAGGAGGAGGTGGCCTTGGGGGGTGACTTTTCCTGGCCGTGTCCTCTGGGAGGGGATGGAGGACACCTGACCTGCCCCCTCAGGGCTGGCCTCCTGCCCACCGTCAGTCCCCTCCTCCCACCTCATCTTTGTCAGGAGCCTGCTTGGAGCCCGCTGGTCTGTGAGACCCTGACGCGCGGCCCCCGGGGCACCAGCAGGCACAGGGTTTGTAGGAGGCTCACTGGGGGCTGCACACCCCGTGGGGGAACTCGGCGTCTCGTGGGGCAGGGTGCACTCAGGTGCCCTGTGCCCCACCAGCCTCTTGGCTCTGACTTCTGCGTCACAGACTCTCACGGCGCCTGGGCGCCAGGCTCAGCCTCCAGAGCAGCAGCCCCATGCGCCGGTCACCGTGGGAATGCACCGGTCACCGTGGGAATGCACCGCAGAGCAGGGAGGCTGGAGGCCGGGAGCTCCCTCCTGGCTCCCAGCCACTCTCTTCCTGTGTCACCTCATCAACTCCACACTTCATTTGCTTCCTGAAAGAGGAAACCAAGGTTGGGGAGACCCGGCAGCTGCTGGTGCTCAGCTCGCAAGTGGCCTAGCTGGGGCTGAAGCCAGGTCTGTCTGAGGGAGTGCCATGTACTCCCTTCTGGCCATGCTGCCACCTGGTGCAGGGACAAGCCTTGGTTCTGGGGGAGCCGCTGAGATTTGCTTTGGAGAAGAGGGGAGCAGGGTCCCCGGCAGGGCAGGAGCGTCCCTACCTGTGGCTGGCTTGTGGCCCTTGGGTAGTGGGCCTCCTGGGAGAGTGGCCAGTTAGGGCAGACGTGGCCTTCACAGGGGGCAGTTGACAAGCTGGAGGGTGGCTGCCTGGCGTCCTCCCTGGTCACTCTCTCTCGGAAGAAGGGGAGGGTGTGGAGGCCGGGTGTGCAAAGCCGAGGGTACAGGGCTGAATTATGCAGGGTCGAACTGTGTAGGGTGAAGTGTGCGGGGCTGAATTATGCAGGCCTGGGCATTCAGGATGGAGTGCGTAGAGCTGGGTGTGCAGGGCCAGGCCTGCAGGGTTGAATTGTACAGGGCCGGGTGTGCAGGGGTGGAATGTGCAGGGCTGGGCATGCAGGGTGGAGTGTGCAGGGCTGAGTGTGTAGGCCAGGTGTGCAGGGCCAGGTGTGCAGGACCAGGTGTGAGGGGGTGCTGCCTGCAGGTGTAGCCCCTGCCCTTAGCACTCCCACCTAGACCTCTCACCATCACCTTCCTGTCCCTCCTCCACTCTGGGTCTGGACACTGTAGACCTGAGCTCAAACACACTTGGGAATATTTAACTAACCCCCCAATTATAATTGATTCTAGTTTTGAAAATAAAAGCCATATTTTCTGGTTCCCCCAAATTATTTCATTTGAACAACGGAGTCGGGGAGGGAGACAGGAACTCTCTGGGCAGCTACGGAGGGCGGTTGTGGGAAGGAGCCCTCCCCACTCCCCACAGCCCCAGCTCTCCCTCCTTGGCCCAGACGGGGTCAAGTCTCGGGTGTACAGCAGGCGGGTGCTTTGCAGCAGTTTCGCTGAGGCCCTGAGAGCCTTTCCACAGAAGCAGCGGGAGCTGTGGGAGCACAAAGCGGGCCTGTCTGCCCCGAAGGTGGAGGGCCTGGCCTGGGCCAGGGCCTGCAGTGAAATCTTCCCCGGCCCAGTGCAGGCCTCGGTGCAGTCAGAGTCAGGGCCAGCTGCTCACTTTGTCCAGGGCTGGCTTTGGTATTCCCTAGGCCTGTGCCTGTGTGACCACTCCACCTCTCGGACCCCGGTCCCCCTTCTGTTCAGCAGGGAGATTTGGCAATGTTTTGTGCAGGTTGCGAGAGTCCATGTAGGTGAGGCCCAGAGTGGGCCTGGCAGAAAGGTTGGGAAGTGGGGGTCGTGGCAGGGACCACCATTGCAATGGCTCAGGTGCAGACTTTGTCCCCAGCTGGTATGGTTCGGCTGTGTCCCCACCCAAATCTCACCTTGTATCTCCCATAATTGCCACGGGTCATGGGAGGAACCCGGTGGGAGGTGGTTGAATCATGGGGGCAGGTCTTTCCCGTGCTGTTTTTGTGATAGTGAGTAAGTCTCATGAGATCTGATGGTTTTATAAGGGGGAGTTTCCCCACACAAGCTCTCTCTCTCGGCCTGCTGCCGTCCATGCAAGACGTGACTTACTCTTCCTTAACTTCTGCCATGATTGTGAGGCCTCCCCAGCCATGTGGAACCGTGCGTCCATTAAACCTCTTTCTTTTGTAAATTGCCCAGTCTTGGATGTGTCTTTACCAGCAGTTGGACAACGGACTAATACCCTGGCTCTTGGGTTAACTATACACTGAGCACCCAGCTGCCATGTGGAGTCTCCCGGAGTGGTCCAGGGTTCGGAAGACCCCCCAGGACTGCCAGTATCCTTGCCCTGTGGGTCTGCAAAGGAGGGAGGGAGACTCTAAGGACCTCCTCCCCTGTCCCTGGGAAGGCTTTGGGGTCCCATCAGAGCATCAGTTTCATCAGACCAACCAGGAACAATTTTCACAGCCAAAAACCTGGCCTCGTCCTGCCTTTGCACCCGGGTCCCACCTGTGTGTGCTGCTCTGGCAAGCGTGGGTGGACGCCCCACCCCTTCCCCAACACCCACTGGTGACCTGGGCTTGGCACGGAATCTGTAATGAAAAGACCAGCAAGAAAAAGTTACTGAGGACAAATGACCTCCTAATAGATGTCTTTTGTACCATACAAGGTGACAGAAATCTCTACAAATCTACTAATCTCTTGATCTGGTCTCAGCTGACCTCATGGGACAAGGGCAGGCTCTGAGAAATGAGGCCTGGGTCACCTCTAGGTACTTTCTTGGTTCAAGAACCTTTGGCTCAGGCCAGGCGTGGTGGCTCACACCTGTAATCCCAGTACTTTGGGAGGCCGAGGCAGGCGTATCGCTTGAGCCCAGGAGTTCAAGACCAGCCTGAGCAACATGGTGAAACCCCGTCTCTACCGAAAATACAAAAATTAGCCAGGCATGGTGGTGGGCGCCTCTAATCCCAGATACTTAGGAGGCTGAGGCAGGAGGATTGATTGAACCTGGGAGGTGGAGGTTGCAGTGAGCCAAGATTGCGCCCGATTGCGCCACTGGACTCCAGCGTAGGCAACAGAGCAAGACCCTGTCTCAATCAATCAATCAATCAATCAATCAATGTCTTTGGCTCTGATTCTCTTCTGGGCCTCAGTTTCCCCCCATCAAAGGGGCAGGTCAGACGGGTCTCTGGCACCACCACACTAGAGTGTTGCCACCCTCACTCCTGGGTCCAGGTGAGTGGTCAGGGCTCCAGCGATGCCCAGCAGAGGCTTGGCTGCCTCAAGGACTTCCTGGAGGAGGTGGGCCTGTGGGCTGGGGAAGGGTTGGGAGGTGCAATTTGTTCTGGACAAGTTTCCAGATGGGAGAGAGACAGGAGCTGAGGAGCATAGTGGAGGAGGAGAAAGTCATTTTGGCCCTGAGATACAGGGTAGGGAACGAGGGACGCATCAGCCAAGCTTCTAGAGGGTCCTCGGCCTCTCTCGGTGAGATGGAGCCAGGCATTGCTGGGGGCTGGCTGGCAGGTGCTCCCAGGTACCTGCTGTGTGCCTGCCGAGCCGGGAGAGACGTCAGTGGTCCTGCCTGGACCCTCAGCACCCAGGCCCACTCTGAGTCCTGCACCTTCGAAGGAACCTTAGTTTCCCCACCTTGAGCAGGAGGCCCTCAGTGGGGGTCTCTCGGGTGTGGGCTGGAGGTGGCTCTGGCAGCTGTTGGGGCCCTGAGGCTATGCCAGGAAGCAGAGCCCTGGAGAAGCTGGGGTGGCCAGGGCTGGGTGGGGTCCTGAGCCTGTTTAGCCCTTGGCATTGGCTCGGGCGACTTTCTAAACTGGGATCATTGATTAATGGAGAGGAAGCGGCCCTCCCCACTGCCCTTCAATGCTGCCCACTGTGTCTGAGGGTGGGAGTCTGACCCCTCGCCCGAGCTCCAGACGCCACCCAGGGCTGCTCTTGGCGACCAGCCATGGCCAGGCCTGGGAGCTGCCGCTGCTGGCCTCGGACTCTGCGCCCCAGGGGGTGGTAGGAGGGGAGGAAGGGGCTCCTGGAAGGGTGGGCTCCAGGGCAGGGATGTTCTTTTCACAGCCTCTCTCCATGTTGTGCACGGCCTGCCCCAGCCCACGTTTGGACCCTGTCCCTAGGAGGTCAGAAGCCCAAAAAGTTCAGCCTGGGGCCTGATTCCCAAGGTCTCGGCCCCTGTGAAGGCCCCTAAAGCCACCCCAACTGTCCTGGGGCCAAATCAGGCTCCCCCACTCAGTCTACCCTGAAAGCAAGCAGCCCCATCTCAAAACCTAGTCAGTTTGGGTTCAAATCCCCAAAGAGCCAAAACCCAGCAGAAACATCCTGCCCTGGATGGACGGGCACTCAATGGATCCCAATGTCCTTGAGCAGCAAACCTGGAGGACCCAGCACACCAGGGAGGACCCAGCACACCAGGGAGAACCCAGCACACCCGGGAGAACCCAGCACACCCAGGAGGACCCAGCACACCAGGAAGGACCCAGCACACCAGGAAGGACCAGCACACCCAGGAAGGACCAGCACACCCAGGAAGGACTCAGCACACCCAGGAGGGACCCAGCACACCCAGGAGGACCCAGCACACCCAGGAAGGACTCAGCACACCCAGGAGGACCCAGCACACCCAAGAAGGACTCAGCACACCCAGGAAGGACTCAGCACACCCAGGAGGACCCAGCACACCCAAGAAGGACTCAGCACACCCAGGAAGGACCAGCACACCCAGGAGGATCCAGCACACCCAGGAAGGACTCAGCACACCCAGGAGGACCCAGCACACCCAGGAGGACCCAGCACACCTGGAGGAGAACCCAGCACATCCAGGAAGGACCAGCAGACCCAGGAGGACCCAGCACACCAGGGAGGACCCAGCAACACCCAGGAAGGACCCAGGAGAACCCAGCACACGCAAGGACCCAGCACACCAGGAAGGACCAGCACACCCAGGAGGACCCAGCACACCCAGGAGGACCCAGCACACCTGAGGAGAACCCAGCACATCCAGGAAGGACCAGCACACGCAGGAGGACCCAGCACACCAGGAAGGACCAGCACACCCAGGAGGACCCAGCACACCCAGGAAGGACTCAGCACCCAGGAGGACCCAGCACACCAGGGAGGACCCAGCACACCCAGGAGGACCCAGCACACCTGAGGAGAACCCAGCACATCCAGGAAGGACCAGCAGACCCAGGGAGGACCCAGCACACCAGGGAGGACCCAGCACACCCAGGAAGGACCCAGGAGAACCCAGCACACGCAGGAGGACCCAGCACACCAGGAAGGACCAGCACACCCAGGAGGACCCAGCACACCCAGGAGGACCCAGCACACCTGAGGAGAACCCAGCACATCCAGGAAGGACCAGCACACGCAGGAGGACCCAGCACACCAGGAAGGACCAGCACACCCAGGAGGACCCAGCACACCCAGGAAGGACCCAGCACACCCGGGAGAACCCAGCACACCCAGGAGGACCCAGCACACCCAGGAGGACCCAGCACACCAGGAGGACCCAGCACACCCAGGAGGACCCAGCACACCAGGGAGGACCCAGCACCTAGGAAGGACCAGCACACCCAGGAGGACCAGCATACTAGGAAATGACCCAGCATAGGCAGGAAGGACCCAGCACACTTTGGGGGAGGATCCAGCACCCTTGGGGCAGACCCAGCGTGTCGGGGGAGACCCCCTCACCCAGGATCCTTGCTCCCTGGCCTTTGGGGCAGGGAGGACCCAGCATCCTTGGAGAGAACCCAGCCTGTCTGGGGGGACTTCCTCAGCCAGGAACCTTGCTCTCTGGTCTTTGGGGCAGGCTGGCCTTGGTCTTGGCGTTTTCCTGCTCTCTGCTCGGGGGTGGGAGTCCTCTGAGAGCAAGACCAGGCTTCTGGCCTCCATGGTGGGGTCGTGTCCTTTGAGCGCCGGACACCGGACCGCTGGGCCGGGAGATGCCTCACTGACGCCCGCCCTGCCTGCCATGCCTGCCCTGCCTGTGGCTGCCCTGGGTTCTAGGCTTGGAGGAGCACTCTGGTTTCTGGGCCATCGGAAAACCCAGCCGCTGGCCATGGCGGTCCTCTCTCTGTGGGATGGCCCAGGGCTGCCCCTGGTCCCCCAGACCCTCTCTCTGTGTCCTGCTCCCCAGGCTGATGGATGCCTGTGCCCACAGTTAATGGGGTCCCTGGAGGCCCCCAAGGAATATGGAGGTGTCGACCGTGAAGACAAGCCGGTGCTGAGCCGGCTCAGAGTAGGAGGTAGGGCTGTGGTGTGTGTGTCCCTGTGTGTCACAGCCTCCCTGGGGCCCTGTCCCTGGGGATTGGTGGAGGGCGGAGACTGGGTGGCCCTGGGGATGGGTGGAGGGAGGGCTGAGCCTCTGCCGTGTGAATGGGGAGGATGACTAGCCTCCTGGGCAGGCTCAGTGCCTGGTACCAGGCTGGGCGGCGGAGGGGACAGGATAAGCTGCTGCCAGGCCAGTTGTGGGCTTCACACCCTGCAGGCAGTGAGGACCTGGCGCAGGGGCAGCCTCCTGTCCTCTCATTCCCAGGCCCGCATGGTCTTTCTTGGAGTGAGGTTGGTGGTGCGGTGGTCGTCCGCTGGGCAGGGCTGGAGCAGGTGTGCCCCAGTGGGTAGACAGAGCACCTGGCACCTGGGCCGGAAGATACCTCCTTCACTCTCGCCCTGTCTGGCCGCTCTCGGGTCCCAGGCTTTAAGGAGCTCTGCCTAGTTGCTGGGTAATCAGAAAACCCCATGCCCAGTGGCCCGCTTGGCTATCCTTTCCCTGTGGCCTCCGGCTTTTCCACACCCCTTTAACTGCACTGAGCCCCTGGAAATCCCCTGAGTCCCGCTTCCCGGCGGGAGCCAGTGCCTGCCGGGCTGCCCCTTCCACCTGCAGGGGGTTGAGCGGGCGGGGCAGGTGCCTGACTTTGGCTTCTCTGGCCTCAGTCCCTGCGTGACAGTTGGCTGGGACAGGTGTGGCCCCTCCAGGACCATCTTGCTATGCTCAGGCCGGGCCACCTCCTGGACAGGACAGCCAGGGAGACTGAGACCGCCTGCAGAATCCACCCTGTCTTCCAAAGGGCTGACTCTGGGCAGGGGATTCCTGTTTGCGCAGTGAATTGTTTAATTACCAGGTTTGTTCTTCCCATCCGCTGCCACCCACAAAAGGGCCTCTGTCTTTATCCTGGGATAACGCTATCCTCCCTGGCCTTGGCTCTGTGCACAATGGGACTGTGTGGCCTCTCCCAGGCTGGTTTCACAGACAGGGTGGTCTTTTAATGTCATGATTACAGCAGGAGACATTAAGAGGCAGACCCTCCCAGGCACTGCAGGGCGGGGGGCTCTGTGGGCTCCCCCCACTGCCCCCGTACTGCCTGGTGAGTGGGCACCTCAAGTCTCCCTGCCCATAGCACGGACGGCTGTCCAGACAGCTGCCGAGCCCAGTGGCAGGCCACTCTGACACCGTTCAGAGGATGATCAGGCCTCTCGGCTCCCTGTGCCTGCTGCAGACTGGAGACCCTGTGGCCCCCCAGTCTCCTGGGTGGTCTTCTTGGACAGCTCTTCCCACCAGCTGGGTGCATCAGGGACCTTCAGCCTCCAGGATCCTTTGAGTCCCCTGCTCCCTGCCTCAGCCATCCTGTCCCATCCAAACCCCCTGGACTTCAGGGCAGCACTGGGGCTGGCCGCAGCATCCGGGTGTGGGGCTGTGCCTGTTCCGTTTCACAGATGGGGATACTGAGCCCCTGGCAGTTCTTGAGTTGCTTGGAGTCAGTGGTGGACTTGGTATTGGCCTTTGCCCCTTGACCACCTGCCCAGGGCAAGGCTTAGGTCCTTTGGGGGCCCCGGCTGAGGGGCAGCTGGGTGGTGTCTGGGCACTGGTGTGGCCTGGGTGCCCTGCGCTGGGTCCCAGAGACTGTCCCTGCCTCTTTGGGTCCTGCATCGTTGAAGGAGCCTCTGTTTCCCCCACCTGAACAGGAGGCTGGTGTTGGGGGTGTCTCGGGGGTGGGCTGGAGGTGGCTTTGGCGGATGGAGTCGGCTGCAGGAGCTCCCTCTGGGAGTGTCCGGGCCTGGGGGTTGTGCCCGGGCCTCTGGCAGACCCGTACCGGGCAGCTGCCAGCTGAGTGAAGCCAGGCTCTGCCCACTCACCCGGAAACTGAGTGCCCAGCCTGACAGCTCTCATGGGCCACACTGAGGGTTTGCATGTTCTCTTCTGGGTGGAGAGGCTGGGCCAAGCTGCGTGGAGCTGGGGTGCAGACCTACGCCCTGTGAACACGCTTTGCAGGCCCTTGCGGGCTCAGGCGGTGTCTGGCTGGTGGAGGGAGCAAAGGGGCAAACCCCACCCACAGGGCTTCTGTAAAGTGCAGAGGACACAGGTGTCCCCTGCGGTGCTCACGGCCCATCTGCTGATGTGGAGAAACCCACTGTCAGGAGGGGCTAAAGGGCTGGCTGGCAAGGTCACAGGGCACTGGCTGGCATCCAGGGCAGGGCATGGGGGCAACAGAAGTGGCTCGAAGAGGCCAGGCAGGGGACGGCGTGTGGGTGTCATTGCATTTGGGGGCTCTCAGCCTGAACACTGGGGAGAGCTGCTTGGGGTGCAGGTGATGGGCCCCCGTCCTGAAGAAAGTGGTTGCATGCTGGGATTCCTGAGGAGCCTGGCGGGCTGAGCTGCTGCCTGAGCCTCACTGTCCTGCTGTAGCCAAGGGGGTGGCCTCGGACCACTACTGAAGTCCTCATACCCCTGCCATGTTCCTGGAGGCCGGAGCCCTCAGGGGCCTTGGTTTTTACCCAAGCACAGAGTGGGTGCGCTGAGGGCTGAGGCCCAGAGTGTCTATGACACGTTCATGGCAGGTCCTGCACACCGTACCTGCTCATCACTCCAGGAATCTCTGGGAGCCTCTGCACCCCAGGCCCTGGCTGCGGTAAACATGTGATGAGTCAAATTGCAGCCTGTGGCTGAGCTGCGGAGGAGACTGGGTGCAAATTCCTGGGCAGTTCCTGCAGGCGATCCTGCACTCCAGGCCTCCCAGGCGTTTATGGGACGGGTTCTGCCTTCTCACCGGCTGGGCCCCGTGGCTGGGCCTGTCCCACAGCCTGGCAGTACCTGTGAGACCCTTGGGAATGAAGGGTCCAGGGTGGTGGGCAGCAGCCTGGGGGAGCCCAAGGCTGGTTTCTGGGCTCCTGGCAGGTCTCAGCCTCCTAAGGGAGGAAAGAGGGGAGGGGCTCCTACATCGAGGTCCTGCCATGAAGGTGTCATAGAAACACAGGCCTGTCCTGCCTGCACCAGGTCCCGGAGGGCAGGTTGGTGGAGGGCTGTCTCCTTCGAGGTCCCTGCAGCCTCTCAGCTTGCCTCTGGCTGGACAATCCCGGCCTGCAGGGTGACGCTGTGTCACAGGTGCTCATAAGGACCGAGGGCCCATGGTGTGATGGCCAAGGAGCTGGGCCCCGGCAACCGGGACCTGTGGTCAGAGCCTCCCCTTGCAGGACTGCGCAGTGCTGGCTGGCAGGTGGCTTGTCCTGGGAGAGCCTCGCAGGGGCCATGTCCATGCTGGGGGTGCAGGAGGGATCCCTGCCACACTCAGTCCACGTGCAGTCAATAAACACGCAGGGTCCGCAGTCCCCGCCTGACCTCTGGCAGTGCCGGTCCACTGAGAGCCCCGCTTTGGGGAGCTATGCCCGAGACAGGGGCCTTTGTGGGGAGGGGAGGGTCCCAGGAGAGGTGAGGAGGCAGAGCCTGGGCCTCCTGGAGCTGTGGCCTCAGGGGCAGGTCTGGACTAGGTGAGCCCTGGCGGGTAGGAAGGGAGGAAGCATGTCCAGGCCCTGCCCGTGTCCAGTGCATCCCTGGGAGGGACCAGGACTCCGTCTTGCCCTGTGTCCTGGCTCCTGCTCACATCTTTGCCTCTAGCACTCTGGCAGGGTAGGTGCAGCATTGCCCATCTGCCAGCACCGTGTGACCAGGGCCGGGGCCCTTCTGGCCACCACAGGGCAGCAGCAGGCCCCAAGTGCCCCTGCCGCTGGGGTGTGGGGCCCTGGTGGGTTTGGGCGCTACACCTGGCCAGGACAGCATTGCTGTGTCTCAGTTTCCTCCCTGGGAATCCAGGTGTGGTAGTGAGGGCCGCTGTAGGGGGCCGTGGTGAGAGGCAGACGGGCACTCCACAGGACGCGCTCAGTCCATCACCCGGTTGTTTTTGAGGCTGGAGGAGAGAGGCGCCACTGCCTCCTGAGTCTGGGTGAGCTCTGGGGGCCACTGCTGTGCAGCACCGAGGACCCAGCCAGCCCAGGTGTCTCCTGGGAGCCCTGCAAAGCCCCCTTAGGGCGTGCCCTCATGTGCCTGGGCAGCTGACCTGGGCTCTGTGGCTTCTCCAGCCCCAGCCATTTCCAGCTGTTTGATGGGGTGCTGGGGGGCTCATAGCATGGAGTGCATTGGGGGAAGGGCCCCGGGGTCCCTCTGATGGGCCGAGCAGCTTGTCCTTGGGGTCTGCTTATGACGCTGCCCAGAGACGGTGGGGCTTGCTGGCCCTGCGGGGTTCCTTCCAGCAAGGGAACACCCAGGTCTTCCAGAGCAGCCTGTGAGCAGCTTGGTTCTTGGCCTGGCCACCAAAGTGGGCCCCAGGTTGGCCGGTGTCCTGTACCCACCCTGCCTGAGCGCTGGCCGCCCAGTGCCAACCCTGTTCAGGAAGGCAGATGCCAGGACCTCTGCTGATTGCCCGTTTTCAAGATTCCTGGGGCGGTGCCCATGCCCCCCTTCCCATGGAGGAATGAATGAGGCTCTGCAGGCGAGGGGCTGCGTGCCTCTGGAATCTGTTCTCTGACTTGGCTGCCCCAGGCATTCCAGAGCAGGGCCTGGCCCTCTGGCCCGGTCAAGCTGGGGGCCTGGGCAGCATCACTCAGGCCAGGCTGGCCAAGAACAGGACAGTGACTGCAGGAGAAGGAGGTGTCTGAGGTGCTGACAGCCTCCTAAAGTCTCCAGCCAGTGCTGGCCTCGGGAGTCTGCTACCCAGGTCAGCCTCACAGGCCAATGTCTTCTCTGCTGGGAGCGTCGGGGGAGGTCACCCACTGTGGTGGGATCAGGGCTGTATGAACCTGCAGGGTAGTGGTCCACAGCGGGTCCTACAGCGGCTGACCCTGTGGTCTCAGGGAGGAAGAGGCTAGATCCCCACTGCACCCCGCGAGGGTCCCTGTGCTGCCGGGTGTCAGGGTCCACAGTGCCTGCCCCGGATGGAATGCCGAGTGTGGCTGGAGCAGAGTTGGAAGGCACCCGGACGTCCACGCACACTGCTGTTCTTGGTGATGTGGCCACCTCCACTTGGGGGTCCTCTGCCCTCCTGGGAAACTGCGGTGTGCTTTGGCATACGCAGGCCCCTGAACCCCTGGGGCAGGGAAACCTGGACAGCTCTGTGCCACCCTGTTTAACTGGGCAATTCAGGAGATTCCTGGACACCGGGCACCCTGGTGCTGTGCCGCAAGTCCCACCATGGGGACCGTCCAGGGCCAGGCCAGGCAGCCCCACACGAAGCATCCTTCTCTCAAGCCAGGCACTGATAGGCTCCTGGTCCTGCTCCCTGGACCCGTCCTGGAAGGGGCCTTTGGCAGAGGAGGGGTCTCCACCTCCCTTCTCACCATGTGCTCAGGGTGGGGCACTGGCACCCCCTGGTGGCCGTGAGAGGCCAGAGCAGGCGCAGGGACCCCCGGGGTTTAAGGTCCAGCTTGGAGGAACTTGGTGAACTCCGGGGCAGCGTGAGGTCTGAGGATGGGCTCTGCACGTGCGTTTTCTCACCCACTGCCGATGCCATCTCAGTGCCACGTCTGATAAACAAGGAGGCGCCTGGGGACGCCCAACTGCCCAAGCCTCGGGGACACAGTGGGAGAGAGGATGAGACCCAGGCAGGGGGTTCCAGGGCAAGAAGGGGGTACCTAGGGGGCTTCATTCATGTGTCCATCGCTGGACCCCACTGCGTGCCAGGCCCCGTGCTGGGAACCCACCAGCCAGTCCAGCAAAACGCCTGCCCTCCTGGGTCCGTGTCCCGGTGCTGGGATGGAATTGGAAGGAAAGGTGGTAATTCAGCCGTGGTGCCTACTGTGGAGAATGTCAGGATATGGGCTGGAGAATGTCAGGATACGGGCTGGAGAATGCCGCGGCCGGAGCAGGGCCATGGTAGTGAGGATGTCGGGGCCTCACAGGAGGGGAGGTCTGTCTGTGTGAGGACCTGGGCGGGCCTGGATGGGGGTGCAGGGGGGCCATTCCCGGGTTCTGACGAGCCTAGTGCAGGGTGGGTTTGTCCGGCGAGACCCTCACCCCCGTTGCATGACTGAGGGTTTTAAGGGAGTGGGGGCCAGACCCCTGCCTTGGGGAGTTCCCTCTGGTCATTGGAGGTCGAGGAAGGCGGCCCAGTGAGGAGGTTGTGTGGCCACCAGGGGAGATGGTGGTTTGTGCCAGGGCTGGGCTGGTGGCCAGGGCAACCTTAGACCAGCACAGTGGGGAGAGGAGGCTGGAGCTGGGCACAGGAGAGCGGAGGGAGGGGAAGCTTGGGCTCCAGTAGGTGTGAGGGAACGAACAGGAGTGTTAGGGTCACCCCGACCAGACTGTTCCCCCTCCCTTCCCGTGGGTCTTACAGTGCAGTCCTTTGTGACCTCCTCTGCTTTTGCCAGGAGGTAGCCCGGCAGGATTTACAATAAATCAGCTTGCCCGAACGTGGGTCTGCTGGCCTCTTTCCTTCCTCTGCTGTCCTTCCAATTATCCCTTACAACATGCAGTTGCTGTTTGTGCCTTTGCCCAGGAGGGGCTGGCCTGGCAGAACAAGTGCCCTCAGGTTGCAGGGCTTTGCCATGGCCTTGGGAAGTGGCGGGTGTCTGTGCCAGCCTCTCCGTCTCAGTGTTCCCATCTGTAGAATGAGAGCAGGACTTGCTGGCTGCAGGGCCTCCTTAATTCAAACAACATCAGCCTCGTCTCTCTTTCTTGGGGATGTCTGGGGAGCTGGAGGGGGACTCTTTGCAGAAAAACATAGAACCGACGCCAAACCCAGCTCATGAGTGAAACATTTCTCACTGCATGTCCCGTCAGCAAAGTGCGTTCTTCCAAAATGTCTGCTGGCCTTTCCCGGGTGCCAGGCACGACTGGGGACTGGCCAAACCTTGGTGGCTGAGCAGGCATGGCCCGTTTTCAGGGACCTACAGTCCAGTGGGGAGGCAGACACCCCCTGCCCAAGCTGTGACTCCAGCTACGATGAGGGGACGGACCTGTAGCTGGGGCATGGCCTGGTCCGCGGACAGGGCAGGTGCTCTGGGTGGCGGGAGGCTCTGTCCACCAAGCCCAGACATCTGGGGTGCTGTAGATGCCAGGCATGGGGCTTGACCCTGGGGCCTGCAGTGCCCAGCCTCGTGGCCATATGTGAGTGACAGGGAGACAGGCTCGGATCCTGGGAAACGATGGTCTTGATGAAGGTTTGGGCAGGTGGGACAGGCCACCCACAAGGTGCAGGTGCGACGCGTGTGACTCACTGTGAGGGGCCGGTGCTAGGCTCGCACGTAGGTGGTAGGGGGCAGGGCTGCCCAACAGAGCAGGCAGCCTCCAGGGAGGGACCCTTACTGGACCAAGAAGGGGTGTGGGCAGCACCAGCAAGGGCATGGCAGCAGTTCAGGATGGGGGCTGCCTCAGTGGGCAGGGAGATGCCTCAAAGCCTTCCTCCAGCCATGGCCTGGGGGCTCCTGAGGACAGCCCACCGTCCTTCCTGGGGGTGGGTGCACAGAGGGGCTGGCCCAGCAAGGTCCTCACCTCCACTGTCACCAAGGTCCTGTCCGGAGCTGGCCCAGAGGGAGGTGTTGCTGCCCGGCCTCGAGTGCTGGACAGGGTGGTCTGGTCAAGGGGCTGCTCTGTAGGTGCTTGACCAACAGAGGCTCAAGCCTGTCCCACCCTTTGTTTCAGACCAGCGAGATGTGAGGGTTTGGCTGGTCCAGCCTGGTGATGGCTTTCCGACCTGGGGGGTTCCCAGCGAGGCTCCAGCCCACCCCGGCAGGGGTCTGAGTTCTGCTTAAGGAAATACTAGAAAAGTGCTGAGCCCCGGATTCTGATTCTTCTTGCTCTGCACTCAGAGGCTGAGCCAGAGGTGCTGGGAATGTCACAGCCTGTGTCCAGACTGAGGGGGACACTGAGGGGGACGCCCGGGGCTGGGCCCTCTAAGCCTCTGGGTTCTTCCTGCGGGTATTGACTATGTGAGGGTTTGGGGGTCTGGGCAGACCCCATGTGAGTCAGAAATCAGTGCCCTTGGGGGAGAGACAAAGACAGAGAGGGAGACACAAAAAGAGACAGAGACATGGAAATAGAGCGTGTCTGAGAGACACACGGAGGAGAGGGCGGAGAGCCTGCCAGGCTCGCCCACACCAGCCCCCTACCCCTACCCCTACCCCTTACCTCTGCTTTGGGGCAGCCGCTAGGCATGGCGCTGGCCTCCCACCAGCACTACCAAAGAATGAAGCGTCCCGGAACTCGGCCGTGGAGGGGGGTGAAGACCTGGATCTTTGGGGGAACCAAGAAATGTTCTTGGCTTCCTTCCCAGCCTTTGACATTTTGTCTCGTTTTCTGGGAAACAAATGGGAAAGAAAAGCCCCGTCCCGCGTTTTGGAGGCTGGTTTGTAGAAACAGGACAAACCTGGTAACTTCAGAGTCAGCAGAGAAACTGTCAGAAGTCAGGAGAGCGAAGTCAGACAGGGCTGGCAGGACTGGCTTCCCTGCTGTGTGCCCCCCCACCCGACCCTGCCACCCCACCCTGTGTTTCCTGTTGCTGCTTCTACGTTTCTGGAAGAGGCAGGTTTCCTAGGGCACCCCCAGGGTGTGGGCAGGAACAGTCTTTGTCATCAGCCGCACCTGACTTTGAATCCAAACCTGGCTCCTGGGCCTCCCACAAGCTCCCCCGGACCTGTGACTCTGTCCCTGCGGGGTGCATGTCCCCGACCATCCAGGCCGGGAGTCTGCAGAAAGGGCCTCTCCACCGGCAATGACGGTGAGGGCGCTGGGTCCTGGGCTGATGGCAGAAGGTGATGGGGTCCTTCTGGTCCTGCGGGGTGACCCCACTTCTGGAAACAGTGTTAGTGACTTCTTCACCCTGGGGTTCTGCGTGGCAACCTTCAGGGCCTCCCGTTGCCAACTTGCCAGCCCTTCCAGATGGCTGAGTCCCTCTCCAGCTCGGGTCCCCTGGGGGCTCCTGGCTGGACAGGAAGCTCTGAGTCCCCCATAGCCCTTGCTCCTCAGTTGAGTGTGAGGGGCCCTCCCTTGCCCATTCCCTGGAGCCCAGCTCAAAGCCTGCATCTCCCCCTTTCATCAGCCTCAGGCCTGCGTGCAGCCTCCACTTGACCTGCCGCGCCGTCTCCCCTTGGAAAGGCCGTCTGTCCTGCCAGCGGGTCCTTTCCCCTCGTAGCATCTCCTGCCAGAGACCAGGGCAGACTTGGGGGAGAACCTTCAGCTTCACGTGACCCGGAGACTCCTGTGTGCCTGGCTCTGGGAGTACAGAAGGGCCTAGAGCTGACCATGCCCTCCGAAGCCCCTGGAGCACTAGATGGATGTATGCCAGAGGGTAGTAGAGGCCCCGGGGCATAGAGCCCAGCATCCCCTTCCTGTAGAGACCTGGGGGAACAGCCCAGCAACCCCCTCGCGGCCAACCCCTGAGGCTGTTCCTGGCTGCTCCGGTGGCTGCCAGAGGGGACTGCCGGGTGACCCTGGAAATCCAGAGTGGGTGGGGCCTGTCTGACCATTTCTAGGCGACCCACTCTTGGTTTCCAGGGTTGCCCTGGAAACCGCAGATGGGGAGGGGTTGATGGCACCCAGCCTCCCCCAAGCCTGGGAAGGAACCTCGGAACCCCAGAGCCTTCCCCTGCCTACGGAGCTTTCCTCTTGGAGAACGGGGGAGCCTCTCAGCCCCTCAATGCAAATTGCTAAGTGAGGACAGCAGGCTAAGGCCACACACTGCTGGGAAAGGCCACAGCGTAGACAGCAGACACGAGGGGATGCCAGGGGTGAGGAAGGAGGGAGGGAGGGGTGAATAGGTGGAGCACGGAGGGTTTTAGGGCAGGAACTCCTCTGCGTGATCTTACAATGGTGGATCCAAGCCATGAGCCACTTGTCCAAGTCCCTGGAATGCACAGGCCCCTGCGAGCCCTGAAAGGAACCCTGGACTTCAGTTAATGACAATGTGTCAACTTGGGCTCGTCCACCGTGTCATTCCGATGGAAGATTGAATGATACAGGAAATTACGTGTGTTGGGAGAAGGAAACTCTCTGTACTTTCTGTCCAGTTTTTCCATAAGCCTAAAAGTGCTTTAAAAAATAAAATCTATTAGTTAAAAAAAAAAAAATAACCCAGGCTTCTTTGCCTTCTGGGACTAACCTTGCCAGGCCCTCTCCTACCCCAGAGCGCCTCCCTACTCCCAGGAGACGAGCTCATCAGTTTTTGTTTTTGGTTTTTTTTGAGACGGATTCTCACACTGTCGCCCAGGCTGGAGTGCAGTGGCGTGATCTCCACTCACTGCAACTTCTGCCTTCCGGGTTCAAACGAGTCTCCTGCCTCAGCCCCCTGAGTAGCTGGGATTATAGGCACTTGCCACCATGCCCAGCTAATTTTTTGTATTTTTAGTAGAGACGGGGTTTCACCATGTTGGCCAGACTGGTCTGGAACTCCTGACCTCGTGATTTGCCCGCCTCGGCCTCCCAAAGTGTTGGGATTACAGGCATGAGCCACTGCACTGGCCAGGCCCATTGTTTATTTTGGTGCTTTCTTGCTTGGTGCATGTTCAGATGCCTCCTTTCCTGTGTCTTCCACAGAGGATGGCTCCGTGCTTTCGGTGTCTGGGCTTGATACTCCCACGGCCCCACTCCCAAGCCATTGGGTTTGTAATTGTGATTACCACAAGTGTTTGCAAGTAGACTTCTTTTTTTTTTTTTTTTTTAAAGAGACAAGGTCTAGCCCTTTGTCCGGTTTGAGTGCAGTGGCACAATCATAGCTCACTGCAGCCTCGAACTCCTGGGCTCAAGTGATCCTCCTGTCTCAGCCTCCCAAAGCACTGGGCTTATAGGTGTGTGCTACCTTGCCGGGCTGCAGATTGATGTTTGAGCGGTCAAATGTCGAGGTTCCTAGTGGAGTGAGGAAGCTCTTCTGTTGCAAGACCAGTAACCTAAATTATGAGGAACCGCCCCATGGAAGGCAGTAGTTTTGGAATGACTTTTCAGGGCCTGAGGCTTAATGACGGGGCAAGTGGCTGCCTTGCTGAATGGCCTTAGTGCACTGCAGAGGCCCCCAAGGTTCCTCCCCTACCCACCTTGCAGAGTGAGATGCATCCCGGAGCTCCCAATGCAGAGGGGTGGGATGAGGGATGGAGAAGAATCTTCTAAGATATGTGGTTTAATTTTTTATTTTTATTTTTGTTTGTTTTGTTTTGAGACAGGGTCTCACTATGTCACCCAGGCTGGAGTGCAGGGGCACAATCATGGCTCACTGCAGCCTTGAACTCTTGGGCTCAAGTGATCCTACCCCTCAGCCTCCTGAGTAGCTGGGACCACAGGCACCCCATTATGCCCAACCAATTTAAAAAAAATTGGTAGAGATAGGGTCTTGCTATGTTGCCCAGGCTTGTATTTGTTAGAAACAGGTGCTCGGTGCTGCAAACAAGAACCAGTACTCAGACCGAAAATTTCTCAGCAAGGCAACTTTACTTCTGCAGAAGCGTGCTGCTCGCATCCATCACGATCGCAAGGGCACACCGAGCACAGAAAGGAAGGGGTTTTTATCCCTAACACAGTTCTGGTTTCTGTGTCTTTCCCCTATTGACTGGGGTTGGACCGCACAACCTAAGCTGATCCCAGTTGGCTTAGATCTAAAGTTTTTCCAAATAGGGAAAACATGTATCTTGTAAGCAAGAAAAAGGGAAGTGGGGGGATGAAGGGGGTAGAGTTGATTTACAACCTTACAACCTATGACCAGGAAGTTGAGTCTTTGAAGAGGAACTTCGTTGTCCCAACATACTGAACTCCTGGCCTCAAGTGATCCTCCTGCCTTGGCCTCCCAAAATGGTGGGGTTACAGATGTGAGCCACCGCACCAGACGTAGATATTCAGTTTTAGAAGAAAATTAGAAAGGAGGTCGACAGAGTCACATGTACATTTATGCATGACCAGTTGATGGAGCGAGAGAGAGGAGGGGACGAGAGAGGCAGGGATAGTGGCACTGCAGAGACCTCAGGGGGAAGAAAGGAGAAAAGCTGGTCAGGCAGTTCCTGGAGCTGTCACCTGGGGGTGACATTGGACCAGGACAGCTGGGTGATGTGTGTCCTCCAGGCAGTGAGTGCTGAGGGTCTAAAGGAGACTCTGAAGTTAGCACATCCAGACCATGGCCACTGGCCCAGCTGAACCACTGCACGGAGCGGGGAGGGGAAGGCTGGCTGCACCGCAGAAGCCTGCTTCCTGTGCAGAGGGCTCTGCGTGGCTCTGTTAGACAGCAGACCACCCAAGAACACTCACAGCAGGGCTGAGCTTTCAATGTGTTTCCTGAAAGCCCGTGGAGACACCCAGCCCTCTTGACTGCTGTGCCCGCCCAGACAGCGCCTCATAGATTAGATGGTTTTCTCTGAGCCTATGCAAGTGACATCTGCCCACAGGCCGCTTCTTCTGGGAGGCCTTCCCTGATGTGCCCTTCGACACTTTATCCCCTAAACTCCCCCGCCGCCAGTGCTTCCTGGATCCCCCGTCTCTCTTTGCCTGGTCTGGGCATCCCTCGGTACTCTGCAGTGCTGGCTGTGGGAGTGAGTGAGGGATGAGCGGGCCCTGTGTCCGGCTCTCTGTAGGCTGTGCCAAGGCGGGGCGGGGTCTGACGGGAATTGGGATTGGAATGTTCTGGCTACCGCAGGCTGGCAGGCCTTCTGAGCTGCAGGCGCAGAGATAACCGCCCAGCGAGGTGGGCACGTAGCCTGGACGCCGGGCTTGCTTAGACAGTGGCTCCCCCTCAAGACCCCTCCAGGCCAGCCTGGCTGGGCAGGATGCCCCCGCCATCCTGGGAGCCAAGGGCAGCTGCAGCCGGGAGCAGCCTGCAGAGCTCTGCGGGGGAAGCTGGGTTCCGTTTGTTTTTCATGGTAAAGGTTCAATTTTTCTTTTGCTGCCATGACAAATGGTTAGAAGTGTAATGCTTCAAACAGCACAGATCTGTGATCTCTAGTCATAGAGGGCAGAATCCCAGCTCGGGTCTCCCTGGACTCATGTCAAGGTCTTGTCAGGGCGGGTCCCTTCTGGAGACCCAGGGAGAGTCTTGCCGTCTCCCTGCCTTTTCCAGCTTTTGGGGAGCTCATACATTCCTTGGCTCGTGGCCCCTTCCCCCGTCTTCCAAGGCATCAGCACCCATCTCTCCTGGCTGCTGCGGCGTCCTTACCTCTCTCTCTGACTCCGACCTTCTCTCCTGCCTCCCCTGCACCCCCAGCACCCACGAAACTCCAGGTGATTCCACCGGGCCCCCCAGATAAGCCGGGATCGCCTCCCTAGGTCAGGTCAGCTGAGGGGCAGCCTTCGTTCTTTCCGCAGGTCTGGCTCCCCTGTGCCGTGAGGCAGCCTAGCCATCCTCACCCGGCAGGCTCAGCAGTTTTTAACATTCTCCGGTCTGTGAACGCACGTGGTTGGGACAGGAACACGAAGTACCTGCATCCTTGTGTTTTTACCGGGGCCTCTTCTGCTCTCCAGTGTCCTGTTTTGAAAGATAATTTATGTGCCACCCCCTGTCCACAATGGAGCTCTTAAGCTGCCTGGTCTTGCTTGGCGGTCAGTCCTGTTCGTCTCCAGCGTGTCCCAGCCTCAGGCAGTCGCCAGGTCGTCTGTCCTCTCATTTGCAGGGGCTGCAGGTAGCTCTGCTGCTGCAGCCTCCATGACCCGCTCCCGCCTCGCTGGAGTGGGAAGCAGGCAGAAAACCGGGTGGGCGGCCGAGAGGAGGCCCAGGGCATCTCTTGCTTTGCCGAGGTTTCTCCTACCCCTGCTGGCTGCGGCTCCGCGAGGAGGTCCCGGGCCAATTTGGTTCAGCTGGCCAGCGGTTTTGGATGTGCCACTTACCATGAAACTCACTTAATGAGTGTGACGTCATCACCTCCGGGAGCTCGTGGGGGTGTCTTTGTGCCAAGATCATGGAGTTTGATTCTGACCCGGCCTGCTGGCCTCACACAGAGCTCCAGGTTATGTGTGGGGACCCGCCCCACTCCCCCATTCTGGGAAATCCTGACAGGGCTGGGGGAGCCGAGTGTGGACACACAGGGTGGCCCTGCAACAGGGACGTGGTTCACTCAGTGCCCGGGCCACGGAGGGCCACGTCTGCTGTAACAGGCGGAGCCCCACCCCCGAGGTCTCTGAACCCAGCCCACCTTGGAGAGGGGCTCCCCTGGCCACGGACTCCAGCTGGTTCCAGAGCCAGCCAGGATCCCGCGAATCCTGTGGGAGGGTGGGCAGACTGGAGATATAGCTGGTCCTGAGTGGACTGGCAGCCACAGCCCCTCCCCCAGAGATGATGGGACAGCTTTTGAGTTGGGGACTTATTTGGGGCACTTTCTTCTTGGATAGATGCTCAGGAGGATGCCAGCTCAGCTCTTCCAGGATACCGCGCTTCCTCAGTTGGGGGCAGGGGCGAGTTCAGCCTTTGGATGTCGCCGTCAGCCCGGCTTCCCGGGTCTTGGCCTGAGACCCCAGGAGGAGCTTCTAGCAGGAGCGGCAGCAGGCGCCTGACCCAGTAGCCCTGCGGGGTGGGGTGGGCTGGAGTGGGCTGCACTCGGCCCTGTAGGCTCCTGCTGTCTTACTGACAGGTTCAGCTCCCTGGGGCCCCCTTTGCAGCCATGAGAACCACAGGGGTCTTGGAGCTCTGCCGCCTCCTGCTTTCATTTCTGACCCGCCCACATTAAACACAGCGCCCTCAGTGCTTACTGGAGTCTCCTTGCACCAGCTCTCATCCTGCCTGTATTTTCCTGTCTCGTCTGGACATGGGGGGTGGAGGCCCAGAGTGGCTTGGGGATCAGCCACACCCAGCAGCCTGAGGCCATGATAGCCTGAAACCTGGTCCTCAGGCCCCTGCCCTGCCTTTGGGCACCTGGCCTCCAGCTGAGCATGGGTGGAGGTGCAGGGAGAGGCCTCCTGCAGTTCACACCCTCTTCATGCCCAGCTCCTCCTGCTGGGTGTCATTTTGGGCAGAAGATGCCCCTTCTCGGCCCTGATCCATAGCCCTGGGTGGATGGGTGGTGGGGACCACCTGTGGTTCTCTGTGCCCGGCAGGCCCCGGGCCTGGTGGGATCTGGGCCTTGGTCTCTCCTGCTTTCTCCCATTGCCCTGAACGAGAGGCTGTGGCTGGGTTCCAGGACAGGAGAGGGCCGGGCAGGGCCTGGGATCAGCCCTTGTCCCACTCCCCTGCCAGCCGCCCTGTCTCTGCCCTGAGGGAGCTGGAAGAGGCCAACCCCCAAATCAGTGGCCCTAGCCTCCACACTGTGGTCTCCCAAATAATGGCCCCACGATGTCCACAGCCTAATCTCGGGGACCTGTGACCTTTACTTTGAATGGCAATGACTTTGTAGATGTGATCATGTTAAGGAATTTGAGATGGGGAGGTGGCCCTGGGTTGCCCAGGTGGACCCTGAATGCTGTCATACATGTCCTCGTGGAGGGAGAGAGGCTGGCACAGGAGAGGAGGGGCAGCGGGACCTCGGAGACGGAGGCTAGAGTGAGAGGATCTAGCTGTGGGAGAGGCTCTGGAGCACCTGCCCCAGGGGCCCAGTCATTCTGACTTTGGACTTATGGCCTCTAAAACTGTGAGAGACGCTTCTGTTGTTTAAGCCACCTGGTTAGTGAGTGACACTCTGGTACATCAGCTCCAGGAAACGGATATAGCTGCCGCCTGTAGTAGCTGGGACCCTGGGGCCCTTACCTGACTCCAGGTGAATTACCTGCCCCTCTTCTCCCGGGTCGAAGCCACCCTCCCCTCTCACCGGGACCCCTGGAGTTCCGTCCTCCTCCTGCCTGGCCCGGCTGGGTCCTCACCCCTCGTTAGACCCCGCTGGCTTTTCCAGTGCCCCTGCCATCCCCCAGTGGCCCTCTCTGGGAGCCACCTGGTCTGGGCGCTGGTTGATGCTCCCGGCCCAGTGTGGCAAGCCGGAGCCCCCACCGTCTCCTGCCGAGGTGTTGTCTTAATGCCCATGCCCACGGCATGCAGCAGGGTGCACGGCAAGGGAGCCATGGTGGCTGCGGGGGGGGCGGGATGGGGTGCATGTGCTCTGCCCCACCCCAAGTGGGCGTTCCGGAAGCAGGCGCCAAGCTTGTTCCCCACAGGATGCTGGGAGGCGTGTCGGCCCCGCAGAGCAAGCTCGCACAGGGCCCCCCGCTTGTCCCTGCCCCTGAGGTGTAGGGGGACCCAGCTGGGTTCCAGGCAGAACATTCCTGGGGAGGGAGACCAGGCAGGCTGCAGCTGTGCCACACACCCACGTTGGCACTTTCTGGTGTGCTGGCCAACGGGGAACTCCCGGGCCCACCTGTTCCCAGAGGTTGGACCTCTGGGGCACAGCAGGTGAGAGGCTGCCCACCCATCCCGGAGGGGGGCCTTTCCAGCGCAGGCCCCCCTGTGAAGCCCCCGATGCCTGCCGCTCCCCTGCCTCTCCCCTGCCGCTCCCCTGCCTCTCCTCTGGAGCCACGCGCGGCGGACTCCGGGCCAGCTGGTTTTCGTCAGCGCTCCTGGCTGAGGTTTTGGGAGCAGCCCTGACCTGCCTGGGTGACATCGGGCTGCAGGCTGGGAAGATTCGTGGCCTCCCGGGCAGGCAGGGCCTCGTAAATCCTGCTCCTGCCATAGCCCGAGGCCCAGTGGGCGGACTTGGCTCAGGGATCACCGTCTCTGAGGACAGCTCCCCTGCCTGGGGTGTGGGGCGGCCTCTCTCCCGTGGCTCCAGCCTCTATCCTGCATGGTGAGGCTCCCCCTCCTCATCAGCTCTTCCTCCTGGGGCTGGCAGGGGGGTCTTTTGCCTGTGCCCCCGTTCCGCCTGCTCCTGAAGACTCTCAGGAAAAGACCCAGCACGCCCAGGGATATGCAGTGGCGGTCCTGCTGGAGGTGCCAGGCTCACAGGGTGCCCAGAGCACCCTGGGGTGGGGGGAGCTGGGCAGGCTGGGCCCCTGGTGGCAAAGCCGGTCGGCCGTGGATCCCCATCCTCAGGCTGGAGCCAGGGAGGGAAGGAAGAGGATGGGGGGGATCAGTAGGGGGTGGGGCATGTGATGGGGCAGTCTGGCTCCAAGGCCCTGGTAGTTAGGCGGAGCTTGGGGCCTCCCTGTACCTTCGGAACGGAGCTGTGCATTCCCTTTTAGGTCCCTACCCACCAGCCCTAGTGGCAGCTAGGTCTGTCTGGAGGAGATTAGGGACTGGGCACCTCGCAAGGTGTCCTTGGGGCCTGGTCAGGCCCTGAGCCTTGGACTGAGCCTGAGCTCTAGGGGGGACCTGGGCAGCAGCATCTGATCTGTCCACTGGTGGGGCCTCGGGAAGAAGCAGCAGGTTTACCTGGTGGGGGACTGGAAGACCCAGCTGGGCTTGGGGGGCAAGGCAGCTGCCGAGAAAAGTGGGAGGTCTGGGCCCGGTGGGTGGGCACAGCTGCCCTTTCCCCTCAAGCCACCCTGGCAGGCTGTGGCCTCCCCACTTCCAAGGGGAGTCTCCCCGGGTTTCTTTTCTTTTTTTAGAGACAGGATCTTGCTTTGCTACCCAGGCTGGAGTGCAGCGGTGTGACCATATTTCACTGCAGCCTTGAACTCCTGGGCTGAAGCCATCGATCCTCCTGCCTTAGCCTCCGAGTAGCTGGGACGACAGGCATACGCCACCGCACCTGGCTAATTTTTAATTTTTTGTAGAGACAGGATCTCATATGTTGCCCAGGCTGATCTCAAAGTCCTGGCCTCAACAGATCCTCTGGCCAGAGCCTCCCAGAGTGCTGGGATTACAGGCGTGAGCCGTCATGTGTGACTTTACCAGGATGCTTCAACACTTTCTTGGCTCTATCCTCAACCCCATCCTGCTGCCCTTCTGGCATCAGGCACAGCCCCAGGCAGCTCGTGTTCCTGTGGGGGCCTGGACACCTGCCCTCACCATGTCCCCACCATGCGTGGCCTTACCAGGATGCCTCAGCACTTTCTTGGCTCTGTCCTAGACCCCTGCTGCCCTCCTGGCATCGGGTGCAGCCCCAGGCAGCTTGTGTTCCTGTAGGGCCCTGGACACCTGCCCTCACCATGTCCCCACAGCCTGGAGCTGGGAGATGGCCCTGCCTGGGAGGCTGGCCGTGGTGGGCCGGGTTGAGTGCTAAGGCTTCTTTGTGGCCATTTTGCATTCACGCCCATTGCTGTGCCCAGGGCTCAGGGGCCTAGAGAGGCTCCGTGCTCGTCAGTGGAGTGGCAATCCTGAGGGGAGCCACCGCTGGGGTCCCGAGGGCAGGGTGAGAAAATGCACCCAGAGTTGAGCCACAGTTCAGCGTGTCCAGAGCAGGAGTCCCCTCCGGTGCCTGGGCTGATGCTAACGTTGACTTGGGGACAAGTGTGGTTCAAGGGGCTGGGATTGCCAGATGTCTGAAACGGCCCACCTGGGAGCCCAGCAAGGCTTGGTCGAACACAGGCACCAGAGGGAGCTCAGCTCTCAGGCTCCCGTGTGGAAGTGTGGATTGGGAGGTGACAGGGGTTTTACAAGTGCCGGTGGCTCCCAGGGGGTGGCCTCGGGCAGGGGGCTCACCCGAGTGGCTGGTTTTCCTGATGGAAGCCATAGCCCTGCTGGTTTCTGGATGCCCCCATCCAGCTCCTGACTCTCCGGCTGCCCTGCAGTGTGGTGTGTCTGGGCAGAGGGGTGTGTGGGGAGGGTTGGCAGGTTGCTTGCTGTCTCCTGTCCCCTGCGGCCGTGGCAGTATAAGTCAGAGCCAGCCTGTGACCGCTGAGAGGGCGAGAGCTGGCCCGCATCCTGGGAGCGTGTGTTGGGTCTGTGTTGACCTTGTGTCTGGGAGGGAGGGTTTCCAGCCAGCCTGCTAAGGGGTTGTACTGGCCACATGGCCAGTGCCTGGTCCTAGGGGAGACACAGCCCAGAGTGACGTGTGGAGCTGGACTGGCTCAGGGCCTGATCCTGCCCCGTTGACTCGGAATTTGGTGAGAGTTTCTCCTGGTGGAGGCTCCCCACATCCTACCCCTTTGGCCCCTTGGGTCCTGTCGTCCCCAGCAGCCTCTCTCAGAGTGATTCATGCTGGCTGAGACCCCTGGGGTCTGCACGCAGGAGCGGGTTGACACCAGCTGCTCCATCCCCAGGTGTGATCCTTGGAAACACTTTGTCACCTGCATGGGGCAGGGCCACCCCCAAGCGGAGCCCCTGGTGTCTCGCCACCACGGGGGCTGGGTCTGACAGCCTCACATCTGTGGGGCATCTGGCCTGGTGTAGGCCAGGAGGCTGGCATCACCAGACGGGAGCTGCCCGGCCACATGGCCACACAGGTCCGGCTCTCGGAGCTGGGAGCCACATCCTCTTCCTCACCTGCCTCACACTCGGGGGCCCCAAGGCACACAGGGAGCTGCCCAGCCCCGGCCGGCTGGAGCCTCAGATCCTGGCCCTGTCCACATCTGGCGGCCGATCTGAAAGCCCCATTGTCACACCCGTTAGGGTCTCCTGCCAATGGACCAGCACAGGGGGGACACTGGCTCCCCCAAGGTGAGAGTGCCCAGGTGGTGGGGATGTGGGTCCCCTCTCGCTCCCCCTGGGTTCTCACTCTGCAGCCTATGCTTGCTAGATCAGCTGCAAAGGCTGGGTCTTCGGAGCCCCTGCCCCGGCTGGGTGGCTGCTGGGTACTTGTGACATTGCAGTCACTGCTGCTGAGTTAGGCCCCTGACATGGGGCCAGATCTGGCATAGAGCACCCTGGAGGCCTGGGCACGCCTGCTTCCTTCTGTACCAAAACTGCTGGAGAAGTGAGGTGCAGCGTCCAGTCTTGAGATGCCATTTTTTTCTGTTTTCTTAAATGAAGGTGAAAGTCACATTGCATAAAATAACCCCCTTTGAAATGTAGCAACCCTTCATGCATGCATCATGCTGTGCAGCCATCACCTCTATCTCATTCCAAGACATTCCCCTCATCCTCCCAGGGGACCCCGGACCCGCCAGCAGGTACGCCCCATCCTACACTGTGTTACCTTTCGAGATGGGCTCCTTTCACGTGGCACGAGGTTCGAGGTTCCTCTTTGCTGTCGTCCTCCATGTCTGTCTTCATCACCCGCTGGTGGGTACCCAGGTGGCTTCCTTTTTCTGATGGTTGTGGACGAGGCTGCCGTGAGCGTGTGCACACACCGTGGTTTGAGTCCCTGTTTCTATTTATCTTGGGCAGGTGCCTAAGGGTGGGACTGCTGGGTCTATGCGCCTCTGGGTTTAACTTGTGGAGGGAGCTGTTGCTTTCTGCTGGTAGAAAACTCCTGGGATGGGGGGGGGCTGGTGGCGTGGAGCCTGCCCCTCACCACCCTTCAGGCTGGACTCACAAGGTGGCATCCGCCATCACTCACAACTCTGGGGAGAGCGGGGACCCCTGGGTTGGGGCTGGCGAGAAGCAGTGAGGGCAACCTTTGTGAGTCTCCAGGTGAAGACCCAGAGCCCAGCCTGTTTCTGACCTTCGACTGCCCACCCGTGCACAGGCTTGGGTCATCTCTGGGAGAAGCTGGAGCAAGGGGCCTGTCCAGTGCCCATGTACTGGGCTTTGAGAGGTCCCTGCTCAAGACTCACCTTGTGCAGGAAGGCTGGTCAGCCTCCGGGTGGTTCCCTGGGCTGCAGTGTTGCCAGGTAATTCCAGGGCACAAATGACAGCCCATAGCCCGAGCTGGAGTCCTTGTGGGGCCAGAGAGCAGGGTGAGCTGTGGGGAGCAGCAGGGCCGGGTGGCCCTGGATGCCCCATGCCAGTGTCTTCGATGACTTGATGGACCCTTCTGCATGCAGTCAACTGATGGGGTGCCAGCCACCTGCCAGCCTACACCTGAGCCTGACCATGTGCCCCAGAAGCCCCAGGCAGCCTCCCGTCTTCTCACCTAGACTGGAGCCCTGAACACCCTGGTCCTGGGTTTTGGAGGAAACGGAGGCTTCTACCGGCTTTGGGGAGGAGCTGTCACCTGCTCCCAGAGCTGAGCTTCTCTCTCTTGGGCCCTGGTCTGCCTGTGGCCATGGGGCATCAGCCTGACTGGTGCCCAGAGTTCCAGCCCAAGCCTGGGGCAAGGGTTGGGGGAGGCCCGGCTGCCCTGGCGCGCTCTGGCTTTCCTCCTGGTGGCCGGTTCACCTGCAGCTTCTTCAGTATTCACCAAGGGTCTCCTGCGGCCCTTGTGGGCTTGTTCTGGGCTGAGTGTGGGGGCCCCGAGACTAGTGGGGCCAGTCCCCACCAGAGCTTGCATGGTCCAGCTGGGAGCAGATCACCCATCGCAGAGCCACGGGCATGTTAGGGCTCAGCCCAGCCTGGGATGGAGGCGGCGCCCACAGGTACCCAAGGTGGGGTCCCAGCCAGCATGGAGATGCTGGGGTTGGGGGCTTTGGGGGGATAAGGAGTGACTGCAGCCTCAGTGGGGGTGACCAGGCAGCGGTGACTGTCCTGAGTGCCAGACCCTACAGCCCCCATGCCAGGCCAGGCTAAGGGGCTTTTCCTGTGGGTGTGGGGAGTCCCTGAAGGTCCCCAGCTGTGGGCTTCTTTCTCCATGGAGCGTAGCAGCGTCGGGGTGGGCTGCTGGGAGGCTGCCCCGGTGCTGGGGACCCGTGCTCACGTGGCCAGCAGTGTTTCAGGCCTGGGCAGCTGGGGACCCAGCTGTGCCAGCAGCTGTGAGGAAGCTCACCTGCATCCAGCCCCACCTGCCTGGACACCGCCCTCCCAGCCACCTGGCCTAAGTGTCAGGACAGGTCCCAGAGCTTGGGTGCCTGCCTCACACCGGAGAAAGGGCTGCTGCTTGCCTGCCAGGGCAGGCTCTTGGGGCCAGGCAGACAGGGGACCCTGGGCACCCTGGCTCTGA
The DNA here is from genome assembly GCF_008728515.1 of Papio anubis. Taxonomy (NCBI): domain Eukaryota; kingdom Metazoa; phylum Chordata; class Mammalia; order Primates; family Cercopithecidae; genus Papio; species Papio anubis. The sequence goes on along the minus strand of NC_044976.1, from coordinate 2,502,354 downwards.
CCCCGGCCTTGGCCAGCCTCCGTCTCGCCCTGTGTAACTCTCTAGGAATTCCCAAAAAATTCCCACCGTGGACCTCCGCAGGGCTGTGCTGACAGCTGCATTCCAACAGTCCGGAGACGGCTGGCCTGCATTCCGCTCGGCCGTTCTCATGGGACTGTGCTCACCCTGAGGCCCTTGGCCCGACCCAGGGCTCGTCCAGGGCCTGTCTTAAGGAGGTGCGGAGAGAAATGCCCCTGGCGTTGGGGAGCCTTGGGCCGGCTCAGGTCCGGAAAGGTCCTCACTGGGTTCTGTCTGTCTGGGTTGCTGGTGGGAAAGGTCGGCCTCATCTTCTGGGAACAGCACCCTGTGGGCTGGGCTGGCATCTGGCCATCTGCGTCCTCAGCATGCTGGGGGCTCCACTGGCTCTGAGCCTGCCTCCAGGTTCCGATCCCCATGCAGCTGGGGAGGGCCTGGCTTTGGCCTTTAGAGGCAGCGCACAGGGGCTGAGCATTCCCGGAAGCTTGGGTGGTGCAGCTCAGCAGGGGTGGATGGGCAGAGGCGCCTGGTCCCTGCATCACCTCAAGTTGGGTCCAGTACCTTCTCAAGGCAGGTCACTTGGTCCCCTTCGTCCCTCAATCCCCTACCAGCCCAGTCAACTTGTGTGGGGAGGCAGCAATGCAGCCTCTGCCCAGGACCAAGTCCTGGGCGGCGTCCTGCTGCCTGAACCAGGCAGAGGCACACCCCTGGAGAACTGCCACATTCCTGCACCTGCAAAGATGGAGGGCGGGCTAGAGCATGGGCTCTGGATCCTGGCAGGCTGGGCTCAGCAACATGGCGTGGTGTTCAGGGCTCCTAACCTGCTCTCCAGGCCCGACTCAGATGCCACAAGATCCCCAGAGACGCACCAGGAAGGGAGGATGGGGCCTGGGGCTGTCCGAAGCGGGGAGGGGGTGTTGCTGTGCAGGTGACGGTGGAACTCCCGGCCTCAGAGCTGAGGGAAGCCGGGTTTTTCCTGAAAACCCGAAGCTGTGGCAGACCGCTCGACCGGAACACACACAGCGGCCGATCTCTGGGGACTCACGAAAAGGGTGTGGCTGTTTTACGGGAGCAGGGCCACCTCCTCTGCCAAGCCATACCCAAATGTTGCTCCTGCGAGTCACACCACATTGAAGGCCCGGGGAGCGGCCACTTTCCCTGGGAGCGAGGGAGGGACTCGTTTTGCAGTGTGGCTCCGCTGCTGCTGAGTTTACACATGCAGGCCTCCCTCCGGTGGGCCTGTTCTGCTGGACAATGGCCCCTGTGCTGTGGGGAGCCCTGAGCCTCATCCGTCTGAGGCCTCAGGTGGGCCAAGGCTGAAGGGAGGAGGTGGCCGCGTGGCTGGCACCACACCTGCTTCTTCCGTCGCAGACATGGATGGGTGTGCCGTCGCCAGTGGGGGCTGTGCGGGTTGGTGCCGTGACACCGCGGGGGCTTCTACTGCCGCTGCCCCCCCAGACACCAGCTGCAGGGTGATGGCAAGACTTGCCAAGGTGGGGCATGGCCCAGCCCACTGCCACCCTGCCTCGGTGGCCTCCCTGGCACCCTCCTTCCCGGCCCACAGGCTGCTCCAAGGGCTCCACTAGGGGTACTCCTCACCCAACTTGCTCCCTACTCCTGACATTGCCTCTGGGGGGGACTCAGAGGACCTGGTGTTGGTGGGAGCCACCTTGGGGGCCGTGCAAGGGGAAGGAGGGGCAGGCAGGGATGGCTCAGGCAAGGCCCGGGGTTCGAAGAGTTTGCGAGCTCTGGGCAGACCCTGTAGCTCAGCCCCGCCATGGCTAGCAGGCTGTCGGCAAAGTCAAGAACAGACAGAAGGAAAATCCACTGGGAGAGATGGTAACAGTTTAGAATTGAGGTGGGGGAGGAGGCCAAGGAGGGTGGCGGTGGGGGCCCTGAGCTGTCCCCATCTCGCACTCACACTCCTTTGCCTGCTCCAGTCTCTGCCCTGGCATCTGACCCTGGGTGAGTCTGGGCAGCCTGGCCCCTGGGAGAGAGTCCTCAGGCCTCTGCTCTGCTGTCCCGGGTCAGACACTTACTGTCATCATCTCCCAGAACTTCCCCTGCCAAACCCAACGCTGTCTCCAGCTGTCCAGCTGCGAGCCGTCTGGAGCGGGGCAGGGGCCAGCCTGCTGGACTTGGGGTCAGGGGAGGTGGGAGGTGCATCTGCTCTGTCTGGGATGTTCTAGAAACAGATTCTGTGTGCTCCTCTCCAGCCTGTGCTTGTGGCCGCGTGAGGCTGGGGGAGGGGAGAAGTTGCTGTGACCTTTGGGGCCTGGGAGGCTCGGGAGCCCTGGCTTAGTGAGGAGGGAGGGTGGCTGCACCTGTGCACAGTCCCCGCTGGCTCCCGGATCCTGCTCCCTTCTGACTTTTGCCGTGGTTTCTGTGAAAGGGGCTCCACTGGGCTGGCGGAAAGCCCCAGAGGCTCCAGGACGAGCCAGGTGCAGGTGGAGTTGGACAGGACAAGGGGAGGAGAACCCCCTCCTAGACCCGGGATGAGGAGGGGCCCGGCTGCCATGCCGTCTCTCATGCAGGGCCCCCACCCTTGTCCACTCCAGGTGTGGGAGGCCCCGGGACTCGGCCACCTCCACACGTTGGAGCTGGAGGTTCCCAACCACCGAGGAGCCTGTCCCAGGTGGGATGCAGGAGGAGCGGGGCAGCTTACGTTTCCCCACCTGGGGCGGCCTGTGCAGTCCCTCAGAAGGGTCCACTCAGCCCCCACCCAGGGCTGCTCACCGGCGGGGACTGGGGTGTCAGGGTTAAGACCAGACCCCGCTACCTGGCCTCTGGCATTGTGGGGTGCCTGTGCTGAACCGATTTCACCTCAGCCCTGGGGAAGCAGTGCACCCCTCTCAGGCTGGTGTCCCCGGGGCTGGGAGTCCCTGCAGAGGCAGCACCAAGACCCGCAATGGACACAGGCGCCCCCCGGCCCCTGAAACTCGCCTGCTGTAACGGATGGGGTGGGGGCCTCTGTGTCCTGGGGAGAGGGCTGGCCCCCTCGCCAAGCCATGGGACCCAGGCAACTTCCTTCTCCCCCAAGAGCCTTGTATATGCTCCCCTTTAAAGTGGGGGTGCCCACCCACCTAGGGTAGGGAGCAAAGGGAGGGTCACTGTCCAGTGACCCGAGTCATCCCCCCGAGGTCAGCCTGGACCCGGCCCTGAGTGCCACCTGCCCCCTCACCACCCTGCCCCCAGCTCCAGGTGGGCCCCTCTGCCCCACTGTTCCTCGGCCCAAGCCCACTCGTCTCCCCAGTTGCTGCATGGGGTCTGAAACCCCACTCCTTGATGGTGTGTGGGAAGCCATGGGTCTGCCAGGCCAGGGCTGGTGCCGGGCCTTGGGGGGGCGTGGTGTGGCTCCCAGGTGGCCTCAGTGCCCGTGGCTGGGAACGCCAGGCAGAGCAGAGTGAGAGGCCCAAGACCCTGCTGGGGGCCTGGGCTGGGGGCTGCCTGGCAGGTTCCCAATGCTCCAGGGCTGCGGTTGTGTGGCACACTCCCCAGGCTGGCCAGCGTCTGCTGGTGTTGGGGCCTGTTCCAGCAACCTCTGCATGAGGGCAGGCTCTTGCCGTGGCCCAGGCTGCTGCGTGAAGGGTCCCTCCTAGGAGGAGCTCCACTGACCCTGCCCAGGCCAGCCCAGGGAAGCCAACAGAGAGGCCCCAGGGCCCCCTGCACAAAGGCTGTGCTCCAGAATTGAGAGCACCTGTTATGGGGTGCAGACGGTGCTTGGGGGCAGAGGGGACGGGTATCGCCCTGTAGCCCCACGAGTCCCTATTCAGGTCTGTGGGCTGCAGAGCCTGGTCAGGCTGGCTGCTGTGATGCTGCGGGAGAGGGTTAGCCTGACGCTTGGGCCTTCCATGTCTCTCTCAGCCTGGGGTGGTGGGAGGCCCCATAATGGGGTCCCTGGCAGGTGTGTGTCAGGCCCCGGAAAACAGAATGACCACACTCCCCCTTCCTGTGTCACCAAGTGGTGTGGCGCTCAGAGGCCCTCCTGCAATCGAGCGGCTCCGGGTGGTAAACGGACTTCCCGCTCCCCATGGCCAGAGCTCGGGGTCTCGTGATTCGTGTTCTGAGGCTGCTGGCCTGTGTTTATGCCCCTCGAGGGCTGACGCGGGCTGGGCGTCCAGTCACGGCAGGTGGTGGGCCTCTGGAATGTCAGCTCCATGACAGACGCTGCCGAACGCAGCACGGTGTCGGCAAACACATTAGTCCCGGGCCTCGACCCGTTTCCCTTCAGGAGGTGTTGGAATCTCTCTGCCAGGGGTCCCTACGGACGGGAAAGGTCTTTGCCATCTGGCAGAGCTGGCCAGAGGCAGGGGCATGGACCGGATGACCCGGGGCCAGCCAGGAGACTAGACGGCATCTCGGCCAGGGACCGGGCCACAGACCCCGCCTCCCAGCAGCAGTAATGCTTCCTCTCCTGCCCGATCCCTGGCCTCGCCCCCCCCCCCCGCACCGTCTGAGGGTTCTCACCCGCAGCCCTGCGTGTTTGGGATGGCTGGGGCTCCGAGTCACCGTGTGGCCAAGGGGGCTCTGCCAGGGGCCAAGAGCCTGCTGTGTTTTCTCTGTCCCTCTGCCAGCCCAGCCTCCCCCGAAAGCGCAGCCTTGCCGAGCGCGTGAGTGAGCGCGTGGCTCAGGGGGTGCGTGAGCACCAACGCAGGATTCGGGCCATTCCGGAGCAGGGAAGGGCTGCGTTGCTTGGCCACTCACAGGGCAGTGTGTGGCAGGTTGATGGGGTGGGCCCAGAACCCACTCGCAGTGATGACTGGGCCCCATGAAGCTCGGAGTGAGTGCTGGCACAGGAGCCTGGCCTCAGGGTGCCTTGGCCCTGGCCCCGGGAGCATCTCCAGGCCAGTGTGTTTGTCATGTTCTGGGAGACTGGCCTGGGGCAGGAGCTGAGCTCTGCTCTGCTGGGCTGGGCAGTCCGGAGAGGGCTCATCTCCCAGGTGAGGCTGGATGCCTGCCGCTGCTTTTGCCATTTCCTGGGCAGGGCGTGGCTCTGACATGTGCCCACCCTCCTCCCAGGACTCTGGGCAGGTGGGCTCAGGCCTGTGCGTGACGGAGCTGGCAGGCCCTGGGGAGGAATTTGCACTCCACTGCAGAGCTCCTGCCTGGGCTGCCTGGCCCCGAGCTCACCTCCAGGACGGCCCGGGCTTTCCAGGGAAGCCCCTCTGAGGAGGCCACCGCAGAAGCAGCCACTGGTGTCAGCCAGGGCCAGGTTTGAGCTTCCCTAAGCTCCTTATTATGTGGCCTTGGGTGAGTCGCTCTGCCCCTCTGAACTCTAGTCTGTCTCTGTAAAATGCGGCAAGTAATGCTCTCAGCCGTTACAGTAATCTAAAGGATTTGGGGGAAATGCTCGAGGCCCACGGCCTGGGCTGCAGGGAAACGCCCAGCGCCCAGTCCCAGGCCTGGACAGAGAGAAGAGCCATCCCACCTGCATAGCCCATCCTCCCCTCGGCCTGGGCTCCCCACCCTCTCCACCTGCCTTCCTCTGCCTCCTCTCGACCATGGTCCTTGGGGACCAGGACCCACATCAGGCTGAGTGGGGGTGGCCAGGACCCTACATCCAGGCCTGGGGACCCCGGCAGGTCTCCATAAGCAGCTCCTCCCTCCACTGCCAGCTGGGTTGGAGTTCAGTCCTGCGAACATTCCACCTGTAAAATGGGTCCAGCCCTTGCGTGAAGCCCATGGTTTGGCTGGCAGACCATAGTGACAACGCACTGGGGAGAAGTGTTCTGTGCTTTTCAGAAGGAGACAGCCGTGCTGCGTTCGGCCTCCGGGGCCGGGTGGACCCCGCTATCCAGGCCTGAGGGCTGCCTTCGCACACTGGGGCTGGATTCGGCCCCGAGACTGTGCTGCTCCCACCCCGGCTGACCCCTCCTTCCAGGAGATAAGGAGGGATCGTGGGGAAGGGGACAGCCAGGGGTGGGGGGAGGTGGCCAGGCAGGGGCTGGGAGGAAGAAGGTGCCTTCTCTGGTGGAAGTGGCAGCTCTTCCTTCTCCGTGCCAGACCCTGGCTCTCAGCTGCTCCTTGGCTGCGGGGGCTTCCAGGGTGGAGGTGGGTCTTCATTGGAGTGTCTGTGGGATGCCAGTGGGCTGTGTGGGATGCCACCCTTGTCAGAAGCAAAGGGACCTGCTGTAACGGGGTGAGCTCAGGGTAGCACAGACCACCAAAGAGACTCCATCGCAGTGCCCCTAGGGAGTCCCTGTGCCCGGGAGTCTGTCGCTCTGCCCTTCCCACCCATCCCTGCCCACTCTCTGCTGCCACTGTGGGCTTGGCCTTTCACACCCTTGCCTGCTGCCTGAGGGCACTGCCAGGTTCCCACTGTCCCCAGGGAGAGGAAGGCATATGGGAAGTGACCGAGGGCCACGGACTAGGAAGCCTGGGTGCTGACCGGCTGCCTCCCTCAGGCCAGCTGTGCCTCTCCCAGGGAGCCCAGGCAGGGGAGAAATGAGTAGGCAAAGGGCCCTGATTTGGACCCTGGTCCTGGCACCCAGGGCAGGTACCCGCATGTCTGCCTGCACTCCACGAGGGCCTTGGTGCTGGAGCTTTTTCTCTGACCTTCCTGTGGGAGCAACACTTTGTCCTCCACTCAGGAAAACGGCATTTCCACGGGCGTCTCCCAGGAGGTTTTAGTGCTTTCAGGACTTTGTCACTTCCCGGGACAGTGTACTCTTGCTGAACTGGAAGAGGGGGCATGGTGGCCGAAAGCCCCCGCAAGCTCTGTGTGACCCACACTCCATGCCAAGTCTGGGCAGCAGCCCTGCTCCATGACGTTAAGTGCTGAGGCCCCCCATGGGGCAGTGCCATGGGGGATTTAAAGAGTGAAGCAAGAGGCTCAGGGAGCACAGGAGCATTTGCAGAGTCAGAGCTGGAGGGTGGCAGAGGGGATAGATGCCCAGAGCCCCTTGAAGTCCAGGGCAACCTCCAGGGCCCCATCCTGCACCTGGCCCCACCCAGCCCTGATGCCTGGGCTGCTGGCTGTTTGGCCCCAGGATGCCATCTGCCCTTTCTAGCTGGTGGCTTCTCTGGATGTGGAAGAGGTTTCTTACTCATTCCCAGTCCCCGTGCCAGCAGCGCCTGGCACTTAGTGGGTATTCCACAAACATCTGGTGCCGTGACCTGAATGTCGGTGTCCCTGTAAAATTCCTGTGTTCCGATGGACTCCCCAGTGTGATGGTGTGAAGAGGTGGGGCCTCGTAGGCAGTGAGGGGGCCAGGAAGGCTCTGCCCTGGGGAATGGGATTACTGCCCCAGAAAAGGTCGGAGGGAGCGGTTCCCCTTCTGCCCTGTGAAGCTGCCTGGGAGGAGGCACAGGGCTGGTCTGCTGTGCCTGGATCTTGGACTTCCCAGCCTCTGGAGCTGTAAGACATACGTCCAGGGGTTTGTAAATTACCCAGACTAAGGCATCTTGTAGGAGCAGCAGGAGTGAACAAGCGAACACAGTTGTGGGGCAGGCTGCCCTCGCAGGGAAAGAGATGGAGGCTGGAGATGTGGCGAAGCCTCGGCGTCCCTCGCGCATGGGCCCTGCCCAGGCCTGAACCTGGGCCTTCTGGTTGCAAAGCTGGGGCCACGTTCCTGCGGGTGGCTGAATCTGGGCCACCCCAGGCCAACATTCTTCAGCTGGCTGTCTTCCCAATGCAGCGGGAAGCCCGGCTGCAAAGTGTGTTCCTTTCAGGCAGGATGGCAGCATTTCCGACAGGGCGTCTGTGGTCAGAGGCCTCCTCCGTCCGAGGCGCTGTGAGTGAAAAGCTTTCATTTCCTGACTCTAATGAGCAGACCCTGGCAGGCACGTTCTCAGTTAAGGCCAAGCCGGGAAAATAATAGCCTTCAACATCAGCGGTGAGAGCCCGCCCAGCAACAGAAAGACAAGAGGCTTTCTCTGACTGCCCAGAACCGGGACGCTGGGGCGGTTTCTCTGAGCACACCCCGAGCCGGGCAGCCTGCAGGCGTCTGTGGCTGTGCTTCAGATGAACACAGAGGGCTGAAGGGCCGGTGGGTTTAGGCAGCAGCCCGGAAGGCCTGGGTTTGGATCCCAGCCCTGATGGTGGACAGGTGCGACCCCGGGGGCCTGCGTAACTCTCAGAGGCTGCAGTCCTCAGACTCGGAGCTTGGGGAGGCTCAGTGGACACCCTCACATGGCGAAGCTCAGCACACCCTGGGAGCCTGGCCTGGCCGGGGAGCCATCTGTTGGGAAGATAAGCCTGCATCTGGGAAGGTGACCAGTGATGCTTCAGGCAAGGCCTTGCCCTGGTCCTAGAAGCTTCTGCCACCAAGTCAAGGGCCTCCTGGGCTGGGGAAACCGAGGCGTCAGGTAGCCACTTTCCTCTAGTCCTCCCGGAAGCCCCAGTGGCCCCAGCTTGGTTTCCCAGGGGCTACTCACGAGGAGGCTGGAGCGATTGCACTCCAGAGTCCAGGGCTGTGAACTCTCAGAGCTGCGGATGCCTCAGGAGGGCAGGTGCCTCCTGCATGACCCAGGCCCAGTCACGTTCCCCCTGTGCCTCCTGAGAGTGGAACCCACCGTTCCCTCCTGGCAGGGCCGAGGCGCTGAGCCAGGTGTGTGTGGGTGGGGCCGTGTTGCTAGGAAGGAGAGACCCTGCTGAGCCCCTGAGCCTCCCCCTCTCCCGTCATGTTCTCTCTACTTTTATCTCCCACACCCACCCCGGCCCCTCCCCATGCATTTCTGCTGGCCCCGTCTGGCCTTTCTGTCAGGGGTCCAGCCTCCTGACGGCAGGCCACTGCTGCCTGTGTCCCCGGCCACTGCTCCTCTCTAGGCCTTGGATCTGTAGTGACACTGCACCTTAGACCCAGCGCCCTGGGCTGCCTCCCCACCACACCCCATCTCTTCCCCAGGGCACCCTTGAGCATTGGATTTGGCCCAGGCCTTTCCCCGATTCTCTACCCCTCACCCCAGGATCCTGCAGGGCTCTTGACCCCACTGAGGCCTCAGCCAAACCCCCAAATTCTGCCTCGAATTCTCCACCTCCCCCAGACTGGCCAGACGTAGCTCTAGGGGTCGGGGAGGTGGGCTGTGCAAGGAGGCAGAGGGCAAGAGCTTCCCTTCCCTGGAGAGAAAGCAGTGCTCAAGGCCGTGAGATGCCTGGAATGACCAGACCTCTAGGGCCCCAGCACTTCCCGTGGGAGACCTGGAGGGGAGGGTGTGGATGCTCCGAGCCTCAGGACTGATCGCGAGTCCAGGCAGGGAAGCCCAGTGGGTTAGAGCTTTGCTTCTCTGCATTCTGTGTAGACACAGGGTATCCTGAGCTGGGCCCGTGCAGCGGGCATGCCAGTGGTCTTGGGGACTTGAGGACTTCTGGGATGGCTGCCCAGGAGTGATGGGCCAGGGCGAACTCCATGCATGGACTGGGGAGGGAGAGCCACACTGGGGGCCTCAGAGGCAGAGGAGGGTGGCATAGGGGCCTCAGAGGCTGATGGCCAGGCCCTGCCAGCTGCAGGCTTGGGCAACTTCGAAGGCAGCACAGGCTGCTGGCTGGGCCTTGGGCACAGGGTGTGATCTGGCTGCCACCCCCCGACCCCGGCGTTCTGTGAGCAGGTTCTGTTCTGCTTCCGGTGGAGAGAGGTCAGCAGCAGTGACACACTGGGCCCCGGGGTTGCTGGAAGCCAGCCTGGCGATGTACCCCGGCCACCAACTATTGGTTCATTTGAGCTGGCCAGGTGCCTGCTGTGGGCCAGGCCCTGAGCACCATGTGGCATGTCTGGGCTGGGCCTCCAGGCACGCAGCTTCTGCTAAAACTCCCTGCCTGGCACCTGGGCCTTCCCTGAACACCCCCAACCTCTTCTGCTGCCTTGCCCAGCCATCCTGCACCCACCCCATATGGCCTCCAACAAGCCTGTTCATGTCCCTGAAAATGTCATGTCCAAAGGCCAGCTGAGCGCCACCTCCTCCAGGAAGCCTCCCGGATCACTCCTCTGAGTGCAGTGTGAGACCTGCGAGTGCAGTGTGAGACATCCTCTTGCCTGTCTGCAGTCTCCGTTCCCCTGGCAGCTCTGATGTCCCAGCGAGAGTCTGGGCTCTGGGGCGTGGGGCTGGCCTTGCCTGGGGACTACATCCCCAGCGGGTGCTGTGTCAGCCCTCGAGGGCTCAGGTGTCCCTGGGCCTTGCACAGCTGGATGGGAAAGAGCCTGGCAACAGAGAACCACAGACAGCGCGGTCACACACACGCACACATGCTCTGCTGGCCCGCAGCGGAGTCTTACCGGGACAGACCAGGCCTCGGGCTCTCGGGGGCGGCTCTGGGAGTCTGATGCCTCCCTCAGAGCCGGGAGACAGGGCCGTTCTATCCTGGGCTCATCCGGGGACTGGTGTGTACAAGAGAAGGGGGCTTCCCCCTGTTTCTGCCTGGCCCCAGCCAGGGACAGCTGCAGTCAGGAATGGCAGCTGGGCTCACGGAAACAGCGGTGGTTTCGATTTTCCTTCCTCTGGCTTGGGTGAGGAGTGGAGGGACAGGGTAATGGGTTTACCATGAGGCTGACGTTGGAACGGTTTGGGGAGGCCCTGCCAGGCCCTGTGTGCTCTGAGGCCGGGTGGGGGCCCCTCTGCTTCTGATACAAGCTCTGTGGTGGCAACAGTGAGAGAAGAGGTGGGAGGAACGTTGGGGAGGCCATTCTGCTCTGTCTCCACAGGGAGGCAGCTTGGACTGTGTGAGACCCCAGGCCACAAATGGACCTCCTGCTCTGGGCTGGGCTCTGGAGGTCAAGAGTTGGAAACCGCCGGGCAGGTCCACATGCCACTCATGGAGGTAGGGTGGCATGGGAGGGCTTTGGGGCTTAGGAGCCTTGAGCCCTTGAAGGCAGATTAAAGAGAAGCTTGAGAGTGGCCTCCTTCTAGCAACTTCCTGGCCATGCTCTCTGTAGTGGGGGTCAGCAGGTGCACACTGACCACTGCCCTGTCCTTGCAGCCCTGTGCCCCTTGCTGCTCTAGGTGGCTCCTTTCCCCGACTCCAAGCCTGGTCCCAGCCCCTCCCAGGCCACCGATCTCCACCCTCCCCCTGCATTAGCTGGGATAGTCTCCACCTGTGTATGGACCAGCACTTTTGCGGGGGACACGCCCTTACCTTCCGGTGTCCATGGCCCACCCCATCATCCCATCCAGACCCCAGATCAGGTCCCCCTACCAATGCATGTGCCCAGGGCAGAAGTGGGATGAGAGGACCAAGAATCTCACACTTGCTTTTAAATGTCATGGCCGGAAGTGATTCCTGTGCCCTCCGCTCATGTGGCCACGCCCACCGTCTCCTGCCTTCTGTGGGAGAGGGAAGAGTGAGCTGCAGGTGTCCGTGAGGGCAGAGCCCAGGGTCTGGTGCCCCCCAGTCACTCGTTCAGGGTCCATCTGCCCACCTGGGAGCACCCCTGGCCTGGCACACAGGGCACACGCAGGCCGTTGTGGGCGGTGGTGATTGCCACTCCACCTGGGTGCCTGCTGGGCCTGTGAACCCTTTCCCTGCAACGTGGCCACCTCAGTCAGGACTATGGACTGTGGCTCCTGGTAGCTTCTCTGATTGTCACTCCTTCCTCTCATACCCTCAACCCGCCCGCCACCAGCCAAGGGCTTATCTCCTTCCCCCTGTTTCATGCCAGGTGCTGGGTCTGTGATGCCATCCCCAGGGGCCTGGCCAGGTGGGAGATTGCCCGCTGAGGAGGTAGACTGGGCTGGGCACTGGGCTGCCTGGGGCCTTGGCCCCCTTGGGCCCCACTGGCGGCCCCCTCTCCCCATGCCTGAGCCCCTAGGAACCTGGGTGGAGGCAGCCCGCACTGTGCCCACAGCCTCTCTTACTCCCATACCCAGCCCAGCTTTGCCCAACACTAGCTCTGTGTTCAGAGGCCGGGGCAGCATGGACAGCCCGGCATCGTCTCCCTCTCAGGGAGGTAGAGGCACGTGTCCAGGCGCCTGAGCCGCAAGGCCGGAGGGGGGCCTTTGTGGAGCGGGTGTCAGAGGTGAGCACTGAGGGACAGACACACACAACAGTGGGGGTGTTGGCTGAACCCCATCCACTTTCAGGCTCTAGTTTTGCCTGAAGTTCTAGAGTCAGGGCCCAGCCCCAAGGGGGAGCAGTGACATTTGGGGGTGGCATTGGCCCTCACCCTGGCCTGGGTCCTGGCAGGAGCCCGGTGGCCGCCCAGTTTGGAGAGAGAGGAGAAGCTGGAGCCAGCCACTGGGGGCTGGGAGAGCCTTCTGCTGACACACACACATTCCCAGGCACAGACGCCGGCTGCATTTCCACATCGGGAAAGCATTTCCCAAACAGCTTCCAGACCCCACAGGCTCCGGCCGGGATGTGTTCGGTGGCGGCACTGAGTGGGGGAGGGGTGTTGCGGGTGCAGCCTGGGCCTCGGAGGCGCTCTGCCCCGGTGTGCTGCTGCCCCCCACAGCCACGCCCGGAATCCTGCCTAGCCTAGCAAGAGGGACGGCCCAGAGCCCGCCGCACCCCAGAGCTTCAGCTGGGGCTCATGTATACTCCAGCCCTCCCGGGCTGTGGGGACCTGGACGGACATCTCAGTCGGGTGGGGCAGTGCCACCGTACCCCAGAGCCACGTCCTGCCTGTGGTGGGCACACACATCGTTGTTGAATGAAAAGCTAAATGAATGAGCCAATGAAGGGGTGTGGTAGAGGAGGGTGGGCAGGGGTGGGGGGTCCAACCTAGGGTGGGCCGGCCAGCCGGTCAGGCCTTGCAGAGGTGACCGCTGAGTCAGTGTCTTTGCAGGGTGCATCGGAGTTCATGGTCTGTTGGGCAGGAGGAAGTGTGGGTGTCTAGACTACCACGGAAGGCTCGTTCAGGGAGGCCAAGGCCACCAGAGGACGACCGGAGCCAGGGTGTGAAGCCAGAGCTGCCTAGAAACACTTTGCCCAGGCCCCAGGGATGCCCCCTTGGGGAGGTACAGCACTGATCCCTGCCCGACAGTCTGCCCGGTGCCTGCCATGACCTGGGGAGGGTAATGAGCAGGAGAGACCATGTGCCCAACCACAGGGGCGCCTGTGGGTGCCCGCCAGAGCCACTCCCTTGGAGGAACCCAAAGGAGGTGGCCCAGTGAGGACAGGATTTGGGGGAGAGTCGGACCTGGGCCTCCTGGGCTGCGCTTCTCTTCCCTGCGTGGCCCTGGGGAAGCCATTTCTCCTCTGGAAATTGGCTTAGCAAAACCACAGGAGAATGTCTCAGGAGCCGTGGGCAGAGGGCAGGACCCAGGGCCACTGGGGGGGCAACCACACTGGGGTTCCACCTGGGCAGAATGAGGGTTTAATCATGGGCCTGCATGTGAGGGCAGAGGGGAGGTGGGCAGGTGGGCGCGGGGCAGCAGAGGAGGGGAAGGGGAGCGGAAGTGGGGGACTCCAAGCTCTGGGGTAGGAGGAGCCTGTGTGGGGCCAGGGTAGGCTGTGTGGGGGTCCAGGGGGCTGGGTGAGCGGAGAGGGGCAGCCTCCCTGCTGCCTGTCAGATGAGGGTGTCTGATGCGAGCAACCCTGAGGGTGAGATGGGGATGTGATCCCAGGAGGCTCCCATAGCTCCTGGGGGCTTCGGGGCAGAAAAGATAATTTCCTTTGCCTGAACTTGTTGGCAGGAAGCTTCCCGAAGGCCTCGCTGCGCTGTGACAGCTGCTCCCTGGAGGCTTGCTCTGCTCTGTTGGCCGCCCTCCCCTGCCTGGACCCCGCGGCCACCGTGGTGGTGACACACCTGGTCCTGGTTCTCCTTCCCAAGTCACATGTCTCATTGCTTCAGGGCCCCTGAGCTGGTCTCATTCCAGCCTCTGCCCATGCACAGATGAGGAAACTGAGGCCAGAGAGGCCCTGGGATGTGGCCATGCCATACAGCCCTTCCGTGCGCCAGGAGCTGCCTCTGTGGCCCCAGTTCTGCGCTGGGTACTGGGCACACGGGCTGTGGTAGCCCAGCCCTCACCCTGGATGGATGTGGGATTTGGAGTCCAGATGAATGGAAGGGGTGATGGTAGCCCCAAGGCGAATGGGTGGGCCGGAGCGGTGGCCCCCAGACGGCTCTGGTGGGGTGCTGAGGTGGGGGTATGGAGGTGATGGCTATCAAGGGAGAGGGCCAAGGCTCAGGTCCGTGGCTGGCTTCCAGGATGCCTCTGGACTATGGCTGTGTCCACCATGGCTTAGGAGGTGGACAGGTCCCAGGATGTCCCCTGCCCTCTGAGAATCAGCTCTGGACACTGTCTCTCCCATGGGTCTCTGCATGGCCTTGGGGTGTCTGCAGGAGCAAGGGGCCGGGAAGGGGCATGGTCAGGCCTCCAGACTCGGCCTCCCACTCCCACGTTTGTTGACTTTTATGGACCCTCAGTCAAGTGCTTTTCCCATAGGAGTGAGGTACTATTGTTACAGATGGGGAAACGGAGGCACAGAGCGTTTCCATGGCTCACCTGGGGCCTCAGTTCTTACTAGTAGAGCTGGGGCTATTCAACAGAAACAGAATGTAAGCCACACATGTAAGCCACACACACTGTCTCACAGTTTCTCAGGGCCATGCCGGAAAAGCAAAAGTAAATAGGTAAAATTGATTTTAATACTATATTTTGTTTAACGTAATAGGTGCAAATATGATCCTTTTCAGCATGCAGTCCATATAAAAATGGCTCACCAGGTAGTTCTCTTCTACTCATTCTTACTAAGAACATACTAACTGAGATGGTGACGTGTGACGCTAGCACGCATGTCCATTGGGACAAGCCACAGTGCACGGCTCAGTGGTCTTTGGGGCTTGTGGGCTCCGGCTGGCCCTAGACTCTGGGCGCCTGCCCTTCCCTGCTCAGGGCCTCACGCAGTGGCTCCTGGGCTCCTTCCTCCTCCTCGAGACAGCACGAGGCAGGAGCCCTTTCCCAGGTGGGCAAGACTTGGGGGACAGCGTGGGATCCTGAGGGTGCGGCTGGTGCCTCCCGCTTCCTGTGGGTTTCTTCCTCCTCCCATGACCCCGGAGTCTGGAGGGTGTCAGAGTGGGGCCTGCATGAGCTGGGAGACAGCCTTCGAGGGCCTCTTGAGGGACCTTCCCCAGATGGGGTGCTGATGGAGGACCCCAGCCCCGTCGCCTGTTGGTGAGGGTGACTGGAGTCAGAGGTGCAGGGATTCTGTTGCCCAGGCTCCTGCCGAGTACTGGGCCCCGTCCTGCAGCAGGTGGAGAGGCACAGAGACCAGGGAGAGCTCGCAGGGCGCAGAGCGGCCGGCTGTGCACCTCCCGGAGGATGGATGCTGCCTCTGCGGCCCGTGCCTTTGCAGGCCTGGCCTCTGATGTCTTCCCCTGTACCCCTCTCAAGCCTGGCCCCCACCTCCATGGAAACTGCTGGACTGAGGCCCTGTTGGACTGTGGCTGCGGAGGGCGGGACCCTCGAGCTTCCGTTGGCACTTGCTGGTGAGCCCTTGGCAATGAGATGCACATTACGGTCATAAATTATGTCGCCCTGCGTGGAAGGCACCTTCAAACCGCCCCGTCAGCCTGTCTATCCGTGAGATTGACGGAGGCTGCTCATAGCCAGGGCTCAGAGGCTGACGGGAGGGGCTCCCTAGGAGGCCCCGCAGACAGGCAGGGCCCAGGCAGGCCCGTTTCTGCAGAGTGTTGGGGGCCGAGGGGGCGGGCTGTCCTCTGGATGGTGGACAGGACGGGGCAAGGTGAGACAGGCTGGGACTGGGTGGGGCCTCTTCTTTCCCACGTGCTCAAGGGTGGCCCCTCAGCCCTTGCTCCCAGGTGCCTTGGATCAGCAGAGACTGCTCTCTGCCACATCTTAGCACTGGGCAGGCTTCTGAGGGGGTGGGTCTCGGCTGGCAGGCAGGCCCCTGGCTGTAGTGGAGAGTGGAGAGAAGGTGGAGGCTGGAGGCTCTGCTGGGATGGGCTGCCTGCTTCCCTGAGTTGCCTGGGCTGGAGTCCTGCTCAATTGAATTTGACCTGAGGACAGCATCCTAGTCTGTCTGGGCCTCAATTTCCTCACCTCTAAAATGGGGACAGTAGCCCTCCCCTGCAGGGAATGGTGAGGATGGTGCTGTGTCTCCAGAACCCGGGGCCTGGCATGGCAGCTGCAGCTGAGGTTGGCAGTCCTTCCCCGCAGCTCTACCCGCGGCTCTGCTCCTGACCTGGGCTTGCCCAGATACAGGGCCTGCTGGCCCAGGGAGCATGAACCCTCCTTCCTGACAGCTGGAAGATGTCCCCAAGCTTTCTGTCTCTGCAGTGGCCCCAGTCACGTGGCTTTGTGCCCACTGCTCACCTATTGTCCTGTGAGAGGAGACACAGGCTGTGTCTCTGGGGACAGGCTGAGCTCCAGGGATGCTTCTCCTGCCTTTTGGAGGGAGATTTTTGGGCCTTCCTGGAAAGGCTGGGAACAGTGTGGGCGGGCGCCCAGTCCTTTTGTGGACCCTCACCGCCAGTGCTGGAGGTGGTGCTGGGCTGGACCCAGGCAGGGATCACTGCTGAGGGTCATTGAGCACCCCAGCTTGCTGGTCAAATCTCTTCCATCTCCATGGAGGCTAGCAGTGGGAGCCCAGTGACCCCCCCCAAGGATAGGTGCAAGAAGGGGCTCAGAGAGGATGGGGGGCTCGGGGAACTTTGGTCCAAGCCGGAATCACAGCCCTGGCTCTCCTGCAGAGGTTAAGTGCTGGACAAGGCTCTAATATGTGGTTCCTTCTGTTGCCGACCCTAGGAGGACTGCCTCCCCCAGGCTACGCCCTCGAGGAGCATGGGGATCCAGGGCTCTGGGGTGGGAAGCACCTCCGTGGCCTTTGCAGCCTGACATCTGGCCACTGCTGGCTACCCTGCGGGCAAGTTCTCCCTGCTCTCTGTCCATCACCACCTGCTGCAGGGATGCCAGGGTCCCTCCAAGTACAGGCCCTGGGCCAGGGGAGGGCAGGACAGAGCAGGCACTGGAGGTGGGGACTGGGGACTGGGGCTGCCTCAGCCCCGGTGTTTCCACATCGGTGCTGCAGTTTCAGGCCCATTCCCCATCTTCCCCACCCTTGTCAGAGTTCTGCCCCACCAGCCGCCTCTGCAGGCCCCACCCCCACAACGCCTGGCCAGGACGGCTCCCTTTGCTGCTCTGGCTTCTTTTCCGTGTTGGCTCCAAGAACACACATGTTTGTGCATGTGTGTGCCTGTGCGTACGTCCGTGCGTGTCTGTGTACCTCCTGTGTGCATGTTTGCACACGTGAGTCTGTGTGCCTGTGTCTGTGGGTCGCATGTGGATGCCTGGGTTTGTGCCTAGGTCCCCATCTGTATCTGGGTCCGGGAGCGCGCACTCTGGAATGCGCGGGGCGGGCGGGCCGGCGCGGCCCCCCGGGGGAGGCTGGGCGGGGCTGGGGGCGGGGCTGGGGCGGGGCCGGGGCGGCCCCCTCGGGCGTCCGTCCGCGGACTTGGCCTTTACCTGCGGGGGCGGAGCGAAAGCTGAGAATTTAAAGGCGAAGGGAGGGGCGCGCCGGGCCCAGAGCGGCTCCCGGGCGGCGCCGAGCGGAGCAGAGCGGATCCCAGGGCTCGGTTTGCGCACCCGCCTGGAACCCAGAACCACCCCGAGCCGCCTGCCCCGTCGCCCGGCCGCCGGCTTAGGGCGCAGCGCGGCTGGTCCTCGTGCCCTCCCGCCCGCTGGCCTACCCGGCCATGGTGACGTCCCAGGACCGCGGGCTGGCCGCGCTGTGGTGCCTTGGGCTCCTGGGGGGCCTGGCGCGCGTCGCGGGCACGCACTACCGCTACCTCTGGAGGGGCTGCTACCCGTGCCACCTGGGCCAGGCCGGCTACCCCGTGAGCGCCGGTGACCAGAGGCCAGGTGGGCGCCGGGCGAGCCTGGGCAGGGGCGGGCGGGGCCAGGGCGCCTTCTCCCGGGCGCGCTCCCTTTGTTTCCTCTTTTTAAAGTTTGCGCCAGGGCGCTGCCAGCTAGGCTGGAGGGAGCAGGGCGGGGCAGTGCCCTGCTTCGGGGACAGGGCCTGTGGGCGCTGAGAAGTCGGACACCCCCATCCCCTCTCAGGGCTGTCGGCAGAGACTGCTAACGTCCCGGTCCCTTGACCGGAGGAAAGAAAAACATCCCCTGCGTTTATCTGTGGGAGCAGGGTCCCCCGCTCCCCATGGCACTGGCGTTTTGGCAGGTCAAGTGAAAAGGCAGGCTGGAGAGAAAGGCCCTTTGGGACCCCCGGAGCTGAGTCTCCAGGGTCCCCAGAGCTCAGCCCCTTTGGGGTCCTGTCTGTGAATGTGGCAGGTGCCGTTCTTCCTGGAGCCCCACAGGCATGGGCAACTGAGGACCCTGGTGACCTGGGAAGCAGGTTACAGCGCTGTCCTCTTTCCATCCTGCCTCTCTCTGCAGCTGGGATCTGGGGCCTGCACTGGGCCCGCCTGCCTCCACGTGGTTGCTTTGAACTCCTGGGATCCACAGAGCTTGGAGCTGGGCACCCTGGGGAATTGGAGGAGGGCTTGTGGGGTGTGCAGCTCCCAGTGAGTCATCAGCTGCATTATCCGGGGTAGGCAGTGGCTGGTGGGGGCCCTGAAATGCCTCCTTAGATACATCACCCCTCCTCAGCTGTTTCCAGTGCTGGTCCGAGCCTCTGCTTCCGTCCTGCCTGAAGGACTAAGCACCACGCCCTCAGTGTGGCAAAGGCTTCCTTCATCCCTGTTTTGGTCACTTGGCCCGGGGGGGTCCAGGCTCTATCTTCGCTGGGTAGGCAGCCTTCCGGCTGGGTGGCTCAGCCAAGGCCAGGTCCACCCACAGTGGCACAAAATGCCTTGTGACTGGGTAGCATCCAAGGCCTCTGGCTGGGTGTTGCTGGGCTCTCCAGAGCTGGGAGCCCCTGTCCTGGTCCAGGCATGCTCCAGCTTTGCGGGGGGAGAAGGAGAAGGGCCCCGGAGGTAATGGTGTGTGCTCCCTAGGGGTGAGGACCCCATGGCATGTGTGGGGGACAAAGCAGGGCTTGGAACTTGATAACTGCCCTGAGCGGAGCTTTCTGGCAGGGGCCCAGAGCCCTCTAAGTTTCCTGTAAGTCCAGGCGGGCTTCAGAAGGGATATGTCTTGGGTGGTTTCTGCAGAGGCAGCTGGTTCGAGGCAGCCCAGCCATGCCTGTCCACTTGCCTTTGTAGTCCTGGGCTGGGAGCTGTGGGATGTGGGTGATGGTCGCTGGGGGCCCCATGGGCTCCCTGAGGCTCCTCCACTCCCCAGCCTGGTAGACACTACAGGTTGCACCAGTCTCCCGGTGAACCAGCCTGTGTTGGCACAGCCGTGTCACCGTGTGCCAGTGTGCTGACGGTTCTGTTGTGAGGCTGCCAAAGTCCATAGTCTCGTATCTAGCCGAGGGCAGCAGCAGGATCCTGGCCCAGCTGTTCCTTAAAATAGCTGCTCTCTGAGCCCACTTGTCTCCCACCAGATGGCTCCCCCCAGGTTCATGTCGCAGCTGTCTGGGGCCTGTCTGGCCTGCCACCTTCCCCTTGTGGGGCTTGACCTGGGACTGGGCAGGGACAGTGGATTTGCCTCCAGGCTGGGCCGTTGTCACTGGAATGAGCAGGTTTTGTTGCCTGACTCGTAGGGGCCTCCAAGCTCCTTTCGGCCTTTGCTGGGGCCCTGCCCACCTCAGGCTCAGGCCCTCATACTGGCCTCTGAGTCTCGGGGGCCAGTGCTTCCTGGGGGCCCTGGTCCCACTGCGGGGCTCAGTGGGCAGCACGGTCTGTGTGTAGGTGGCACGGGCTGGTCCTGGAGCACAGGTCTGCAGAGGAGGGAACCCAGGGAGCCAGCTTCTGCAGGGCACGCAGCTCCCGTGAACCTGGCTGTGCGACCAGCCCCACAGAGGGCACAGGAGCCAGGGGGCTGGGCTGCCAGAGCTGGCACTGGGAGCCCCAATTTCCAGCCCAGATGGTCTGAGTCTCTGTGACTCCTGAGACGACAGTGATGTGCTCTGCAGTTGTGTCCTGTGGGTGCAGTAACAAATAACCATACACTCAGTGCTTAGGACGGCATGGATTTATTACCTGACAGTCCTGCGAGGCCCAGTCCAAAGTGGGCTAAAATCAAGGTGTGGGCAGGGCTGTGCTCCTTCTGGAGGCTCTAGGGGGAGTCTGTCTCTTGCCCCTTTCAACCTGTAGAGGCCGCCCGCATTCCTGGTCTTGTGGTCCCTCCTCCATCCTCAAAGCCTACAGCACACACCTGCCAATCCCTGCCTCCCTCTGACCTCTGCTTCCATGCTCACATCTCCTCCTCCCCACCCTCTGACCCTCCTGCCTCCCTCTTATAAGGACCTTGTGATCATGTTGGGCCCACCTGGATATGCCAGGATAACCTCCCATCCCAGATCCTCAACTCAGTCCCATCTGTAAAGGTAGGTCCCTCTGCCAGATGAGGGTCTGGGGAAGAGGATGTGGACATCTCTGGGGGATGTTCGTTATTCAGCTGACCACATTGTCCTGAAAGGCCACTGTACCTATGGCTCTTCAGGTCACAGCCGCAGCCAGGGTCACCGGCTCAGCACCTGCGGGGTCCTTGCAGCCATCTGAGAACAGCTCAGCCCTGCCATCACGTGGGGTGCCTTGGGAGTGGGGCGGAAAGGGTTTGGGTGACGTGTTCCTGCCTTACTTTCTGAGCAAAAATCATTTCTATTAAGGCGATTTGCTCAGTTCAAAGGGGCCGAGATCTCAGAGTGGAGGGGACCCCGGCAGGAGGTTGTCTGGCCAAGTGCCTGTCCCTGTAGGCCTCTGTCGTCCAAGTGGGAGGCCCCAAATCCTTCACCCTTGAGCTGGCTTGCTGTGTCCAGAAGCTGATCCTGGCTGACAGCAAACAGCAGGCACCGGAAGCCTGGGTGTGCTTCAGCACCCCCACCCCCCAACCCTGTCTCCATCACCACAACCCCCTGCCACTACCAGATGGTGTGGCTAGGGTGAGAAGGGCTTGGCCTAGCCGACCTGAGCCTGTGCATTTTCAGAAGGAGTGTGGAATTTCTGGAGGGACTAGTGGCTGAGAGAGGCGGGGCTGAGCCCTGCGGGGATGCTGGAGTCCCAGTGTTCCTGTCCACATAGCAGGAGGACACTTACGTCATTACTTTTCCCCCTCTTGGGGGTCTTGGATGGAGGGATCTGAGCTCAGGGGGAAAGGGCCTCCTTCCTGAGCCCTTCAGGTGGGTGCCACCCACCCTGCCCTGCCCATTGGGCATGAGTTTGCCCCCCAGCTGACTCTCATTGGAGGGCACCAGGTCCCTCTGTCCCTCGAGCTTCTTTGGGGCACTGTTGGGGGCCTGTTAACCCTTTGCTTTCAAGCTTCTTCCTGGCCTTTGTGAAGGTTGCACTGATGACTTCATGGTGCAGGTGGAGAGGGTTCCTGGTCTCATTTGCAGCCCCCTCTGGGAGGCAGCCTCAGGGCTTAGGGACCCTGGGGGTCTCCCCAGAGTGGGTGTAGCTTGGGCAGGGAGTGGATGGCCGTGGAGGTCCCAGGCAGAAACCCCGGCCTCCTGGGGCTGTTGATGTCATCTCTGGGTTGCAGGCACATTCTCAGGGCGTGGATGGGCAGCAGGGTTTCCATAGGTGGTGGGCACAGCCTGGTGGGTGGGTGTCATCCGTGGACTCAGGCTTGGGGACAGCTATGAAGAGCTTCTCAGTGTGTGCTGGCGCTGGCCGCTTGCAGCTAGCTGTCAACAGTGCTCCGATGCCGGAGTTTTAGGATTTAGTCCCCAAGGCGGGCGTTTTCACGGGGACCGCGGGTGGGAACTGGTGGTGGGAAGGCCTTGGTGATCACAGCCGATCATGGACCTGGTGATTGTTAAGCAGAATGAGAGAACCTCGGCTCTGTATAGCCCCTGGAAGTGAGGGATCAGGCTAGCCATGTTTCCCATGCGGTCGAGGACTTGTCGTTTGAAATCATAACATTTTCTCTCAGCGAGGCCATGCCCTGAGGGAGTCTGCCGGTGGCATTTTGAACTGAATGTTGCCTTCCCTCTCAAGGCAAGGACAGCGGGCAGGGCCTCCATTGTCACCCTGGCCAGAGGGCCCCAGACACTGGGCTCAGAGCTTTCGGAAGAGCACGTGTTTGTCTTTCTCCCCATGGTGACTCCTTGGCGGCTCTCAGAGGCCCCTCCCTCTCTTCAGATCTGTGAACCCGGCTGCGGGGTGGGTGAGGTTGTTGGATAAAAGGGTCACCTAGGCTGGGCGTGGTGGCTCACACCTGTAATCCCCGCACTTTGGGAAGCCAAGGCTGGCGGATCACCTGAGGTCAGGAGTTTGAGACCAGCCTGGCCAGCATGGTGAAACCCTGTCTCTATTAAAAATACAAAAATTAGCCGGGCATGGTAGCGGGTGCCTGTAATCGCAGCTACTCAGGAGGCTGAGGCAGGGGAATCGCTTGAACCCAGGAGGCAGAGGTTGCAGTGACCCAAGATCACACCACTGCACTCCAGCCTGGGCGACAGAGCAAGACTCTGTCTAAAAAAAAAAAAAAAAAAAGCGTCACCTGGCCTGAGTAGCAGACGTGGACTGCGGTGCCTGGGGTGATGCCCATGTCTGCCCTGACCTGGGTACTGGGCTCTTGCCCTCCTCTCCTGGCACCTCCTGTAGTTGGTCCATGTTGTGTATATGGCCCACGCAGTCTCTCCCTCATGTTAGCCTTGGCCTCTCTGGCCGGGGCACTACTGGCACTTCCAAAGCTTCTGCCGTGCCCAGAGGCCCCGGACCCCTAGGAGAGTCCTCCTGGAGAGCTTCTGGAAGTCTCTCCAGTGGGGGTCACGCCGTGTTCTCTGGGCAGTGCTGAGGCTGCACAGCTCCATCTGTGCCCGCCACTGGCTTCTCCTCTGAGAGCCGCTGTGTGCTGGGCGCTCTGGCCAGCTGGCAGGAGGTTAGCCCAGGGGCTGCACACACAGGTGTCCAGGAAGCCTGTGGCCTCCTGCCTGTCTGCTCTGTTCTGTTTGCCTCGATCGCTGCCTGAATTGCCCTGAGGCCCAGCTTGGCGACGTGGGCCTGGAGGGTGGGATGAGAGGCTGGGCAGCCCAAAGCCATCTCCGCATCTGTGTGTTCCTGCTGCGTTCCTGCTGAGGGTGGTGGTGGGCCTGGATGCAGCCCCCTGGGTCTCCAGCCCTGGCAGGGTATCAGGGGGAGGATGCCTGGAGCACCACCGGCTCTCAGCTCGTGGTGCATTCCGGGGGTCCTACTGCACCTTTGGGCTTCCAGCCAGCACTTTCCCTATGGCCTGTGCCACGGGGCTGGGGATAGAAGCAGGTGGGCCCAGGTGTCCTGTGGTAGGAGGCTTCCTCTCAAAAGTGGACCTGCCCTTGGATCCCTCCCTGTTCTCTTCAGCCATGCTTATTCAGGGGGCTTTGTAAGCAGCCGGGGGGACAAGGGTCCTGCGAGGTGTCTGTGGCCTTGGGCGGCTGCTCTGCTCCCCTTGGCCGGTCCCCAGGCTGTGGAAGTCCAGGCAGTGCAGATGTGTGGAGAGTCTTCAGGACCAGGCTGCCCTCGACCCCTTCCTGCTCTCCTATTCCCCTCTCCGGCCTTTGAGTGGGGCCTCAGCTAAGTCTGGAACCTGAGGACACGTGGTTCTAAACTGAGCTGGCCCTTGGGCAGGGAGGGTCTGACGGGGTCTGGGCTGCTCTGGGATGGTGGGTGGCACTTCACAGGGGAGGGCACTGGCACAGCGGGGCCTCCTGCCCTGGGATGTGGTGGAGCTGCCCTTCTGGGTCCTTGCATGGGGAGCCTGTGGGTGTGGGGGGCCCAGGCTGACCCCAGCTGCATTGGTTTCCCAGGGCTGCTGGAATAAACACTGCAAACAGGGTGGCTGCAAACAATAGAAGTTTCTTTTTTGACTATCTGGAGGCCAGGATTCTGAACCCAAGGTGTCCACGGGGTCACGCTCCCTGTGAACCTGTAGAGAGGACCTTCCTGGCCTCTTCCTTCTGGCCGTCCTTAGTCTGTGGCCTCGTCACCACAGTCTCTGCCTGGTCTTCGCATGGCCCTCTCTGTGCGTCTCTTGTCGGGACACGGGCGTTGGATTTAGGGCCCACCCTCATCTGGAACAATCTCATCTCGAGCCTGAACTTAGGACAGCTGCAAAGACCGTGTTTCCAGACAAGGCCTCACTCAGGCTCCAGATGGCCATGAACTGTGGGGACACTCTTCAAGCCAGCACGTCCTTCCCTTCCCTCCCATTGCTCAGACTTCCCCCCACAGCCTGGGCATGGCCATTTCAAAAGCTGCCAGTTTCTTTTTTGGGGGCTTGTGGGTCCTGGTGAAGTGGTTGACACTGCCCAGGAAGCACTTTGTGGATTTGGACTTAAGAAAACCGCGTGTGCTCCAGGTTCAGTCTTGAAAGGCGCTGGGGCCCAGCCTGTCCCTGGAGCCCTCTGCTGCTCCCCACCTTCCGGCCGGCCCTCGAGGCGGTGGCTCTTCCTTCCTGAGCAGGTGTCCAAGGTGGGAGCGCAGACCCTGCCTCCTCTGCTCCGGCTCCGGCAGGTGTGGGTGAGGGGCTCAGGGATGGTGCCCTCGAGGCACAGGGGGGTCCTGGGTCTGGGCCCCTGGCACCTGGGGGGCTGTGTCGGCAAGGCAGGAAGGCGCGGGTGCCCAGCTGCTGACCCTTCCCCATTCCTGCCCAGATGTGGACGAATGCCGAACCCATAACGGTGGCTGCCAGCAGCGGTGCGTGAACACCCTGGGCTCCTACCTCTGTGAGTGCAAGCCCGGCTTCCGGCTCCACACTGACAGCAGGACCTGCCTGGGTGAGTGTCGCCTGGAGACCCTGCCTGGGCTCCTGGCTTCGGCCATCCCTGCCCTCTGGGGTGTGCCCGGGCCTGGCCTGAGAGGGTGGCTGTGGACATGGAGAAGCAGAGGCCGTTCTGGCGGTGGCTCCTTCCTGTGGAGTGTGGCTCTATGGAATCCTGGCTACACCTTGCCCCAGGCTCAGGCCAGGAAAGGGACCAAGCGCCAAGTTGCCGGGTCCCCATAACCCCAGCTGCAAACCCTCTGCAGCCACAGTAAGCCTCGCTGTGATGCTGAGGCCTCTCTCGGTGGACTGGGGAGTGAGCCCGTGGGTGGAGATCCTATTAAAGATTCTCTGCAACAGAAGCTGCCGTGGTTGATCAGCAGGGACCTGGACTGGTTGTGATGTCCCTTAGATTTGATTTGAGGGAGGCCTGGGTTGCTCACTAGGTGGCGGGGGAGGCTGGCCGAGGAGGCCTGGTCCAGGGCAGGGGCTGCGTGAGGCCACCCTTCACCTGCAGAGCCGGGCTTTGTGGGCCCAGGTGATCCCTGCCCACCCTTGGGGAGCCTGGAGGGTGTGGGCTGTGGCAGGTAGGGTAGGGGTGACCGAGAAGTGGGACCCTGGCCCTCAGCTTCCTCTGCGGGGTCTCTTGGATGTGGGAATGGGCTGGAGGAGGTGTCAGGGACAGGAAATGTGGCCGCAGGGAGGGAAGGTAAGAGGGAAGGAGGGGAGGTGCCAGGCCCCGAGGAACCGGCACAGGGCTGAGCAGGGGACTGGAGCCCAGGAATCTGGGGTGAAGAGTAAGTACACAGTCAGCCACCCTCACCCTTTGGTGCCCCCGCTCCTGGCTGGCTCTGGACACAGGCGCCCCAAGCAAGGACAGGACTGACCCTTTCGCTGGCCTCTGTCTGGAAGGCATGGGGGGTCGTTCTCTGGGTGACCGGGGTCAGGACGCCCCTTCTTTCTACCTTGGAGGCCCGGAGCAGGGCCCAGGCCGGCTCCGAGGAGCCTCCCTCCTGGTCCTGCCTGCGATGTGGCAGGGCGGCCTGCCAGCCCCGGGGGCCCCCCCGCACACACTCACATGTCCCGGCCGCCGTGGGGATCCAGGCAGCGGCTCTGTAAAGTTTCCCTGGGTCTGAAAGTAGAAACAGATGCAGGAATGTTGTGATGTACTTCAGGACAACGGAGATGGGGTGCGGCCCCCGCCCGCCGCCTTGCGGGGACTTCTGGGAGCCTGGGGCACTTTAGCCTTGCACCTCCCAGTCCCCTCAGGCCCCGTGGAAGAGGCAGCTCTTGGGGCGCATGTCCTTTTCTGGACCCTCCTCTCAGGCAGGGTCTTCCTTGTAGAAGGGCAGCCCAGGTGTCAGCCGGTGGGGCCTCTCCTGGCCTCTAATCGCCTCTCCTGGCCTCTAGTCCCCTCTCCTGGCCTCTAATCCCCTCTCCTGGCCTCTAATCTCCTCTCCTGGCCTCCTACTGTGAGTGGGGGCCTTGGAACACTCACTCTTCTAGGCTTTGTTTTCACCATCTGTGTGATGGTGACCTTTCCTGAAACCCTCAAAAGGGACAGGGACCACCCCACCCACCACATCCCACTGCCCACCCACCCGTCACTCACTCGGCTGGAGCCTCCTCCTGTAGCCGGGCCTTCTGGGATTTGCCTCCCAGGAGGCTGTCCTGGGGATGTCTGCACACTTGGGGCCCCAGAAGTCTTAATTTGCGGTACTCGCCCATTTTAAAGGTTTTCTGCGGCAGATGCCAGGGCCCCTGGGCAGGGCCTGCACGGCCTGGCAGGAGGCTCCTGGGACCTCGGGGCCCGTCTGGCCGTCACCCCCCAGGGTGCCCCCTGTGTGAGTGGTGGGCTCCCGGTGCCTCCACAGCCTTCTCCAGGGCTGGTGCCGGGCTACTGGCCTCCTCGCTCCATGGAGGGCCCAGGTGAGACTCGCCTGCATGCCAGCCTGTCACCTAAGTGCGTTCACCTACTTGGGTCTGCTGGACGCAGAGTGGTCACCTTGGAGTGCACCTTCTCTTTCATTTGACTGCGACTCCCAGCAAGGCCTTTACACCGAAGCTTCAGGAAATACAGCCCCGGAGCTGTGATGCATCTGTTTCACTACGGAAGATGCTGGGTGTTTCACCCCCGGGAACAAGTGGTGACCCTCGCTTTGACAGCAAGAGTGACTTGGGTCCCACTAGCCTTTGGCTGAGTTGAGTTGGAGAAATGCCTTCCCGTCCCTAAAGTCCCTGGTGGTGGCCTGGGCACCCCTGGCCTGGGGACACGTGAAGACTAGCCCCATTCCTAGGCCACCCTGCCTGGGCACCATCCAGACCCCCTTCCTGGCACTATCTGGGGCATGTTGTCCCCCCTCGTCCCTTGCCCATGGTGGCCTCTGTGTGAGAGGGATGCCACAAAGGCTTTGCCTCTGTGGGTGGGGGATACCAGATGGCGAGTTCCTGGGAGCTGACGCCTGCAGGGGCGGGGCCGGTTCCTCGGTCTCCCAGGAGTTTCCAGGATTGGGATGCGTTTGTCAGCCTGGGCCCAGCGGGAGCTGCTCTCTGTGGGGGCCTGAGAAGCTTCTAGAGTGGGGCTGGAGTCCCCTGGGGGCCACTTCCCAGGCAAAGCCAGGCGTGTTTGTTTGAGGGCTGCCTCACCGTCTCAAGCCCCTTCTTGTTGCTGAGGACCCGGCCAGGCTGTGGGCCTGAGACGCCGGCCTGGGATGGGGAGGGTGTTGTGGCATCTCAGCTCCTGGCCAAGGGCTGCCCTGAGGGGGGTCTCCTGTGGCAGCTCAGCCTGGGCCTGTCAGAGGACACTGCCCACCCAGTCTGTGCCAGGCTGCCTGGACTCTGTGAGGGCTTGATGGGGGTAGGGCTGGATTTCTGGCCCCTGGGGAGTTTGGAACCCTTCACCCTCCACTGCCTCGCCTTCCTGCCTCGGTGTGGGGGCATCTTCAGGTTCACACTGGCACCCTCTGCCCAGGCCTCCGTCGGCAGGAGTGGCCTCTCCCATCAGTTGTGGGCGGGCTGCTCGGCTGGAACCTGGAGCTGCTGCGGAGCCCCTCCCCTGGGCCTGCCAGGGTCATCCTGGCTGGGAGGGTGCTGTGACCCCTCCTGGGGCTTTGCTGGGGGACAAGGAACATGCCCCACAGGCTTGAGGCTCTGCAGTTGGACTCCCCACTAGCAGCTTGGAGTGAGGCTTGCAGAGAGGCTGGTGGAGAAGCTGCCCAAAGATCCGCCCTTCCTTCCCCAGCCTGGGGCCAGAGCTCTCAGGGTGCTGACACCTTCAGGGCCCGGAGCAATCTGGGAAGGCTCCAGAGGAGGCTATACCTGAAGGGGGCCTTAAAACACTCCAGAGGGGCCTTGAAACACACTTGAACTTGCCTCTGAGGCAGAGAGAGGGCAGGAAAGGTACAACCTCCACACCTCCCTGCCTTCTAGATGATCTTATGGAAATCAGACACCAAAAGGGTTCCCCTCTCAAAAGTGAGAATCTACAGGAAGGACTTTGCCATTGGCTCCCACGTTGCGAGAGTGTGGGCCCCGTTCCACAACCCACAACTGGCCTTGATCCTGGTGTGCCCCTTTAGCCGCCCAGTCCTGGTGTGCCCCATTGCCCTGGCCGCCCAGTCCTGGTGTGCCCCATTGCCCTGGCCGCCCAGTCCTCAAGTGCCGTATTGCCCAGGGCGTCCAGTCTCTGGGGTGGGAAGAGCAGGGCCTAGTGAGGCCTGAGGGCGGGGCCACACCTGCTTCTTATTCTCAGTCCCTGAGCCTGAGCCTGCCCTTGCCTTCCCCGGTGGTGTGGGGAGCAGTGGTCTGGCCCGAGTGTCTGGTTTTCTGTTCTTGGTTTTCCATGACACCCTGCAGAGTGCCAGCGTGCAACGCCCAGAGAGGGAGCAGCTCCCATGTGGCCTAACACTGCACTGGAGGCCTCCACCTCCATGGACCTGGGGTGCTCTGAGCCGGCACGATGCCCGCCCGTGCTCCTGGAGGCGGCCTGGCTGCCCTCTGGACCGTAGCCTTGGACATGGCTGTTCCCTTATGTCCCCTGGGTCGAGCAGCACTCCCAGGGCCTGTCTGAGGGCCACAGATGTCACTGGCTCAACCAGCAGAGGTCCCTCCAGATGAAACGCCCTGTGCAACCCCAGGGAAGAGGTGGGCCCTCTGTCCTCCCCATCTCAGCCCATGCCCATCAGGCCTTTGGGCTGAACACTGTGGGGGAGGGGACTCTGTTGTCACCCTCTGGTGGCCTGGCCACCCCCTGCCTGTGTCCCCCAGAGTTAGATGGACTCATGTGCACACGGCTGGGGAAGGACTCCCGGCCCTGCCTCCCCACCTGGCTCTGCCATGGGTGTGCTGTGTGCCCTGGGGCAGACTTCCCTCCCCGGGCCTGGGTCTCCCCATCACGGCAGTGAGAGGCTGCATAGACCCCTCACCTGGCCCCTTGGTTCCTTCTTGGAGGGGAGGCCCGGCCCAGAGGAGGCTGCTGGCAGGCAGCTCAAGTGTGTGAGCTCCGGGCTGCTCCTCAGAGCACACGTGTGCAGACCCAGGACCTGAAAAACCCAACACGGACTGCAGTTGCAAACTGGGAGTCTGCCTCTCTAGCCTTATGGCTTCGAGAGGCTGGCCTGGGCCCAGCCAGTAGGAGAGAGGGGAGGAGCAGCTGATGGGCAGCCCCCTCAGTCCAGGAGACCACCCTGGGCTTCCGCACATGGGAAGGGGGCCTCTTGTGGCCTTGCCTGAGTCTAGAGGTGCTGGCTGAGGCAGAGTGGGGTGCTTGGGTACAGGGGTGGGGGTGTGGGATGGTTGCACCCCAACCCAGAGAGGCCATCTGGGTTCAGAAACCCAGCAGGAAGGTGGGGCGCTCGGGCTGGGGGCTGCCTTGCTGCAGTGGGAAGGGGAGCCGCTGCCCTGCCAGGGTAAGAGTCGGGAGCAAAAGGAGGTGAAACCAACAGAAGGGGCTGAGTCAGGGCCCGTGTGGGGTCAGGGAGGAGTGATGGGAGAGGCCTGGACCATGCCTTCAGCTGTGGTGAAGGGCAAGGGCTGGCCGCCTTGCTCCCCTCTGACCGCCGCCCGCTGTGCTGGTGCCAGGTACTGCTTAGGGAGTCGGTTGCTGTCCTGACGATACAGACCAGGCCTGCCCTCCCAGGGCTCTGGTGACAAGGAAGCTGCCTTCCTAAACGCTCTGAAGAAGCTGAACCAGTGTGACGCTCACGCAGCCGTGGGTCGGGGCCTCCCTCACGAGGGCAGGTCGGAGCTGACACTCAGCAGTGAGTAGGCACATGTGGTGGTGCAGGCGCTGCGGGCATTGGGTGCCCACGGTGCGCCCTGCAGCTCCCACCCTGGAGTGCCCCTGTTGGCGCCTGCCGTCTGGCCTCCTTCATTCCACGTGTGTGGTCCAGCTGCCGCCCGCCACTCCCTAAATCACCCGGTGTCCCTGGTAGGCCAATAGGATGCTGCTAGCACTTGTCTCTAGGGACCCACCTGTCACCTTGGCCAGTGGGTCTGGACCACTGCAGCCAAGCATGGGCCCAGCTGACCACCCAGAAAGGCGGGCGCTGGGCAGGACGATCTGGCTGGCCCTGGGCGGGGGTGGGGGCCTTGTTGCAGTGTGAGCTGTGGGGTCAGCTTAGCCTGGCCCATGGAGGGGGATGGTGGGCGTTTCCTTCCCTGCTCCGTCTCTGGTTGCCTGGTGGCCATGCTGAAGGGTCAGTGTCTGCCTGGTACTCTGTGTTGTTGGGGTGACATCATGGGCTCAGACCCCTTGGCGTGTGGATGAGGACAGCCACTCTCACGGGCTGTGAGTCAGTAGTGCCCTGTGCCACAAGGAGACCCCATTGAGAGGGCAGCGGATGGGGCAGGTGTACAGGGCAGGGCCGCCTGGAGGGGAGCTGGGGGATAAACATGCACCCCAGCCTGCCATCCTGGCCGTGTCCCCAGCAGAGGGCTTCCTAGAAGGCAGGGCTGCGGGTGACCACTGACCACATGTGGCAGGAGACTCAAGGCCTAGAAACCACCCCAATCTGAGGGCAGTAATTGTAAGCCCCGTGAAACCAGCAGGGACCAGAACCACCCTGGAGAGCTGGCCTCGAAACCACTGGGCTGGGTATGGAGGCTTGGGCAGAAGAGCTGGTGGGCCCACATCCAGCCCCTGCCTCGGCACAGCTCTCAGTCAGCCAATGAGCTCAGAAGCTGGGCCTGGCCACTGATGCCCCACCCTCTGTTCCACCTGACGCCCAGGACACTGCGCCTCCTGCAGAGACCAAGCTGGATCAGGCGGAAGGAGGCCCCTTTACCTTTGCAGAGCTCCAGCCTCACACGTGCC
This sequence comes from Papio anubis, assembly GCF_008728515.1. NCBI lineage: Eukaryota > Metazoa > Chordata > Mammalia > Primates > Cercopithecidae > Papio > Papio anubis. Next base: position 2,471,390 of record NC_044976.1, on the reverse strand, counting down.
AGAATCCTGGGTGGTGCTACCTCCTGCTGGCAGAGGTTGGCATTGCACCCTAGCCCGAGTGGACCTGCATGTGCCTGGGCTGGAGTGATGTCTCCTAGAATCGGCAAACTGGGGAGTTAGGGTGACCCAGGCAGCTCTGGCTGCCATAATGGAGAGAGTGCTCTGGGTCTCTTCCTTCAAGGACACTAATCCTATCTGGTCAGGGCCCCACCCTATTCCCTCTCAGAGACTCTATCTCCAAATACATTCACCTTGGGGATTAAGGCTCCAACATAGGATTATTTTAGGGAGGACGCATTCCATTCATTACAGAGTGTCCCCCAGCAACAGTCAGTTGCATCTGATCTGGAAGTGGGCGAGGACTGAAGTTAGGTCTTGGCAGAACAAGACTCCAGAGTCAGGAAGGGACGGAAACGTTGGGCAGGATCGCCAAAGCACCCGGTGCGATTACGCACACTGACCATCAAACTCTCACTGGGTGGGGATTTTTTCCTTTGAGAAAACACCACTTCAGTATTAAAGAAGCGAAAGACACAGTAGGGCTTGCCGTCAAGCCCGCGTCTGTCCGCAGGCGAGCCAGGTGAGGGCTGTGGAGCACAGACAGGGAGGGTCTTCCCCCACTGGGAGGCAAATCCCCAGTCCGTGTCTGATGGACACACTCAGCTTTGCCGGGTCTGAGCTTGGTCCGCTTTGCAGGGCTGTAGCAGGTGCGAGTCTTTGGCTGTGGCCTGGGCGGGGGTGGCTGGGCTGTGTGTTTTGCAGTCAGGTCTCAGTGTCCCAAGGGTTCTGGACACATCCCCAGCAGTGCTGGGCACTGGCCATGCAGGGGTGGCCCTTCCTGAGCTGCACGTCCCAGTGCTGGTGAAAATCTGCCTGGTTCAGCTTTCCGGGAATCTGTGGCACGGGATATATGCGATGACACTGGGCTTGGCTCCCGGCTGTGCACAGCTTGGGAGCATCTGGGGTGTTAGAACTGTGTGGAGAGCAGCAAGAGGACGGGCTCTGGGGGGATCCCTGCCTCTGACCCCCCGCCCTGGTGGGCTTCAGTGGGCACCATGCCCGGTGGTCCCTGGGTACATCTCGGGTCTCTGCCTGTCTGGAGGGGCTGACGAGAAGCCTCTTTCTTTCCCAGCCCTGCCACAGCCTCCTGGGTCCTTGTGGTGCCTGGGTCCTGATGGCCCAGCTTCCCTGCCATGGGCTCTGTGCCCCCTGTGCCTGCCTGGCCCTGCCAGGAGGGGTCTGTTTCCTATTACGTGTTCCAGACAGGGCTGTTGTTGCTGTGGTGAACACAATAAACAGGGCCCCCCGAGAAGGCGGGGCCGGCCCAGGCCTTGTTCAGAGTCCCCTGGAGCCACGGTGGTAGCTTCAGCAGAGCCGTCTCAGGTGAGGCAGGCCGGGCCTGGGGGCCAGGACAGCTCCCATCTTGTCTGGGCAGTTAAGTGGATGGGGCTCGGGGCTCGGAGGCAGACAGGCTTACCTGAGTTCTGCCCTGGGCTCCCCACAGCCTGCACGTGTCAGGGCCACGTGGGGCGGGAGACAGAGCCATCACTGCAACCCCCAACAGCCTCCCAAGGCTGGCTCTGCCCTAGGAGGGGACCCTCAGCGCCTGCTCCCCTGTGGGAGACAGGTACGGCGAGCAAGGTGGGGTTTTTAAGCCAACTTGCTCTGAGGGGCCTTCTCAGGGCCCAGAGGCAACTCCACTGCTCCAGCCGCTGCCTGCTCCGTTGACCTCTGACTGCTCTCCCCTCCGTGGTGCCGGGCTTCCCATCCACCATGCAGCAACAGTAGATGGGTTCCCCAGTCTTGGCCCCAGGCCCAGCCACCTCCCAGGGATGTTGGCAGCCCCCCAGGAGGTGCCCCAGAGGAGGCGGCATCTCAAAGAAGCCTCCCCGCTCCGAGAGTCTTGGCGCTTTGGTAATGGGGTTTGGGATTGCTTTGGGCACAGGCCTGGGCAGATGGCGTCCCCTGCCCGGGCGCAGGCAACAGCACATTCTTGCGGCTTCCCTCTGAGCTTGGGGCTGACTCCCTCCCGAACCACAAGGCGACTGCCAGAGACATGACAGTAACCAAACCCCCGCCAAGGGGCTGGCTGCAGCTTCTGGCAGAGGTCTAGTGCCCACCCTGGGTGCCCAGCCTGGCCCAGCACCTTCTCCCCCCGTCCCTGGGCCAGCTCAGGGCACAGCCCCATCCATCCACTGGGTACAGGCACCCGCTGAGTCAACCTGACCCCACAGCCCATGCGCTGCAGGAATGTGCATGGAGGAATGAGAGCGTGGGCACTGCATGGGGTCAGCCGTGAGGTGTGGCCTGGCCTGGGGTGGGTAGGAGCTGTACTGGTCCCTTGGGAACTGGGGGCCAAGCCTACGGCCCATGGAAACTGTCCATGGCATCCCCACACCTGCCTCCACCCTGGCCTAAGGACCACGGTGGTGAGATGCCTGGGTCTCAGTCACCGCCTGCCAGCCTGCAGCCTCCTCCAGGGAGATGCAGCTTGCTGGGGCACTGAGCCCTTACTTGCAGCTTCTCAGAGACCCCTGGCGCTTAGTGTTCTGTGCTGGGGGGTGCTGGGCTTCTGTCTGGGTGGGGCCCCCTTCTGTGTCCAGCCCTCGAGCAGGCCGGTGCTGGAGGGTCCAGTGAATCCCTCGCGGGCCTGAGGATTCTGTCTGCGGCAGAGAAGGCAAAACCAGGCCTGTGGGCTGGGCAGGAGGCAGCGTCTGACGGTGGAGATGAAAAGGCGGAGCGGCTCGGAGTGCCTGGGAGGGGTCCTACAGCAGGAGGAAGTGGCCATGCCACTCCTTACTCCATGCCAGCCGGGGACAGACTGTTGGCCAGGCGTCCTCTTGGGCTGACCTGGGGTCCTCTCTGTGTCCCCAGCCATTAACTCCTGTGCCCTGGGCAATGGTGGCTGCCAGCACCACTGTGTCCAGCTCACGATCACTCGGCATCGCTGCCAGTGCCGGCCCGGGTTCCAGCTCCAGGAGGACGGCAGGCGCTGTGTCCGTGAGTGCAGCCAGCCTGGGAGGGATGGAGGACCTGGGGGTGGAGGCAGGATGAGCTGCCTTGCCTCGGCTGCTAGAGGAAGTGGGTCTTCAGGAGGCCCCCAAGGCTGCTGAAAGGCCTGGTAGGCCATGGCCCAGCCCATTAGGCCGTGCCCCGGGGTGGCACATCTGGGGCCAGGAAGCTCAGGATGGGAGCCGCCTCACTACTGTAGGTGCCCACCTGATGGGGGCTGCCTCACTTTCATAGGTGCCCACCTGAGGCTTGCTGCCCCTGGGAGGAGGAGGCGGGCCAGGCCTGGTTTGGCACTTTGCTCTGAGTCCTCAGGACTTCATGGAAGGAGGGGGCTTTGCTGATGGTGACGGTGGGGCAGGCTCAGTGGTCCTCCAGAATATGGAAATGGGGGCTGTGGGTGGGGCAGGTGCTGAGAGAATGCCCCCACCTGGCCTCTAGGGTCCTCCCCAGTATGGGCATGAAGGGGCTGGAGTCACAGAGCTTGGGGGCCACCGCCCTGGTGTCAGCGCCAGCACCTGGACAGAGAAGGGTGGTGGGAGGAGCTGGCCTGGGCTGCGGTTGACCTGGGCTGGCTGGCCTTGTCCTGAGACTGCAGAGTCTTCTTGGCGTCTTGGGGGCTTCCCGCACCTGGGAGGAGGGAGACCCACTGCCCAGCCCATCAGCCTGGAGCACAGAGTGGGGAGAGCACTGGGTGAGGGGGGTCTCACAAGAAGCCTTGGGGCAGGTGCCCTGCAGCCACTGGGATCCCCTCTCCCCAACCCCCTCCTTGGGTCCGTGGCTACAGGGAGAAGCCCGTGTGCTGACAGGAATGGCGGCTGCATGCACAGGTGCCAGGTGGTCAGGGGCCTCGCCCACTGTGAGTGCCACGCAGGCTATCAGCTGGCAGCGGACGGCAAGGCCTGTGAAGGTAGGACGCCCCTCCCCTGCTCTGCCCCACCCAGGGTCAGAAAGCACACCCAGGCGCTGTGGAGGGACCTGTGTCTAACTCTGGGGCCGTGGCCTCCCATGGGACCAGGCCCTTTGGGAGCAGGACTGGCCCTGCCTTGCCCGCCTTGGGTGACCTGGGATGTGACGGTCTCATCTCCCCTGCTGGGGGCTGAGGGGCGAGGGTAGGAAGGCTTGCCAAAGCTGCTCCCAGCCTGAGGCTCCTTTCACCGGAAGTGCACCACGGAGCCCAGGTGTTGCTTATAGTTTTTAAACTATTGTATTTCCTAAGTAGTGCCTGCCTGGCAGGAAAACCAAAGAGTGAATAAGAGAAAAGGAATGAGCCAGGCGCGGTGGCTCACACCTGTAATCCCAGCACTTTGGGAGGCCAAGGTGGGCAGATCGCTTGAGTTTAGGAGTTCAAGACCAGCCTGGACAACATAGTGAGATCCCCGTATCTACAAAAAAATAAGAAAACCCAACTAGCCGAGCATGGTGGTGCACACCTGTGGCCCCAGCTACTTGGGAGGCTGAGGCAGGAGTCCCAGCTACTTGGGAGGCTGAGGCAGGAGAATCACTTGAGCCCAGGAGGTTGAGGCTACAGTGAGCCATGATTGCACCACTGCGCTACAGCCTGGGTGACAGAATGAGACCCTGTCTAAAAATAAATAAATAAAATAATAATAGTAAAATAGAACTAAAGAAGAAAGGAGACGTTGTTACTGAGCCCAGGAAACACCTGGATGTATGGGATGGGCTTCTGCTGCTTTGCTGGGGCTGTTTGTGAATGTGCTTGTTTAGAGTCAGGTTGCAGGCAGGTGCCATTGTTTGGAACCCACTGCCACACCACACCACCCTCTGCAGCATGGCTGGGGAACGTTTATTTGTTAACCCCTCCCTGCACATCTGGGTGTTCCTGACTCTTCCCTGGGTCAAGTGGCCTTGGGGAGCGATTTGGTTGCCGCCACCCTGGGGGTCCACAGAGTGAGTCTCTGAGGCAGCAGGGTGTGTCCAGACCAGGCAGTGGTCAGTTTCCAAGGGTATTAGTCCATTTTCATGCTGCCAATAAAGACATACCCAAGACTGAGCAATTTACTAAAGAAAGAGGTTTAATGGACTTACAGTTCCACATGACTTGGGGAGGCCTCACAGTCATGGCGGAAGGCCAGGAGGAGCAAGTCACACCTTACGTTGATAGCGGTAGGAAAAGAGAGCGCTTGTGCAGGGAAACCCCCATTTTTAAGACCATCAGATCTCATGAGACTCATTCACTATCACGAGAACAGCACAGGACAGACCCGCCCCCATGATTCAGTCACCTCCCACTGGGTTCCTCCCACCACACGTGGGAATTGTGGGAGTTACAATTCAAGGTGAGATTTGGGTGGGGACACAGCCAGACCATATCACCAGCACCTGCCGGATGGCCACGGGGTGTCGTGGTGTGTGGTTCCATGTCTTCACTGACACCAGGAAAGTGCTGCCTGGGTAATGGCACCTGGTCACTCAGTGGGCTTAGCGTGAGACCCATGTGGGTGCCGACTTCTTCATCCCAGGGGACCTGCAGGGCTGTGACCAGTGGTCGTCAGGGACAGTGGGATTGGCCTTGAATGCCTGTGTCATGTAGCCACAGGCCCTGGGTGTCAGCGGGCTGTGCGCTATCTTCCACTGGCCCCGTGCAAAGGCCCTTCCCGGCACCTCTGAGTCCTCCCCGTGGTCTCTCCCCTCCAGATGTGGACGAATGTGCCGCAGGGCTGGCCCAGTGTGCCCATGGCTGCCTCAACACCCAGGGGTCCTTCAAGTGTGTGTGTCACACGGGCTACGAGCTGGGCGCTGATGGCCGGCAGTGCTACCGTGAGTGGGCAGTCGGCAACAGGTTGAAGGTGCCCCGGATGGCCATTCCACTCCCCAGGACCCCACGGCCTGCTTTGGTCAAAGAACAAAGAGCTTCCTTGTCAATCAGGGGCAGCCCTGCGTATGAGCCCTTGGTGGGCAGAGGGTCGAGGGAGGGCAGGGAGTCCCAGACCCGACAAGTCCTGGGAGCTCTATGTTGCTGCTTCCCACGGGTGTCCCCAGACCTGAGGCTGGCTGCTGGGTGGAGGTGGGGGGAACCAAGGTAGGTGGTGGTCATCCTAGCCGCCATCCCACATCCCGCATGGCTGGTCTCATGGCAGGGATCGAGATGGAAATTGTGAACAGCTGTGAGGCCAACAACGGTGGCTGCTCCCATGGCTGCAGCCACACCAGCGCTGGGCCACTGTGCACCTGTCCCCGTGGCTATGAGCTGGACACAGATCAGAGGACCTGCATTGGTGCGCACTGGCTCCTCCCAGATGCCCACACCCCACTTCAGGGACCTGCTGCTGCCCTGGGTCTGGGATCAGTTCCATGCCATGACTTGGAGGTCCTCTTCTGTCTCCCTTAGTCCTGGTCTGGCTGCCTGGGCCCAGGCGGGGTGGTAGGGCAGACCTGACAGAGGCAGCACCCTGGCCAGGAAAGACCCTAGGTGCCCACATCAGCCTGCAGGGCCCATACCCATGGTCATGGCACCCCCTTACCCCATCAGCACCTCCTCAGTACCGCCCCATCACCTGGGAAGGACCCAGTGTCCTGGGAGTCACACCCCAGACCCTGACTCTCAGATGGAGTCCCCACCCTCTAGCCCCAGTCCCAACACCTTGTTCCCAGCAGACAGGCGGGTGGCCCCGAGGCTGTGACATGTGTCCTGTGTGTGTCTGTGTATGCGGGACCAGGAACAGGCATGTGCGTGGGTGCGATTGTGTGGTGGGTGCGATTGTCTGCAGGTGCCATTATTTAGGTGTGCACGCGTGAGACTGTGGGCAGGTGCACATGCAGTAGGGCACGTGGGTTGTGTATGGTCGTATGCAGTTGCATGCAGTTGTGTGTGGGTGGGAGCGTGTGCACGTGCAGGTGCCTGGTACCAGGGGGCCCGTGGTGTGTGCCCACAGATGTTGACGACTGTGCAGACAGCCCGTGCTGCCAGCAGGTGTGCACCAACAACCCTGGCGGGTACGAGTGCGGCTGCTACGCCGGCTACCGGCTCAGTGCCGATGGCTGCAGCTGTGAGGGTGAGCACTGCCCTGCCACTGCACATCTGGGGTGGCCTGGGAGCAGGGCCGCCCTAAGGAAGGACACGGGGCTGGCTCTGGTCCCCCCGTGGTGGGCATGGGGTCAGCCTGCTCTGTGCCCTGCTGCGGGGCTGTGGGTTCTGGTTGAGCACCTGCTGCATGCAGGGTTGTGGGTGTTGGCTGAGTGCCTGCTGCATGCAGGGCTGTGGGTGTTGGTTGGGTGCCTGCTGAATGCAGGGCTCTGGGTATTGGTGGAGTGCCTGCTGTGTGCACGGCTGTGCTGACCTGCCCTGCTGCATGCAGGGCTGTGCTGACCTACCCCCTCCCTCCCTCTGGCCTGAGGTCACTGGCCGCTCTCTCCTGGAGCTGGGCCTGTCCCCCTGCTGCTGCCTAGCCGGCCCCGCCCAGCCTGGCCCCTGTGACCCTGGGGTGGGAGGGTGGCCAGAGTGGCCACTGTGGCTGGGGGTGAGTTTTACTGGCTGGTTCAAGAGATGAGCCACTCACCTCTGGCAGGGCCACCAGGGCTTCAGTCCTGCAAATAGGACTGGGTGGGCAGGGGCCTCCCTGGTTCCCCACCTGGAAGCACAGGCCTCAGCGGCCCCGGGTCACCTGCAGATGTGGACGAGTGCGCCTCCAGCCGTGGTGGCTGCGAGCACCACTGCACCAACCTGGCTGGCTCCTTCCAGTGCTCCTGTGAGGCCGGCTACCGGCTGCACGAGGACCGTAGGGGCTGCAGCCGTGAGTCTCCCGCCCTCCGAGGAGCACCGGCCTCTGCCCTCTCGAGTTTGCCCCAGCTGACCCTGCATCCCGCAGGCCTGGCCCACCCCACCCCCACCTGCCTGGGGTCCTTTGCCCCCTGGCCTCTCTGGGCCAACACCACCTCAGAGGCTCTTGGGCCCCTGGGGACCCACTGGGGTCCTGCCTCTTCTGAGGGCCATGTGGGGATTGAGGACAGTGGGGTGGGGGAAGCTGGTGAGACAGGCATCCTCCTGCAGCCCAGCACCTGTCCTGACCAGGTGAGAGAAGGTACCAAGACCTAAGGTGATGTTGTCCCTGGGACTGATGGCAGCTGCTCCCACCTCTACCCCTCTAGGCCCCAGAGTCCTTAGAGCTGGGATGAGCCGGGGGGCACAGGGGCAGGATTCAGGTCCTCAGGGCCTGGAGCCTTCTGTCCTGAGAAGGAGGGTCAGGTGCAGCGGGGATGACCCCGGGACGAGGCTGAGGAGGTGGGGGTAGTGGAGGCAGTAGGACGGTGGCAGGGGCCCTGGGGTGGCGCTCAGGCCCAGCCCTACCCGCCGGGGAGTCGCTGGGGCAGGCAGGTGGGTGGCAGGGGCTAAGGGGCCTCTGTGCCCCTGGCAGCCCTGGAGGAGCCGGTGGTGGACCTGAATGGCGAGCTGCCCTTCGTGCGGCCCCTACCCCACATCGCCGTGCTCCAGGACCAGCTGCCGAGACTCTTCCAGGATGATGACATCGGGGCCGACGAGGAAGAGGCAGAGTTGCGGGGCGAACACACGCTCACAGAGAAGTTTGGTGAGCACGAGCCCAGCCCCCGGGGGCTCCTGCTCGCAGGGCCAGCAGCCAGCGAACCCTCGGGCAAGGCTGCCATCCAATTAGAGGTTGGGGACATGAGGAAGGACTGCTGCAATGCCATGTGAGACCAAGGCCCAGAGAGGTTGTGCCACTGTCTCAGTTTGCACAGCTCATGCGGGCTGAGCCTGGGCAGGACTGGGCTTGCAGGTCCCAAGTTAGGGCTCCTTTTGGCCCCAGCATCTGCCCTCATGTCACCCTTTTGGGGCCCTCGTGGGCTGAGGATGCCCCTTATGCCCCTTCCCTGGCGTGAGGATCTGAGCCAGGCCTCTATGCCTGCTGAGGCCAGGGGTCAGGCTCTGAACACCCCCATCCTGGTCTGCCCCCTAGTCTGCCTGGATGACTCCTTTGGCCATGACTGCAGCTTGACCTGTGATGACTGCAGGAATGGAGGGACCTGCCTCCCGGGCCTGGATGGCTGTGACTGCCCCGAGGGCTGGACTGGGCTCATCTGCAATGAGAGTGAGGCGGCTGGGCAGGGGCTGGGGGCCGGGAAGGGGCCTCTGAGCCCCAAGACCTGGGGACAGCCCTTTGAGCCTATTCAGTTTTACTCCTGGCTGCTGGCCTTGGGCAGGGAGACCCGTGCAGATCCATTCATTCATCCATTTGTTCAGTCCTTTGATAAACATCCCCTGGCCGTCCACTCTGTGCCAGGCACTGTTCCAGGCAGCAAGGATTCCCTGGGAACAAGCGAGCCAAGGTGTTCGTCCTTCCTAAATATCAGTCTTCACGGTCCAGCAACAAGCAAGCCAGCAAATAACTAAGACAGTGAGGGCTGTCTGCTGAAGGGTTGGGTTCCTCTAGCTCAGATGGCCGGGGGCCCGTAATAACTGTGAGGCTCTGCCTGTTTGAAAGAGCTGGTTCAGAAGGAGGAGACTCCTGTCTCTGCTGGCGTTCGGAGAGAGGAGTCAGTGATCCATTAGTGGTGTCTCCCATGAGCATGGGCAGGGGTGATGTGGCACAAGTGCCATCATTTTATCTCTAGGCAATTCCTTCTAAACCCAGAGCCTCCAACCCTAGGAAGGGGTCTCTGAGTGTCATGCTGGCTGGTGACCCTGACGCTTCCCTGTCACTCTTTGTAGCTTGTCCTCCGGACACCTTCGGGAAGAACTGCAGCTTCTCCTGCAGCTGTCAGAATGGTGGGACCTGCGACTCTGTCACGGGGACCTGCCGCTGCCCCCCGGGTGTCAGTGGAACTAACTGTGAGGATGGTGCGTGCAGTCTCTTCTGGTGCTTCTGGAATTACCCCCTGGGCTGTCAGGGAAGTGGGAGGCACCACCCCTCCTTGTCTCCTTCCTCCCACTGGAGCAGGGAAACTGCCACCAGACTTTTCCTAGACTCCCTTCGCTTCCTGCCTCCCCGTCTCCAGAGCTTTAGGCTGTGCTTGAGAGGGAATGAGGCCCTTGAGTGAAAGGGGTGTTGCTTTTTCACTGTTGCTAATTTTCCCAGGGCCTAACTGTAGCAGATGATAAGACTTTACAGAGCAACACTTTTAGAATGGGTTCCCTTGGGAGGCAGTGAGGTCCCCGTTCCTGGAAGCATTCAAGTAGAACTGTGTGATGGCTGGGTGAGGTTTGCAGAAGGGATTACTCAGGGGCCAGTAGCTGCAAGGGATGATGTTGACGTCCTTATTAACTCTGAAGTTTCAACCTTTCTGGAGGAATTAGTCCAGAAAATGTTTCCCAGGTGGTCAAAGCTTCATCTTTAAGTCTCCAGACTTCATCATTTCTGCCTCTTTCGCTGGAGAGTGCAGCTAACGTATCATAAACTTTCTGCCTTCGTGACAGGAAGATAGCCAGCCCTAGAACCTGTGCCCCATGCCCAGGTGGCGCTGTGAGCTTGCCTGGCTGTATGTGCTGTGCTCTGCAGGGCTGGTTGCCTGGTGGTTGTGGGGACCGCAGGCAGCTGCACAGGGCTTCCTACCTCTTCCCTGTCGGCATGCCTCCCTTCCCCACTTTGTCTGCCCTTTCGATTCTACAGGGGGCTAGGGAACCCCCATATTCATTCCCGGGCACTGCACCCCTGGGATTGTGCTGTACCCTCCAGGCTGCCTGCAGCATCGAGGGGTCACCTCCTCTTCTCTAGGCCTCCACTTTCTGTCTCAGCCTCTGCCTGCCTCTCTGATGACGATATCTGTCTTTGGGTTCAGGGCCAACCTGGATAACGCAGGGCTACTATGGCAAGCCGTGTCGCAAGAAATGCAACCGTGCCTAGTCTCCAGGTCCTGGGGCATAGTCTCCATGTCGTTATCGGGGCACCTTCAGCTTACTACTGCCTTCAGTACGAGGAAGGACGTGGGGCAGGACCCAGCCAGAAGGAATTGTTTGGGGAAGAAAGGCGAGGACCTTTCTAGCTTTGGGGCCATCTGTGGCTTGGGCCTGGGACCCTGGCCACTGGGGCCACGTGTCCTTCCTGCTTTGAGGTTCTGAGGTCAAGCTTAGTGACTGCCATGGGACAGAAGTCAGGTGGCTCCTGAAGGAAGCCGGACTTTGGGGAGAGTGGAGCATGAGCTTTGTGCATCTCTCCAGTGTGGGCCAAGGAAGGTGCTCCTCCACCCGCCCTTGCCGCAAGCCCTGGGGGCAGGGGATGTAGGGGACGGACCAGCCAGGGCAGACAGCCAATCCTGGAGGCTCACCTAGTGCCCTGGTGGGGGCTGCTCCCAGCTCCTGTGCTGGGCCCTGGGCCCCTGAGCATCCTACCACGTGGGAGGACCACATGTGGTAGGTTGGCTGCCACCAAGGTTCTCACGGAGCCCCGCTGCCCCCAGGCTGCCCCAAGGGCTACTATGGCAAGCACTGTCGCAAGAAATGCAACTGTGCCAACCGGGGCCGGTGCCACCGCCTCTACGGGGCCTGCCTCTGTGACCCGGGGCTCTACGGCCGCTTCTGCCACCTCAGTGAGTCTCACCGCCCCTTCCGGTGTCCCCGGCGGCCGCAGCGGGTGGAAGGGATGGTGTGTGTCCTATTACCTGTAGTCTGGGTTGGGATGAGACCATCGGGGCCCAGCCAGGTCACCCACTGGGATGTGGGTCTGGGATCTGCCCTGAGTCTGTGGACTCCAAGCCACATCCTCTCGACGGCAACTGTGCTGGCGTCCAGGGTGTCTGGGTGGACGGTCCCCAGCCTCGTGGTGCCTCCCAGCCCTGATGGGTGGGAGGGCTGCAGATGAGGGCAGGGCCAGGCCTTTTGCAGAAGCCTCCAGGGGATGAAGCCTGTGTTGACTTTTGGAGATTCCTGGCAGCAAAGCCAAGCTCGGAGTCCCTGGTGGGGTCACCCATCCCCGGGATTCAGACACTCGGGGAGGAAGGGGTGGTGGGCTGCAGGGGGAGATGTGGATGAGGACAGCTCCCTGCATGATCTTGGCTGTCGTCCTGGCTGACCCAGGGCTGGTGGAAGTGGTCTGGGAGGGTGGGGCTTCAGACGGGGCCCCTCTCATGGCTCCGTGGGTGCAGCCTGCCCGCCGTGGGCCTTCGGGCCAGGCTGCTCGGAGGAGTGCCGGTGTGTGCAGCCCCACACGAGGTCCTGTGACAAGAGGGATGGCAGCTGCTCCTGCAAGGCCGGCTTCCGGGGCGAGCGCTGTCAGGCAGGTGAGTCCACGCATGGGGTTTGGGGGGCGCCAGGGCCGGCTGACCCCACCCACCTCTTTCACACCCTGCAGAGTGTGAGCCGGGCTACTTTGGGCTGGGGTGCCGGCAGGCGTGCACCTGCCCAGTAGGTGTGGCCTGTGACCCCGTGAGCGGCGAGTGTGGGAAGCAGTGTCCTGCTGGCTTCCAGGGAGAGGATTGTGACCAAGGTGAGTGGCTGGCTCCTGGGGCTCCCGGCGGTCTCTGTGGGTCTAGGCTGCCTGCCTGGCTGGAGGGTGGGCTTCAGAAGGGCTGCACGGCTATCACTATCGGCCTCCTTCGCTTGAGCTCAGGTGGTGCCTTGCCTTGACAGCTTGTCACACAGCAGTGGTGCGGCTGCTAGTCTGAGTCTGGTCTGCTTAGGGCAGGTCTGCTCTGGGCCTGGCCCAGAGAGGGGTTGGTGCTTCTCCAAACTCCTCCCTTGCCTCGACTGGAACAGACTGTGGGCTTCTCTTGGAGGCTGGAGCAGCAGCTCCCTCCTCACATGTGAGCCGGCAGCAGAGGCTGCCCCTGGAGGTGGTGGTTCGGAGAGTGGTCTGGGCCACAGTGCCGGCCTGGGGTCGTGGCTGCAGGCCCCTGGATGTGGATGCTGCGGCCTGGGTCTAGCAGGCACAGAGCCTGGGAGCCCCACACTCACATGGCAGGCAGGGGAGGAGGCTGTTAGGAGCTGGCTGAGAGATGGACCAGCTGAGTCCGTGCTTAGGTATTCCTGGAGACCCGGGGACTAACTCCCCAAAGTGATTCCAGCCCGGCGTGCATGGGGCTGGAGGCTTTTCCAAGAGGGCTAGGAAGGTGGGGGTGTCCTGGCTGCCCCAGCTTGCACTGGCGGGAGGTGCAATGACCAGGACAATGGCATGTGGTCCTGGCCAAGCAGAAAGCTGAGCAAGCTGATCTGAGGCTCAGAGCTGTGGGATGGTCACTCCTCAGTCTCATGACCGGGGTAGGAAATACCCGAGTGTGTCATCGGCTCATGAGGGGAAGGAAGACGCCCTCGGCATGAGTAACGGAGCTGCCGCAGCGGCCACCGACAGGGCCTGGGCAGGTTGGAGCCTCCCTTGGCGCGGTGCACGCTGTCCACACCCATTGGCCGGGAGAGACGGGAGCCACGAGGGCCTGCCGTGTGACCAGCATGACCGCGTCCTGGGCTGGAGAGTGAACGAGAAGCCCGGTGCCAGCCCCCTCCTCTGCCTCCCTTGGGGCCATACTGGGGGCTGTCTGGACTCAAGCCCCCCCAGCATGGGCCCTTCCCCTCCCCACTTCCATCTGGGGAATGAGAAGGGGCCCGCAGAGGGAGCAACGTCCACCCAAGGACCCACCAGCCAGCTCTTAGGCCACCTTGGTCCCAGCCACTAAGGGTCGGAGCACTCTAGGCCAAGACTCCCGACCTGGCCTCGCAGGAGCTCTGTGGCCTCGGGCCGGTGTGCAGCGGCTCTGAGTGCCCACTCCCCATCTGTGCACAAGCCCTAGGGCTTCATGAGTGTGTGGACGTGGGACTCGCTCCTCCTGACTCCCTGGCATCCTCTCCCACCCTTCCTCCCACTCCCCTCCCCAAACGTGTACACGCACACGTGCACACACCACTTACACACACACATGAATGCAGGCAGGCGCACGCACACACACGCCAGCAGTTCACCCTCCCCTGATGCCTGTGACCCTCCTTCCACTCCCCGATCTCTACACCGGAGACAGTGAGGAGGCCTCGCCAGAGACGCACCTCCACCGCTCCCAGAGCCCCCAGTTCCTAAGAGGAGGAAGGCTCCTGCCCTGCCCCTCCTCTGCTCCTCCTCTGCCCCTTCCCCTCTTTTGTTTAAGAGCCTCTGGTGCCCCGAGGATAAGCCACAGGATGACATCTGAGTGCTGACATAAAGATCAACACTCTTTATTAAGATAACATCCCCTCTTGTTGGTTCTGGAAACTGTTTCTGCCCTGCACTCATCTGCCCCAGTTAGTGGAGGGGGCTTCCCTGAGGCCCTGTCGGGCTGCTTTGACCAGCGACCCCCCAACCCTGTGAACACCGCCCAGTGCCCTAGGGCACGCTGAGTGCCAGGCCTGTAGTCCCAGGGACGTCCCTGTGTCCCTGTGGGTGGGTGTCCCTGGGGATGGGCCCTGGTGACAAGGGTTCACCGGCGTGTGTACTCAGGGCCTCAGCGGGGCCAGGCCTGGTGCTTTGCCTGTATTACCAGCGCTCCTCCCCAGGCCGGGCACGTCCTGGCTCTCAGCCCCGCTGTGGGCTTCTGACGCGTGGGCTCTGTGGAACTTGGGTGTGCAGCACGGGGTCTCTGTCGACTGCCTTCTTGGGGCTGCTGTGATGCCGTTGTGAGCCCAGGGAGAGGTTCAGTTCGAGCAGCAGGCAGGGGCATCACAGTGACTGCACCTTGCTGGGGGAGGCAAGAAGGCTGCCACCCCAGCTCCCGGCCCAGCCTCGTGCTCTGTTGTCCTCACAGGGGAGGCCAAGGCCGGGCCCTTAAGGGCAGGGCAGGCGTGGGAGAGTAGAGAAAAGCTCTGCCAGGGAGGCCGATCCAGGGCTCCCAGCACCCACAGCTCTGCCAGGCCATGGGGAGCGGCCCCTGCAGGCCCTCTCCAGGGGTCCCGATCCTCAGCCCCCACGTTCTCTCCCGAGGTCCCCCTTCCTGCGATGCTCTGACTCCCTGGCCTCTGTGCTCCCTGGGGTCTCATTCACCTGCCGGGTGGAGGAGGGGGACGCTAGGCCTCCAGGAGGCCACCTGCCCTCTCCATTCTAGCGCTATCCCACAGGGAAGGGGCAGTGGCTCTGGGGGTGGAGCGAGTGGGTGCACAGCCTCCCCAGCCCTGGGGCCGAGTCCCTGGAGGGGCTCCCAGCTGGATGTAGGGGAGTGGGAGAGACTGGACCAGCATCGCCAGGTTGGGCTGGGGGCACACTGGCCTGACCAGGACAGGTCCTCTGGTGACTATGGTGGCGGAGGAAGAGTAGGCCCTACCTCGGGCTCCCGGGAGCTCTCCAGGGTCCTGGACAGCTGAGGGATCTGCTTCAGCCTCTCCCAGGCTGCCCCAGCAGCCCTGCCCCTCCCCTCTCCTCCCATCCGTCAGCTCCCCTTTCTCCCCTCCCTTGCCTGTTCCTTTGACCTGCCTGGCCACTCTGGGGACCCCAGGTGTGTTCAGCAGCCCCCCAACCCCGGGGCTAGAGCCAGAGCCCATGTGGGGAGGTGTGGGAGGCACACTCGCCAGGAGCCCCTAGGGGAAAGGCTCTGGTCGGGCCGCTCCACATGGCGTGGCTGAGGCCCCTCGTGCTTCTTCCTGCAGAGTGCCCGGTGGGGACGTTTGGCGTGAACTGCTCAGGCTCCTGCTCCTGTGGGGGGGGCCCCCTGCCATGGGGTCACGGGGCAGTGCCGGTGTCCGCCGGGGAGGACTGGGCAAGACTGTGAGGCAGGTGAGTGTCGGCTGCAGCCCCGGTTCTACCTCCCTGGGCTGCACAGCTCCGAGTTGATGGGGCCCTGAACTGTGGGGGCCCCAGCCCTGAGGATCCCAGTGTCTGTAACAGATGTGAGAACTCAGAGTGCACTCCCTTGGGGTAGGGAATGGGGGTCTGTGGCTGCCCCACCAAGCCCCTGGGGCCTACAGGCTGCCCTCTCGAGCTGCTCCCTCTCTCCATGTGGCTCCCAGTCTCTAACGGGCTTGGCTCCTTGTGTTGCCAGCTGAACTGTGCCTGGGGCTGGGGCTCCTCTCCCATGGTGGGCACCCCGCAGCCTGCAGCCCCAGGAGGCGCCCAGGCCCTCTCTCCTCCCCAGGGCAGGCTGAGATGGTAACAGTGGTTCCGCCTCCTCGGCTGTGGCTCCAGGGGCATCGTGCCATGTTGTGTTTATTGATGTGTTGAGCAAGGACAGCTTGGGCACTGACTGGCCATGGGGGGTGGGTGCTAGATTGTCCCGAGGGCCGCTGGGGGCTGGGCTGCCAGGAGATCTGCCCAGCATGCCAGCACGGCGCCCACTGCGACCCTGAGACTGGAGCCTGCCTGTGCCTCCCTGGCTTCGTCGGCAGCCGCTGCCAGGATGGTGAGTGAGCTGGAGCCGCCCCTGAGCCTTTGACCCGGGGCAGGCGGCCAGGCCCCACTCACCCTCTCTCTTCTGCCTGTAGTGTGCCCAGCAGGCTGGTTTGGTCCCAGCTGCCAGACACGGTGCTCTTGTGCCAATGATGGGCACTGCCACCCAGCCACCGGACACTGCAGCTGTGCCCCCGGGTGGACCGGCTTTAGCTGCCAGAGAGGTACAGGGACCCTCGGCTTGCCCTTTGTCCAGACGTCCCTCCTTTTTTAGTCCCTGGAGAGGCCTCCGCCCAGGGCCCCTGAGGACTGGGGGCTTGCATGAGGCAGTGCCCCAGTCCTGAGATGCCCCTGTGCCTGACTTGGCGGTGGTACCTGTGGCCTGCACTGGGGCCTGCTCTGGATGACTCTGAGTTCTGTTGCAGCCTGTGATAGTGGTCACTGGGGACCTGACTGCAGCCACCTCTGCAACTGCAGCGCTGGCCATGGGAGCTGTGATGCCATCAGTGGCCTGTGTCTGTGTGAGGCTGGCTACGTGGGCCTGCAGTGCGACCAGCGTGAGTCCTGGCCCTGCCTTTGGTTGCGCCCCGCTCCTGAGCACACACACACACAGAACCTTTGGCCACGCCCCCTCCTGCATGCACACACACATGCACAGAGGCACAAACACACACACATGAACACACAGAACCTTTGGCCATGCCCCCTCCTGTGTGCACACACACATATGAAGCCTTTGGCCACACCCCCTCCTGTGCACACACACACGTGCACACGCACGCACACATGAACACACACACACAAAACCTTTGGCCAATACTCCCTCCTGCGTGCACACACACGAAGCCTTTGGCTGCGCCCCCTCCTATGAGCGCACACACACATGCACATGCATACGCACACACAGCCTTTGGCCGTGCCCCTTCCTGCGCACCTACACACCCCAACACATGCACACACACACGTGTGCACTGCGGCTGGGCCCTGGCCTGGCTTCCTCTGCCTTCCCTGAGCTTTCCAGTGCCCACCACCCAACTCCACAGCCTGGACTAAAGTCTAGCCTGGACTAAATGATGCCCCCGCTGTGCGGAGAGTGTGTGAGGTCCCTGCTTAGCCCAGGGTGCTGCAGGGGGGCGGTGCCGGGTCCTCCATAGGAGACTCCCTCCTGCCACCTGTCCTGAGTGACCAAAGCTGCCAGGCAGCCCCCTGGGAATGATGCTTTGCTCACTTGTGCCAGAGTGTTGGTCCTCTCACCGACCTGCACCAGGCTTACCAGAGATGCAGCAGGAAGGGGCAGGTCCTGTCCCCCACTGCGGGAGGCCTGGCACCTGGGGGATGGAGAAGGGGTCTGCTTAGGACTGAGGCTGGTGTCCCCCAGTGTGTGCCCCCGAGGCTTGGTTGGTGGAACTGGGGGAGGCCTGGGTCGGGTGTCCTAGAGGCAGCCCCTGCAGAGTTCCCATCCCTAAAGCTGCTGCCTGGAGCTCCCTCAAGCCTCCCGTGGCCCCACCTGGGTGGGGATGAAGCGTGTGAGTGAGCCCAGTCTCCCTTGGGTGAGAAGGGGCTTCTCACGAGCCAGGCCGGTCCCACAGTCCTGGGGAGGGCAGCAAGGCCCAGGCACAGCTGGGTCAGGCTCCTGGCCCTCTGACTGATAGTGGGCCGGGGCTGCATGTCTCAGGGTGTCCCCAGGGCCATTTCGGGCCTGGCTGTGAGCAGCGGTGCCAGTGTCAGCATGGAGCAGCCTGTGACCATGTCAGTGGGGCCTGCACCTGCCCGGCCGGCTGGAGGGGCACCTTCTGCGAGCGTGGTGAGCCAGGGCACAGGTGAGGGCTAGGCTGGGTGGACTCCAGTGTGGGCCCCTTCACATCACTGCCCCCTGCCTGCAGCCTGCCCGGCCGGCTTCTTTGGATTGGACTGTCGCCATGCTTGCAACTGCACTGCCGGAGCTGCCTGCGATGCCGTGAACGGCTCCTGCCTCTGCCCCGCTGGCCGCCGGGGCCCCCGCTGTGCCGAGAGTGCGTGAGGTCCCTGCTTAGCCCAGGGTGCTGCAGGAGGGGGTGCCGGGTCCTCCGTAGGAGACTCCCTCCTGCCACCTGTCCTGAGTGACCAAAGCTGCCAGGCAGCCCCCCTGGGAATGACGCTTTACTCACTCGTGCCAGTGTTCGTCCTTTTTTGTGGCCACTCTGCTGAGTGGGTGGCCTGAGCCAGAGGGAGGGGAGAGTTGGCCACAGCAGTCGAGGGGACCCTGGCAGATCTGCCCAGCTGCCTGTGATCTGCTGCCAACCCCTGGGGTCCTGTCCACCTCCAGCTCTGACCAGTCCTCTCCACCTGCAGCTTGCCCAGCCCACACCTATGGGCACAATTGCAGCCAGGCCTGTGCTTGCTTTAACGGGGCCTCCTGTGACCCTGTCCACGGGCAGTGCCACTGTGCCCCTGGCTGGATGGGGCCCTCCTGCCTGCAGGGTAAGCCCCACCCAGGAGTCCAGGGAGTGGGGTCCAGGCCTGAGTGAGGGTGCTGGCCTCTTGTGGGGCCCAGAGGACACTTGGTGCCTGCGGGAGGGAGGAAGGGGCTGTTAGGACTGAGGACCGTGCCTTTCACCTGTGCCCCTCTCCAGGCAGGGATGGTGAGTCAGGCTGAGCTAGCAGGTCATCCTAGAGGCAGCCCCCTGCAAGGTCCCTGACCCCAAAATCCAACATGGGGCTGGAAAGCCAGACAGACCCTGTGGGGCCAGCTGGCTGGGGGATGCAGGTTGCTCCCTCTTCCCCGGCCCCAGCCTGCCCTGCCGGCCTGTACGGCGACAACTGTCGACATTCCTGCCTCTGCCAGAATGGAGGGACCTGTGACCCTGTCTCAGGCCACTGTGTGTGCCCGGAGGGCTGGGCCGGCCTGGCCTGTGAGAAGGGTGAGTCCTGGGCGGCAGAGGAGGGACATACCCCAGCATGCCTGGTGCAGCCCTGTCTGCAGGCCTAGGAGGGCTCCCAGGTCAGGGGGCAGCGCCCTGGGGTGGGGGTTTTGGCCCTGTGTAAGGGAAGCATGAGCCAGGGTCTCCTGGACCCAGGAGGCAGGACCCTCACCCTCGTGCCTGCCTCTGTTCCTGTAGAGTGCCTCCCCGGGCACGTCGGAGCTGGCTGCCCGCACAGCTGCAGTTGCCTCAACGGAGGCCTGTGTGACCCGCACACGGGCCGCTGCCTCTGCCCGGCCGGCTGGACTGGGGACAAGTGTCAGAGCCGTGAGTGGGGCGGGGCAGCAGGGCAGTTTGGAGGCCCTGCTGAGAAGGGGTGGCGTGAGCCTCATTGCAGGGCTGAGGACTGTGCCCGGGGCGGGGCCTCACCAGGGGATCTGTTGTCCTGTGAGTGCAAGAGCTGCCGTCTGAGCACCAAGGGTTCCTGTAGGCGGGGGCTCAGCCTAGGAAGCTGGCCTGTGGGGAGAGTGCTGCTGCCTTGCCTTGGCAGGGGTGTGTGGCCCCGGCCAGCCCTGTGGTGGGTGGAACAGAGGATGCTCTGGGGCTCGGGGGCCGCTGCTGCTTCCTGCATGCAGAGAGGGGCCCCTTCACCCCTTGTCCTGGAGCCTGTGCTGGCTGGGGGCCTCCTGCCAGTGAGGGGTCTGCCTGTGGCTGCTGTGCCAGCAGGGCCTGGTTCACCCAGCAGGGCCTCAGCCTCTCCAGAGCCCAGACATGCCAGGGCAACACTGCCTCATTCCTC
Organism: Papio anubis; assembly: GCF_008728515.1. Taxonomy (NCBI): domain Eukaryota; kingdom Metazoa; phylum Chordata; class Mammalia; order Primates; family Cercopithecidae; genus Papio; species Papio anubis. The sequence goes on along the minus strand of NC_044976.1, from coordinate 2,451,438 downwards.
AAAGCTCCGGCCTCCCACCCAAGCCCCTAACACCAGCCCCCTTCCAGCAGGGGTGCCGTCCTCACTGCTTGGGGTGCAGCGTGGGCGGCCCCTTGCTCAGGGCCGGAGCCTTGGGTCTGCTGTCTGAGGGAAGCCTGGGCACTCGGCTGGCCTCAGGGCTGTCGCTGGCTCCCGTCGCCTCAGTGCTGAGCCCCAGCTGCCATCTCCCTGCTCCTTCACCTTCCATGGGGCGGGGCCGCTGGAGGCTGAGCTCTCAGCCCTGTCTGGTCCCTGCAGCCTGTGCCAAGGGCACATTCGGGCCTCACTGTGAGGGGCACTGTGACTGCCGGTAGGGAACCACCTGCCACCATGCCACTGGGGCCTGCTTCTGCCCTCCAGGGTTGGGGGGACTCGAGGTGTCAGAATGGTGAGCACAGCCCCCAGTTCAGCCAGCACCGGGTGGGTCCTACCCACAGCGTCCACTCTGGGCCTGTCCTGGCCCACAGATCCCCAACAGGACCCTCCCAGGAAGCCTCCCCATCCCTCATCTTTCTGCAGCCTGCCTGCGGGGCTGGTTTGGAGAGGCCTGTGCTCAGCGCTGCAGCTGTCCACTCGGCGCTGCCTGCCACCATGTCACTGGGGCCTGCCGCTGTCCCCCTGGCTTCACTGGCTCTGGCTGCGAACAAGGTAGGTGCTCCCAAGCCCCCACCCCGAGGAGCGACTGGGTCGGGGGAATCCAGAGAGGCCACCTTTTCCTTGATTGGGCTGGGCCAGGACCGACCCTGCCTGTCTGCACCCAGCCTGCCCACCCGGCAGCTTTGGGGAGGACTGTGCACAGACGTGCTGGTGTCCCGGTGAGAACCCAGCCTGCCACCCTGCCACTGGGATCTGCTCATGTGCTGCTGGCTACCACGGCCCCAGCTGCCGGCAACGTGAGTGCTGCCCATGCCCACCCAGGGGCTCGGGAGTCCTGCTAGGCCAGTTCCCCTGGTCCCCGGGAAGGCCCTCGTCTGAGGGGGTGGAAGACGGAGGGTGTCGGGGCCTCACGAGAGCTGCCTTGCTGTGTTCAGGGACGCTGGGGAAGCCTCCAGCCCCAGCCCCTGCAGCTAGCCCTCTCCCTGCAGGATGCCCGCCCGGGCGGTATGGGCCAGGCTGTGAACAGCTGTGTGGGTGTCTCAACGGGGGCTCCTGTGATGCGGCCACAGGGGCCTGCCACTGCCCCGCTGGGTTCCTCGGGGCGGACTGCAGCCTCAGTGAGTGGCTGGTGGCAGCAGGGCTGAGTGGTGCCTCCTGTGTCTCCGGGGTAGGGCCAGCCAGCCTGCAGGAGGACGGCCCCCAACTGCCCACCTCCCTGCCCTTCAGCCCCCTCTGGCTGGGCCTGGCCCCAAGTGGGGCTAAGCCAGAGGGGCAGCCCTGGCTGCAGCCCTGGGGGTGTCTGTGACACCAAGTCCCCACCAGGCTTCTGCTAGCTCTGTCCCTGCACCTGCTGTGCCTGGTGACCTGCGCCATGTCTGCCAGGGGCTTGAGCACAGCCGGGCACAGAGGTCAGCTGGGCAGCTCAGCTGTGGCCAAGTGTCCTGCCAGGAAACAGGCCTTTTCCCTGAGTCGTGCAGGGACTTTCCCCTTCTGGGACCCGGCAGAGCTGGCGGGGTGGGTGGGGGTGGCAGTGAATCGCTGCAGAGCAGGCAGCAGCGGCTGGACCCCCAGCAGGGCCTGTGGGTGGAAGGGAGATGCCAGCGTGGGTGCATGGGAGCTGGCTGGCCCCACCCTGTCTGGGGCAGACCCAGGGTCCCCTCACCCCATCCCATCCTGTCCTATCCCCACTCCGGGGTTGACTGGGCAGGGAGAGAAGGGAAGCCAGCCATGCTCACCGCTTCCTCCCCGGCAGCCTGTCCGCAGGGCCGCTTCGGCCCCAACTGCACCCATGTGTGTGGGTGTGGGCATGGGGCGGCCTGCGACCCTGTGACCGGCACCTGCCTCTGCCCCCCGGGGACAGCCGGCGTCCGCTGTGAGCGAGGTGGGTGTTCACTCTGGAGGGTGTGCTCATGGGCCCTTCAGAGATGTCACTGATGAGCCATGGGGACGCTGGAGGGTGGGCCCAGCCCAGGCACCCACACATCCTGGCTGCCACCGGCTCCCCAGTTGACTGTGGGACTGAGGCGAGAGTGCTATAGCTTGTGTTGACTGCGCTGCCCTACTTGGGGGGATGGACCGTCCCACGCCACCCCAGCCCCTGCCTCGACACTCAGCTCCCGAGGCTTAGGCTACCCAGTGACCCCATCCTCATCGAAGTGGCTGTGAGGGCTTCAGGTTCCTACCCAGCGCCTGCCTGGCCCCTTGCAGGAGGGACCGGGTGGCTGTCTTCTGCCTGAGGGTGGAGTCCTTCTGGCCCTTTCTCCCAGGCCCAAGGCGCAGGGACCAAAGTGGAGGCGGGTCTAGAGCACAGTCCAGAGTAGAGAGATGGGCTGGACCCAAGGGACAGGTGTGGTGGCTCCTGCTCCCACAGGCCCAGTCCCCATAAACACAGCCACAGCCTCTTAGCCTGGTCCCACCCTTAGTCTGCATCAAGGGGCTGGCTGCCCCCCACACCAGTTCTTGGCCTTCGGACCCGTTGGGAGCCTGTGGCAGCAGAGGGTTCAGGATCCCAGGGCCCAGTCTCCAGCCGGGATGTAGCCTGGCCCCGCCTCACTGCCAGGAAGGATAGTGCCATTGGGCTGGTCACCAGGCATCCAGCTGTAACAGCAGGGCCGCAGCTGGCCACCTGAGCCCACGGCAGCCCAGCCATGTTACTTCTCAGGCCTGGAGGATGTCCACTCACTCCCAGCTGGGAGACAGCTGGTTCACAGTGGGCCGCTGCCTCCATGAAGCCTTCCGTGAATCCCTTCCTGCAGGCTGGGCAGGCGCTCACCCAGCCCCTCCATGACTGAGCCACCCTCAGTTCCTAGACCAGGCCTGGTACTTGACAGCCTGAGATGACCAATGAATGAGAGGATGCGGCTGGTGCCACTCCCTGGCATGTGCCTGTCCAGCAGGCAGAGACTGGCACTGACAGGCCTCAGGAAGCATTTGACTGCCAGCCTGTGGGGACACGTCCCCAGAGGGAGCCCAGCCCTCGGCCAGAGCTCCAGGCAGCACCTGCCTTCTGTCCCCAGGCTGCCCCCAGAACCGGTTTGGCGTGGGCTGTGAGCACACCTGCTCCTGCAGAAACGGGGGCCTGTGCCACGCCACCAACGGCAGCTGCTCCTGTGGCCTGGGCTGGACAGGGCCGCACTGTGAGCTGGGTGAGTGTGTGGGGCCAGTGGGACCCCAGCATCCCCTCAGGGATGTGCCCTGGGCTGCCATAGGGTTGGGCAAGGCTGGTGCCTGAGGACTGTCCGCCCGTTTCTCCCCGCCCTGCTCTGTCCCCAGCCTGTCCCCCTGGGCGCTATGGAGCCGCCTGCAGTCTGGAGTGCTCCTGCCGCAACAACAGCACGTGTGAGCCCACCACGGGCACCTGCCGCTGCGGCCCCGGCTTCTACGGCCAGGCCTGCGAGCACCGTGAGTTGGGGGCCTGTGCAGCTGGGCTGGGGCCCCTTTCAGCCACTGTCCACTCCTCCCGTGTGGGTGATCTGGGCTGCAGTGAAGTAGAGAGGTGGGGAGCCAGCAGCAGTGGGGAGGGACGAGGAAGGGCAGGAGGGGGCTTCTCACGGGTCCCCGAATTGGCGGGTTTTACTCACTCTGGGCAAACTGGACATTTCTGCCACCGTGTGCCCTTGTCTCATGGTAACTGGCATCCTTCAGCCTGTCCCCCTGGCTTCCATGGGGCTGGCTGCCAGGGGGTGTGCCAGTGTCAACATGGAGCCCCCTGTGACCCCATCAGTGGCCGGTGCCTCTGCCCCGCTGGCTTCCACGGCCACTTCTGTGAGAGTGGTGAGTGCTTCATGCCCTCTTCCTCTCCCCACCCTGAACCCCCGCTCCCTGGCCCCATCCCGTCTGGGTACAGGGCGGGAGGGGGACACTGAGCCCACTGCCCCCACCAGGGTGTGAGCCAGGTTCATTTGGAGAGGGCTGCCACCAGCGGTGTGACTGCGACGGGGGGGCACCCTGTGACCCTGTCACCGGTCTCTGCCTTTGCCCACCAGGGCGCTCAGGAGCCACCTGTAACCTGGGTGAGTCTGGGGTTCTGCTCAGGAAGGGCGTGGGTGTGGGTCTCCAACAGTGACCAATACTGATTGGTTGGGCCCTACCTGTGCCAGTCCTGGGCTGGGCACTGTGCCCTCCTATGGCCTCTGCACCTGGCCCATGCCCTCTGGGGGGGTTGGAGTCAGCTGCTGGGACATGCAGTGCCAAGCACGGCGCTCCTGCTGGAGCCTTAGGCCAGGCTCTGCCCTGTGGGTCCCACAACGTCCCAGGAAGGCCATGGTCATGGGAGGGGCTCTGGTTGGGTGGAAAGACTTCCCTGGATCGGGGGACATCGAGGGGGCTGTGGCCCCTCCAGCCCAGAGGGCCCCACCTGAGGATAGGAGGGACTCACCTGAGGATAGGAGGGACTCACCTGAGGATAGGAGGGACTCACCTGAGGATAGAAGGGGCTCACCTGAGGATAGGAGGGACTCACCTGAGGATAGGAGGCGCTCACCTGAGGATAGGAGGGGCTCACCTGAGGATAGGAGGGGCCCTGCTGCTGGGGCTGCTTACCTGGCCCTGTGGCTCTCAGACCTGTTGTGCCCTGAGGGGGCATCCCTGACCACTGGCTCCCGTTTGCCCTCCTGGGGCAGGGCAGGAACACAGTGGTGACTGGGTGTGTGCCTCGGGCCTGGGCTTTCTCATGCAGGAGCTCACTGGCTGCAGAATGTGGCTGAGGAAGGCAGGGCAGGGACTGTTTACTCCTCAGGGGAAACCGAGGCCCAAGGTCTTAGCTCCCACACACACCCAGTCGAAGGCTTCACTGCACCTGGGCTCTGCCGGGGGCCCCTAGGCCCAGGGTCCCTGGCACAGGGAAAGCAGGGATGATGCTCAGGTTTGTCTCCCACCCCCCGGCCTTGCAGATTGCGGAAGGGGCCAGTTCGGGCCTAGCTGCACCCTGCACTGTGACTGCGGGGGTGGCGCTGACTGCAGCCCTGTCAGTGGGCAGTGTCACTGTGTGGATGGCTACATGGGGCCCACATGCCGGGAAGGTGAGCTGGGCTCCCTGGGGAAGGGCGGGAAGGCACCATCCTCCCGTCAGCACCAGCTCCACCCTGGTCGAGGACCCCTGTCTGACCCACTGCAGAGTTGGCCAGGTCACCCTATGGCTATTCAGTCATAGTGAATGTCATCTGTCCCCAGCCGGTACCCAGAGTGTCACTTGGCTTCTGATGGGTGGAGTGTGAACTTCACAGTCACTTAACCAGGGCACAGGGTGGGCCATGCTGCCAGCCGGAAATGGCTTTCCCAGCCCCAGCAGCTGCAAGGCTGGGCTGCAAACGGCACCGGCGGCCTGAAGAGGGTCAAGACCCCATGGCTGGGCCGGACTATCCACAGTGTGGGTGGACGCTGGCTATCCCTGCCCCTGCTGCCCCCCACACACATGCACCAGGGTGCGAGGGTGTGTCTGTGCACGCATATGCAAGTGTGAGCAGCAGGGTGTGTGTGCATGTGTGCCAGTACATGTGTGTGGCATCCAGTGTGTGCCAGTCCATGCATGCAGTCCTGCACCGGCAGCAGGCGCCTGTTTGTGTCAGTGCCTGTATGTTAGGTGTGCATCAATGTGTGAATGTGGCCAGTGCGTCTGTGCAATAGTGCCCGCATGTGCTGCAGGGGTCAAAGGCATGTGTGCCAGGCATGTGTGAGCAGGCACCAGCACCTGTGCGAAAGCGACTCCTTAGCGCCTAAGCCCTTGAGGCTGTCCTGGAATGTGTTCTCTGCCTGCAGGCAGTGCTTTTGGGATGCCCCCACCCCTCTGGCCAGCCCAGACTTTGCTGCCCGCCCCTTCCAACCGTGTACCCCGCAGCAGTGTTGAGAAAGGTGGTCTCTGCAGAGGGAAGTGAGAGGCAGGCTTGGGGCGCGTGCAGGGCAGGACATGTGGGCGGGGCAAAGGCTGGGCGCCAGGCTACAGGCTCTGCCTTTTGGCTAACTGGGGATTTCACACTTGGGGTCCTCGGCTTGGAGGCCCCCAAATCGTCTTGGCTTTGTGTATGTGTGCATCTGTTTGTGCCTTTCTAAGGCAGTCCTGGCTGCAGATTGTTCAGAAACTGAAGACAGGGGAGCCCCGATCTCGGTGGAGTGGGGCGGGGCGGGGCGAGGAGGGGCGGGGCGGGGCGAGGAGGGGCGGGGCAGCAGCCTGTGCGCTGGTGCAGGGGACAAAAGGCTGTCCGGCAGCGGCATCTAGTGGTCAGATATGGTACTGCACCGTCGGCTGCTGGGCACCTGGGCTGGGTGCTGGGGGCAGTGCCTTGACGTTGAGCTGGAGGCCTCGGGAGCCTGGGGCCTCATGGGCAGGGTCTTGCTGGGCGTGGGGAGTCCTGGGTCCTGTGCCCTCCCCTGGAGTGGACTTGGCTTGGCGTTGGGTAAAGCCCCTGATGTTACAGGTAGTGGGGGCTTGGAGGGGCTGAGAGCTTTCCTTTGGGGAGAGGGAGAGCCCCTGGCCGCCCCTGTTCCTTCCCTGAGTGCAAAGGAGTGAGAAGGGAAGGAGGCTGTGCGGGGAAAGTGAGGTCCTTGAAGCCTCGATGGGGTCATGCCTGGCTGCACTCAAGGCTGGGGGTACTAACATGGCTTGTCCTCTCTCCCCTCCAGGTGGGCCCCTCCGGCTCCCCGAGAACCCGTCCTTAGCCCAGGGCCCAGGTAAGGGGTATGGGGAGTGCCTGTGGATTTGCCAGAAGGGTGGCTTATGGAAAGTCGAAGCAGAGTGCTGAAGTATAATCTGGGCCCCACAGGGCAGCAGCTGCACCTGGGACCTTGGGGCCCAGGAATCTGGAGCTCAGAGACCAAGGCCAGGGCCAGAGCTGGGAAGGACAGGCTGGGAAGGACAGGCTGGGAAAGATGGGTGGGCCCCGCCCCACCCCGCCCCACCCCGCCCCACCCCGCCCCACCCCGCCCCGCTGGGCTGAGCTGCTGAGGGGAGGGATGGGAGGGGGAGGTGCCAACCCAGAACCCAGTCTGTTTTGGGAGCACCCGTCCCGCCCTAGACTGGGCCTCCTTTCTCCTTTTCCCCAGTAGCCACGCTGCCTGCCTCCAGCAGACCCACGTCCGGGAGCAGTGGACTAGCGAGGCACTAGCAGAGGCGCCCCGTGGAGCCCGCCTCTCCATTCCAGCCAGACGGGACCCAGGCCTTTGGTGACTACTGAGGACACTTCATGGGCCCAGAGCTCTTGGTACTGCCCTTCCTCTGAGGGCCGTGGAGGGCTGTGGACAGCCCAGCAACCTGTTGCTCTTGGAGGCTGGTGTGGCCTTGAGGAGGGAAGCCTTGCATGGCCTCTGGAAGAGAGGCGCCACCTGGTCTGGCTCTGCAGAACCCAGGGGCACGCTCTGGGCCTGGGCTGAGAAGGCCCCACTCTCCCTGCGGCTCTGAGTTGGGCTGAGGACAGGTGTGGGCGCCAGTGTGGGCGCAGGTGCAGGCACAGGGCCACTGTCCTCCAGGCAGGCTTTTTGGTGCTAGGCCCTGGGACTTTAAGCTGCCCAGCCCGTATTTATGTAAAGGTATTTATGGGCCACTGCACATGCCCACTGCAACCCTGGGATCAGCTGGAAGCTGCCCGTCATCTCCTGCCCAATGCCCAGAAACCCTGATTCAGGTCTGCAGGGTTCTGCGGGCTCACCAGGCTGCTGGCACCAGTACCGTGTAAACCCAGGAAGGTAAAGGAGCAGGCAGCCTCCTCATGGCCTGTGTGTGTGCTGCGTTACGTGGACTCTGTGTGGGCTCCTCCCTGGGGCCTGGCCAGGATAAGGGTGCACACGGGGACCTCCCAGTGTACCTGGGACCCTTTGCAGGGGTGGGGGTGCCACACAAGTGAAGAAGTTGGGACTCATCTCAGTTCCCGGTGCTATTGGGGAGAATGCTGGGGCTGCATTCATTACCACTGAGACCCCCTGAGACCCAGAGAGTGGCTGGTCCCGAAGAATGGCCCAGGGGGAGGAAGGCTGGTGTGGAGGGGCAACCTGGACTGAGGCTGAATTCCCTTAGGCCCACCCCACCCACCCCTACCTAAGCATCAGCAGTCGGGGGGAGGGGCTCCCTGGGTGAGTACAGGCCGACCCTCCCGAGCACCTGGCACTCATGGGCTGAGGCTGATGTCTCCTGGAAGAAGGGCCCAGAGTGGATGGTAGAGGCAGAGGGTAGAGGCAGTGGCTGGGGGCTCCTCTGCAGGGTGGGGTGACCAATGGGGAGGGCTGCACTCAGACTGCAACACAGGATGCTCTCTCCCTTGAGAAGACCCCCTTAGGGTCTGGGCTGCTGCCCCCCATCACCCTAAAACCAGCCAAGGTAGCTGAGGCCCCAGGGCAGAGGATTTCACCAGCAGGAGGAGGAGGAGGAGTCCAGTGAGCTTGGTTACTCACAGACGGCAAGGGAGCTGTCACAGAGGAAGCCAATGAATGGACCGCCGTGGGGAGACTTTGAAGTAAAACAGTGATAAGGGAGGGCAGGATGGTGGGGATGCAGGAGCAGCAGACGGAGAGAGATGGACTGCGGTGCAATGGAGTGTGGAAAACGCACGCCTGGAAATGAAGCATCCAGCAGATGGGGTGAGTGGATACAGCTCAGGAGATTCTCCCAGGAATAGCAGGGAGGCGTAAAGAGAGACAACGTACAGAAGATAGACGAACGGAAATGGATAAGGGAGGTGTTCATTCATCTCCATCTAACTGCAAAATACAAAAATAAGAAGTCATTGACATGAACCAACGATGACCAAGACATTCTCAGATCTAAAGGTGAATGATCTCAGTCAGACTGGAAATGCACAAGGTGGAAAAATAACAAAAAAAGCCATAAGACCTTAAAGAGCATCAATGTCAAAGATAAATTCTGAAGTCCCAGAGAAAAAAGAATGGGAATCGAATTGACCTCAGACTTTACACGAGAAACACGGAGAGCCAGAAAACTGTGATGTTCCATCCTCAGAGTTTGAAGGAAATATTTGAAGCCTGAATTTTATGTCCAGCTAAACTATCAAGGGCACGTAAAGTCCATGTTATTCTTAGGCCTTCAAGGCCTCGGCTGTTTTTCTACAGAAAAGCCTGATTTGAAAATGCTCTTAGAGACGTTCTCCAGCCAGAAAAGAAAGCAGCCAGGAGGGTGCTATGAGATATTCAGTCACCACAGTTCCCAAATGGCCCAGCAATTCAGAGAATCAAAATATCCCCATTACTCCCCAGTGGGAACCCCCGACAGTCTCAGCATGGTGTGAGGGTGTGGACGGGGGCAGGTGCCAATCACTCATCCTACTCAGTGAAGACAAGTGTTCAGCTACAGGAAGCCATAAGGCAAGCTGAGCTTCTGCCCACCCGGAAGAAATCTCAGCTATCCAACGGCAGTCAGGAACGGAGGAGAATGAAGCAGAATAACTAGAAAACAGGCTCACAGATCCTAATGCTAACGGTTACAAATGACGATGGAAAAACAAACTCCTGACCGTACATTATATAGTTTCAAATAGCTAGAAGGAGGATACTGGACGTTCTCAACACACAATAATAAACGTTTGAGACGACGGCATGCTCATTACCCTGATTTGATCACTAGACATCCTATGTATCAAACATCACTGTGTATCCAATGAATAGCTATAATTATTGTCAATTAAAAACATTAAACACAGACTAGACTGCATTAAAAATATACTAAATAGTATTTTCACTATAAAAGACATGCTTCAAAGGGTAGAAATACAGACACGCAGAGTAAACCAAAGGAGAATTGGGGCAGGCATTTGAATATTTCAAGGTGAGAAGCATCATGACAGTCTGTAAATGTACATACACATATATGCACCCAACGAGGCTCATTCATTCATTCAGCAGCGATGGATAGAACAGGTCGAAATAAATCGCTGTCATGGGTGATTTGAATGTACATTTTACAAAAACCAATGGGTTGGCCGGGCGTGGTGGCTCACGCCACTAATCCCAGCACTTTGGGAGGCCAAGATGGGCGGATCACGAGGTCAGGAGATCGAGACCATCCTAGCTAACATGGTGAAACCCCGTCTCTACTAAAAAATACAAAAAACTAGCCGGGCGTGGTGGCGGTGCCTGTAGTCCCAGCTACTCAGGAGGCTGAGGCAGGAGAATGGTGGGAACCCGGGGGGCGGAGCTTGCAGTGAGCTGAAATCCGGCCACTGCACTCCAGCCTGGGCGATAGAGCGAGACTCCGTCTCAAAAAACAAAAAGAAAAACCAATAGGTTAAGAAGGTGCGCTTTATAAAAACCCATCTGTTAAGCAAGTAAGTTAGCAATGATAACCTGAATAAGCTTGAACACACATGGTACATCTGTATTTATCCTTACATGTTTACTGTATTGACGTATACGTACCTTTTCAGTGTAACAATATGTATGAAGTTCAGGGATACATGTGCAGTTTTGTTACATGGACATATCGCATGGTGGAAAAGTCTGGGCTTTAGTGTTACCATTACTGAATAGTATACATATCTGCCCACATCCCTCCCACCCTCCCACCCTTCCAGTCTCCAGTGTCTGCCATTCCACTGTCTGTCTGTCTGTACACGTTATTTAGCTCTCACATATAAAGGACAGCATGCAGTATTTGACTTTGTTTCTGGGTTATTTCACCTAAGATAGTGGTCTTCAGTTCCATCAATGTTGCTGGAACAGTCATGATTTCATTCTTTTTTATGACTGAGTAGTCATCCATGGTGTGTGTGTGCATGCAAACACTGCATGTCCATACTACATGGAATGTGTATATATATATGTACAATTCACACATGTGCGTGCACACACACACCTCCACACAGCACATCTTCATCCAGTCATCCACTGATGGACACAGGTTAATTCCCTATCTTTGCTAGTGTGAACAGTACTGTGATAAACACATAAGTGTGAGCATCTTTTTGATATAATGAATTCCTTTCCTTTGCATAGATGCCCCGTGGTGGGATTGCTGGATCGAATGGGAGTTCTATTTTTAGTTATTTGAGAAAAACCATAGCATTTTCCATACAGGCTAAGTGAGTTCACATTCCCACCAACAGTGTATAAGCATTTCCTTTTGTCCGCATCCTCAGCAACATGTTATATTTTTTGACTTTTTAATAATAGCCATTCTGATGGTGTGAGATGATATTGTGGTTTTATTTTTTATTTTTTTGAGACAGGGTCTCACTCTGTCACCCATGTTGGAGTGCAGTGGCACCATCTCGACTCACTGCAACCTCCGCTTCCCGGGTTCAAGTGATCCTCCCACTTTAACCTCCCAGGAAGCTAACTACAGTTGCGAGCCACCATGCCCGGCTAATTTTTGTGTTTTCTTTTTGTAGAGACGGAATTTTGCCATGTTGCCCAGGCTGGTCTCGAACTCCTGAGCTCACGCGATCTGACCGCCTCAGCTTTCCAAAGTGCTGGGATTACAGGTGCGAACCACTGCACTCGGCCTCGTTGTGGCTTTAATTCACATTTCTCTGATGACGAGTGATACTCACACTTAGGTTTCTGTGTATAAACTTTACATTCAGCAAGTGGAGAATAATGGAATGCTTAAGAAAACCAAAATTTCCTTCTTTGAAGACTAAGAAGCAAGAAAACACCTTGCAAGACTGATTTTTTAAACACGAGAAAAAAATACAGAAGAATCAACTGCAGACACAATAGAGAAGAAGGCATAAAAATTATGAGCAACTATCTACCAATAACTTGGAAAACACTTAGAAAAATGATAACCTGGGGGAAAAATGCCGAGACTGGTGTAAGTAAAGGTTAAAATTGCATATCAGGCGGTGGCCTAAGAAGAGATAAGGAGCCACGGGAGAGCCGCTCCTCCCTCTGCTCAGCCCCAGGAATCCTGGCACAGCTGTAGCGTGCATGGTTACACCAGGTGTATACCATACACTTGTCAACCAGGACTCGTTCCAGAGATTTTAAATGGCGGAAAAACAGCTCACCTCATCCCACAAAGGCAGCAGAAACTTGGTTCTAAAACCGAGAGAGGACAGTAACAAGGAAAGGTAACTGCAGACTCATTCTATGTAGGCAAAAATCCTAAATCAAATATTAGCTATCCAAGTAAGAGTATTTTAGCAAGAACACTGGCCTGACCCAATGGACCAGATCAAAATCAAGGACAATTTCACGTCAGAAGATGCGTCGGTGCATTTGGATGAGAAGAGAAATCAGATGACTGTACTGATGGCAGCAGAAAGAACATTGGACAGAGTTCAATGCCTGTTTGGGATAGAAATTCTTGGAAACCTGCCAAAGGACCTTTTTTTTTTTTTGAGACGGAGTCTCGCTCTGTCGCCCAGGCTGGAGTGCAGTGGCCGGATCTCAGCTCACTGCAAGCTCCGCTTCCTGGGTTTACGCCATTCTCCTGCCTCAGCCTCCCGAGTAGCTGGGACTACAGGCGCCCACCACCTCGCCCGGCTAGTTTTTTGTATTTTTTAGTAGAGACAGGGTTTCACCGTGTTAGCCAGGATGGTCTCGATCTCCTGACCTCGTGATCCGCCCGTCTCGGCCTCCCAAAGTGCTGGGATTACAGGCTTGAGCCACCGCGCCCAGCCCAAAGGACCTTTTTAAATAGTGGTTAGGTGCAAATGTCATGTTTAGGGGAGAAACCGATGAATTCAGGTCTGTCCAAAAGATGCCGCCCAGCAGGGCCTGCTGTGCCCACTGGGGTGACGGTCGTCTGGTCCTGCTATACCTCCTCCCAGCCGCCTACTCTTCACCACCCTGCCATGGCATCCTGTGTCTTTGCTAGGCCTTCCCCATCACAGCACAAACTCCAGGGGCAGGGGCTTAGCTGCACACCCGGACCACCCGGAACTGGACCTGGGGAGAGCACGATGAGTGCCGTCACAAGAGTGAATAAAGTCAAATCAGAAGATGCCGGCATCAGCCTCGCTGCCCCCCACCGCCCCAGCAGAGCCCCCAACGGCTGCAGGCAGTACCTTCAGACAAGGAGAAGCAACTGAGGTATAAGGATCCCAGAGGAAGACACACCTGCCGTGGTTCTCAGGGGACAAGATTCTCTCCACAGAAAACCCCAAAGGGCTAACAGACATTGTTATAGCTGATAAGGATTCAGCAAGGTTGGCAATAAAATCCTATAAATCATGGAAAATGTACAACATGTGTAAAACCTATAACATCAATAGTGCTTCAACACCGACAATAACCAACAAGAAAACTACAAAACAAGACACCGCTCAGCATCGCAACAAAACCTGTCAATCTACAGGAATGTATCTGGCAAAAGAATTTCTGGATTCTTTCAATTCTTCTAGTAGCGTTTATGAAGACCTCAAAAGGCCTGAACAAATGACAACTGGAAGGCACGTGTGACGGGAAAAATGTCACTTCCCAGCTATGTCGGATGCGTTCCAGTTTGCTGGAAAGGCTTAGCAACGGAGCCCACAGGTGGCATCTGGTGGGCAACCTGCCATGTCTAAAACGGACAAAGGTCTGGGGTCAAGAATGGCCGAGCCGAACCAGAGAGAGGAGGACTGAGCCGAGCCGGAGAAAGGAGGACCGAGCCGAACCAGAGAGAGGAGGACTGAGCTGAGCCGGAGAAAGGAGGACCCAGCCAAACCAGGGGAGGATTGAGCTGAGCCGGAGAGGGAAGGAGATGGGCAGAATTCACAGAGACCCCACAGCCAAGGCCAAGTGTACGGAGAAGGCCCATCTCGCCAAGACCAGAGATCTGCACATCAAAACACTGGTCAACGGCTTACTCCCACTAGCAAAAGTTGGAGGCAGAGGGCTCTGAGTGAATGTGGGGTGAGGATCCCCCCAGGAACCACTGGGGTCCCAGGGCCAGCCCTGGAGCCGGCGGCAGACGGGGCATCGGTGGCCCTGGGGCCCAGCCAGCAGTGCCTCTGCCAGACACCAGGTGGCGCGAGAGGAAGGCGTGCAGCAGGCTGGGGAAGGGGAGTCCCTGCAGAGGACACTGCCAGGGCGGGGCATGTTCCGGAATGTTCCAGAGGGGCCAGATGAGCAGAGCGCCACTCAGATAGATCCTAAAACATGGTTGGGCAAGAGCAGGAACTAGGATGAGGTCATGTGAGTGCGCACCCTGTGTACAAATTCTCTGCCGGTCACAGGACAGCAGTAGGGGCTCTGTGGGCTGAGGACGCACATGGCACACGAGATGGGGTGGCGGGGACATGGGGGTGGGATGGAGGGACGTGCTCACTGTGAGACTCCAGATCTGACAGGTGACAGACCCAACTGTGCCTGTATAGACAGACTGGTGGCCTGTCCCATCTCTGGCTGGATGGAGGGACCGGTGGCCTGTCCAGTCTCTGATGGTTGTCCTGGCCTAGCTGGGGCGGCCTCTCCCACCTGGCTTCTGTGCCCCTGTGAACCACACCCCCCTGGCTCGCACAGCCCCAGGAGAGGTTAGGTGATGCCAGTCTGGACCCAGCAGTGTCCAGGGCTGCCCGCCCAGCGCTGGGCACTGAAGTTTGCCAAGATGAACCCCAACCCTCGGCCTGGGCTGCCCCGAGCCTGGGCTATCCTGCCCTGGGTGGCCTTGGGGACGGGGCTTGGGTGCAAGGCCTCAGCAGCAGCCCCCTCCCACTGCCCCGCATCCACACAGCCCCCACGGCATCCCAGGCCAACCATGACCTGCAGGATGGGCTGGGACACCAAGCGCCGTGGGCACCCTGGCACCCTACTCGGGACACAGGCCTTGTTGGCTAGACGGGTGTCTTTAGAGCCCTGATAGCCCCCTGCAGTGGGGCCCACTGACCCCTGCAGTGGGAAGAGGGTCTGGGCCTCAATTTCACCCCCTGCAACAGGAGGGTCTGGACCTACCCAGGCTATGCGGCTGCACAGGAGAGATGGGCCAGGCAAGTCCTGCCTCCCGGGACCCCTCTCCCGCTGAGCCGGTGTGGCAGGAGCCCCCGCGGTACCCCTATTATCTGGGGACTGTGGGCGGGGAAGTGTCCCTGGGTCCCGACACTGAAGTACGGGACGGGCTGAGGTTCCATGAGGAGAGTGAGCAAGACGACCCCAGGGAGGGGGTGGTCGTCCTGGGGGTCCAGGCTTGCTCTGTCCTGCTGAGGGGGCCATGGCACCGGGGCCAGTGAGGGCAGCACCCCAGGCTGAGCAGGGGCCCTCGGAGGGGCGTGAGCTGACACTGGTACTGGGGACAGGGCTACACAAGTCTGTGGCCCCCTCTCCTGACGCCCCTCCTGCCCAGAGGTCTCGCACCTGCCTGGGCCCCCACACCTCACTGGCAGCCCAGGCCTGCGCTTCCTGACTCCTCCTGGAGGGGCTCTTGTCCTGAGCAGGCCTGAACCGGGCCCTCCCCCAGTTTCCCCAGATGCCCCCAACAGCCTGGCCGCTGTCGCAGCAGGACAGCCACCCAGCCTGGGCCCAGACCCCCTTCCTGCAGGCTGAGCATTATCATTGCCCGCTGAAACGCAGAGGCTGCTGGAGCCACTTGCAGACGGAACTGAGGTGCAGAGGCTGAGTCACCTGCCCCAGGTCACATACGCGAGTGAGGTCACAGAGTCAGAGGCCAGGCGTTCCAGACCCACCTTGCTCCATGAGCTGAGCATAAACTTGGCAGTGAGAACCACCAGGAAGCTGCAGGGCAGCTGGGTTTACACAAAAATGCTGCCCCCTGGCCACCAGACACATGCACACAGAGACAGACATGCTAGCACATGTGTACACACCACATGCCAACACACATACCCTACCTTGGCTGTCAGTTTGCTCCCACAGCAGCTCCAGGAAAAGCCCAAGGAGTAACCAGTTCACAGGCGGGATGGCGGAGGCTGGAGATGGCCATGTCGGGAGTGGAGGGGCTGGCCCCATCTTGGGATTCTGCTCCCAGGTTCCTCCTCTTTCCCAGAGCCCTGGCTGTGCCCCACCCTGCGAGGTGGCCACTGACCAAAGCCCTGCCCAGGACAGTCCTGTGTAGGCTCTGAGCCTGGCCTGGGCCATTGCTGCTGCCCAAGGCCATGGAGGTGACCGGGAGAGGAGCTGGCCCTCCGCCCACTGCATGGCCCTCCAGACCTCGCCTCCTCCCCTGAGCCCTGGTCCAGCAGGCCGGGGCCAGGAGGAGCTCGTTCTCTCAGCCCACCCCACCTCTCATGCACCAGGTCCTGCAGCTGCCCCAGGCCTGGGAGGGACGGAGGGCAGCCACCCATCACCATTTCTGGTTGGCATCTGGGGTAGATGAACCCCTGACTTTCCTGCAGAAGCCAAGGGCCCCAGACCCAGGAGGATCCGGGCAGATTCTCAGGTGTATGCTGGGTGCTCCCTCCCTAAGGACAGCATTACCCAAGCCCGCAAAGGCAACGGGCATTGGCGTGGGACACAGGAGGGCTGGCAGGGGCTTCCTGGGACAGAGAGAACCAGTCCTTCTCTCGCCGTGCCAGCCCAGGTCAGCCGACTGGCTCGAAGACTGCCTCTTCTGCCTGCAGGTCCCAGGACGAGATGGCTGGGAGGAAAGGCTGGGCGGGACGTGGGGCCTGCCTCCAACCCCGGGGACACTGCAGAGGGATCCCCAAAAGTTCTACTGAATCCCTGAGTCCTCTAAACCACTGGCCAGCCTGAGCCCTGCAAGGCGCAGCTATGCTGCCCCTGGGTTCTCAGCACACAATCGGGCCACTGGCCCTGTTCCAATGCTCCAGCCAGTGAGCAGACTGGCCACACCAGGGGCGAGCTCGGGGCAACCACGCATGAGGGGGCCGGTACCGGCCCACAGCACCCAACACAGGGGGGCCATGTCCAGGGGGCCCGGTGCCGGGCTGCAGCATCCTGAGTATGTCCCTGGAAAATGTGTGGCCACAGCCTTTGCCTGGGCTCAGAGTCACTGAAAATCCAGGTTCTTAAGAAATAACTTTAATGTATTTAGAAACCTCAAAACCGAAATCTCCCTGCCGGGTCCCCTCCCTCCGGCCAGTCCCCCTCTTAGAACGTGGGACACTCCTGGGAACTCAGGGTCCTTCCTGTCCCACGTGGGGGTAGGAAGGGCATAGGAGGAGACCTCACATTGTCCCCAGTAATCGCTAATGGTGGCCCCTG
This sequence comes from Papio anubis, assembly GCF_008728515.1. NCBI lineage: Eukaryota > Metazoa > Chordata > Mammalia > Primates > Cercopithecidae > Papio > Papio anubis. The sequence continues at coordinate 2,434,281 of NC_044976.1, read as the reverse complement.
TGCCCATCAGTCTGGGTGGAGTTGCCCCGTGGGTGCAGCGGGGAGGTGGTGGGGCCCAGCAGCTGAGAGAGGCCCAGCCAGCCAATGGGACTAGGCTGGGCTCCTTGGGACACAGCGTGGCCCCCTCGAGCTTGACTAGGGGTGCCTCTCGAGGGACATGTGATCTTCCTTCTGTGAAGTGTCCGGAGCCTGGCACCATAGTCACAGGGTCTTGGGAAGCCCCAGGGAACCATGCTGGGTCCTTGAGACAAGCCCCTCACACTCTCTGTAGCCAGGCACGGCCACTTGCTGATCAGGGGACAGGCTGTGCTGCTGCCGGCTGGCCTCACCAAGGCTACACATCTGTCTCCACCCGCAGACGCTCCATCCTGCGGACATTGCCCTCCACGGCCACACGGCTGGTGATGAAGCGGGCAAAGTCCTCGGGGAACCAGCCTGTCTCTCCGTCCCGGAGCCTCTCGCCGTAGAGCCACCCTGAACACGGATGGGGTGGGAGGGAGGTGAGAGGAAGGCCATGGGTCCCCTGGCCCCTCTGAGCTGCTGTGCATGAGCACGCCAGGGCCAGGCTTCTCCTAAAACTGACCACCCGCTCTTGCCTCAGAGCAGACAGCTGCCGAGGCCTTGCTCACGGTCACCAGGCACCCGGCCCCTGCTCTGGTGCTCGCCACTGAGAAGGGTGCTGGGCTGAGCACACCCCACACAGCTCTGCCCGGCATGAGGAGGTGCCCTGCCTGCCCTCTGCAGGCTCGTGCTGGGCCGGCTGAGCGGGGATTCCCTGGGAGGGCAGAGACACCTCCTCCTCCCCACATGGGACACAGTGACCATGGTCTCGTTTTTGGGTTCATGGATTTTGGGGCTCGGGGATGTGGGAGTGTTCCCTTTGAGGAAGCCCTCGAGGGAGGGTGAGGCAGGCTGGAAGCGCATGGGCAGCTTGCAGCCCGGCATGCTCTGGGCCTGGCCTGGCCAGGTTGGATGGTGACTCACGCCCGCCTGTCCGTGCCTGCCCATCTGTGCCCAACACGCCCATACTCACCGTCCTCCTGCTGCAGAACCAGGACCACGTCCGCCTGCTGCAGTGTGACCTCGTCTGCCTGCTTCGCAAAGAAGGCCTTGGTGATCTCCACCTGGGGCAGGTCTGGGTAGGGCAGTGGCCATCACAGGGCTATCAGGAGGCGAGGGCCAGCCTCCACTCCCCGACGGCCTCCAGCAGACACACCCCTGGGGCTGGGGTACCCCACCTCCCGACTGCTGGACCCCACCACAAGGCCAGGTGCCAGGCTCCCTTGGGCTACAGTGGGGGCCAAAGTGCCCAGCCGTGGCAGAGGGCCAGCCCCGCAGGCCCCCAGCCCGCACTCACCTCCTTTGTTGGAGAGGCCCTGCCACTGTCTCTCACTGTGTGTGAGAGCCACGATCCACCGTGCCCGGTCACTCCTGGGGGCCAGAGACAGCATGAGTCAGGCCTGGAGACCGATCCCGCCCCTCTGATGTTCCCTGACTTCTGACAGCCACCCATGGGGGTCCATGGCAAGAAGATGGGTGGTGGGGGTGGGCAGGAGTGGCTGGGCAGACTGTCAGGCAGGCTAACCCTCAAGTCACCCCAGCCCCAGCTCACAGAGTGGGGTAGCAGCCACACACCCAGACCCCAGCCTGCTGGACCCGAGACCACCCCGTTTCCTGGCACTGGGTCCTAGCTCCCTGCCCCTCCATTTGCTGTGGCAGACTCAGCCCCAGCATCCTTGTTTGGAAATAGGGCCCAGAGCTGTCCTCGGTCAAGAGGAGCTGAGAGGGAATATGGAGACTGGCGCACCTGCGTGCCTGCCTTCCACAGGGGACCTGCAGAGACCCCATCACTGCCCACTCCATTTCAAGCGCCAGGACCACCCTGCTGTCCGAACTGGCCCCCACTGGCCAGGCTCGCTGCACCCCAGCAGCACTGCGGTTCGCCTGCAGCTGTGCCCTCAGGGCCCAGGGCTCTCCTGCCTCGGGGCTTTGGCACGGCTCCACCTCTGCTGAGCAATCCCAGCCTCCGGCCCCACCTCCCTCTGCTCACGTGGGCTGAGCCTTCCTCACGGCACCCCCCGCACCCCACCCCCCACCTTGTTTCCTTTCTTGTTCCCACTCCTGGTGGCCCAACTGTTGGTGCGTCCCCTCCCGGGAACATAAACGCCACGAGGACAAGGCCGTTTCTGTTCTGTCCCCGGCTCTACCTCGGCACCTACGGCAGGGCCAGGTGCACGGTGGGTGTTCAGAGCCAGCCGTGGAACAGTGAGCGAGGCAGGCAGACAACCCGGTCCCCGTGGAGCTAATGTGTCTGGGGCCTGGGAACCACCCTCCCGGGAGCCCCTTACGCAGAGTCTGAGGAGAGCAGGAGCTGCTCCTGGCGGCCCTCACTGTTGCGAAGCAGGGTCACTTGGAAGGCATAGGGCACGGAGGAGCTGCGGTTGCCGCCCCCGGGCAGAGGGAGCTCAGACGGCTCTATCTTCTCCACCTGGATGTGGTTCATCTGGGCGTAGTCCTGGACCACGTAGCTCTCCTCGCTGTGGGGACACAGACAGTCAGTTGGTGGGACCGTCCCACCCAGCTCCTACCCGGTGCCTGCTGGGCTCCCGGCCAGGTCCCACCCGGCTCCCCTGCAGTGGTGGGGAGGCAGCCACGGAGGACAGGCTCCAAGAGTTCCCCCATCCCACAGAGCAGAGGCCACAGCTTTCGAGTCCTCCTCGTGGCTGGCACAGGCAGACCCTAGTCTGCAGGAGGCCAGAGGCTGCACAGCGAGCACCACCTGCCTCCGAGTGTCACACAGAGCATGTCCCAAGTGGAAGCCGTGCCCCAGCTCTGAGGTCAGAGGGGCCCAGGGCCAACTCCCGCAACGTCCTGCCCCAGGGCCAGCGGCCCAGTGTCCACGGAGCGGGGCTCCCCACACCCTCCTGCCCTAGTGCCACCTCTTCTTCTTGGTCACAACCAGGACATCGTTGAACAGGAACAGGTAGCACGTTGGCCGGCTGGCGATTTTTCGAAAAAGTCCAGTTTCTTCCACTAAGAACAGCTCCCCACGCTTCAGCAGCCACCGGGAGGCGGAGATCAGTGGGAGGGACTGGGGGGACAAAGCCAGGATGAGCAGGTCCCCAGGGGGTCAAGGACACACAGCACCGGGTCGGAGTGACCCCTGCCTCTGGACTGTCCCCAGTAGGGGTTGGATAGAGGAAAGCGGCACAATGTGTCCAGGCCTCAAATCAAGGTGCGCCAGGCCCTGGACCAGATCCTGCCCGACAGCCCAGGGCTGGGTGACCACTGAACATTTCACCCAAGCCAGGACCCAAAGGCCAGTGCTGGGGAAGCCTCCATGCACACCTCACTCCTCTGTGGTGGGAGGGCTCCATGGCGATTATGCAGACGCTGGGCCTCCTGGGCACAAGGGCCCGCTCAGCCCCGAGGGACGGTTGGCAGGGGCAGGCCCCTCCGTGATGGCCACGCTCCATGTCTAGAGCCTTTCCTGGCTCCTGAGCCACAGAATACCCCCGATGCCTGGTGCTGAGTTGCTGGAGTCAGTGGGGGGCAGAGATGGCAAAGGCCAGGGGGTGAGCAGTGCAGGGGTAGTGGGGGTGGGCTGTGTGGGGTGGGCATCGCAGTGGAGGGTGGCAGCCTTGAGGGGCATGGGGTGGTATGCAAAGGTGTCATGATGGAATCGTACAAAGGGCAATCGTGACGATGATAAAGCGAAAGTCGTAGCCTGAAGCAATCCGAAGTCGTCGTCGTCTCGAGAAGGCAAAGTCGTAGTCATAAAGCGGCTCGAGATCGTCATAATCAAAGGATAAAGTCGCCTTATAAAGGCAATAAGGTGGCCAGTGGTAAGCGAAAGTACTCCTGAAAGAAATGAAGTCGTAGTAAAGACGGCTCGGATCATAAACCTGTCGAGATAATCGAAGTCGTTCCTCACCGAAATCGAGATCTGCAAAGTAATGCTGCGACAATCAGAATAAAAACCGCCCGCTCTCTTATTGCCGATTGCCCAGGCACTGCCCTGGGAGCTACTCCTGGCCTGTGCCACCACCCTCCCTCCTGGATGAGCCTTCTCCCTGGCCGTTTCCCAGACCAGCACAAGACCCACGTGGGGTGAGAGCCCCACTCGGGGGTGGGCCAGGCCTGGGAGGGGGTCCTTGCTCTGGCAGGGGCAGATGTTCTAGGATCAGGGAGAGAAGTGTGAGGCCTGCACGGGTGTGGGCTCGGCAACAGTGGCGCGAAGTCACCGCCCTCCGCGCCTGCTCAGGCAGCGACCTGACCCACCCGGAGCCCTCCCGAGCTGCCCTGTACCCTTGCTTTCGGGGTGTGTGACACGGGGCTGGCTAACCTGTCACCCTTGCTCCCCTCTGAAGGGCACCCACTGGAGGGAGCACCAGGACAGGAGACCCACCTGGGCCCGCCTTGTGGGAGGGGCCCTGGGCTGTCCTGGGACAACAGAGGACGGGACCAGTGTGTGGGATTGTGGGTGGTGGGCTCTGGAGGGAGAGGTCGAGCCCGTCCATTTGTGACAGGGACTAGGGCTGTTGGGACCTGGGCTGGAAATATTTCACCCTACCCAGAATCCGGGCCTCACTGGGAAACATGAGATCTGGGCCGGCCCTGAAATCACCCTGTCGCCTCCCCTCTGTCCTCAGGCCCTGCCCAGCGCCTGACCCTGGCCCCGGTCAAGCACACTGACAGGGCCACTCCTGTTGGCCCCTCCGCTTGGTCACTCAGGGCCTGGGGTCTGCCCTTTGCCCGTGCAGTCCTGGGGATGGAGCAAGGGCCACAGAGGCCCACCCAGTGGGAGTAGGGGAGGGGACACAAGGGACACTCCTAGATGGGGAGACTGAGGCCTGGAGAGACCAAAGGCACCAGCCCTAGGAGGCCCAGCCCCCAGGCCTCATGAGGGCAGGCACCCACTCTCCAGCCCTCAGGCTCAGGGGTGTGACCTCACACGCAGGCCAGCAGGGCGGGCCAAGTGGGAAGTGGCCTGAGTTGCCTGATGTCCGGGGCCACCTACCTTGACCTTGCTGCAGTCCAGCTGTGTGTGCAGCGTGTACATCTGCTCCATGCGCTCCATCCTGTGGGCCCCCTTGTTGCACTGCCTCACCAGCTGCAGGGCATGGTCCCCGTGTGAGGGGCTGGTGCTGCAGGGCCCTGGCACAGCCCACACGTTCCACAGTGTGCCCAGGACTCCTGCCCAGCCAGCCCCTGGCTGCCCACAGTGCCTGCCCTGGACCAGCTGTGCCATAGGCTCATCAACTGTGTGAGAGTTCCACTGGCTCTGGGCCTCAGTTTCCTTGTCAGTGCTGTGAAAGGCTTGGGATGGATAATCTGAGAACCTCTGGGCCTCAGTTTCCTTGTCAGCGCTGTGAAAGGCTTGGGATGGATAATCTGAGAACCTCTGGGCCTCAGTTTCCCTGTCAGCGCTGTGAAAGGCTTGGGATGGATAATCTGAGAACCTCTGGGCCTCAGTTTCCTTGTCAGTGCTGTGAAAGGCTTGGGATGGATAATCTGAGAACCCTCGCTGCCCTGGAAGGTAGGGGGAGCCAGCCCTATGCCACCAGGTAGGGTGGGGTGGGGACAGGGTCAGGGTACAGGACTTGGGCGGGACTGGGGCCAGGCCCCATCTTACCTTGCTGATAGCCTTCAGTGCGCGGCTGGCGGCCTTGTACCTCTCGGAGTGGCCTTGGGTCTTGAGGCAGAGCGTCTGGATGAACAAAAGACACGGGACACAAAGTTCCCTCTGGCATCCCACGTGTGGAGGCTCCCACCAACACCAGACCCTGGGTGGGGCTGCAGGGTGGTCAAGAGCTGCCCCCAGAGGGCTCCTGCAGGGCCCCACCACCAGCCCCTGAACGGCCTCTGCACCACCTGGAGCTCTGCCAGGTCCTCAGGCCAGGTTGAGTGGGAACAAGAGCTAGCACCCCTGCCTGGAACCCTTCCCTTCCCGTTCTTGGCCATCTCCATCCTCTCCATCCAACCTGGGGAATCGTCAGTGGAGGCCCCCTGGCACCCCCATTTCTGCACATCCCTGGGGCCCCCAGGAATTTGAGGTTCTGTTTGGCTTGGGCAGTCCTGCCATGTGTAGCCTCAGGGAGCTTAGCTCAGTCCTGCCATGTGTGGGGCTGTGTGTACGGGCAGCACGCACACGTGTGACTATGCCTGTGTACTGTGTGCGTGCATGTGTGCCTGCATGTGTATGCATCCACATGTGTATGTGTGCACTGGGTGCATGTGTGTGTAGTGCCTGTGTGTGCACGTATACAAACGTGTGTGTGCACTGTGCGCACATGTGCATGCATGTATATGTGCAATGCAGTGTGTGCACATGTGTGCAGGCATGTGTGTATTGGTGTGCATTGATACACATGCATTGTGTACACATGGGCACACATATACATGAGTACATGTGCACTGTATATACATGTGTGCGTCTGTGTGTACATCTTTTACCGTCATGCGTCCTCTGCCCTGTGGCATCCCACACACACAGCCCACGCTGCTGAGCCCCTCTGAGGCCCTCTCTGCATCCACAGAACGGGGAGAGAAGGTGCTGGGGACAGGGCTACCACGTCTAGGAGGACTGGTGGGGCGGGGGCTGGGAGGAGGCTCAGCAGGGCTCTGGGTGACGCCAGTTCCAGCTCGACAGTGTGCCTAAACCTCATGAACCATTGAGTAAGTGAACACAAATTCGCCAAGGGCTGGAACAGCTCCCGGCACAGTGAAGTCTGTGGGTGGTGGCGACCACAAAGTTATCCCGGTTATTAAAGCCATCTTAGGATCATAACTATTAAAATATCATAGGCCAAGCCTGGAGGAGAAGGTCACAAAAGGGTAATCAAGCGGGGGCTCCAGCAGTGGGACCCCAGGACAGTGTGCCCAGCCCCAGCCCCAGGCCGTGGACTCACATCCGTCAGGAGGGGCAGCCGGGTCACCCGCTGCATGGGGAGGATCAGGAAGGAGAGCACGGGCAGGCCCCCGCATGCTGGCCGCCTCTCAATCTCTCTCAGGACCTCTCGGAAGGCGGCGTTGCTGCTTCTGCAAGAGGACAAGGCTGTCCTTCCAGGCTCTGCATGGCCGGCCTGTACCCAAATCAGGCAGCACCTGCAGAAGCCGGGCTGGGAGCAGGAATGTGCTTTGGGAGACCAGGGTGCAGGACACCCCCGAGCTACCCTCTGGGCCTCAGGGCCGCCCACTCACATCAGCTTCTGCAGCGTGCGCTGCTGGTAGACCTCGTTGGAGCAGTAGGCGATGTAGGGGTGGAAGTGCTTCTCGGCGTGCTCCTCCAGGATGTCACTGATGTCCTCGACCAGTACCTGGGCCTTGTGCCGCTGCTCCAGGTCCTCGAAGAACCTGAAGGCAAGAAGGGGTGAAGAGGGTGCCACGGGTCTGGTGGTCGGGCCCCATGTGTGCACACACACAGACGTGCATATCACACACACTCACACATACACATACGTGGCAGGAGCTGAGCTCAGCTCCCAGAGTCAGCAAGCAGCAAGCACTCGGGGCGGGACCCGGACCTGGGATGCAGGACAGCAGGGAGGGCAGGTGGGAAGTGGTCACAGAGCCCCCCGCCACGATCCCACGCACTGGCACTGTCCCTCTGTTGTCCAGGGGCAGCCCCAGGGGCTGTCTCCAAAGGTGGACCCGTTTGGACCTCCTGTCCTGGTGCCCTGTCCAGTTGGTGCCCTTTGCCCTTCAAGCTCCTTCCAGCTAAAATGACTGGGCCTCCACACAGGCCCGGGCCCCCACTGCTGCACCTGCCTGCCCCTGGGAAGAAACTCAAGGACGGAAACTCAGGGGACAGGCACAAGAGCCAGCCTCTGGGTCACAAAGAGGGGCGATGCCTGGGGCCACCCCCTCCAAGGATGAGTCCCCAATCCCAGGCAGCTCTGCTGGTCGAGCTCCTAGCTGGGTTCGCGAACTGTCGGTTGACTTTCACTGGGTCCCTCACCCCGTCCTGAGTGAACAGTCAAGGCCAGGGGGGCCAGGTGTGGGCTCTTGGCAGACTCTGACCTCCTCCGTGACCCACGCCTCGGCCCGGGGTGATCAGGACGAAGGGAGTTAACACTTGGTGAGAGCTAGGCCAGGGCTGCCGGGGTTCTGCCGCCATGGGCAGCCAGAGCCACCAAGGTTGGGCTTGGCTGAACCCACGATGTTCACTTGGTGTGTAAGGCGGTGGCCGGAGCCTTGTCCATCCCACAGACCCTCAGAGCACCCAACCTGAGACCACATCCATGTCTCCAGGCCCCTGCCACAGGAGGTCCTCCCACCCCAAGAGCTCTGTCCTTCGGAGGACTCCCTTGCCCAGCGTGGAGGTGGGCGGCAGTCCCTCCTCCCCCTGCTCACTAGGCCTGACTGGGCCTGCCACCCACGCAGGAGCCATGCTTCCTGCAGGGAGAGCGTCCTGAGAGCTGCTTACTCTAGAGAAGCCCCAGGAGATGGAGCCGCAGTCCCCGTGGATGAGGACCCAGGAGGCCACAGGAGGCCTCGGCTGCTGGATGAGCAGGGCCACGACACGCGTGGGTGCCGAGGCCGGCCAGGCCGGTCAGCAGCTCACATGGGAGACTGCAGGTTCTGAGAAAGGTCCGGGAGAGCTGCCCACCAGCCGCCGACCCCAAATAGCGATGATTTCCCAGAGAGTTCACTGTGAATGCCAGGAGCTGTCGGGGACCCAGCTGGGGGAGGAGGCCGAAGCTTCCTGCCCTGGGGCAGCAATCTAAAGCCCCAGGAGGTCAGAGGCAAACACACAGCTGCCTGAGGCAGAGGGGACTGGAGGACACAGAGCCTGCATGGCTGGGGGCAGAGCTGGGGGAGGGGCAGCCTCTATCACAGACCCCCTCCCCCTCCCCCTCCCCTAACCCCAACCCACAGATGAGTCAGAGTTTGGGAGTTTGCCATAGCTGGTCCCTGGAGCTCTACAGGAAGCCCCTGTCTACAGGGACAAGGCGGCTCCCCGCCCACCCTCAGGGCCCCAAAGTTCCGCAAGGGCACCCCACAGGCAGCAGATGGGTGGGACTCGCCAGGGGCGTGGCTGATATAAGAATGTGCCAGCAGCCACCACTGTTGGAGCAGCCCCGTGCCAGGCACTACAGGCCCCTAATCATCTCCCAGCACCACCCAAGCCCATGAGGGGGCCAGAGGCACCGCCCCTCAAGTTAGCATTGAGGCTGAGGCTCAGGAGACCGAATGATGCTCCAGAGTCCACCTGTATATAGGGAGCAGCACAGGGTTGAGACCACACACACCCCTGCCCATGCACACAGGCCCCTGCCCACGCACACACACCCCGGCCAGGCACAGAGACCCCTGTCCAGACACACACACCCCTACCCACTCATACCCCTGACCATGCATACACATGCACACACACCCATGCATATACACCCTTGCCCACGCACACACACCCCTGCCCGTGCACACACCTGTCCACACACATACATACATGCACACACCCGCACACACACAACCATGCATACACACCCCTACCCCGACACACCCATGCACACACCATGCACACCCACGCACACACACACCTGCCCACGCACACACACCTGTCCACACACACACCAATGCACAGACACCCGTGCACACACCCCTGCCCATGCACACACACCCCTGCCCACATACACCCACGCATACACATCCGGGTGCTGGATGCTCCCGAGTCACCCTCCAGGCCTCGGGGCCAGCCCACTCACACACACCCCTGACCATGCACACACCCCCCCCCACCCATCCCCCCCCCCCCCCCCCCCCCCCCCCACGCACACCCCTGTGCATGGCTGCAGCTGCATGTCCGGCCTTTCCTCCACCTCTAGGCCCTGCAACCAGAGCTCAGGTCCAGCCACCAGACACCTTTGGGTGGAACATGACCCAGAGCTGCAACTAGAGGCTTCCTGCCTACAGGTGAGCAGCTTGTGGCCACCGCTGCCTGGGTCACACAGCCCTCTGTGGCTGGGCGTCCTGGTGGGATGGTGCTTGGCAGTGGGGCAGGGCTGGACCCCTGGGAAGTGCTCCACATCTTACGAACAACCCGGATGCTACAGCCCCAGTGCTCAGCCTGGCCCTGGGGCCAGCTCTTGGTGGCCTCAAGGACCATCAGAGGTCATCACACTCCATGGGAGCCAGCAGCTGCCCTAAACCATCCCCATCAAGGTGCAGCTCAGGCTCCCCAGGGCCTGCTGCCGACGGTGCGGTGCCCATGGGGAGAGGCAGCTTCCCGGCAGAGGACCCTGTGCGAAGGCTGTGGCGTGGCCTCACCTCTGACTGGCACCCAGGACATCCAGGATGTTGGAGAAGAGGTGGTGGTGCTCCATCTGCGTCACGGTCGCCCGCAGCTCCTTGGACTGCAGGAACTCCTCCACCAGGACGCTCAGGCTGTGCTGGTAGGAGAACTCCGACGTGAGGATCTCGAACATGGCCTGCGGAGAGGGGCCTGGGTGAGCCCCACAGTGACGCTGGACACGGGCGTGCCTCGGTGGCCAATTCTCGGAACAGGAGGACATGCCCCAGGTGGCAGGGGCCGGTGGGGACAGGAGCCCCGGACAGACCCCTGGATGGGACCGTCAGGATGGCCAGCCTGGAGACGCCAGCCCGACGTCCCTGGGTGCCCCTGGCTGGGTGCCTGATGAGCCGCATGAAGCTGGGCAGCCACCCTCCGTCCTCGTCAGAGAAGGGGGAGATGGCGGCCCCTGGACTCCGAGGATTCACTCGGTGGCGCGAAGGGGCTCTGTGAGGGCCTGGTGCAGGTGGAGGCACAGCCCGGGCCTGTGTGAGGCGCTGGTGAGTGTGACGGGGCCTGGCACTGGAGGTGGCCGCAGAGGGATGGCCGGGTGGCACCACTGTGGCTGCTGCCCCTCCCCAGGTGTTGCATGGCCCAGGCCATGGGGGACAGCCTTCCCGCCCAGGGCCCTCCCCTCCCGCTCAGGGCCCTTTTACCTCCTGCCTCTTCCGCTCCTCAGTGGAGAGCTGGTCCAGGATGCCCAATTCCACCACCTGGGGGGACACAGGCCCAAGAGCTGCAGGTCACACATCCTGGAAGCCTGCGCCAAAGTCTCCCTTCTTTCCTCTCCTGATGGACCAGGGCCAACATGGCCAGCAGAGGCGGGGGCCCGGGCAGAGCACCCACAGCCACCTCACACGGCTCAGGGAGGTCCGATCCTGGAGTAGGCCTGTCCTGCCCAGGGTCTATCCCCGTCATCTTCCTCTCTGTGGACCCTCCTCAGGGCAGCCGCCCCCACCCCCGCCCAGCCAAAGAGCCCCAGAGCAGCCCAGAAAGAGCATGGGGCATCCAGAGGGAAAGGCCAGAGGATGGGAGATCTTGTCCCGAAGACCTTCCTGGCAGACGGAGAGGCGTGGAGCCCACCCAGGGAGGAAGTGTGGAGGGCAGGACTGTGACTCAGACCCCACCTGGGCGAGGCGAGTCAGTGCCCTGCCTGGAAGGTATGGGTGACGCTGTGCCCGCCCGGGCTCCCTCCTCCTTGGGGCCCACAGCTGGCGGGTCGCCTTGGCGGGAGCGTGGCTCGCTTGGTGGAGCGCGTCAGGACCAGCGGGGCTGCTACACTGCCCGGGGGTCCCCTCTCCCCTCTGCAGGACTCAGGCCACCCTGATTCGTGCTCTGCTCCTCACTGGGCCGGGCAGAAAGGCCTCCCACAGCGCCTGGGCCACGGGTGAGTCCTCCATTCCCCAAGCCAGTGCCTCCTTCCTATGCAGGGTCAGAATCTCTGGCAGTTACCAGGGTGCGGTACTGGACACTATCCCAGACAGAGGGAGACCACACGCCCCCAGCTCCCAGCAGGGGAGTAAGACTGCACTTCCAGACCTTTCTGTCTGTGGGGAGGCTGCCCGCTGCCTGCCCTCACCCCACACTGGGCCTGCCCTGGCCGGGGTCCCGGGGTACGCAGCACCATGGAGTGTGGTGGGCGGGTGCAGTACCAGCCCCTCTGGATGGCGAACAAGGAGCCCCATTGTATCACAGGTGGGGGCCCGCCCTCCCTGCTTCCCGCCACGCCCACGGCCACATGGTCCCCTCCCTCGGGCCTCAGGGCGCGGGTCACATGCTGGTCCACCTGGGGTAGAAACAGTCACCTCCCCCAAGCACAGGGACCACTGCCAGGCCACGCTCTCCACTGAGACCCCCGTAGGGCAGAGACGGGCCCCCCGTTTCAGATACGGAAAGTGAAGGAGTGGCTTGGCCCTGGCCTCAGCTCCAAGCCCCGGCCCCTCCCGTCCCAGCTGTCTCCCTACGCAGACCCCTTAGCTCTCTCCTGGGGCGGGGGCCCTGGGAAGGGACTCATGGTGCCCGCAGCTCCCTGCAGGGCAGTCTGAGCAGGGCCGGCCCTTGCACGCACAATGGCAGGGCCCTGCATGGGCAGGGCGACTCTGAGGGCACAGGAGGGAGACTCCCAGGTCCACCACCCACAGCCGAGGGGCTTCTGGGAAGGCTGCCCATCCTCCCTGGGAGGACTGGGCTGCTGCTGGGGACCAGCCACCTGGGCTCGGGGAAGAACAGTGGGGGGACCCCTGTGGCTTCTGCCTGCCTGTCTCTGTGGGGCAGCCTCACCCACCCTCCGGCGCTACCTCCGGGAGCTGGCTCCAGGTGATCTGGGCAGGCCGGTAGCTCTTGACCACAATGGTGGTGTCCATCTTCCGGGCTCCCTCGGGGCTGGAGGACTCATCAAGGATGTCATCATCAGACTCCTGGCTGGTGTTCAGGCCCCGCTCCTGGATCTCCTGGTAGAGCTGGGGGTCTAGAGAGAGAAGGAGGGTGACCTGTGGCCCTGGGGGATTGGAAAAGGCTGTGCCTCCCTGGAACTTGCCGGCTGAGCCCTCCCAAGGGCATCTCAGAGCCCATGATGACATGAGGCAGCACAGGCCCTCGCAGGTGGGTCCTCTAGCGCCCACAGGCTCTCACGGCTGTATGGGAGAGGGAGGCTTTGGGAGGGGACTGCCCCAGGCTGGGCGCCAGTCCCAAGACCTCTTCTATGCCACAAGCCCCACCTGAAATGGGCTGGTCCCGGCTCAGGGCACCTCCAAACCCTCACAGCAGCCCCCAACCAGCCTTACCCTGAGACACGGGGCATCGCTGCTGCCTCCTGGGGACACTTCCCAGAGATTTCTGTAGAGGAGGCCTGGGTGCCCCCTCCTGGGCCCGTCCCTATCCACAAAGCTTCTGGGGGATGGAGGGCGCCACTGTGTCTTGGGGCCTCAGGTCTGGAGCTGGGCACTTGAGGCCTTAGCCCTCCCCAGGCCTCACTGCCTCCGATCTCTACACCCCTGTGCACTTTGACCCAGGTGGCAGGCACCTCCCTATGTCAACCTCCCCGTGGGATGTTCTCATCTCCCCCCAGCAGGCTGAGTGTGCACCACTGCCACCCCTGCTGGAGGCCCCAATACACGGCTGCCCTTCAGCCTCGAAGAGTCCGGGCAGAGCCCACGGCGTGGGGCCGGCACCCTCTGATCTGGCCTTAGTCCCCCAACATGGCCACTGTAGGCTGGGCCCAGTACACATATGGGGTGTTCAGGGCAAGACTGGGGGCTCTGTCTGTGCCCTGCCCTTCAGAGCACATTGAATAGAGTCCAAGGGAACTTTCTAGACCTTTCTAGACTCATCAGGGCTACATGGTGAGACCAGCCACTGGGACCTCAGGACCTCAGCCTCTGGAAGGATCCCGTCAAACAGCTTTGGTGACCCCGAGACACCAAACCAAGGCCCACCCGAACCCCAAGGTGCCCCAGTGAGTCCAGCTTCAACTGGAGCCCAGCCCAGCCCGCGGTGCCTCCCAAAGCCACACTCACCGTCCTTGAAGGAGCCCTTGTGCCCACGTTTCCGCCCCAGCGTCTTCTGCACAAAAGAGACACAGAAAGCGCAGCTGTCAGCCGAGGCAGGTGTGGCCCACAGCGATTCTGCCTCGGGACCCCAGAGACCTCACGGCTCCACACGCAAAGCTGTGCCCAAGAGATGTCAGCTCCAAAGGGCCTCAGGGCTGCCAAGCAGAGGCTAGGACAGGTGGGAGGAGGGCTCAGAGCAGGCAGGACAGGTGACTGAGGGTTGTCAGGTCCAGGAGGGCTGCTTGGAGGAGCAGGAAGGGTTGAACTCAACGCGAAGGGATGCTCAGGAGAGTTTCGAGCAGGACTGGAGGGAAGCCGGTGGCAGGGCAGGTACAGTGGGGAGAGGGCTGTGAAGGGACAGTGGGGCAGGACACAGTCCCCTGGGGACCAGGACCTGGTGGGGCAGGTGAGCAGGGACTGGTCAGTCAGTGTCTAGCCCCAAGCATGGGCCTGGGGGCCCCAGCAGGAGGCCGGGATGGCAGAAGTGATGGGAGGGACCCGGCTCCTGGGAAGCCCCCAGGCTCAGGTGCCCGGCTCGGAGCCCACCCTCCTTGGCTGGGACACCACACTTTGCTGACGCCACAGGTGTGCCGGTTCCCGGAAGGAAAGGGGCTGGTTTCTCGGAACGAGTTGGGGCCTGTAAACTCCCCTTACTGGTTGGGAGCGTGTGGCGCTCCCAGCTGCACCTGGCCTGGCACCCTCAGCCCCATGCCCCGCACCCCACCTCAAGGGCTCCCCCAGCCCCCTTTTCACCTCCAGGTCTGGCTGGAGCTGTTGCCTCCCCCACCCCTCGACCCCGTCCTCTCCTCCTGTCTGCCTCTACCCTAACCCTCCTTCCTCTGGGACCCTACCCTGACCCAAGGCCACGGGGAGCCCCCTACTCTGTGCTCCCAGGAACCCCAAGCTGCCCTCAGCCCAGCCCTCGGCATTCTCCCTGCCCTGGTGGCCCTCTGAGGACCAGGCCCATGCCCCTGGGCTCACTTTGGAACCCCAGCACCAAGCATGTGGCAGGTGCCCAGGAAGTGTCTGCTGACTGCATGAAATCAACAGTCAATGAAAGAATGAGCCCCGTGGGCCTAGTCCTTGTGGGTGCAGAGAGTGCTGGGGCCCTTCCAGGAGGCAGCTGTGACGGCAACCAGTGAAGAAGACACTCTGGCACGTGCCTTCCGTGGACACTGTCCAGAGGACGCCCAGAGGACGGCTATGATCTTGGCTCCCACATGGGGAAGCCAAGGCTCAGGAAGGTTCAGGAACTCGCCTGGGTCACACGGCACCTGCCCCTACCCTCGTCCTTCACTGAGGCAGCCCATATGCTTAGGGCCTGTTTTCCAACACGTCTGAGGAAGGCGTCCAACAAGAAGGGTGGCCCTGGGACCAGCCCTGCATCTGCTCTGCATTCCTGAGGGTGCCCAGGGCTGCCAGGGCCTCCTGATAGGTGGTTCCAGGGCAGCTCGCCTCCCCTACCCCAGCCCTGCCTGAGCCCAGACCCACCAGCTAAAGAGACCAAGCAGGGTGGCCAGAGTCCCAGTCTTGGCTGGGGGGGTGTTCAGGTGCCATGCCACTCTCCCTGAACACAGCTCCCAGCTCCAGGGCTGCCTGAAATGAAGCCCTGACCCCCAGCCTCAACGGATGGTGACTCTGAGGATGAGGGACACTGGGCCCAGGAACCCCAGCAGGACGCTCTGTCCCCTGGGCCCTAGTGACACATGCAGCCAGGCTACACCCTGCCCAGCGAAGGGTCTGCCGCCACCATGCCCCAGACCTAGAGCCACCGCCAGCAGGCAGGGAAGCAGGCTCTGTGTACAGCGGGAACGTGCACACTTCTCCCGAGCCTGAGGCCACCGCACGGCTGCCCCGCCTGAGTCCCTGTCCGGAGCTGTTGGGGCAGATGGAGCCCAGGCCAGTCACTGCAGCAAGGTCACCCTGAACCCTGTCATCCAGGCAGGCTGGCTCCTGTCTGGGGCTTGGAAACAGGGACTGGGCCCTTCCAGGGATCTGCCCTCCAGCAAGGCTGGGAGCGGGGACACCAGAGTCTGGGGCCTGGGTAGAACCCTCGACCTTTCTGAGCCTCTGCTGCCTCGTCTGTAAGGTGGGATCTTCACACTCACAGATTGGGCTGAACTGGAATAAACCAATTGAGAGTCCTCATGCAGCAGGTGCTTACTAACGGCAGCTGCCACGATGCAGAAGATGACAGTGGTGGAGACGGCCAGGCCACCCCTCTGCCTAGCAGCACCCTCCCCGCGGTCCACGTGGGCAGGCCCCTACCTTGTTTTTGGCTGGGTTCCGAGTGTGAGGCTGGCTGGGTTCCTCGGCCAGAGCCTGGAGCTTAGGGCTTAGCGGGATGGCGTCCCCCTGGCCACCTGGCTTCCCCAGGCCCTTTATGGCCGCCCGGTAGGATTGGTTCCGCAGGTTCCGCCTCAGCATGCCCCCAGGGTCCTTGTCCATGTCCATGTCGTCCAGAGAGAAGCTGGGGGCTGGGAGGAGCTTAGGGTCCCGCCGGGCGGCCTCCCTGCTAAGTACAGCCGCCCCGAAGCTCTGGTGGCGGGCTGGGGTCTTCGCCCTGCTGGCCACGGCCAGGCTCTTGGGGATCAGCTGCTGGGTGCCCAGCTTGAGGGCCGCCGGGCTCTCTGTGCTCAGGACGATGGGCCGCGGCTCCTCGTGCCCTGGGGACCGAGGCTGTGGGGGTGCCGGGACCTCGGGCTGGAAGACGGCATTGTCCCTAACACGCAGGGAGCCACGGACCATCGGGAGCCCAGAGGCTGGGTTCCCACTGGTATCCAGCCGGAGCTCCGAGTGGAAGCGGTGTTCCAGAAGCTTCTCCTCCAAGGACCTGTCTGAGTGCCGCTGGGACATGCTGGGTGGCTGTGGGCTCCTGGGGAAAGGGCAGAAGTGAGGGTGTTGTGAGGCTGCTCTCCCCTGCCCCCTCAGGTGTCCGCCCCCCTGCTCTTTCGAGTATGCCTGGCCGGGGCCCCAGTACAGCTCCCAGGACACAGCGTGCAAGCACAGCAATGCAGCCAGGAGCAGAGTGGGTCAGCGGCACAGCCAGCCCTAACCACCGGGAGCCAGCCACGTCTGACGCCGGAGGCTGGGCACAGGACGGGATTAGGCAGGCACTGGTTCTCTGAGCTCCGAGGGACCAGGTGGGCACAGCTTATGGGGGGAGGCTGGACCTCGGAGGCTGGGAGGCCGCACTGCTTCCTCTGACGGGCAGCACGCGCTGAGGACACATTCCTGAGCCGGGAGGCAGGTGGGGCAGCTCAGGTGCAGGGCCCTGGAACCCTGCAGACCTGGCCTGGACTCCTGGCTCACACCTGGCAGCCAGGCAGCCTCCTGGAACCACTTCCTTGTGGTGAACACGAGGGTGCTGGTGCTGCGCTGGGGGCTTCTTGAGGTCAGCATCAGCCACAGTGGCAGTGACCACAGCCTCTGCCTCACTGGGGCCTTCCAGACGCCCGAGCCAGGCTCTGCTGGTGGGGGTCAGGCACATTTGCCCACATGCTCCCAGCCCGAGCCCAGGCCTCTGTGATTCCCCTCTCTCAGCCACGCAGGGACATGACTGTGGCGGACTGTCCATGGAACATTTCCACACACCAGGCAACACGCTGGCATTTTTCCACATTTCTGAACTGGGCATAAAGCTGACAATTCTGGTTTCAGGAGTCCCACCAGGCACCAGCCTGAGAGTCTGGTATGACACCTGGCCACTGGGCAGGTATGGTGGCGGCAGGGGTGGCAGCCCACAGTCCCACGTACACCACCCAGTGCAGGGCGGGAGCTGACCTGCAGACATCTCTGTAGCCCGATCGCCACACCCCGTGGGCTGTCCCACCCCCACCACCCTCCTGCCTGTTCCTCCCGGCAGCACGTGCCCCCCAGCCCATCTCTACCCCACTGTTCTCTTCATGGTCCGGGGCTGGCAGCGCTGCCCCGACACTGCTGTTTCCTGTTTCTCACTTTCCTCCTTCCAGACCCAAGGCAGGGCTGCCCTTCTGCCCCTTGGGAATGGCACAGTCCTGTGACTGACTTTGGGACACGTGTCCCCGCCAGGTAGGAATGTGGAGAGCCAGCTCTCGACCTGCCTCTGCACCTTCCCTGGGTGCCATGACTATGAGCTCGTGTGGCCAGGCAGAGCCCCAGTGGCCTGGACCCCGTGTGACCGAGATGTGCAGAGCCCCCAGCCGACACGGCCTGCAGGAGCCGGGCCTGGAGGTTTCCAGGCACTTCGCGGGGCTTTTGTGGCTACACATCACCTCCTGAGTGACAGCACATTGCTTGCCACAGCGGTCAGGCCCACAGCAAGCTTTCACGCCCCAGGCTGCTTGCAACCCTCAGGCCACTGAGCAATGGGTTCTGAGGGTCTGGTCTCCCAGGCCTCCCAGCTTTCCCGTCTGCTGTTCAGGGGCTCCCCACACGTGTCAGGGGGCAGCCCTGACCGAGGCACGTGGTCAAGTGACGCTGCCTCTCTGTGCCTCAGTTTCAAAATCTGTAAAATGGGCACGATAAGAGCAAGGCCCACCTCCTGAAGGTACTGCAGTAAGTGTAAAGTGTGCAAAGTGTGTAACAGGCCTGGCCGGTGTGAGGCCTACATCCACGTTGCGGTGACCAAGCCTTGCTGAATCAAAGGCAAGTTCACGTTCCCTATGCTCAGGGAGCTTTGAGGGTTCAAAGGTAACAACATGGAGAAAACTCACTGCTTTCATTCTTTCCCTTTTAAAACATAAAAACAAAAACAGGAAGAGCCACCACTCAGTACGCCTCCTATACGCCCAGAACGTCACACACGTGAAAACGACCGGAGTCTCTCCGGGGTGGAAACTGATTTTTCTGATGGGAAAACAAGGCTGGGTCACTCGCTCCAAGTCACCTCCTACAGGGAGGTTGCCTACAGTCAGCCACACAACTGACCTGAATTCGCACCTTTGGAGCACCCGCAGGGCACCCGGGAGACCGCACTGTCCCTGCTCAGCCCCAGGAGCCACCAAACTCTCCCAGGACATACATTCTCTGCTAAAAGCATCCCAGGAAGGCACGTGCGGCTGAGCCTCCCAGGCCCTAGGGAGGGGCGGCCCCCACGCTGGCTGGGAGGGTGCATTCCTCAGGACATTCTGAATCACCGGCCGAGGACAGCGGCAGACACAGCAGGCCTCCCCCGGGGCTGGTGTCCATGACACTGACCCGGCGCTGGTCTGCACCATCCCAGGATCACCCGCTCACAGTTTTACCCAGGCCTGGCCGAGAAGTCTGTTTCTTTTAGGCTTCTGTCTACACGCCAAGCAGAACGCACTCCAGCGGGCAGCCAGTGTAGGCGGCCTACGGTCCTGCAGTCCTTTTATTCTAAACGTGATTTCTTTACCTGGGGGGCATCTGACGTGGGTTGACATGCCCACATCGTCACTGTGCCCGGTCTCCCACCAAACAAATGTCCCCAAGACCCCACAGCCCCCAAACACAGAGGCCCCAGCCTGCACTGTCTCAGCCTCCGGCTCTCATAGAGGCCTTCCTCCTCCCTAATGGGGCCAGACTGCCCAGGCCTGACGGTCCCTGACCACGTCCTCTGAGACAGTGTCCTGGCCCTGGCCAGCAGCACTCCCTGGCTGGCGGCGGCTGTCCCAAGAGAGGGCAAAGTCTGCTCCACTGCCAGAAGGCGCCCAAACGGGAACCTGTCAGGCGAGCCAGAGCCAGAGCCATTGCTGGGTGTGACCTCCGCTCCCAGTGAGGCAGCCACACCCACAGGTCTAACAGAGAGCCCTAGAGGTGTGGGCAGGGGCGCTGGAACCCAGAGCTGTGGCCCTGGCAGGCACCCGCACCCGTTGCCTTCTGTTTTTCAGTTTTTCTAAAGAACTGTGAAGACACAGACACCGTTTCAAAAGTCAACGAGCACCAAAGACTTAGCATGAAAGCCCAGCGTCCCCTCCTCCACGCTGCCTGGATTCCCCAGAGGCCACCGCTCTGGGCTCCTCAGCTTTTCCCAGAAAAAGGCACAGCCTGCTCTCAGTGACCCCCGCCTATGGGCATCCCTACCCGCTCCTTGCCTCTTGGACGAGGACTCCATCACAGCCGGCCCCATCACACGATGTCTGTGCCGGCACAAGGTGCTAAGCCCCGGGGCAGAGTAAGGCCTTGCCCACCTCTTGTTAATCATGATTTTCTCTCATTCCACTGGCCTGGTTTTCCCCAGTTAAATTTTCCCTGAGTGTTCTGGCGTCTCTGCCATGTGCTTCTTGAGAATATATTCTATACGCTTGGCAGGCCAGCTCTGTGTTTTTCCCAGACACCCCCTATCCTTCCTCTCCAGAGGGCCTGGTGCTCTGGGCCTCACCCTGGGCGGATCCCAGGACCTCCTCTGCCGCTTCTGGGGCGGGAGGCTTGGCCCCCAGTCCCCTGTCACCCACTCCGGGCCCTCACTGTGCTGAAGCACATCCCCAGGCACTGAACCCGGAAGTCACATGGGAGGCATCTTTTGGACGCCTGAAAATGTCTTGTTTCTTCCTCTCCCCTGACTGGTGGCGAGGAGACGAGTGTTCCCACTGTAGATGGTTTTCTCCCAGAGTTGGGAAGGGCCCTTCCCTCATCTTCAGAGTTGCTGGGGAAGGGCCCCAATGCCCCGATCTCTTCCTCGTATCATGACCGGTGTGTGGTTCTCCCTGGCCCCACTGAGGGTCTGGGGCACTTGCTGGAGGCTGGGAGCTCTGGCTGTTGTGCTGATGTGCCTCTGTAGGGTCCACATTCATTCACTGAGCCAGGCACTGGGTAGAACTCCCCATGCGGTCACTCTTGTCTTCAGGGCTGCACGGATTTTCATATTATTTCTTCCATTCTGGTTTCTCTTTTTGGAATACCCACTAATGAGTATTAAGCTCTGGCGTTTTCTCCTAATTCCTTCCCTTCCCTCCCCTACTTTGTTCTCTGTGTGAGGTTTTCTCTACTTGATCTTCTCATCTGCCCCATGGTCTTGTCATTTTCATTATCGTCAAAGAGCCCTCTGCTCTTCATTCCTGGCATCCTGCTCTTGTTTTATGGGTGTAACATCTTCTATTATCTTAGAGAGGAAGGATTACATTTTCTTTGGAGGGAGTTTCTTTCTTTCTGTTATGGGCTGCTGGAGCTGTGCCCCCACCCCACACTTCCTCCCGTCTCCGCCTCTGCTGGCCTCTGTCTCTCAGGCACAGGGCTTTCCTCAAACATCTGCTGCTGGTGGTTGATTGCTTCTGCTTCTATTGAGGAGAGAGGCCTTATGCTGGTGGGAGGCCCAGGTGCACACACCCTGAGCACAGGTGTCTCACCGGGAGGGCCCTCTGGGACCCCCAGCCCCACGCCAGGTCCGTATCCTGAAGTCTCTCCTGAATGCCGGCTGGTTTCTGCAGTGGTCTCTCTCCATCTCCTCACTGAGATGCTGGTCTGCTCCTGGTGCCTGGAGCCAGTGAAGGGGAGGGGCTGAGAGCTCAGACTCCTTTCAGCAGCTGGCCATGCTGTCCGGGCTACAGTGCCACAGAGGTCGGTCAGATTCCCTGCAGCAGCCTCGTGGGCCAGTGGCAGACCTGCTGCCCGGTAAAGGCAGCCCTGACTTGCTGAGTGGGGGCTGCCAGGAAAGCTCCTTCAAGCACGCACAGGGCAGAGGGAGCCGCAGGCTGTCTGTCTGTCTTTCCTGTCTCCCCATGTGTGTGAGCCCTTGCAGGGCAGGGACAGTTTCCTGTTCGTGTCCCCACAAACAGTCGGGCTCAGTTCCGGCACTAAAAAGCAAATGCGTGCCTCGGCACGTGCTCTGCCCTGGTCTCCTTACCTTGATTCTGTGTCTTCCCAGAGAGGCCCTGGTGTTCCGTGCCAAGAACCAGCTTGCAAGGGGACTTTACTCAAAGTGAGCAGAGGCTGGGCCAGGGCAGCCCACAGAGGTTCCAGGCCTGTCTGTGCCACTTTTGGGGTGACTTCCTGCTGCTTCTGCTCAGGGTGGGCTGGAAAGGACCTCCCATGGCTGAGCCCTGGGACCCAGAGCTGTCTCTTTTCCCTTGACCACTAAATACCCGACCCTGGTATCCATGACGCATATAGTTACAGGGCATGAGGGACTTGTGCAGGAGGAGGCGTGTAGCAGAGGTGAGTAGGTGGAATCCGTGGTCTCTGGCCAGTCTCAGGGGCCCCTGCCCAGCCTGTCCGTTCCTGTCTGCACTTGGCCTTGGCTGATCTGCCGGATCTCAGACCCAGCCTTGGTCGGGTGGGCCGCTCTGCAGTCCCGCCCTCCTGCCCCCTCATTCTTCCGGAGAGATGGGCTTCTAGTGACTCTAGTGGGTGCCAGCCCCATCCCTCCTACATCCCCACAGCAGTACAGTGTCCCAGCTGAGGCCTGGGGCTCTGAGCACAGCTGCTTTCATGGCCACCAGGACCTAATTGCCCAAGTTTGCTGCCCCTCCAGTTAGGACGCTGCACGGGCCTCCAGCTTCATGTGGTCCCACCCTCGGGCATTTCTGTCCCTCCTACCCTGGCCTCTAGGTCTGGCTAACCCCACTTGGCCCAGTGCGGCGTGGCCTCTCTAGCACCTGTCCATCCAACCTCAGTGCATGCAAACTCAAGCCACAATGATGCCCTTGTACTCCGGTAATTCTGCCCAGCCAAACTTGACTCAGTCACATAATCTGGAGGAGGACTTGGTTTTGTAAATCATGCAGCACACATCAGCCAGCTCCGTTTGCAAGGTGGCCAGAGGTTCAGCTCTGCGGCCTGCACTGGGGCAGTTTTGTCCCCCAGGGCACATTTGGCAACGTCTGGAGACACTGCTGGTAGTCAGGAGTCCTGGCTACCGGTCGGCAAGGCTGCTGGAGAGACCTGTTATCTGGATCAAGGCCCCTAGGGCTGCGGTGGGGAAACCCTGGGCAGCTAAGCAGAGAGCCACCCTGCATGTGGGGGCGGGGAAGTGCATCTGGCCCTCCCACCTGGACGTAGCCAGCTCAGCCCAAAGCGTATTCCAGTCACTCCCCAGCTCCGGCTCTGAATGAGACGTCCCATAAACCCAGGCACTGTCCCTGGCTCTGTTGCCACTCACGGGGTTCCCCCAAAGGGTGGGAATCACAGCCTGCCTCTGACAGGTGCCTACGCGGGGGATAGGTCCCCTGCCACCCAACCAGGTGCAGAGGGAACGTGGCCTGCCTGGGTGGGACTGCTGGCCAGGCCCTGTCCTGACCTGGATGGCTGTCCCCAAACGGGGACGGGGGGGCAGTGGGGGTTCTGGCCCCGGCCAGGGAGTCACTAGAAATAAGGACACTGCTCCAGACAGACGGTCCCCTGCGCTAAGGACAGGAGCAGCCCAGATCCATCCGGAAACCAAAACTAAAACTCAGACCCAAACTCGCCGGGAGCGCCTGCACCTGGATCACAACGTGAACACAGATGGCCATCCTCAGGATGGGGACCCGCACTCCACATGTGAGCTGTGGGGACCCCGGCACGCCGCTTCTCACTGCTTCACTTCTGTGCCTCGGTTTCCTCATGTGTAGGTGGAAAGTGCTTCCCACATAGGGTGGTCCTATGGGTCAGAGACGGCCCCTGGAGAGCCAGCGCCCTCAGGGAGGCACCCCCAGCAAGGGTTTCTCCCCAGTGTCCAGGTTGGGGGAGGGGAGAGGGCCCATCCCACCCTCCAGGTGACTTTGGTACAGGTGACTTACTTCTTCCAGGAAGCCCCCAAGACACCTCCCTTCCAGCAGGACTGGGTGGGTGGGGAGTGCCCACCTTCAGCCCACAGCTCCTGCTCTGGACAGTACCTTTCATCCTGTTCCCCTCTGCTGGCCGTGGGCATCGCACAGCAGGGACCACGTCTGCCTGGCCACTTGCGGGTCAACATCTTCTAACTCCTCAACACTCCTACTAGTCCCATTTTACAGATGAGGAGACTGAGGACCCGAGAGCTGCTTAGTTCACAAAGAGCCAGGATGTGATGGGCACACCTGGGAACTATGCCACGGAGGTGTCAGGGCCTGCAGCCACGCACAGCACCTGGACCCTGTTGCTGGTCCAAGCCAGGCCCACACACACCCCCTAGGCCCCCATGTTAGGTGGTGCACGTCTAGACTGTTCCCCTCAGAGACACAGAGAAGATTCAGGCCTCGATTCAGGTTAGATGCAGAGGCCACCAAGACCTGCCATCACTGCCACTCCCTCGGTCCCCCCACCTACTCAAACCTCAAAAGGGAGCCTGTTCCCATTTCACAGACGCAGAAAGAGGCTGAGCAGGCAAGACAAGCCGCCACGGCTCCCTGGTAGGTGGGACGCCCCCCTCCCCCTCCCTGCCTCCCTTCTCAGGGGAGACAAAGCAGGTCCCTCCCTGCCACCGCCCACCAAGTCCACGGGGTGGGGGAGGGGCGTGTGGTCTGGGTTTGTCTTGGGTGTTGGGTTCTTCCTTCTTGGAGCTTTTCTGAACTTTTGGGACCAAAGCAGGTTTGGGCGTCAGATTCCCCAACGAGCTCCCGGGAGGGTCGTTCTGTTCTGCCCCCCACCCCATGCACTTTCAAACTCTCTGGGGCTTCCAGCGTCCTCCGCGCTCAAATCGGAACCCAGGTTCCGGTTGCATGCAAGTTTTCCTTTAGGAAGAGGAAGCGGCCACTGGGGGTCGAGAGCGGGCAGCGAGCGAGCGAGCGTGCAGGGGCAAACAGGGGGTGCCTGGGGGCGGCTTAGCCCGCGAACCCCGCCCCTCCCGCCCCGGCGGAGGCACGGGAGGGTCGCGAAGTTGTTACGGCCCCCGGGGCGGGGCTTGCAGGAAAAGCGAGGGGAGGAAAGGCGCCCCGGGTTCCCGGCGCCTCCCCCGGGCTTACCCACCTCCCCCGGCTCCCCCGAGCCCCGGCTCACCTGTCTCCCGGCTCACCTGTCCCCCAGGCTCTCACCTGCGCCGCAGGGCGGAGGGACGGAGGGGCGGCGCGCGGACGGTGCAGCTTCCAGCGCCGGATCCCCTCCTATCCTGCAGCCGCCTCGCTCCTGCGGCCGCGCGGTCCGGCCCGGGGCGGCTCCTGCACTTCCTGCGCTGTCTGGCTGGAGGGCGGCGGCTGCGGCCCCGCAGGTGGGCGCTGCGCGGGCGGGGCGGCTCCGGGTCCGAGGGCTCGGGCGGGGAGGGTCGGGGAGGGGGCGGGGCGCGTCCCGGGCACCTGTGGCGGCGCCGCCTGCGTCACAGGTCACAGCCCCACCTGGGCCGGCTGGAGCCCACGTGATCGCCCGGACTGGATCGCGCCTCTCGATTCTCTCCGAGCCGCCGCCGCCCGGTGCCTGCGCCTTCCCTCCCCGCGCCCACGCCCCCTCGAGGCCGGCCCGGGCGTCGCCTGCCAGACGTGGGGCCGGAGCGGCTCGGCTCCCTCCTGCGTCACTGTCCTTCCAGGCCCCGCTCCACCGCCTCCTCCAGGAAGCCTTCGGGGAAGGAGACCAGCCTTGCGGGGACCGATGTTGGCTGTAGAAAGGCCCGGCCCTGGCCCTCTGGATTCTTGGAAGCCAAGCGGCCAAAGACAGCCAAGAGGGCGCAAAGCACTCTGGCCACCTTCTTGGTGTGGTTGAGTGG
This sequence comes from Papio anubis, assembly GCF_008728515.1. Classification (NCBI taxonomy): domain Eukaryota; kingdom Metazoa; phylum Chordata; class Mammalia; order Primates; family Cercopithecidae; genus Papio; species Papio anubis. The sequence goes on along the minus strand of NC_044976.1, from coordinate 2,408,912 downwards.
CGGTCATCCCCATTTCACAGAGAAGGACCGAGTCCTGGAAAGGAAGGCTCTCGCCAGCGTGCACACGGCTGAGCCTGGACTCCGAGCCTGGCCTTTCCTTGCTCCGCCTGCTGGGAACGAGTGTGAAGGTGAGGGAGGGCCCCCCAGCTGGGGGTTCAGGAATCAGGCTCCCTGGTGCTGTGGGAGGGGCTGGGGGCTGGGCCAAGCCTCCCAAGCTTGGGCCTGGCCATTCAGGAATGTGACCTGAGGTCCCAGGGCTCAGACCCACTTCTGACCTGCCTTCCTCATCCCCTTTTCAGGAAAGGCCTGTTGCCAAAGGCTTCCGTGTGAACATCCACACTGGGCTTTGGATCAGCTTCCACTGGCGTCCCCTCACTGACCCCAGGCCTCGGGGCGTGGGCCGGGCACCTGTGTGCCAGCCAGAGGCACTGACCGTCCTCCCTCCCAGGACCTGCCTCCCTGGGCCGGGCAGCCCTGAGATCCAGTTGCGGGGTGAGGAGACACCGCAGGCTCTGGGGCTGTAACTTGGCATTTTCTCAGGTGTCATGGTTAGAGGGACTGCCTGCCCTTCTCCTTCTGCACTGGTCGCCCCACCCACTAGTCCCCCAGTGTCTGCCCTGCGGCAGGGGCTGCCTGGGTGTCAGGTGCCACCTGGGCAGGGCACAAGCTGGCCTCAGGGATGGGTCCCAAGGGCCATCCGTCCTCCAGGGGGCGGAATGAGGGAGGAGCTAAGAGCTGACCCCTGTGGGCGGCAGCCTCCACCTGGAGCCGTCTGCGGGGAGGTTCCACTTCCAGGCAGCTCCTGGAAAAGGCAGGTGGCTGCTGCCCTCCAGAGTCCATGATGGGTACTGCACCTACAAGGCCCAGCTTGCCGGAGGGAGCTGGGGTGACCCGGAGCCTTGATCCTTGAGGGGACTGAGGTGCGGTGGGGTCACTGAGGCCCCGTGGGGGGACGGAAGCCTTGCATCAGGCCACTCAGTGGGACCCAGGTTCCCGATTCCCACTGAGTGCTTTCCTGTAAAACCCTCTTTCAGAAGCTGCCTCCGAGTTACCCCCAACCCCACACCTTCTGTCCAGGCCCTGCTCGGCCCGTCCAGCCACCTTGGGTCTGGCTCTGTCTCTCCATGTCCTGCTGGCTCCTGAAGGCCACTCAGCATGTGCTTAGGACAGTCCCTTTGCTGGGGATGTCACCTGAGCTGGTGGCAGGACCTCTCTGTGCCTCTGTCACCTCCGCTGTAAATGAGGGCCTGATGATGACCCAGGAGATCGCCCTGGCACGAGGCCCAAGGGAGAGGTTGGAAGGAACCAGCCTGGAGACTTAAGGGGCTGGCAAGGAGAAAGAGACTTCGGGGAGGCCTGCCAGCGGGGTAGGCCGTGGCACTCTCTGCACCTCTGTGGTGGGATCCAGAGTCTGTGGCTCAGCCATGTGTGTTGCCTGCCCTGGGGGCCTTCCCCTCTCACATAACCAGCAGGGGAGAAGATGTGGCTCCCCCAAGCTTAACAGCCACTGGGCATTGCTACAGGGTGGGCAGCGCTCTGGCCGGGCACCGGTGTGCCAGCCAGAGAGCACACCTCTGTCTGTAGGAGCAGAGCTCCTTCCCTGCGGCTTGAGGTGGCCTGAGCTCCTGCAGGCCTTGGTTTGAGTTTTCCAAGCTTTTGCTCAGCCACTGGGGCCACAGCACAGACAGCCCGTGGCCTTAGGTGGTGCCTGAGGCCAGCAGCCCCATGGGAGGCCTTTTGACTTGACCTTCCAGGGTAGGTGCCCAGGGCTGAGGGTGAGCTGAGGCTGCTGGGCAGGTTTGTCCTCCCTGCCAGGCCGAGTGGGCAGTGCTCCCACCTGCTCTTCTCCCTCTCTGGGGCCCTGAGGAGCACATGGGGTGGAGGGAAGGTCATGACAGCCCTTAGTTCTCAGGCCCTCAATGCTGGGCTGCCCTGTTACCCACTGCAGTTCCATGGGTGTCCTGTGCAGCCCATAGGCAGCTGGGAAGGCGCCCCAAGGGTGTGGCTGTGAGTGGGACGGAGGACAGAGATGCCTCTGTGCTGGGTGGGTGGAGGCCCATGGCTGGGGGGGCCAGGCTGGTGGGAAGAAGGTTGGGTTTGAGGAGCAAATGCCCCTCCTCCTTGTACCCTAAAATAGCAGGTGATCATTACTTCCCATTAAGCACCTACTATGTGCCAGCCTCATGCTGAGGGCCTTGCATGCGTCATCTTAGTGAATTCTTACGGGAACCCCCTCAGATGTCGTTGTTGTCCCCACTTAACTGAGAGGAGAAATGTTTTGCCCCTTGTTACCTGGCTGGTAAGTGACCCAGCCGAAGTGAGAGTCCAGGTCTGTCTGATGCCAAAGCCCAGGATCCCTGGTCATCATTAGGGACCATTTCTGGTTTACAAAGACATAACTATAGTCTTTATATTTTTATATAAAAATATATAAAAGCAACCCCATGTATCTTGCCCAAGTTGAGAATTTAAAACATGTCACGTGTTTTGGCCATGACAAAGTCGTCGGTACCAGACTTATCTGTCATCACAAACAACTCGAACACAGAACAAAAAATATGAGAAACAGCTGTTTCTAACACTGGACAACAGGTGCAGAGACAGAAATTCTTGGAGGAAGAGGCAAATAAGCCTTTGGCCGAGAGAACCTGGTGGCTTCACTGGGCTGCAGGGGACAGAGTTGGGAAACCAAGGAGGCCAAGGACTATGGACAGAGTCCTGGAGAGAAGGCAGCAGTGCAGGGGAGCCCCGAAAGAGTCCTGGAGAGAAGGCAGCAATGCAGTGGAACCCCCAAAATCCCCACAAGGGTCCACTTGAGCCTTTGGCTGAATACTGAACTGTGCATAAGCAGAGTAAGATCCCACGAAGCCAGGGACCAACAGTGACCAGGGAGCTCTGTGAGCAGAATGACACCAGAGTTCACACCAGGCCAGGCGACGCTGGAACACCAGCCACCGGGAGCTAGAGTTCACACCAGGCCAGGGGATGCTGGAATGACGACCACCGGGAGCCAGAATTCACACCAGGCAGGGGATACTGGAACACCGGCCACCAGGAGCAAGAGTTCACACCAGGCAGGGGACGCTGGAACACTGGCCACAGGGAACCAGAGTTCATACCAGGCAGAGAATGCTGGAACGCCAGCCACTGGGAGTCAGAGTTCACACCAGGCCAGGGAATGCTGGAATGCCGGCCACGGGGAGCCAGAGTTTACACCAGGCAGGGGATGCTGGAACGCCGGCCACCGGGAGCCAGAGTTCACACCAGGCCAGGGGATGCTGGAACATCAGCCACCAGGAAGGAAGAACCCTCCCTGACTATCCGTCGTCGACCTCAGCTGCTTGGGAGTCTGAGGAGGGAGGATCGCTTGAGCCTGGGGAGGACAAGGCTCCAGTGAGCTATGATCAAGCCACTCTACTCCAGCCTGGGTGACAGACCAAGACTCTATCTCAAAAAAAGAATGGCTGAAAAATTTCCAAGTGTGATAAAAACCCATAGATCCGTAGATCCAAGAACCTCAAAGCAATGGAGAGTAAGTACAAAGAAGTCAGAGCAGCATACGTACAAAGCAGACCACACCACAGTGCCTCATAATGAAATGGCTGAAAACCAGGGACAGAGGGAAAAAATCTTGACCACCCAGAATATGCAGTAGATACCAAAGAAGGCCATGTCCTAGGTGAAGGGCTGAGGTAATCCTAGGGTGACAGCTCCTCTAGACATGACCTAATGAAGGTTCAAAGCAAGTCCCGAAAGGACCAGGCTGATCCACAAATATGTTAACTGCATCAGCATAACCCTCAACATTTTCAACATTTTTTTTTTTTTTTTTTTTTTTGAGACGGAGTCTCGCTCTGTTGCCCAGGCTGGAGTGCAGTGGCCGGATCTCTGCTCACTGCAAGCTCCACCTCCCAGGTTTACGCCATTCTCCTGCCTCAGCCTCCCGAGTAGCTGGGACTACAGGAGACCGCCACCTCGCCCAGCTAGTCTTTTGTATTTTTTTAGTAGAGACGGGGTTTCACCGTGTTCGCCAGGATGGTCTCGATCTCCTGACCTCGTGATCCGCCCGTCTCGGCCTCCCAAAGTGCTGGGATTACAGGCTTGAGCCACCGCGCCCGGCCAACCCTCAACATTCTTGAAAAGAAGGCCAATAAAATCCAGAAACTCAAACACTTTGACATTTACAACCTCCAGCACCCAATGCAAAATTACTAGACATGTGAAGAAGCAGGAACAGGAACCTGTGACAGATAATTGGGAAAAAAATCAGTCAATAGAAACAGACCCAGAAATGACATGGATGACAGGATTCACAGAGAAGGCATTTAAAACAACCACCAAAAATACGCCCAAGCATCAGCTGGACACGGTGCTGCATGCCTGTAATCCCAGCACTTTGGAAGGCTGAGATGGTGAGTTGCTTGAGTCCAGGAGTTCAAGACCAGCCTGTGCAACGTGGTGAAACCCCATCTCTACAAAAAATACAAAGAATTAGCCAGGCGAGATACTCGGGAGACTGGGGTGGGAGGATCAATTGAGCCTGGGATTTGGAGGCTGCAGTGAGCTGAACTCGCACCACTGCACTCGAGCCTGGGCAACAGAGCCAGACCCTGTCTCAAAAAAAAAAAAAAAAAAAAATCTACCTACCTACCTACCTACCTCTTCAAGGATTTATAGGAAACCATGATCATAGTCAAAGGAGAGATGGAAAGTATAATAATGAATCAAATGGAAATTCTAAAGATGAAAATACACAATGTATGAAACAAAAAATCTACTGGATGAGATTAACAGCAGATTAAACTACTCAGTAAACTTGAAGCCAGGATAATACAAGTTACTTGAACTGAAGCATGCAGAGGAAAAACCCAGTGAAAAGGAAGAAACAGAGCCTTGTTGACCTATGAGACAGCATCAGGCATCAAGCAGTCTAACAATATGTGTAACTGGAGGACCAGAAATGGGGGAGGGGGAAGGGAGAAAATATGTTTAAAGAAATGGCTGGGCTCAGTGGCTCACACCTGTAATCCCAGCACTTTGGGAGACTGAGGTGGATGGATCACTTGAGGCCAGAAGTTCGAGACAAGCCTGGGCAACATGGTGAAACCCTGTCTCTACTAAAAATAGAAAAATTAGTTGGGCATGGTGGTGCATGCCTGTAGTCCCAGCTACTTGGGAGACTGAGGTGGGAGGATTGCTTGAGTCCAGGGAGGTCAAGGCTCCAGTGAGCCGTGGTTGGGCCACTGTACTCCAGCCTGGGTGACAGACCAAAGCTCTGTCTTATTTAAAAAAAAAAAAAAAAAAATGGCTGAAAATTTTTCATATATAAAAACTCGTAGGTCCACAGATCCAAGGACCTTAGAATGAAATAGAATAAGTACAAAGATGTCACAGCAGCATACGTACAAAGCAGACCACACCAAGGTACCTCATAATGAAATGGCTGAAAACCAGTGACAGAGGGAAAAATCACAAGGGAATAAAGACAAAAATAACTGCTGGCTTGTCATCGGAAACACTGAAAGCTGAGAGAACTAGAACAACATCTTTAAAGTGCTGAAAGAAAACAAAACTGTCAACCAAGATGTCCATTTCTCGTGAAAATATCCTTCAAAAATGAAAGGAGAATAAAGACATTTTAAGGCAAATGCTGAGAAAATGCATCACCAGTAGACCTACACTATAAGAAATGTCAAAGGAATTTTTTCAGGCTAAAAGAAAATGATATCAGATATAAATTAAGGTCTGCACAAGGCATAGAAACCCACTGGAAATGGCAAATATGTCGATAAATGTGAGAGGCGTTTTTTCTGTGCTTCAAAACATTCCTTTTTTTTTTTTTTTTCTTTGAGTTGGAGTCTCACTCTGTCACGCAGACTAGAATATAGTGGCATGATCTCAGCTCACTGCAACCTCCACCTCCTGGGTTCAAGTGGTCCTCCTGCCTCAGCCTCCCAAGTAGCTGGGACTACAAGCATGCACCATCATGCCTGGCTAATTTTTGTATCTTTTTAGTAGAGATGGGGGTTTCACTGTGTTGGCCAGGCTGGTCTTGAACTCTTGACCTTGTGATCTGCCTGCCTTGGCCTCCTAAAGTGCTGGGATTACAGGTGTGAGCCACCACACCCGGCCCAAAACATTTCTTTAAAAGATCAGAGACTAATGTGAAAATAACGACAGTGTATTATCAAATTTATATGTAAAAGTGAAATATATTACAGTAAAAGCATAAAAGGCAGGAGGAGAGAATAGAAATATACCAGAGTAAAGTCTGTATATTTTACAGTGAGTATAATATCACTTAAAGATAGATAATGATAAAGGTAAATACTGAAAACTCTAAATCAGACGCTAAAAATTAAGGTGAGGAGCAATAGCTAATAAGCCCAGGGAGAAGAGAGAATTGAATCCTAGAAAATACTCATCCAAAAGAAGGCAGGGGAACAGAAACAAAGACGAAAACCAGATCTGACAAACAGAAAACAAATGGCAAGATGGTAGCCTATATCTAACCATATCAATAATTATATTAAAGGTGAATGGATTAAACACACCAATTAAAAGGTAGAGATTGTCAGACTGGATCAAAAGCAAGACCCAATGACATGATGCTTATTAGATAGGGTGATTCAAATATAAAGATACAGATAGGATGAAAGTAAAAGGAAAGTAAAAGATATGCATGCAAATACTAGTCACAAGAAAGCAGGCATGGCTCTGCTAATAGTAGACAATAGCATATTTCAGAATAAGAATATTACCATGGGGAAATATGTAATAATAAAGGATTCAGTTGGTCAAGAAGATAGTCCTAAGTGCCTATGCACATAATAATAGTTTCAAAATACACACAAGAGCAGATGACCACTGACCAGTCTGAAAGGAAACCAGACCCACAGTTATAGTTGAAGGTTTCAACACTTGCTCTCAACAACTGATAGGACACTAGATAGAAAAATCGCCAAGGGTATAAAACACTTGACCAACCCTATCAACCAACTTGACCTAATTGACATTTATAGAGCACTGTATGGACTATATGAACTCCAGAATTCATATTCTTTTCAAGTACACATGAAGTATACACCAAGACAGACCACATATTAGGCCATAAAACATGCCTGCATACATTTAAAATGACTGAAATCCCACAGAGTATGTTTTCTGACAATACAATTAAATTAGAAACCAATCACAAAATGATATCTGAAAAATTCTTAAATATTTGGAAATTAATGCACTTTTAAGAAACCTGAAGGTCAAAGAAGGAATTGCAGAAGAAATTAGAAAATATTTGAACTGAATTATAATGAAAATACATAATATGAAAATGTGTGGACTGCCCTTAACGATGACTTTGAATGCTTATTAGAAAAGAAGACATGTTGAAAATTGATCTAAGCTTCCATCTTTAAGTGAAAAAAAATTAGTGCAAACTAAAGCCAAAGTAAATTAAAAAATAATAAATCAATGGAAATCAGTACCATAGACAATAATAGAGAAAATCGATAAAATAAAAGGCTATCTTTGAAAAGATCAATAAAATTGATAATACTAGATTACAAAAGAAAGAGATAAGGCTCAAATTACCAATATCAGGAGAGAAAGAGGGCCATGCTACTGATCTTGCAGACATTAAAATGATAAGAAAATATTCTGAGTAAGCTTTTGCCAATAGATTCAATCACTTAGATGAAACGGCCTTTTTTTTTTTTTTTGAGACAGAGTCTCGCTCTGTCCCAGGCTGGAGTGCAGTGGCACGATTTTGGCTCACTGCAAGCTCCGCCTCCCGGGTTCATGCCATTCTCCTGCCTCAGCTTCCTGAGTAGCTGGGACCACAGGCGCCCACCACCACGCCCAGCTAATTTTTTGTATTTTTAGTAGAGACGGGATTTCACCATGTTAGCCAGGATGGTTTCCATCTCCTGACCTCATGATCCACCCACCTCGGCCTCCCAAAGTGCTGGGACCACAGGCATGAGGCCATGTTCTTTAAAAGACACAAATCATCAAAACTGGCATAAGAACAAATAGAAAATCAAAATAGCACTGTGTCTATTGAAAACATGCAATTTTATATTTTGTTTATTATTACCATTATTATTTTTTGAGACAGGGTCTCACTGTGTCACCCAGGCCAGAGTGCAGTGGTGCAATCATGGCTCAGTGCAGCCTCGACCTCCCAGACTCAAGCAGTCCTCCTACCTCAGCCTCCTGAATAGTTGGGACCACAGGCATGCACCAGACCCAGCTGATTTTTAAATTTGTTGTAGAGACGGGGTTTTGCCTTATTGCCCAGGCTGATCTCTTGAGCTCAAGTGATCTGCCAGCCTCAGCCTCCCACAGTGCTGGGATTACAGACGAGAGCCACTGCACAGGGCCTGTTTTTTATTTTTTTATCCCTAAACTTATGGTAAGAATCCTTAATTAAAAAACAAACAAAAAACCAAAAAAACCTTTACACAAAGAATACTCCAGGCCCTAATGACAACACTGGTGAGTTCAGTTAAACATTCAATGAAAAGGAAGAAATAATACCAATCTCACATAACCTCTTTCAGAAACATGAGGAAGAAAAAAACATTTCTCAACTCATTTCATGAGGCCGGTATTGTCCTGACACTGATACTAAAAAGTCACAAGAAAATAAAAGTATAGACTAATATTCCTCATGGATATAGGTATGGAATGATTTTATAAAATATTAAATCCAGCTATTATCTAATCAGTAACATCTCATGATCGAGTGAGGCTTATCTTAGGAATGCAAGGTTGGCTTAATATTTGAAAATCAGTCAGTGGCCAGCACTTTGGGAGGCCGAGGTGGGTGGATCACCTGAGGTCAGGGGTTCAAGACCAGCCTACCCAACATGATGAAAACCCATTTCTACTAAAAATACAAAAAATGAGCCAGGCATGGTGGTGGGCACCTGTAATCCCAGCTGCTCAGGAGGCTGAGGCAGGAAAATTACTGGAACCTGGGAGGTGGAGGTTGCAGTGAACCAAGATCGCATCACTGCGCTCCAGCCTGGGTGATAAAAACTCCATCTCAAAAAAAAAAAAAAAAAAAATTCAGTCAGTGTAATTTGCCACATTAACAGACTGAAGGAGAAAAATCATATAACTTTTCAATAGGTCAAGAGAAAGAATTTGACTCAACCAAATGCTTATTAAAAAAAAAAATCTAGGCCGGGTGTAGTGGCTCACACCTGTAATCCTAGCACTTTAGGAGGCTGAGGTGGATGGATCACAAAGTCAGGAGATCAAGACCATCCTGGCTAACACGGTGAAACCCCATCTCTACTAAAAATACAAAAAATAAATTAGCTGGGCGTGGTGGCCAGCACCTGTAGCCCCAGCTACTCGGGAGGCTGAGGCAGGAGAATGGTGTGAACCCAGGAGGCAGAGCTTGCAGTGAGCCGAGATCGCACCACTGTACTCCAGCCTGGGTGACAGAGTGAGACTGTCTCAAATAAATAAATAAAAAAAATAAATAAAATAAAAATCTCAGTGATGTAGAAACGGAAGGTCACTTGCTCAGTGTCATAAAGGGTACCTGATAGCTCACAGCAGACCTGATGCTGGAGAATGGATGACTTTCTCTTTGGGATCTTGAGCCTGGCAAGGAAGTCCACTCAGCACTGCCACTCAACACTGGCCTGGCTTGTGCAGTGAGGCAACAAAACGTAAAACAGGATGTAACAGTAACTGTCTTGTTCTCTCTCTCCTCTCTCTGTCTCTGTCACTCTGCAGGTGACCTGAATGTGATTTAGAGAACCCTGAAGTGTCTACAACTGCACATAAAATTGAAGCCCACCCTCCAAGCCTGTTCACTCCCCCGGCCCCCAGCCCACCACCTCCCTTTCTTTCTAGAAGAAACCACAACTCGGAATTTGGTATTTATCCATCTCATACCACATTTTTGTTCCCTTGCTATGGGCATATGTAACCATCAAAGCCTACAGCGCTGCTCTGTGTGTTTTTAAACTCTTTGAATGATATCAAGCAGAAAATCTGTTCAGAAGCTCTGGCTGACTCGGAGGGGCTGGAAGTAGGCTTACCCCAAAGGCCTGGGGCCAGGCAAGGCTGGGAGCCCACAGCACTGGCCCTCAGCAAAGCCAAGACCCTTTCTGCTCCTTGCCACCCACCCTTCCACCCTGCCCCATGCCCCCAGTCTCGAGGACCCACTGGGCTTGCTGCTGGTCAGCTTGTGCTTTAGTGGGGGAAGAGCCTCTCCAAGGGTAGGATGACTGGCTGGCCTAGGAGTGTAGGACTCGGGGTAGGGGAAGCCTGGGTGAGCCTAGGAGTGTAGGTCTCGGCGAGTGGGGAGCCTGGGTGAGAAGTGCTGCTTTAAGCTGCACCAGGGCCTCCAGGAATGGCAGCTCCATGATAGACCCCAGCCTTAAAGTGGGGATGGGCGGGACACACAGTTTTTGACAAATGATGTTAATCGAGGCACAATTTATGTGCAGTAAAATCACCCTTTTAAAATGTACAGTGAGATGAGTTTTAATGACTGTATACCTGTGTAACCACCATCATGATATAGGATGTGTCCGTCGCTCTAGAAGTCTTGCTGTGCCCATCGCAGTAAGTCCCCTGGCCCTGCGCCCCCGGCGTGGATCTGTGCCCCATCCCGTAGCTTTGCCTTTTCCAGACATCAGTTGCACAGAACTCTCCAGCCCATGGCTCCCTTCACTGGCACACTGGCTTAGAGATTCAGCCGTGTGGCTTTCAGGCCCGCACCAGCGGCTGTCCCATCATTGCCTCGCAGTCTTCCTTCCAATGGAGGCATCAGTGTTTTCAGAGGCGAAGTGGACCAAAGGCCAGACCATGTGCAGGACTAGAGCACACTCAGCAATAAGAAAGTGCCCACCTGAACAGACCCCTCACAGAGAAGATCTGCAGAAGGCGCTGAAGCAGTGGGAGACACTCCACATGGCATCGTTAGGTGGCTGCAAATTAAAGCCCCAGTGCGATGCTGGTACACGCCTGTTAGAACGGCCCGAATCCAGAACACAGGCGATGCCACGTGCTGGTGAGGATGTGGAGCAACAGGAGCCCTCCTTCGTGACTGATGGGAATGCAAAACAGTACAGCCATTCTGGAAGACTTTGGTGTTTTCTTACAAATGTAAACACACTTTCATCGTAGGACACAGAAACCACAGTCCTTTTCACCCAAAGGGGTTGAAAACGTATCCAAACAAAAACCTTTATAGTGGCTTCCAAAACTTGGAAGCTGGCACGATGTCCTTCAGTAGGTGAGTGGTTAAATAAACTGTGGTCCATCCAGACAGTACAATATCATTCAGTGCTAAAAGACATGAGTGATCAACCCATGAAAAGACATGAAGGAGGCTGGGTGCGGTGGCTCACACCTGGAATCCCAGCACTTTGGGAGGCCGAGGTGGGAGGATCACCTGAGGTCGGGAGTTCGAGACCAGCCCGATCAACATGGTGAAACCCCATCTCTACTAAAAATACAAAAATTAGCCAGGCGGGGTGGAGCGTGCCTGTAATCCCAGCTACCCAGGAGGCTGAGGCAGGAGAATTACTGGAACCTGGGAAGCAGAGGCTGCAGTGAGCTGAGATTACGCCACTGCACTCCAGCCTGGGCCACAGAGCGAGACTCTCTCTCAGAAAAAGAAAAGGAAAAGAAAATACCTGAAAGCATCTTAAATGGATATTTCTACGTGAAAGAGGCCAGTCTAAAAAGGCTGCATACACACTGTGTGATTCCAACGACATGACATTCTGGCCAGGGCAACGCTGTGGAGAATAAAAAGGTCGGGTTGCCTGGGTTGCAGGGAGGGAGGGATGAAGAGGCAGAGCCCAGAGGATTTTTGGGGTGGTGAAACCCAGCTGTATGACACTGAGGTGGGGAATCCGCGCCAGTCCACGTTGGTCAAAACCCATAGAATGTACTCCAAGAGTGAACCCCGACGGGGACTGTGGGTGAGGACGTGTGGATGCAGGCTCATCTGCTGAGATGGGGGACGGTGATAATGGGGGAGGCTGTGTATGTGTGGGGGCTGGGAGCACATGGCCATCTCTGCACCTTCTGATTGGTTTTATTGTGAACTAAAACTGCTTTAATAATGAAATTTTATTTAAAAAAACAGCACTCACAGGCTGCAGCAATGAAAAGCACTAACGTCTGCCACAGCTGGCCCCCAAATGGCCAACACTTGATTGGCAACTGACGGCCTCCTTAAGTTTTGTCCCCACTTCAGTTCATATTCCAACTCTTCACAGGCCCCCTCCCTAATCCCGAAGGACACCTGCTTCTGGTCAGCCGCCTCCAGCTCCCCAGGCCAACAGCCTCCATCGGGGCTCACCTGGAGCCTTCCCATCTCCACTCTGAAGCTTCCCAGCCCCTTGCCTGCCTTGGAGGCTCTGCCAGGCAGGCCATGGCGGCCGGCTCTCTTGCTACAGCAAGCTCTGAGTAAGTGGCCTCTGCCTGTCCTCATTTGGGAGGTCTTTGTTCCTTTGCATAGTCCCTGCAGGCACCAGTGGGTGGACGTTTGGGCCCTTTCCGGGTTGGAGCTGTGATGACAAGGCTGCTGTGGGCGCTGGTGCACAGATCTTACATGGATGAGTGCCTGCTATTCACTGCTTCTTAAAGCTGGACCCTGCTCTGTCCTTGCCTCTCTGGCTTCCTGGAGCCTCCGGGTAGCCTGATGGGCTCAGGAATCCAGGACCACATACCCCAACACGGGACAGAGGAAGAGCCAGCTCCCTCCCTTGGGCTCTTGGGTGGGCCTCAGCGCCTCTTTGGGGTTCGGGTCATGCCTGGGCTCTGCTTGTCATCTCAGAATTTCTTTCTCTTATTCCCTGGAACTGGGGGCGTGAATTCCATCCGGTTTCCCTGTCCTGAATGAGGACCAAGGCTTGTGGGAGACATTGTCCCGCCGTGGAGAGCCCGGACCCCTTCCACCAGCAGGGATGGCAGCCAGGCTCAGGGCTGGTGGCTGCCTCTATCCCAGAGTCCCCCTTGAGCAACTTATGCTGCGGGACACCTTTCTCTGGGCACCTCTGTCTGTACAAAAGCCACCCTCGTTCTGGCCATTTTACCCTGAATGAGGACACATTTTGATTTTTGGGAGGCTTTTGCTGCCATGAGAATTAAGGTTAATGCTTCTCAAAATAGCTTCTCTGCAAATAACTGACAAGCTCACTTGGCCCAAAATGAATCTGAAGGGGAATTAAAAAGCATCTCTTTTCCCAGAAAACAGATTCCTCATTGACACATTTTTTTTTCTCCTGTTGATTTTTCCCTGTTTCCAAAATGGAGCCTTTTTCCTCCGTCTTTTATGCAAGGAACCGGCCGCAGGAAGACAAAGTCCACTTGTCAGCAATATTCTGTGAGTCTCTGTTCTCTCTCCCTCTGGGGTCGCCCTGACAATAGGGCCATTATCAGATAGCTCCCTTATTCCATAGATTTTTCCTCTCCCCTCCAGGGCTAATGAGGAGAAAGTTTGCCAGGCTGAACAAAGATGGGAAGGGTTTTCACTCGTGGAGGCCCAGCGTGGCCAGCTCCAGGGAAGGGCCATTATGTGGAGGTTGTGTACTGTCATTCGATTGCTGTGAGTGACTTTTGGGATGAGGGCCATCCATCAGTTCTGTGATTCACATAATTTGTCCTCTGAGAGCGGAAACGTGTTTCCCAGAGAGAAGCCTTCCAGGCTGTCTCTGGGCCTCAGGCTCCCGGGGCCAAGCCCACATCTGACTGAGGGGGCTTAAGATCTCACCGCCGCTTCGTGAATCACATCGGGAAGGGAAGGAACCTTGAAATATTGAAAGGCATTGCCCCTGCTAGTCCAGCACTGTGTAAACACTTCACGTGGTGGTGTTAAGAACATAAAAATGCTCAACACCCCAGACTCGGGTCTGGGATCTTGTTCTGAGATCAGCCTCTGCGTGTGCCCGTTTGGCTGCCACCAGGAGCTGCCGTTGAGGACCCCAGCCCCCAACCCCCCGCTTCCCTTTACCTACATTAGAGCCTTCTCTGGCCGCTCGGTGGACTTGGGAGGCCCTGGTGATCCCAGAATCCATGCTGAGTAATGGCCCTCACAGCAAGCCACCGATTCACTCATCCCGTCATTCATTCAAGCAAGCAGCCTTCTCCCAGGCATGGTGGACACAGCTTTCAGGGAGGGCTGACATGGGGAGGGCCACCCTTAGGAAGGGGTGGGTTGAGGACTTGCCTAGAACAGAGGTCCCCAGACCCCAGGCCTTGGGCCAGGACCAGTACTTGGCCTGTTAGGACCCAGGCCGCACAGCATGGGGGGAGCAGCGGTTGAGCGAACCCAGCTTCCTCTGTGTTTACAGCCGCTCCCCATTGTCTGCATCATCGTCTGCGCTCCACATCCTGTCAGATCAGCCGCAGCGTGAGATTCTCATGGGAGCGTGAGCCCTATTGTGAACTGTGCGTGAGGGATCTAGGCTGCTCGCTCCTCATGAGAATCTAATGCCTGATGATCGGTCACTGTCTCCCATCACCCTTAGATAGGACCATCTAGCTGCAGGAAAACAAGCTCAGGACTCCCACGGATTCTACACTATGGTGAGTTGTAGAATTATTTCATTATATACTCTAATGTAATAATAATGGGAATACAGTGGACGATATGTGTAATGCACTTGAATCAGCCCCAAGCCATCCATCCCCTGGTCTGTGGAAAACCTGTCTGCCATGAAACCAGGTGCTAAAAAGCCTGGAGAATGTTGCCGTGGAAGATCGGTTCCCCCAGCACCTCCAGCAAGGAACGCTGCGTCCCCCGGAGGCCTCGGGGCAAGGCCTGTGGGGTAGGCCCTGGGTCCTGTGCACCTGGAGGCAGGCACAGCTGGGGGACATGCCTGGAGGCTGCTGCATCTGTAGGCCATCATGCTTGGCGGAGGGACACACCTGGAGGTCACCGTGCTCGCTGCGGGGCTGTCCAGGGAGTTGATGCCTTCCTGAGCTTATTCTTTTCTGGAAAATGGGAATAGCCAGGAGTCTGCCCTGGAAGATGGAGGGAACAATGCTCCAAGGGCATCAAGGCCTGGCCCCGGGACTCCTCAGTCAAGGCCAGGGAGCCTGGACCTCGGCCAAGTCCTGGCTTGCGCCTCCTCTCCCTTCCACAGGCCTGGAGCCTCTCCCTCAATGAAGCTCGCGGGCACCGAGGCTTAGAAAAGCACACAGATTTATTGCATATCAATCTCATGTATAAATTCATTGGAGCATTGGAAAGATTACATTTGGTATACAGTCCTATTCTACAGCATTAACCTCAAAATCAGCTTCTCCTAGGTCTTCTCTTAAGGAAATGTCTCTACACAAGTACATTTGTCTTTATCACAAGCATCAGAATGAAATTTGCAAAGTTGTTCTTTTCATGATTTCCTACACTTCATGTCTCATTTCATTCTTCTCCCACAGCGATTTCCGTATTAATTGGGAACTGTGCCTCTTTTGCGTCGGCAGTTCAGGACTCCTAGTCTCGGACGTAGATCCTAATCACATATTCAATAAGTGCATCTACAGAATTTTCCTTTTAATAAAAATTTCACCAACAGACACGATAATGACCGCTACGCAGGAGTCATGCACAGTTTACTTATAAACAGAAGCAATTTACAATCAAGGGGGACATGGGGCGAGCGCCAGCCTCCTCCTCAATGGTCTTTTTAAACATTATATGAAAACCAGACATTTACATTTGATTTCTTTTTCAACACTGTACATTTCTAAAAGAAAAAACAAAACAAAACAAAACAAAACCAAATCTATCATGTAACAATGGCAAAAGGTGGCGGGCGGCACAGGTCTGTGATTCTGCGAGGATTCTTTATATAGACCTTAAGGGACAAAGTCCGTATACACACACGCGTTAAATTACGACTCTGACACCAGGGCTCAGCATCCCTTGTGCTGAAAGAGAAGTGGCAATGCACGTGACGCCAAAGGCAATTGTTAGAATGACTTTTGTTCACGAGTGAATCGCACGTTTGGAAACTCAAGCTGCCTTTTATTTATTTATGTAGTTTTTTTCCAAAAGTGGTGATACGAACCAGTGACAGAGAAGAACAAAACAAACACAAGTATGGAATGGAAGGAACTGAGGAACTCTTCTCAGAAGAACGCAAGAATGTTTTCGTCACAGTATCACTCATTGCTACAGAGACACAGTTTCATGGCTTTTGATACCCGGCTGACCTCCACTGACCAGGAGCAGCTACGTCCTGGCATCCCTGGCTGGGAGGGGAGCCTTGCCCTCCCCACCAAGGCTGCAGTGCAGGGGCGAGCTCTCCTCTCCCTCCCCTAGGACAGCACAGTGAATATAGCTCAGTAGGTTTCAGTCACTTGGGCAGGGGGACGGGACAGAGGAGCAGGGGACCACAATCCAGTGCTTCGAGGCTTCGAGTCTAAAATACGTGATATGTATTCAGGCAAGTGCTTTGCAGACGCTCACGGGGAAGCGGGGAAGGCAGGGGACACCAGGGCCCTTGGAATTTCCAGGGCTGGACTCTGGGGACGTGGAGGTCTTGGCCAGTCGGGGTCTGGATGGGACAGCTGCAAGCATGGCCTTGTAAAGGAAGGCCTCTCCAGCTGGGCAGTCTCTCAGGCCACGCCATGCCCATCCCAGCGACTGCTCCACACCCCAGGGCCCCATGCAGGGTGCAGGGGCTCGCTCCTCTGGGTTGGAGTCAGTGACAGCTTGGGTCCCCCTCATGAAGGGTCTGCCGGGCCCACAGAGGAGCAACCCCATGGGCCCAACCTGGGGATGAGAGCAGGAACTGGTGGGGACGTCGGCTCGCTGGGGGCTGGGTTTTGAGGAGCAGCAGAGGGCAGGTGCGAGGAGGCCTCCTTCGGAATTTCCGTTTGGGGGATGGGGGTTGACAATCCAAGGAGTTAGCATTGGGGCAGCATTTAGGCTGAACGGAGGGGCCCTGGACCCCTGGCTTGCAGCCCTGACCCTGGCCACCTGGCCACAGACAGCCAGTTGCCTTGTCACGTCCCTGTCCATGCTACACAGCGACATGGGCCCCTTATAGTGTGGTGACAGTTGAAGGCCAGAATCTCTGAATTCTCACACCTGGGCCGGGCTCCCTGGCCCATGTCATCTCTGGGCACCAACACTGCTGGGCGGAGCAAAGCTGGGAGGGCGAGGCTCGCTGGGGCCTGGGGCCACGCTAAGTGTCGGTGCCATGTTTTGGGGTGCACCAGCCCAGGAAATAAGTGCTGTCTTTGTCAGGGGCAGTAAGAACAGGGCCTCCTGAAAATGCCAAGTGCTGGGACCTGGGGGCTGGATGCTCAGGAGAAACTGGGCTTGCTATCATTTTCAGGGGGACAAAAATATGTGACTTAAAACGTGCAACCAGGACTCTTGGGAAGGGTGGAAGGAAAGAGCGCCGAGAGAAGACGGGATGCTTGGGAAGACAGCTGAAAACGGCGGGATGGGACGGGGAGATCCGGAGAGCAACGGTAAGGGTGGCCCTCATCGGTTCTGCTTCTGCCGAAAAGACACGCTGAGGGCTCCATCCGTCCGAACGTCCCACTTCAGAGAGATGGGGCCGTGTTGCAAAAAAAAAAAAAAAAAAAAAAAGCACACACCTTACTCTTTCGCAGAAGAAATCATATAATTTGGGTTTACAGAAACGGGGTGTTTATGTCCGAGGTTGAATTTGTACAAGAATCCCATCTAGATCAAGGAAAACTGGAAATTCCTATGCGGTGCCTGGTGGGTCTGACCCAGGGGATGTTGTGGAAACGCATAAGGAGGCCTGAACGGTTGTGTTTGCAGATCCTGAATCCTTCCCGACACGCCAGCTGGCTCTTCTGCAGGCAGCTCCCCCGCTGCCCCGGGGGGCCACCCAGGCCGCACGTGGCCCCAGCGCACGCACAGGTGGGTCCCGTCTTGTCACGCTGTGCAGATGTGGCGTGGGAGGGGTCCCTTTCACTGTGATACATCAGGTGGAGCCTCCTACAGGAACCTCCCCATGGCAAGTCTTCAGTGCAAGCCTGGACCGCCTGGCCCCCACAGAGACGATTGTCTTTTGGCCTGGAGCAGCCAGGACATCTCCTGTCACCGCTGGGGACAGCTTGAGATGTCCACGCGTGACACAAACCCACACCAAGGCGGCTTGCACCACTCCTGTTTGTATTTACGCTCTTTTTTTTTTTTTTAAGGGCAACGTGGGCGTTTTTTTTCTCTTCTTGTTGGGACACTATCATGATTTTTTCTTCCAAACAATACAAGAAATAAATAGAACACTTGTCTTAAATGCAAATGCAACTGAAACGCAAATTTAACAAAAACATATGATTGTCTGGTAAACGGCAGCAGGGACAGCAGGATTCATGGGGGGGACGGGGGTATTTGGCACATAAAAAATCGCCCCACTCCCACACGACACACAACCTTATTACACGGTTTTGGTCCTTCACCAGATACTTATATTAACATTATTTCTTCACAATAAGAATGTCTAATGCCAAAAATACTGTTAAGGAGGAAATAAAATAAGAAAAGAAATGAATTAGAAAAAATTACAAGTTATATACAGATTAAGGTAAATTCCATCAGGGAAAAAATTATTATTTGAAATTGGCCCCTATGGGAATAATTTAAAGCCCATCCGAGTGGGGAAGAAGTTGCATCCCAAGAGAGGGAGGCGGCCGGGCCGCGGGGGTTGTGCTGTCTCTGCTGCTTGCGGCAGGTTCCCCCGACGCCCTTCTGTTCTCAAGCTGTGTCTCACCAAGAGCGCACAGGAAGAGTGACGTGGTGACTGTGTCGTCCATCCGGAGTCTCAGGCACAGGTACGGCTTGGTGGCCCGGAGCCATCCGCTGGGATCGCTCCCCAGGGCAGCCACGTGGAGGACACCGGAGAGGCTGGGGACAGGTGGGAGTTGGGAGACCCAGGACATGGCCAAGGCCCTGCCTTCAGAAGACGGCGGTGGGTTCCGGCGTGGGGTGGCCAAGGCAGGGACAGAGGAGGGAAGGAAGGTGGGTGCCCGGCCACATCTCTGCATGGTGGACTCAAGCCATGGGCCCTCGACTTCCCCATACAATTGAGGGGTCTTAGGTGGGGTCCTGTGGATTCCTCTGAAGGCCACGTGGCGGCCCTGGCACCAATTCCATGTCACATGATGGCAGGCATGCTCCCCATCCCAGCCTCGGGCAGGCCTGCAGCCCAGGGCACCCTGTCTAAGACTCCCTCAGCAGTCTGCACGGTTCGCGGGTGTGGTCCCATGCCTCTTGCTCTGCCTCAGGGCACCCGGCGTCACCTTGGTGTATACAAATAGGGACAGAGATAGAAAATTTCTCCATTATCTACAGTAGAAAGAACACACCCAGGCACAGTGCGGGTTCCCAGGCAGACTCGGGTTTGCAAACGAGCTCAAATTTCAAAGCAATGCAAAATTACTTTTAAAAAACAATTTGCAAGTCATTTTTTGATTTTTAAAAAATACTGTCTATTTTTAAAACCACATGCTTAAATAGACTCTGTAGTCAATACGATTACCAAAAGGGTTATTCTTGTCATTTCATTATAAAAATCATTTGAGTGATCTCTCTCTTTCGAGCACACCCGTCTATCCATTCCCTTCTGCGACCCCACGCAGGCACCCAGCAGTGGCCACCAGCTTCTGTCTCAGCGGAGCGTCCACCTGTCCACGGGTGGATTCTGTGTCTCAGCGGAGCGTCCACCTGTCCACGTGTTGATTCTGTGTCTCAGCGGAGCGTCCACCTGCCCACTGGCTGATTCTGCGAGGCAGCTCCGTTGGCTGTCTCTGGACGGCCGCCTGCAGAGCCATCACTGAACAGTGTTCTCAAGACCAATCGTTGGAGATTGTGAGATTCTACGGCTGCTTTAGGGACTTTCGGGGTCTGAGTTTCCACTGGAAAAGTCGGAATGAAACATGGTGGGTGGGGAGGATGCTGAGGAGTGGCCACACGCAGGGACGGGGTCCTCCGCGGCCCCATCAGCCTCCGTCCTCCGCGGCTGGTGCCCTCACTCTGGCCGCCGGCCCCCGGCCGCCCAGCCCGTCAGAGGTGGTTGATGGGGTGAAATGCTCCAGACTCCGACGTGGCTCCAGTGATGTTCAACCAAGCGTCCAAAGAGCCCTGGGAGGGGGTGTGGAGAGGAGTGTCTTCGGAAAGGGACAGCATCATTGCATATGCCTGGCGGGGAGGGGATGACACACACACAGGACAGGCAGGTGAGCATGTGGGCAGGGCGGGCCATCCCAGACAGGCAGCGCATGGACAAGGCGGGCTGTTTCACACAGGCAGGTGAGCGTGCGGGCAGGACAGACTGATCCGGGACGGCAGGGCCGAGCCTCATCTGTTCCTAGCCTCCCGCAGCCCTGGCCTGGCTCAACCTCGCCCTGGTCCACAGTGGGAAGAGGGAGCAAAAGGGACTAAGAGATCCAGATTCTCTCCGCAGCCTGGAAGAGGAAGACATGAGCAGCCGTGACAGTGGGAGGGAGGAAGGCCACCCGCTGCTCTGAGTGATGCCAGGACACTGGGGTGCCAGTGCGGGGCCTCCTGTGCACACCAGCTCCCTTGGCTGCTTTGGGGTCCTCCCCCTCAAAGCCTCCTCTCCTTCCCACCCCTTCCTCCCAAGTTTTCTCCACTTGGTGATCAGCAGAAACTACAGACACGTGTCTGGTCTAGGAGGGCCCTGGGGGTCAACAAGAGCCACCCCTGCCAGGGGATGCCTGTTTTGGTGACCGTGGGGACACCAAAGAGCTGCCTCTGGGACAGGGACGTGCAGCATTTCTGGGCCGATGGGATTCTTAGGAAGTGCAGGTATGTTTCCAGGCATTAGCTCATGAGACATCCTTCTGCCCCCAGCACAGGGCAGGTGGGGATGGGACTCGGGGAGCATCGTGTGCGGGTTAAGGGCAAGGAAGGTGGGGAAGCCCAACGCTGTCCCACCCGAGTTAACACTCCAGACAGAATTAGTAAAAAGACAAAGACAGACACGCAGACGGCTTTTGCTGAGACCTGGGGCGGACCTGTTTCCTCTGGGAGGGCTGTAGAGAGCTGAATGAGACCCCCAGTCCCTATAGACTGGAGAGATGCGTGGGCAGGGCCCTGGGGCCACCCGCCCTAAGGAGAGAAGCTGAGAAGCACCTGGGGCCAACCCTGGTGCCCTTGCTGACCTCATAGCTCCAGCCGGGAAGCAGAGACCGCCCGGCTGGACAGCTCTTCCCGTGGGAAAAATCCGGACTGCAGGCCACTGGGGCCCAGCTCAGAGAGGGAGTGAGACGAAGGTGGCTGGGCAGGCCAGAAACCTGCTCACAGACTTTTCCCACTGAGGACCACAGGAAGGTGAGCTGCCCGTGTCCACGAGTGAGCTCCCTCGTGAGGGTCCCGCCAGGGTCATCGGCTCTCAGCCCCTCCCTGCTGCACCCCAGCTTGCGGGAGGGCGGTGGTCACTGGGGCCTATCTGGAGGATGCAGCACGGGGGCGTTAGTAGTGATCAGAGCTTCCCCAGGCCTGGGAGGGCCACGGCGGGAGGTGAGTGCTGGCTGTCCCCTGGCTGAGGAGGCCAGGTGGGGTGGGGGCGGGGCTCTGGTGGGTACCTACCTGGTTCTTAGCCTGCCTGCACAGTGTATGTTTTAAAGCCTCAGAATCTAAGGTGGAATTAAGCACATCTTTAACTTCAAATGCTTCCTCAGCTGCTCTGCGGAGGTCCAGCCCCTTCCCAAAAGTCGGCATCGGCTCCAAAGCTAACAGACCGCCTTCATGGTCCTCAGCACACCTGCACCAATGACCGGGGAGAGGGAGGGCCTGCTGTTAGCAGCCTGGCCTTGGCCGCCTCTCTGATGCCGCAAGGCCTGCTCCGGGCCTGCATGCACGCCACTGCATCTCTGCCAGCCACATGCACAGGGAGACAGACACACGGACACACAGACGCCTGGACGGGAAGCCACACGGATGCAGGAGAGTGACGGACAGAGGTCAGGGCGGGGGTGAGTGCGTGCACACACAGCAGGCAGCAGGCAGGGGGCTCAGATCTTTCGAGTGGAGGGTGGAGAAGGAGGCTTCAATGCTCTAAGACCCCAGGCAGCTCCGAGAGGCCCGGGGCTCCCTCTCCCGGGACTCAGGGGCAGCATCCAGGCTGGGGAGGAAGCACCACCTCCGAAGGGCCTCCTGGGGGATCTGGGAATGCTGGCAGTGTCGCCCAAGCCTGATACTGGCAGCGAACACTGAGGATATGGGGAAGTGGCTCTGGCCGGCACAGAATAGTGGGTGCTTGGCCCCTGTGCCCACGGCCCTCTAGGGGCTGCACACGCTGTCCCAGGCTGACAGGCAGCTCTGCTGCAGGGCTGGGGGCCTCCATGTCTGCTCAGTGCAGGGAAATGCCTTCCCCTCCACACTCTGCTTCCAGCCTCCAGGGCCCCTGGGGGTGGGTGGGGGGCTGAGAGCCCCTGACCCTGTTGCCCATGGCTCAGCCTTGCCCTGGCCTGTGTGCAGGAGCCCCGAGGTGGCTGTGCTGGAGTAGGGGCTGAGCCTGGGACAGGCTCACAAGTGGTTGAAGAGGGAGGTCCCCCTCCCGATGGACGCCCACGTTCCCCCCTTGCCCCGTCCAGGAGCACACGGCTGCCCCCACCTTCGGGTGTGGTCGAAGCCCACGGCCAGGGAGGTGGGTGGTTCCTCGTCCTCCTCGTCCTCATAGGTGGCCTGGGGTTCGGGTGCGGGGGACACCGTGTCGTCCTGCGACTTCCCGGCCAGGCTGTCCTCATCGTCCTCCTCCAGGTCATCGTCATCCTCCTCCTCCACGTCCTCCTGCTTCTCGCTGGCTAGGCCTGGACACTGGGAGCTGCCGTCCACGTCCTGCATCTCCGGCCTGAAATGACACAGGAGGAGATTGGCCAAGTTCAGGCATCTCTCTCCTTGCCATGGACCCCCAAAGGCTGGTGACTCGGCTCTGCCCCCACTGCCTCCCCCAACGACCCTCAGCCCCCTTCCTGAGGGAGCTCCCACCGGTCCCCGGGCCCAGCCACTGAGTCTGCAGAGTGAGAGGCACGGAGGCCTTGGGGCGATCCCAGGAGAGGAGGACAAGTGCTCAAGGTGGTGGGGGCGGGGCAAGGCCCAGCGGCAGGTGGCTGTTGTGGCCGTGAGGGCACCAGGGCCAGGCGGTGTTGGGGAGGAAGAGGTGGGCAGTCCTGTGGGGAAGCTGGTCCTGCACTGGTGCAGGGACTGCGCACTGCACGAGAGGCACCCTCAGGGCAGACTTCGGGGGGAAGGATTTCAGGCTGACAACTTGAGGACGTGAGCACTGGCCCGAGAGCCGGGAGCCCCGGAGGGCTCTCTGGGATCTGGAGAATGAGGGCCCAAAGCCTGTTGTCAGCAGTCTGAAAGCACCGGGACAAGCTTGCTTCAGAGCCTGAGGGGACTCTCCTGCAGCCCAGGGCTCTCCTGACTTCCCCCAGGGTCACTGCAGCCTGGCAGGACCCCTCCACTCCGGTTCCTCAGTATTAAAAAAAGAACAAAGTGTGCATAGGCGTGGCTGAGCGTTCTCATTTCTTTCAGGAAGAGCCACTAGAGTTTGGCTCATCTTCATGTTCATGGCCAAGAGCTGTGTCTTGGGTGGGCTGGGCCCCAGGGGAGCCAAGGGCCCCCGGGCAGGTGCTGGACATGCTGGTAGTTGGGCCCAAGCAAAGGGCAGGGCACGCAGTTCCTGGACTGCCCACGCCCAGAGCCCCAGGGCTACTCCTTCTTGTCCTCACTCTGCCTGGGGGCACTGCCCCCCGCCCTCCTGGGAGGTACCCACAGTGCAGGGGAGATGCAGGAGTCCTGCTCTTGGCATCCAAGCAAGAAAGTGACAGCGTCTCCCAGTGACTGACTTCCATGTCTCAGACTCGCCTGTGTGCACAGGAACTGGGCTTGGGGAGGCCGTAATCCCCTGGCTCTCCACAGATGCCACGTCTGTATCTCTTGTCTTTCTGCCTTCCAGGATGGACAGAACTCAGCAGGCTTCAGGGCTTGAGGACAGTTCCTCGGTCCTGGTCGCCTATGTTGGGTGCTGGGAGCGTCTTGTATACACACCTATCTCCTCAGCCATGGAGCTGCTGGGATCTGGGTCCTGGTTCTCACCCTGGTTGTTGGTGAGGTGCCCTTGGGTGGGGTTGTCTTTGGGGCCTGTGCCCTCTCGATGACCCGAGGACATGCCCCTCCCTGTCCACTCTGAGGACGGGATGAGATGGCGCAGGATGAGAGCCCAGGCTCATCACATGGGCATGTGCCGTGAGATCCATCTGGTGCCCCACGTGGGTTTGTATGGAATTCCCGCCAGCTGGGGGCAGGGGCTTTGCCCTCTTTATGTCTGCTGCACATCCCCTGTGCACAGAGTATTTGCTTTCCAGTGTTGGGGAGCAGAGTGTCCGGCTCGGACACAGAACAGGGCCTGGTGGCTGGTTCGGCTCCAACAGGGAGGACAGTCAGTTTCCCAGAGCTGCCCAAACCAAACCCCACAGTATGGGGGCCTGAAGCAGCAGCCGTGGATGCCTTTATAGCTCTGAGGCCAGAAGTCCAAGATCCAGGCGAGGGCAGGCCGGGTTCCTTCTGAGACTCTGGGGGAGAATCTGTCCCTGGCCTCTCTCCAGCTCCTGCTGCTGCTGGCCCTCCTTGGCCATCCTTGGCAACCCTTGGCCTTCTTTGCCTCTCCTAGGTGACCCTTGGCCCTCCTTGGCCATCCTTGGCGACCCTTGGCCCTCCTTGGCCATCCTTGGTGACTCTCGGCCCTCTTAGGTGACTCTTGGCTGGGAGGCGCATCACCCCGACCTCCGTCTCCATTTTCCCTTGGCCTTCTCCTCCGCGTGTTTTTCTCCAAGTTCTCCCTTTTTTCAAGACTGTCAGTGCCGCTGGATTGGGGCCCACTCTACTCCAGTAGAGATTAAGCCTCTGCTTAATCCCTCCTTAAAGACCTTATCTCTGAAGAGAGTCCCATTCTGAAATGCTGGGGGCTGGGACTTCCACCTGGGAATGTTGAGGGACATAATTCAACTCAGGGGTTCGCTGGGCTGCAGGACCAGGATGCCCGACAGGCATGGATCCTTTCTGACGGCAAAGGGCAGGAGCTGGTTCCGCAGGAGGCCCAGGGAACGCCCCGCCACCCCAGGGACTGGCTGCCTATGTCCATCTTGCCCTATTCTCATTTTCGACAGTGACGTGGGGGCTCTCGGGACAAGGCCAGTTGGACCTGGGGACTTTGCCTCTGCAGGACGGGCCTTCCGAAGGCCTGGGTCTGTGGCCAGCTGTGCCCATATGTTCTGAAGTGTTGAGAGCCTCCCTTGTCCCCATCCCCAGGGCTGTGAGGAGCAGGGCATGGTGGGCCTTGGCAAAGGCGATGGGGAGGCCCAGCCACACGTCTTTCTCCTGGAGACAGCCCTCTGTCCTGGTGGGGCTTCTGCAGTATGGCCGGGCTGCCACCCTAGCTTGGGGCATGGGGGCCTTGCTGTCTTCCAGGTGGTTCAGCCTCTGCACACACTCCTGCTCCTGGGCTCACCCTGGCAAGGATGCCATCGAAGAATCCTCGCCTGTTCCTCGCCTGGTCTTGCTCTGGGAGCTGCAGTTTAGGGGATCGTGCCTGAGGACAGGGCTGTGGGGCGTAGGTAAGGCCTGGCCCATGGCACTTATGGGTCTGACACGCAGCTGCAGGGAACACGAACAGCTCCCGTGCGGCTGTCTCAGCATGGCCAGAGCTGAGTTCCCTTCAGGCCGTTGTTCCTGGAGCCCAGCGGGGAATGCAGGGACAACCTTGGGGCTGCAGAGCAGGTGGGGTTGCAGCAGGGTGGAGGTGAGGCTTTTGGGACCATGGCCATGGCCAGCTTCTCCCCCGACCCCTCCTCTGAGCCTGCCCTGGGCTCTGATAGAAGAAGATGCTGAGGGCCCTACAGGCGAGCTCACCTACCTAGGAGGGGCACAGACTTGGAACGTGGCTTTGCCAGAGCCAGTGTCCAACTGCCTCCTGTGTTTATTGCTTGGACGCCTCTTTCCAGGTGCCCCCACTCTCCTAGAAGCAATGACAGGAAGACGCAGCCCTGCCCTGGAGGAGCAGATGGACTCTTAGGGAGCCCGGGTTTCAGGGGGATTCTTCCTCACCTGCTGGAGGTGGTAGGGAGTGAGCTGGGCCCTGCGGGTACACAGCCTTAGACCACCCATGGCCAGTGTGATAAGAGCCCGGGCTCTGGCTCCAGGTTCTGGGCCTGAGCAATGCACCTCACTTCTGTGGGCCTCGTTTTCCCTTCTGTAGAATCAGGGGATCACCCCCTCAGGCCTCTTAGAGTTTGGAACATCTTTGGTTCTCTGCCAGCTGGCCTGGCTTTAGCTTTTACACAGGAAGCAGCTCTGCTAGGGTGTCTGAAGGCTCCCCCAGAGTAAGTGGGGCACATGGAGCCCTGATATCCCAGGTTGCACAGAGCACGTGCCAATATTCCTGGATCTGAATCCCCCCATT
This sequence comes from Papio anubis, assembly GCF_008728515.1. NCBI lineage: Eukaryota > Metazoa > Chordata > Mammalia > Primates > Cercopithecidae > Papio > Papio anubis. The sequence continues at coordinate 2,382,453 of NC_044976.1, read as the reverse complement.
GTTCTGCTGCTCTGTGTGTTTATATGCACATGCGCACATGCATGTACGTGTGTCTCTGTGTATGCACATGACTGTCTGTCACACGTGTATGTGCACACACTGTCCATGTGCATGTACTTGCATGTGTGCACATGCATGTGTGCAGATCTATGCAGATATGTTTATGCACGCACATGTTATGCACACATGTGTGTGCATGTGTGTATGTGCATGTCTGTATTTGGGCACCTGCATGCACCTGCATATGTATACATATGTATTCACACGTGCATCTCTGTGTGCATATGTGCATGTGAATGTGTACATGTACACGGGGCATATACGTATGTGCACGTGTGTGCGTGCATGTGTATTACACACGTGTACACATGTGTATGTGTGTGCATGTGTGTATTACAAGGTGAAGCATTTTGGTTTGGAAACTTTTAGTGCCTCAGATTAAATCAAAATGTCCTCGAGTTTCAGAGGCACAGCTGAACTTGTGGCCAGCTTGGTCACCTGGCTAGTGTTTTGCGCACATATCTGTTAATAGTGAGGTCAGTAAGCCCAGGGGTGCTTACTCTCATGACTCTCCAGGTGGAGGAACTGAGGCAGACAGCACAGCTTCCCCAGGTTCCCAGAGCCCGGGGGCCTCACCCTCTGTGGTGAGGCCCCCACTGTGCCTTTCTGGATGTGCCAGGGGCTGGTGCTGGGGTCCTCTGAGGGTGGCCATGCAGGGCTGTTGGCCGGGTCCAGACCTTGCCCAACCCGAGATAGTTTTCTTACCGTTTCTCTGTTCGCGTTGATGCTTGGTTCATCTCACTATTGGCAATAAAGTTTCTGATTTCTGAGAAATAAGAGTCTTCTTTCTCATCTAAAAGTGCGTGGTTGTCCGACTCTGAGGTGGGAGAGGAGGCGCTGGTCCCCAGGTGGTTCGTGAGGACCCCAGGGTGCTGGCTCACTGCGGAGGGGAGAGAGCGTCAGGCGGTGGCCTCTCGGTGATCCCCTCCCTCCATGGGGCAAACCAGCCGCGAACAGTGCACACTTGGGGTGCTCTTAGGGAGGCAGGTTTCTTAGGGACACTGGAGAGCTCTGGGTTCTCTTGAATGACTACGGTTTGAGGGGTGCCTGTTGGCTTCCTGAGGTATCATCTGTGGCCCTCTTCCCTGCCCGGTGCCCCCTCCCCTCCTCTTCCCCTCCCCCTCTGTGGGGCCTGACCGTGTGGGTGGCCCACCTGGTGCGTTCTCGTGCTCGTGCTTCTTGAGGTGCCGGTCCAGGTTGGTCTGCTGCCCGAAGCAGCGGTTGCACAGGTGGCATTTGAAGGGCTTCTCCTTGTTGTGGATGTTCCGGACGTGCCGCTGGAGGTTCGAAGAGATGCTGAAGGAGCGGTCGCAGTACTTACACCTGGAAGAGGCATACGCACTCCTCAGCGCAGGCTCTGGCTCTGCCTGGCAGGCCGGGCCACAGAGGGTGGGGGGAAGGGAGCTCGTGTCCCTGCTCCGTGCCCCGTGCACAGCTTTGCCCTGCCGTGTCCCGGAGGCTGCTGGATATCCCAGCTGGAGAGCCAAAGGCGTCCTGGGGAAGCTGTCCCTAGAAACAGCCCTGACTTCAAGAAGTAGGGGTTCAAGGGCCGGGCACAGTGACTCACGCCTGTAATCCCAGCACTTTGGGAGGCTGAGGTGGGTGGATCACAAGGTCAGGAGATCAAGACCATCCTGGCTAACACGGTGAAACCCTGTCTCTACTAAAAATACAAAAAATTAGCTGGGCATGGTGGCGGGTGCCTGTAGTCCCGGCTACTCGGGAGGCTGAGGCAGGAGAATGGTGTGACCCCGGGAGGCGGAGCTTGCAGTGAGCAGAGATCGCGCCACTGCACTCCAGCCTGGGTGACAGAAAGAGCCTCTGTCTCAAAAAAAAAAAAAAAAAAAAAAAAGCAGGGGTTCATTCTTCTACTGTTCTGTGGGTGGTGGATCCCCCCGGAGAGTGTCCCACGTCCCCTGGGCAGGCGGTGCCCCCGACCTTCCAGCGTCTCCCGCCCTCTGTTGTCTGGTTCTCCCTGGTCCCCAGGCCCCACGGCCGGCAGGTGGGCTGCCGGAGATGACGTGCTCCTTGCAGCCTCCGGAGGGCGGCCTTGCTCCATGGAAAGACGCACGGCAGGGCCAGTCTCCCAGGTGGAGGCTTCCACAGACCAGCACCCAGACCAGCTCCCTGTGACCTTCCTCCTCCAGCCTTCGAGGTGGCTGGGGGCCCCTGGGCAGGCCCCACCTCACTTGGAGCCTCAGTTTGCCAATCCATTCATGGAGGGCTTGGGGGCTGCCCTGGAGGCTGCTACCTGTTGGCTGCCTCCTCTATTAAGGACACAAAGACCACACTGGCCCCTTTGAGCACTGCCAGCTCCGGGCTCAGCTTATCTTTACTCCCCCAGGGTGGGCAGGGCTGCGGCCAGCCTGCACCACGCACACGGGAAAGTTGGGATGAGACCCCCTTCCTCCATCTGGCCTCCACGACATCAGGCAGAGCAGGACTCTAACACCCTGAGCTTAGCAGAGCAAGGCCTTTTGCTGCTGGAAAGTCATCACAACGAGTGATCGAGGAGGGCTGTGTGTGGAGGGTCCCCCTCAGCATGGGGCCCTTGCGCTGGGAGTGACCTTCACAGCCACACGTGGTGACCCTGCAGGCAGGAAAAGGGAGGGTTGTTCTCTCTCATTTTGGAGAGCGGGGCTGAGAGTTAGGGGGCCTGAGCAACACGTGCATTGAGCAGCAAGAAAATCACGCCTGAAACGGAGAGGGGGAGCTGGGCATGAGCTAAGGAGGAACCCCACGAGCTCTGCAGACGCACGTGCGCTGCCTCTGTGAAGACACAGCCTCCTCCCTGGGGGGCACCCGGGGCGGGCAGGGCTGGCTTACTGACAGGCACCTGGCTGGGCTGGGCGACGGTGAAGGGAACCCTGACTGCTTGGTTTTCAGTTGCACGTGTGTGCTTGGCGTGTGCATGTGTGCCCCGCCTGTGTGTGCACATTTGTGTGTGCTCTTGGCTATCAGAACGCCCGCAGGGGTGCTTATCTGATCCCAGAGGCACACACACACACTTGAACATTCTGTTTATATGATCATGCATTTTCATATTTTGAAAACAAAACAAGCTCCATGATGTCCACGGCACAGCACGCAGAAAGCCCATCCACTGTGGCAGGATTCTGGCAGGGGGGGCTTGGCAGCAGCCAGAGACCAGGCCAGGGCCTCTGTGGGAGCCTCTGTGGAGGCACCAGGACTGGGCAGGGTTTGTTCACCCGAAGGGGGTGTGGCTGTTTTAAGCACAGTGGCCTTCATTCCCACAGAGGACAGGACTCGGAGAGGCACCACCCCGCCCCGACCGGTGCTGGTAGCCCGCTCCAGTGCAGCATACAGGTCATGTGCCCTTGTCACATGGATGGGGACGTGCCTGGCGACACTCGGGAGTCCTGGCCTACCAGACCGGGAGGGGCTGTGTGGTTCAGCCTTCTCGGCGCGGTGCTGCCCTGTACAGGAGGGGCCTGGTCTGGTGTTTGCTATCACAAAAGCCTGGCGAGGGAGTCTGACCGCCATCAACACACCCGCAGGGGCCTCCCTGAGGCAGGAAGCTGCAGTCCTGCACCTTCCGGGTGCTGCCGCCGGGCCCAGGAGCTCAGCGTTCCACACACGGAGGGGCTGTGGCCGTGAGAAACTGTCCTTGGAATCTCAGAGCCTGCGAGTCTCCCCGGCTCCCCAAGCTGCCTGGTAGAACCTAGGAAGTCTGTCTGATAATGGGTCCCCTAGAGAACAGAGGCAGTCCCAGGAGAAGGGCCCTCCTCTCCCACACCTGGCCATGGCATTTCCACGTCCCACCCACTTCGCCCCTGGCGCTGCCCTGAGGCTTCATCCACTCAGTTCCCAAATCTTCCAACTGTTGCCAGAGGTCAGGCTCACTCGGGCCTCTTCCACGGGAGACAGGCAAAGAACCATTTGTGATGGAAGTCCCCAAGCTCCCCCGAAGTGACCCTCAACCTTCTCTGCTCCTGAACCCAGGGGCCCGGCCTGTGGGCTTCTCTGGGAGCCCCTGCTCCTCCCCAGGTCAGCTGAGCTGCCTCCGGGTACCCAGGTCCCAGCCTCTCCTCCCACAGCCCAGTGACAGGCAGCGCCCTGGCTTGTACCGGCCATCCACAAAGCCTGCCCTGGGCGGCGCTGCAGTTTTGTTTTACTCGGCCTGTGAACTCACACAAGAGTAAGGTCGAGGATGGAGCCGTTTCGGCAGCTGGGGTGGAGATGCTTGGGTGCCCCCCTACCCGACATGTCCCACACAATCTCCGGGAAAGGAGGGATTTTACACCCCTGAATGCATTTTCTCACATCCCCCACCCTGATACATCCTTAGAGTGGAACGGTGGTGCCCGGCCCTGGGACCGCCCTGCTTTTGAGGCTGACAGACTGCCGAGAAAGGACACACTGGACCCTGCGTCTCCAGCCCAGATGCAAATTCAGGCCCTGCCCAGCCAGAGGCTTCCCACCCAGCTGGGGCCATGTGCCCTTCTGGCATGTGGACGCAGCCCAGTCTGTCTGCCTGCCTGATTGTCTGTCTGCCTGCCAGTCTGCCTGTCTGTATGCCTGTCTGTCTGCCTGCCTGTCTGCCTGCCTGTCTGTTCATCTGTCTGTCCATCTGCCTGTCTGTCTGCCTACCCTATCCACCTATCCTGCCTTCCATCCTTCCACCTTCCTTCCTGTCCATCCATCTGTCCACTGCCTGTCCTGTCCATCTGTCCTGCCTTCCACCTATCACCCCCCTTCCATGTCTGTCCTTCTGTCCTGTCCTGTCCATCTGTCTGTCCCTGTCTGTCTGCCCTTCCTGCCTGTTTTCTGTCCATCCCACTTGCCTGTCTGTCTTACTGTCTGTCTTCCTCTTGTCCACCTATCCTGTCCACCTCTGGATCTGTCTGTCATGCTTTTCCCTGTTTGCCTGTCTGTCCCAGCCGCAATCTGTCTTCCCTGCGCCATGCCTGTCATGATATTTCCTGTCTGTCCACCTGCCTGTCTGATACCCGCCTGTCTGTCAAGCCCTGCCTGGTCCACCTGTCCATGTCCTGTCTGTCCATGCACCTGTCCACCTGTCTGTCCTGCCTTCCACCAGGTCTGTCCTGTCTGCCTGTTTCCTGCCTGTCTGTCCTTTCCTGTCTGCCTGTCTGTCTGATCTTTCCTGTCTGTCCATCTGTCTGCCTGCCTTCCTGTCTGTCCATCTGTCTGTCTGCCTACCTGCTGTCTGTCCATCTGTCTGTCTGCCTTCCTGCCTGTTTGCCTGCCTGTCTGTCCGCCTGCCTGTCTGTCTGTTTTCCTGCCTGTCTGCCCTGCCTGTCTGTCTGCCTACCTGTCTTAGCCCTGCCTGTCATGATGTCTGCCATAATCTGTCTGCCCTGCTTATATCTCGTCTGCCTGTCTGTCGTGCCTTCCTGCCTGTTGCCTGTCTGTCTGTCCACTTGCCTGTCTGTCTGCCTGTCTGTCTGTCTTCCCTGCCTGTCCGCCCTACCTATCTGTCCACGTACCGGTCTGTCTGTCTGCTTTTTGCCTGTTTGCCTGTCTGTCTGCCTGTCTGTCTTCCTGTCTGTCTGCCTGCCTGTCTGTCTGCCTGTCTGTCCGCCTGCCTGTCTGTCCACCTGCCTGTCTGTCTGCCCGTCTGCCTGTCTGCCTGCCTGTCTGTCCGTCTGCCTGTCTGTCCGCCTGCCTGTCTGTCTGCCAGTGTGTCTGCTTGTCTGTCTGAATGTGTGCTCACACACAGCTCATTCGGTTCCTGGTTTCTTTGGAAATGCAGCGACCTTTGCAGAAACTCCACCCAATGGCTCCTGTGTAAACCCTGCAACTGGGGATCCGAGGTGAGAAACGGGACTGGAAAAGAAGCTCGTTCATGAAACTGGAGAGCAAGTCCCTTGTGTGAAGTTCTGGGGCCGGGGAGAGCCACGGACGGTGCCATGCATTCTATTTGGTTGCGGAGAGCCCTGAACGTGGCCCTCTCTTGCTTCTAATCTAAATAAATGGCCCAGAGAGAGAAGTCCATTTGAAATTTAGGGGAGCCGTGAGCCGAGGGCTGCAAGGGAGCAGAGTTCTCCGAGCAGCTGGGGTCTGCGTTGTAAATAAGCTGACAAGCGGCCGGTGAAATTGATGGCCTCACTGTGTAAAATAACACGCCTGTGAGCTCCAAAAGGAAGGAGAACGTGCAGGGTAGCCTGGCCCCAGCGCACTGCGGAAGGCCTTGAGAGGACCTTGCTGTGACAGTGCCTGCCGCACTCCCAGGGAAGTCATTGGCAGGGGGACAACAGAGCATGGGCAGGTCAAGGGGAGGTGGCCAGGGCCCCCGAGCCCCTGAGCCCTGGGCAGCAGCATCCTTCCTGGGATCCAGTGGGGTCTCCTGCAACCACTACAGAGGGAACTGCTTTTGGTGACTGTAAAAGGGAGGGAAGAGGAAGAAAGAAGGTATTTTGAAACCCAGCAGTAAAAATAAAACTAAAAAGGAAAGGACAGGCATGGGCCACCTGTAGCCCCCGATGGAAGCACAACTATGCTGCCCTTGCATGCTCCAGCTTCACACAGAAGGCAGGACTGAGCCTGGGGGGATGACGGAAGCACACGGCAGACCAGGGAGCCAGCAGCCCTGAGGCGGGAATCTCGGGTCCCGGCAAGAGTCCTGGGCAGCCCGAGCAGGCTCGCATCCAGGGTGTGACTCCAGGCTCCACTGGGCATCATCCCAGAGAGACCTCCAGGCCGGCCGTCAGGATGAAGACCAAGGAGCAGCCCCCTTCCCCATTCCCATTTCAATGTTTATGCTTCTCCAACCCAAATCCCACAAAGCCTACGTGCTTTATTTTTATTTTTAAGAAATAAGAGTGACATTAACTGAATCTCACCTTCCCACTTCACTCAAAGACCTCGAGGCCAGGAGAAGCTAGGGGCCAAGTTACCTCCAGGAAATGTATTTGGTGCACCAAAGGCTCTACGTTCCCTACCGCAGGGCTTTGAAACACATTCTGAATGATTTCAGGTCATTTGAGGCAAGGACCTAAACGGAAGAGGCTTCCAATGTCATCTGGTTTGATTACCCGATCGCTCTAGGCAACCCATGAGAAGCCCGCTTCCTCCTGCTTGCGTGGGGCTGCGTCAGCCCGACCTCTCCAGGGCACACACATACGCACATGCGGCGGGCACACGCGTGGGTGCTGGCACCGGGAAGGGGCTCACACTGGGGTGGGCATGGGGGGCTTGGGCTCCTCTTGGCGGGCTTCTGGGGATGGCCAGCACTTTCCCTCCTCCAACTTAAAATCCTTCTGATTATCAAAGCCAGTCCAGAAACCAGATTATCAAAGCCAGTGGTATCAAAAGGAAAGCTACACGCTCCAAACCCCTCGGCACAGACCTGCCTTGAGCCAGATAAAGTCAGGATTTGCAACACAAACTTGCAAAGCAATTATTGTTACCAAAGTCGAAACTCACAGATTGGAGAGAGCAAAAGAAATCAATGATAATTAAATTCTTCTATAAACACCACCCCAACCCTCTAGGGGCTCTTAGCACACAACGCTGTCCAGAAGTCGGCTCTCATTACAGAAAAAACACACAGCTCATTTTCTGGGAGGGGACCAGACCAAATAAATCTTTCTGTTGCTAGCCTTTGTTAAGTTGTAAGTCACTATTTTTTGAAGGGTGGGCAAGGGGGGGGGGCCTGTGAGTTGGGGAGGGCTGTGAGCATTGAACAGATGACCTATAAGTAGTATGAGCTGTCATTTACCCTGCGAGTTGGGACACAGCCCTGGAGCAGCCGGGGATGCTTGCTCTGTCTCAGAGTGGGGGTCAGTGACCAAAACATGCACAGGTGCCTCAGCTGGTCTCCTTCCCCAGGGATGGAGACACAAACGGAGTCCCCAGTGCTTGCATTATCATGTGGTCCCTCTAGCTCTGTGTGGCCAGAGGACAGAAATCTTATGCTGTCAACTTAAGTCGTGTGAAACACTCTTTATCCCCAATGGCCTCTGTGAACAGACACACCCTGCATGTGTCACTAAACCAACCTTGGCAGAAAACCAGCGTTTCCTCCTTCGCCTCCCAGTTACCATTGTCTGGGGCTCTCGCTTAAAATGCCCACTCCCAGGCACTGACCCTGGTGATTCATGGGACATCTCTGAGCCTCGGGCCCCTCATCTTTGAAACGGGATGACAAGCCTGTTGGGAGGCTGTTGTGAGCCCCAAATTCAATGCCTTCCCCATCCTGATGAGCTGTGTGACTGCTTCTCTGCAGGTGGCAGCCGGCTCCTCAGGTGAGAGGAGCACAGGGGGATCCTGGAATCAGACGCACCGCTTCCCATCCAGGCTGTCCCTGGGACCCCTTAGAATCCCTGGTGGGCTCCAAGTACAGAGTCCTACCCTGCCTTTAGCCCACTCCCTAGCCCACCAGGGGTGAGGGTGTGGGGGCAGCTATGGCTGTAGCTGAGATGAACGGAGTTGGGCTGGGGTGGGGAAGCTGAGGTTTTCTCCCATGTGGACCCTCTGGGCCATGGCTCTGCTCAGCCCTGCTCTGATGGGGATCCCCTGCCCAATGGATACCCTAGGGTGGGTGGAGAGCTGCTCCCTCACATCTTCGAGAGCCAGGCAGATGCCTTCCAGAAGGTTCCTGGGCACCTCCTGCCTCATCCTCACAACATCCTGGTGAGACCAGGAGGGGAGGGCCAAAATGACCAGAATTGAGCACCCGGCCCCGCCCACTGCCTGCTCACTCCAGCAGAGAGCCCTGGGAAGGGCACACTGACTCCTAGAAGTGGGTCAGCAGTGCACGGAGGCAGGTGGCCCCGCCCCACACCCGGCCCGGGCGGCACCTACCTGTACGGCTGCTCCCCAGTGTGCGTCCTCAGGTGTCTGGTGAGATTGGCTGATCTGGGGAAGATCTTCCCACAGTACCTGGGGTGGAGGGAGGTGGGAAGGGTGAGGGAGGATTAGGGCAGGTTCACAAGGCCATTTCCCAGAAATGGTTTCATGCTAATGCTCAGGGTCTCACACCTGATGCACAGGTGGGCCCATCCCAGCATCCCGGTTTCAGTATCTTCTACAGCCCTGAAGCCCAGCCTTGGTTACAGAGCAGCCTGCCATGGGCCACAGGAGTAGACAGACCAGCCCCTGTCCCCTAAAGCAACCTGGCCCCTCAGTCTGGCATTGGACAGTGCAGGCTCCAACAGAGACTTGGACGGGCCTGCACCAGCACAGGGTGGCTGGGAGGGTGTCATCCTGACACTGCAGAAATCGGCTGAGGCTGTAGCACTGGACTGCCCATCCCTCCAAGCACTGAGGTTAGTCACTGACCAGCACACCCCAGCCCCAGCCTTCCCAGTTTAAGCTAGGCTGAGGTTGCATTTTCTTGAGCTCACATGAGCACAGCATGGCATGAGGCAGGGGAGGCCACCCATGTCACTTATTTGCAAAGCATGACCTCAAGCAGATAACCAACTGATTATGGTGCTGTGCTTTCCTGTGGCCAGGACTCTGAGTTTTTCCTGGAAGCATAAGTTCACAGCCACAGGTGTAGCATTTGAGCCCCAACAGGGCTGTCCCAGCAGCACCCTAGGGCCCCTCACCTGCACGTGTATCGCTCCTTGCCCTTCCTGAGGATGGGATCAGAAAGCGTTGGGGGTGGGGACCGGAAGTTGAAGGGGTGGTGGGAGAGGGGCTGCAGGGAGCTGCCCGAGTCGGCCTTCATGGCTGCAAAGCTCTCTAGCTTCTCCGTCATGGTCTCTATGGCTGACATCTGTAGGCATAAGAGTGGGAGGTTATGGACTCAGCTGACTCTCACCTGTTTTCAAGGGCATGCACTGCTGGGGGTTCTGTACAACAGCATATCTTAGGGTGCTCAGGTGGGCACTGGAAGCAATGGTCTCCTAGCATCTTCTTGGACCCTGGGTTGGATTCTTACACCTTTCTGTAGCCAGTCCTGCTCTTGTTCTTCCCTGAGTCCCTCGTTTATAGTTTAGGGTCTTGCCTGCAGGAGCTGAAACTGACCTTTAGCCACCAGCCTCACTGCCTGGTTTGGGCGGGACCTGAGTGAAATGGATAGCTGATGTTTATGATTACCCCTTATCTGACCCAGGCCGGCAAAATGCCCAGCTGACTTGACTCCTGGCCAGCACTTCTGGTTGGCTAGTTTGGGTTAAATGTAGAATTACATTTAGTTTAACATCAAACATTTCATTTTTTAGTCTTGAAAAATTAAAATAGCAACCTGAATCTCAGTTTAAAACATAGATTGTGGGCCTGCCGAACCACTGCCACCACGTGGTGGCATGCCATAATTGCAGGCAAAGTTCTAAGGAATTCAACAGCCTCTTTAAGACTTAATCCCACAAAGGAAATATTCAAAATAATAACGCCAAATGTCACATGACACAGGGCAATTTGATATGGGCAATAGGAGCTGCCTCTCTGCTCCCTGAAGATGCCTAGGGCTTGCTCGATTAGGAGAGTGGAAGCATGGGATTGGTCATTTTCACCCAGTGGGCAGAGCTCTGATCAGAATACCAGACTGTCCTGGCCCCACTGAGGTCTCCGACAATAGTGACAGGAGAGGGGAGGGGCTGGGCTGATGGAGCTGCTCAGTGTCAGCCCCGCGTCTCCCAGCTCCTTTTCTCTTTGAAAATAAGGAGTAGCTCCCAATGGAGAAGGAGACGGGCTGTGATACCTGCTGTGTGCCAGGCCCTGTAGGGGGCTGCGTAGGGGCTGAAAAGGAAGAGTGTTCATCATCACCTGAGGGGTAGCAAAAGGCAACACAGGGAACAAACCTGGGGCCTCCGCACCACACCTCCAGCCTCCAGACACCTTTGCTAAACAGGTATTTTCATAGCCCGCCTCCCCTGGGAGCTCCCAGAGAAGGGGATGGTGAGGGAGGTCAAGGGTGAGGCAGGAACTGATAGAGATGCAGAGGGAAGGGAGAGCCTGGGGATTCCCCAGGTGCTGGTGTCACTGGGAGGAACTGGCCAGGGTGTGGGTTCTTGGCACCCAGTCTCCACGGAATGGGTGTGGGGGTGAGGAGAAGGGCAGGTGGGGACCTGCCTCATCCAGGGCCCTCATGTGGGGCTCGCTGCCTCTGGGCAATGCTCAGAGCCAGCTCCATGGGGGTGACCTGCCCATTTACAGCAAGACCCTGGCCCTGGCTGCCCACTGGCAAACAAAACTATGTGGCCGGACACGAGTGTCCCTCTGGCCCCTTCCAGCCCTACCCAGGCCGTGGAGGTCAGGCTTCTCCCGCCTCTGGGAGGCAGGCATGTTCTCATCTTGATGAGAACCAGTGATGGGCAGATCGAAGCTGCCCTGCTCTCTGAGCCATCAAGTGGACCTCACCAGCCCGTCCACAGCCCGGAGCAGCGGGACTGAGGTCTCCGCACAGTCATGGCCTCCTGGGCTTTGTCGAGGCCATTAGTAACTGGTGCCTTCTGCTCGAGTGATGGCCCAACCTTAGACCATTTGGTGACTTATTAGTCATCTCTCTCTTCCCACCCCCACCTCTGGCTCCGGGCTGCAGGGACAGGCAACGGGGGTGGCAGGCCTGTGGGGACAGCAGGCAGGAGGGACAATGGCAGCTGCCCCCCGCCAGGCTCCCTTCCTCGGGCCTGGGTGGGCCTCTCCTGCTCGGCTTGTTCCGCCCAATCAGATATTCCCGGCCTCGATCCCCGCACAAACACAAACACAGGATGCGCCTGGCTGGCTCGTGGCTCTTTCCAGCCCATCCCGAAGAAAATCAGGGGAAGTTATTAACCAAACTCCACGGCCCCGGGGAAACAATGGGAGGCACTAAGTTTAGCTGTGAACTCAGCTTGGGCGCAGGTTTCACAAACTGGGGGTGGGGGGCCCCGTCCACAGCGGGCTCAGCCTGGGTGCAGGTTTCACAAACCGGGGGTGGGGGGCCCCATCCACGGCGGGGAAGGCCAAGAAACAGAACAATGCCCCGGCCTGGTCTGCGGTCTGTCAGGGCCAGGGCCACTGCGCGACCCCCGGAGTGCAGCCCTCCAGGTGCAGCCCACAGCCCTGCGGAAGGGGCCAGGCTCCCAGCAATGAGACCAAGTCAGTAGGGGACAGGAGACTGGGGAGACTCTGCCCTGGCCATACTGCCCACCCACTATTTTGCTCCCAGGATGTGGCCTCAGGGGCAGGCAGGAGCGACTCCAGGCCTGGCAGGGTCTGCACCCGCCTGTCCGGACTGGGGGGCCCTCTGGGTCTCTTTCCAGACCCCCTGCCCACCACCTCCCTGGGGCCTGGCTCCATGCCCCTCTCTGCATGCTCAGGCCCTTCCTCTCTTCTGGTCCATTTGAACACACTCAGGTCCTGTGCACCCCGGAGAGAGCGCCCACGCTGTGTCCTGGGGCTGCCACCTGAGGCTGCTCCCCTCACTCACGATCCCTGCCCTCGATCCTCCAGGCTCTGCCCACGACTCCAGTGAAGCTCCTTCTCCCTCCTGGAGCCCAGAGCCAGGGGTCAGAGAGGTCCCTGGGGCGGCCCCGTGAGAATCGCTCTCAGTCCTCAACCTCTCCAGCCTACAGTGACCTGAGGGGCCACAGGGGGAGAATCCTTCTCTGTCTTTGAGGGCGTCTGTGCGTGGTGTGGCCTGGATGGGAACTCAGGCTCCAGCCTGGCCGCTGAGCCTCAGCAGCCGGGCGGTGGGGCCCCTGGCATGTGGGTTACAGGGTGTCCTGGTCTGCACTGAGGATGTACCTGGGGGTGGAAGAGCAGCGGGGACGGCCGCAGGTACTTCTCCTTCAGGGCTCCCACGGGGTCCGTGACCTTCCGCTTTTCTACCCTGCTGGACAACAGCACAGAGGGTTACATACCCCACCGAGCCGCCGGCCCTGCCGAGCCACCCGCCCCACAGAGCTGCCCACCCCACCTGTCCATATGCCCGGCCAGTCACAAGGTCATGGTGTGGGCCTCGCTGGGGCTGCCCCAACTTTGACCACACTCCTCTGTGGGCCTTGGGGATGTTGGGGGTCCAGCCCACCTGCACCCCTAGACGGACCCTCCCTGTTACCACTTGCCCCTGAACATCTTCCTTGGTGGTTCCCAGACACCTCCCACACCTCCAAGTTCCCCTTGAGGGCCTTCAAAGACCCCTGGCTGCCAGCACCCCTGCATGTCATGGGTACTAAGCCCCCACTGCCAGCACCCCTGCATGTTCTGGGTACTAAGCCCCCACTGCGAGCACCCCTGCATGTCATGGGTACTAAGCCCTCATTGCCAGCACTCCTGCATGTCCTGGGTACTAAGTGCACACAGCTGGAGTCTTCTCTGAAGGCCCTGTGCACCCCAGCCTCCCTCCCGCTAACTGGCCAGTCAGCCCTGCACAAGTGGGGACCACTCTGACGGGGGTCCCTGGATCTGCTCACAGCACAGTGTGGCTCACACTGGAGGCTCAAGGCCTCCTCCCCTCCTTCCCTGACTCAGCCCTTGGCACACATGGGCGTGCTGCCCGTGTGTGCTGATGAACGTGAGTGACCAGCAGGTTTCTGTCCTGGGGAGGTCACCAGGGGCTTCCCGTGGCGCCCGAACAGGGGCCTGTCTAAACACCCTCCAGGGCTGCTGGAGGTTACAGCTCCAGAACCTTCCCCAGATGCCGGTGACAAGCCTGCTCATTGAATCACAATACAAATCTCCTGTGGTAAACAGAGGCGGTGGGCAGAGCCATCCGCTGGCCCTCCTTTGGCCTGGCGGCTCTTGATGGCGGCCTGCTCTTCTCTGTCTGCCTGGTCTGAGAGTTAGATTTGGGAAACTCTTTCCCGTCACTGACAACGCTTTGGTAAATCTGCCGCCCCGCTCCGAGACCCAGCACCCCCAGCATGTCTAGGACTGGCCGCTTTTGCTTTATTCGGACGGGACTTGCTCAGGGTTGCCTGCCTGTCTCCTTACATGGTGAAGTGGAGAGCACAGGGAGAGGTGTTGGTGGGGTTAGGACCCCCTCCCCAAGACTGGCCCTACTCTCCCAACCCACCTGCATTCTAGGGAGGGGCAAACCTGCCCAGAAATTAGGGAGTGGCATTAAACTCGCCTCTCCCCAGGAGGGGCATCAGAGACAGGGGGCACTGGGGTCTAGAAAACTAGAAAACCCTCCAGTGCTTGCTTCCTCCCGGCCTCCTTCTCCCCTCCAGGGACCATTGGCTCCTTCTCTGATTCCCCTGGGCCTCCAGAAAGACGACCCCTCCCCACTCCCCCTGCTTCTGTGGCTCCAGGGGCAGGAGCGCACCAGGAGGGGCAGGAGCGCACCAGGAGGGGGAGGAGCGCACCAGGAGGGGCAGGAGCGCACCAGGAGGGGCAGGAAGCACTCAGCCCAGGCCCCTCTGGCTGGAGAGGGGGGGGGGGAGGGGGGGGGTTGGGACGGAGGTGGGGGTTCCTGGACAGGAGGGGCTTGAGACCAGCTGTGTGATGTCTGAGTGGTCATCAGTGCAAGAAAACCGCATGTGTCTGGGAGCACCCATCCTGGCCTCCCAAACACGGCCTGGGTCAGGCACCTAGCTTAGGAACAGACAAGCCAGGCATCCTCCTGAGGGGTGCAGACCCCCCCAAGAACAGGGGCATCTTCCTGAAGTCAGCAAAGGCCAGGGGACGACCTTGGAGGAGCTTGAAAGAGACACCACCATGCACTGAGCCCGCCCAGCACTGCCGTGGCCCCGCCCCAGGGAGAACCAGTGAGGCTGGGGTGCTGAATACCTGTAGATGGGGTCCATGAAGAAGGGCGAGGGCTTGGCGTAGTGGAGTGGGGGCTGCTGGGGCATCCGCGCCGGGCACACCTGAGGCAGCCCCTCACCGACACCCAGCTTGCGTTCCCCGTAGACGTGGTTCTTCCGGGGCTCCCGCCCGCCGCCGTTCTGGCTGGCGCGGGCCCGGCTGCCGATGCTCAGGTCCAGCGGCTGCTCCTCGCTGGATGCGGGTGCCGAGGGGCCCTTGGGCATGGGAAGGACAGGCTTCACGTCTTTGGGCTTGGTGGTGAGATCGAAGGGGCACTCGGCACTGGGGCCGCCCACCTTGAGGGCGTCCCGGGGTGACTTTGGCTCGGCCTTGACCAGCAAGTTGTGGGCGAGGGCTCGGTCCGTGAAGGGGTAGAGGGAGTGGGGAAAGTTGGGCAGGAACTGGAAGGGGAACGCCGAGTGGTAGGGGAGCGAGCCCAGCTTCTTCTCCTGCATCCCCATGAAGCCGGGGCCAAAGTACTTCTCGGCAATGGATGCGATGGCCTTGATGGAGTCCCCGGCAGCACCCGTTGCCGTCAGTAGCTGCTCGTCAGGCGGCGGGAAGAATGAGTGCTGGGAATAGAAGACAGGCACCTCGGCCACGCTGTTCGGGGCTCCCGGGGGCGCCAAGCCGCCCCCAAACTCGGGCTGGCCCTCGGCCGACTTGCCCTTGCCCTTGTCCTTGTCGGGGTCGCTGTCCATGTCGCTGTCTAGGTCCGAGCCCGTCCCCGTGGTCGTGTCCAGGTCGGTCCCCGTGGTGGTGTTGACGTCCTCAAAGTCACTGCCGTCTGACATGTCGCTGCTCCTGGTCTTGAGCTTCTCCACACAGGAATCCTCCAGGCGGCTCTCGAACTTCTCCTCGGGCCCTGCAGCTGCCGTCGTGCCCTGGCTGCTGTTGCTGACGGCGGAGACCAGAGGCAGGGCTGGGTTCCCCAGGGGGCTGGGGAGCTTGGCGTCCTGGGTGTGGTTCAGGGGGCTCTTGAGCAGTGGCGTGGGAGGTAGCAGAGGCGGCCGGGGGTACAAGGACGGAGGGAAGATGCCCGGGAAGCCGGGGGTGAGTGTGGGGAACGTGGGAGGCGCCGTGGAGAAGGGCAGGCTCCCCGGGTGTGGCCTGGAGGGGAAGTACTCGTTGAAGCCCAGGCTGGCATGATTGAGGCTGGGGGAGGGTTTTGTTTTGTCCATCATGGGACTGGGGGTCAAGGGCAGGCCCGGGGCGAAGATGCCGCCCGGCGTGTAATGGTTCTTGCCCTCGCAGAAGCGCCGGTGCTTGTTGAGGGAGGAGGTAGTGCTGAACATCTGGCCGCAGTCCTTGCACTTGATCTGCGTGCGGCAGTCGGCGTGCATCCGCTTGTGCCGGCACAGGTTGGAGAACTGCGTGTAGGACTTGTGGCAGACCTCACCTAAAACATCAGCAGGAGCCAAGACAAACCCGCATGAAATGACCGGGAAACCCTGCTGAAAATGCCGCATGAAATTGCTGGGAAACCCAGCCGCTGGAGGGGCGGGGCTGGGGCTGGAAGCAGTCTGGGTGCACGTGCATGGGCACGGGCGGATATGTGTGTACTGTGCGTGCATGTGTGTGCATACACACAAATATACAGGCAGGTGCATGTGTGTCTGTGTGCGTAAGTGTCCGTGTGTGTGGGGGCAGGTGTGTATTCTGCAAGCGTGTGTGTCTGAGTGTGCATACACGTGCACACATGAGCATGTGGAAATATATGTGAGTGTGCATTCGCCCACCCCAAGGCTGGCCTCCAGTGACCAGAACAGATCCTGGGTTCAGTTGGTACAGATCCTGCTGTGCCTCCACCTTCTTTGCTGGAGAATGGGCTTGCGGCTGCTGTTCCCACCCTCCTAGCCCATGGTGTTGCTAATTTGGGAGCCAAGATTTTCAGAAGTCCCTGGGGAAGGCGAGCCTGCTCCCCAGGGTGGGGCACGGGCAAAGCGAAGGCATGTGATGGTGTCTGCCACCCCATCAGTGGACTCAGGGCAAGCTGGCTCAGGGACTGCCCTGCTTTCGTCTTCACTTCTGCAGCTGTTCTAGGAGGGGTGGGGGCAGGATGCTGACCATGCAGACTGGGCCTTCTCCTCTCTAGAAGTTCACAGTGTTCCTGGTGTCCTCCGGCCTCCCCCTCCGCCCCAGTTCCTGCTGCCTGCACCCCAGAGAAGGTAGCCTCTGGGGTGACACAGACAGTTCCTGAGGTTCTCAGGAGGCCCCAACTCAGGGAGCTCAGACTTTGGGGCTCCTGGCGGTACTCGGCCACCCTTTGGAGATGGCTCGAGGTGGACATGGATAGGAGGTCACCCTGGGCAGGAGCCCCATGCAGAGGGACTATTCCCTGCTTGAGAAAAGTGAAAATCCTGCTACTGGGTACCTCCTCAGACTGGAATGGAAGCTGCTGTGCCCAGCTCTGGCTGGCGAGTGCCAGCATCTTCTCTCAACAGGAGAGGGCAGTGCCGGCCTGGCCAGACTCCAGGACCCAGCAGCCTGGGGGTTCCGACCATTTTCCTAAAGGCCTGTGAACGGGTGTCACCAAATTGCCAGCTTGTCTTTTGCCTCTTGTTTTTTCTACAGAAGAAGACACACACATCTACATGCTGCAGCCTCGAACGGATCAGTTTAGCGCCGTCACCGCCGGTGCCGCGCGGTGGCGGTGTTATCCGCTGGAACGGGTGCCATGGTGCTGGATAAATTCACGGTCAGCGCTTCGCGTCGCCATGGCAGCCACGCATGCGATCGCGGTCGTTGGCGCGTCATCGCCGATCGCCATGCGCCTGGTCATCGTCCATCGGTGATCTTGTCTCGGTGCCTGCCTTATGTGACGGTCTTTGCTGGTCTTCATGCATCTTCGACGCAGATCGTATCCTGCGGTCTTTGCTGATCTGCCTCCGCTCCACCGCTCCGCCAGACCGCCTGAATCACGTTGTCGTCCTGTCCGCCGCCAGGTCAGCGCAATCGCCATGCCATCACCGCCACCGTCCCACCCTCCCCCTTTCCTTCCACCATCCTTCCTTCCACCCTGTGGTGTCCTCTGTGGGACTTGATTCCTTCCACAGCTGGTCTGGCTCATGGTTCAACAAGCTAAGCCAGAAATGGTCAGTGACCTGATCTCCCTTCCCGGTGATTCCAGCTGAGACTTTTTCACCCGGGTCCATCATGTTCTTTCATCACAACATCTAGTTATATTAACTGCTCTACCCTCCTGCTCGTCCAGCCTGGTAGGGGGCTGGATTCATGAGAACTGAGGGGGAGAAGAACTTGGTCTCGTTTTATCAAATCTGCCCTCTCTGGAGGGCGGCTGACGGACAGGTGACCCTCTACAGAGAGGGTCTGTAAATACCCCTCGGTCACCTTCCTGGCCCTTGGGGAGGCGCTCAGCCCTGCCGGCCAAACCAGCACACCCTGGCTGTATCCTGGCCTCTGCCAGGCCCTAGTGGTGCCTGGTCAGTGGCTACTGCCACCCTGACTTGGAGACTGGCTTTGAGCAGCCTCTGGCCCAGGGCAGCTCCAAGGAGGGGCCTCCCAGGCCAGCGGCTGTGCCTGGGCTCAGGGACCTTTGGTTCCCACCCATCCTCACTGATGGAGGGCCCTGAAGTAGGGAGATGTGCAGAAGGACTGGGGAAGAGGAGGCGACTGGAGAGACTGGGGTCTGTGCAGGGGCAGGTCCTGAACCCTGGGGATGGCCTCAGCTGGCTCAGAGCTGGCAGAGGGAGGCAGTGACCTGAAAGGGTGGAGGACGGCCTGGGCAGCCAGTGAACCGGACCTGGGGCCAGCGCCTGCAGAGGGAGCCCCCCCGGGTCCTGCCGAGATGGGAAGGGTCCAGGCTGGTGCTTGCTCTGGACAGCAGTTTCTTCTCCTCGCAGGGTATCTGTGTGAATGCACACTCACACTCAATCCTGCACAACTCACACACACCGACACACGCACCAGCTCACGTGCCCACACTCACGCTCTCACACACATCGACACACACACCAGCTCATGCGACCACACTCTCACACTCTCACATGTGCTGACACACACACCAGCTCATGTGCCCACACTCATGCTCTCACACATGTCAACACATGGACCAGCTCACGTGCCCACACACATGTGCCGACACATGCACCAGCTCACGCACCTACACTCACACTCACATGTGCTGGGCCGCCTCGATCAGTTACTTATCGCCAGATTAACGGATAACGTACCGTATCCCGATCGCGTTATTACCGCTTGCATCGATCCGCGGTGAATTTCAGTCGATGCGCCATCACGCCTGGACGTGATGCTCCGATCGCGTGCCATCGCATCACTTGCTGTCTGGACCTTGCCTGTGCTCCGGCTCGATGTACCTCCGCATCATTAACGGTGCGATGCCGCCAGTCAGGATGCGCATCACTTATCACCTGCGGTGATTTTGTGATCTGCGTTACGATGAAATATCACTGCGGTCAGGCGCGCACGCCGATCGCGTTATTTGCTCCGGTAATAGCGTAGGCCGATGCGCCGATCACGTTCGCCCGCATCCTGCCCGATAACGTGGGCCACGATGATGCGCCAGTCAGGTTAACCACTCCTGCTCGATGTGGACCGCAGTGCCCACTAACTCCACCACACTTGGCCACATGTGCAGCTCCACATTACTACGCTCCACACATTCCAACACATGCACCAGCTCCATTGCCCACTCACGCTCTCACCTGCCTTGACCTGCTGTCATGTGCCCCACACATACACACTTATTAGAGCAAAGGCCCTTTCTGAAAAGTGCCCAGTGGGAGCCTGTCCACCTCATCCCCGGATATACTTCCTCTCTCTCCTGTTCTCTCCTCTCTCCCTACCCCCCTTTCTCTTATACCCATGCACACACACACTTGCGTGTACACACCCCAGTGCACAGGTGAGTTCCTTGGTGGGAAAGACATCACCAGGAATGACACCCCGTCCGTCTGTGTGGCCAGTGAGGTGGGGGCTTAGGGCTTCCATCTGCCTGTGCCATGGGGGTGTCACCCAACGGGTGGACACAGAGTCTGGCCGTGAGTGCCTGCACGACTGTGACCTCTCCTGCAAGCAACTGACCGTTCCTGGAAAGGGTCACACTATTTGGGCTCCCTCGCTTGTTTGCAAATCCTCCTCTCCAAGCCTGAAGACCCCCTTCCACAGGTGCGCCAAAGGACGCTGTGCCACGGTCTAGGGGATACCGAGGCTGGGTTGCGTGTATCTGATCTAATTTCTAAGGGAATGAGGTCTTTGTAAACCCGATCTGCCCATCTCCGGGGTTTTCCTTTAAGCCTTATCCCCTTAGCCAAAAGCCAAGGCACAAAGGTGAGCCAGGAGTGTGGACAAGAGGTGCAAGAGCCGCTGAGGCCAGGCAGGGCCAGCTGAGCTTCCCTGTCCTCACTCCCTCCACGAGGGAAGGGGAGCAGCTTGCAGCGTGGTGGGAACTGTAGGCTCCAGCCGCCCAGGGTGCTGCAGCTCCTGGAATACACATCATTAATGTGATGCAATGGGACTTTAGAATGCTCGTCTGCACGCCCAGAGTGGCAAGGACGTTTAAATCTAGGTCCAATGTTTGTGCTTCTGAGCTTGCTATAGAACTCCGCACTGTCATCTGAGGCGCTGACTGGTGCTGCTCTCACAGTGGGAGTCACTTGACCTGCATCTGGGAGCAGTCACCCCCAACCCCAGCCCCTGACTCCTGCCCAGCTTGCCCAGTGCTGGCTTCTCCCAGAGGGAAGGGGTACTGTGCATCGGGGCGCCAGAGCCGGGCACACTGTGTGCAGGCTCCTCCTGGGAGATCGGTGGTCAGCAAATGGGAAAACGGTACTTGTGGAACGGCCAGCAGGGAGAGCTCCGTCTCCCTTTGGCTCCTCAGTTGGTGGGGGCATGTGGCCCAGGTTGGGCTGGGGGCTGAGTCACCCCTAGCAGGACGGCTGGACGCTGGGGCTTGGGAGGTGGGTGGGACGGGCACAGTCCAGGTGCTGACAGGGCCTGGCTGGCTGGCGGGCACAGTTCTTGTGCAAGTGGTCAGTGCCTGAGTGGTCCTACATCAGCAAGAATACCTGAGCCCAAGTTCCCAAGCTCCCAGCACCCCTCCTCTCCATGCTGATGCAACAGAGCCTGGAAGGTTCAAATCACCCAGCCAGGGGCCAGGAGCTGGGCCCCCGGAGCTAAAATTTGGGCTCCACAGCCTGGCCTTGAGTGCACAGCCACTTAACATCTTGTGGCCTCACTTTCCTCCTATGACAGCTGGAGACAGAAGGGCCCCAATCTCAGGCTTTTGTGAGGATGCCACGTAAGAATGCTTGGGAAGCGATGACTTGACACAACGTGTGTGTGAACTGATGACTCGGCACAAGGCCCAGCAGACAGGATGCTTCAGAGGCCTCTGACTTCACTGAGAATCAGGGTCAAAGTCCCTGCACTGGCCTGCAAGGGTCCTGGGACCCGGCCCCAGTGACATCTTACCTCTCTCTTATTTATTTTTATTTCTTTACAGACAGAGTCTTGCTCTGTTGCCCAGGCTGGATTGCAGTAGTGTCATCTTGGCTTACTGCAGCCTTGAATTCCTGGGCTCAGGACATCCTCCCGCCCTTAGCCCCCTGAGTAGCTGAGGCCACAGGCACACACTCACATGGTTGGCTAATTAAATAACTTTTTTTTTTAATCGGTAGACACGGGGTCTTACTATGTTGCTTAGGCTGGTCTTAAACTCCTGGCCTCAGGTGATCGTCCTGCTTGGGCTGCCCAAAGTCCTGAGATTACAGGCATGAGCCACCCCCGGCCCTTTCTTCTCACTCCCTCACTCACTCCTTAAACAAACCCTGGCCTCGGGGCCTCTATGCTCACAGCTCCCACCTGAGCCTCCTCCACAGGTGCCCAGGGCTCACTCTCCTCGCATCTTTGCTGGAACGCCTCTCATCGAACAGGCAGGCACAGCTCCCATGCCAGGCTGCCAGCCCGGCCCCCTGTGAGGCTGTAACCCTGCACTGCTACACCCAGAGCCGTGCCTGCCGCCTTGCTTATCTGGCTTGCCTGTCTTCTCCCGTTGGTGTGCGAGGAGCCCCATAAAGACGGCTGCTCTTTTATTTAGGGCTGGCCCCGCACTGGAACAGTGCTGGGCACACACAGGGCGCCCTAGAAACACCACCCTGACAATCCCCGTGGGCGTCTGCTGGGACTGCCACGTGCAGGGCAGCACAGAAACACGCCGTTCTGCAGTTCGGCATGGGTGGGGAGTGAGTTCGCGGGACGGGAGTAGCCACAGGGAGGGAGGGTCCAGCTCCTTCTGCAGGACCCTGGTCCCTCCCATCACCTGCTGCCCCCCTCCAGCCCCTGTGAGGCGAGTCCAGCTCCTTCTGCAGGACCCTGGTCCCTCCCATCACCTGCTGCCCCCCTCCAGCCCCTGTGAGGCGAAGCAAAGGGAGCCGTGGAGGAGGACGGGATGGGCAGGGGGAGCAGTGAGGGACAAACTCGGAGGGTGCCTGCTGGGGAACAGGCTGCACATGGCACAGATGTCAGAACCTGCCAAGATGTTTTCAGAACAAACTGGGGTCCCCTGGAGTGGGGGAGACCTTGGGGGACGGCACACCTCAGCCCGACCCCCACAGTATCCGAGCACTCGGAGGGCGGGCAGCCAGGCTGGGCGACCACTTACATATGAAAGGTTTCACCGTGCTGTGGATATGCTTGTGCTGCTTGAGGCCGGAGGACGTGGCGAAGGTCTTCCCACAGTCGGGACAGGCGTGGGCCCGGGCGCCCACGTGCTGCGAGCGGATGTGCCGCTGAAGGTTGCTGGGGTCCGTGAACACCTGGGGAGACGGAGGCCGTTGGCTCGTGCCCTGCCTGGAACCCGCCTTGGCCTGGTTCTGGCTGCCGGACCAACCAGCCGTGAGAGCAGGGCCCTGCCTGTCTCCCTTGCCACGTTGCGGTCTGCACCGAGCAGGGACAGGTCTCTGCTGTAGCCAGGACCCGCTGGATGGCCTTAAGTGAGCCACGGAGCCTCCCCAGCTGCTCTCCTCAAGAACAATGACTGAACTGAGGCTGCGTGAGACAGGGCTGCAGAAAGCGTTTTCAGCTGCGGCGCTGCGACCCTGGCGGGCTGGGGGTGGAGGCTCAGCCCCGCAGCCTCTTCCTTCCATACTGGCGGGAGGACAGGAGCTGTGCCCGGGAGGGGCCTGGGTTCTGGTCTCGGCCCTGATCCTTCTGACCTGGGGGACACAGTCTTCCCTGAGACTTCCTTTCCTTCCTAGTAACACGGAAGGGCCTGAGCCACCACAGGGGCCTCCTACCCACTCTGCCGCACTCCATCTGCATTTGGACCAGGGGGTGTAGGGAGCATGGGAGTGGGCGCCCGTCTGCAGCCTCCCGCTGTGGCGGGGTTCAGATGCGGCTGCCCTGCATGTTACCTTCACGCAGTTTTCACATTCGAAGCGTTTGCCGCTGTCGTGGGACATCTGGTGGCGGATGAGGTTGGACTTCCAGTTGAAGGCCTTGGGGCACTGGTCGCATTTGTACTCACGCTCCTCCGTGTGGATGACCATGTGCTGCTCCAGGCTGTGCAGAGGATGGGGCTTACTGTGGGGCCCAACTACCTACCCTCTGCCCAGGACGGGACCCCAACCCCGCACAGCTTGTTCCCAGTGCCCCTTCGGAGCCCCCACCACACTGCCGGGGGACAGAGCACATGCTGGTGTCTCCCTGCCCACCTCCTCTCTGTGATGGCCGGGGTGTAAGGGGCAGAAGTGGCCTTCCCCTAGCAGATGAGGAAGCCGGCACCTGGACGGTTCTACCCCTCACCCAAGACCACCCCCAGGGCGGCTGGAGGCAGGGCTGGATCCCGGCCCACACCCCCGGGTGCCTCTCAAGATGGTCCTGACCTTGAGGCTAAGCTTGGGCCTAAGAAAAAAAGGGGTTCAACGCTGGCATGAACCCAGGAGTGGGGCAAGTCCCCAAAATCCAAGGACGCCCCTCTGAGTGCTGGGCACACACCAAGGAGGCAGGCCGGGAGTCACTCGGGGGTCTCCAGGTGACACGGAAGGGTGCAGAGCACAGCTGCTCGGAGGGGCCGCTGCACTTGGATGAAGGAGTTGCTCTAATTCCCTGCTCTCGGGGGACCCCCGGCTTCCCCCGTCCCAGGGATGACCGTTAATCTTCATGAGCAAAGCAGTGATATATCACGGCTCGTTAATTACGGGGCCCAGCCATCCATTCAGATCAGAAACGCCTGGTTCCCGAGCATCAGGAGACTGTATCTTTTCCCCTGTTGTTAATTGTGATTTATGTGTTTATGTAAAGAAAACACGGACCCTCTTGAGCGGCGTTTACTGGGAAGGGCCGCAGTCGGGATTTGCCCAAACGCTTATTTTCTCAGTCATCTGTTCCAGGTGGAGGGTTTGCCGTCCCCAGGGAGCGGCGCGGGGATGGGCGGTAATCCCCAGCAATCACATAGGCGGTTAGTAGCCTGATGGGCTTTGCTCTGACTTTACGAGGCTGTCCTGGAGGAAACCCTCAAAGGCAGGAGGAGGGGCCCATGCTGGAAAAGTCTCCACAGCTCCTGGCAGCACTGGACTGAATGTCCTGGTTTTACTCCCCAGAGAGACCAGGAATCTTGTTGTTCCAGGGGGTCACAGGTCCCTAAGGCCGCCCAGGTCCCAGATCCTGGCTCCTGCCTGGTCTTAGGGCAGGGGAGGGCCAGTGTGGGCCTGCTCATGTCTCTGAAGCCCCTCCTGGGACAGGCCGCTGCCACCCGGTGGGGAGCAGGGCTGGTGTCTTGGGGATAGGGGTGACCCCTTCCCGCTCTTGCCTACCATCTGAGAGGGAGTCGTTCCTGTGTCCGGAGGGTGGGGCCGCCATGAATCCCTCAGTGGTGGGTGCTGCCACCCCCATCCCGGCCTAGGACCTTATTACAGAAGTAGCCTTGGGCTGAGTGGCTGCAGGTCTCGGCTCTGGCCTGAGTTTTTCTCCTTTCTAGTTTCTCCCCATAGCAGGCTGGTAGGCAGGGCCACGAGCCTAGGAGGTAGATTTCTGGGGCCAGGACATTTGCGGTCAGAGCCAGGGGACACCTGCGGCTCTGGCCACGGGACCCTGCACCTGCTCTGCAGTGTCCCCCCAGGGGTGCATATCCCCCAGGGTGTGTCCCACTAGGGGGCCCTTTGTCTCCACCTGTTGGGGGGCAAGGTGGGGGAAGGGAGGTGGGGAAGACTCAGAGGAGGGCGCAGCACCTGTACTTGTTGGGGAACATCCGCTCACAGTCCTTGCACTCGTGGGCTTGGCCGCTGCCACCTCCAAGGCCCTCGGGCTTGAGCTCCTCAGCCAGGCCCTCGTAGAGCGCAGCCCCCACCGAGCCGCACGTGTACTTCTTGTGGCGCCGCAGGTCCAGCTTGGACTGAAAGAGTTCGTCACACTCGTCACAGCGGAACGTGGGCTCCTCTGCAAGAGACAGAACGAGGCGGTGGTGAGAGAGCCAGAGACCCAGCCCAGGGCTCCTAGGGGACTCTGGAGACCTGGCCCCTTCACCACGGTGCCCCAGGACCTGCACCCAGGCTGGCCAGCCCTGCTCTGCCTCCTGCCAGGGTTCATCCTGGGGCCCACCAGCCTGCCCTGGAAACAGGCATGTGGAGTCCCCAGGGCCCAGCCCTGGGCAGCACCAAAGGACCCCCGAATCTGTGCCTCAGCGGGAGCCCCGAGTGACACCCGGCCCTGCCTGTGCCTCAGGCAGCCACCGTGGGCTGGAGAAGGCCCCGAGCTTGGGAGTGGAGGAGGAAGCCGGGCCAAGTGCTTTGTTTATGAATCAGGAGAAAAACGATGACAGAGCTCCAGTGCATATAATAAATTATTGTCGTCAAGGTCAAACAAATTAAAAGGGGGGCAGCTATTATTAAGTTTACGAGGCTGCATCCTGACCGCCTTGCCAAGCCAAACAACCGGCCTGGAGCTGTCATCCTGGTGGGGGGCTCTGGGCCCGTCCCCGCCTCCCCTGCCTGCAGCAGCTGGGCTGCAGCCTTCCGTCTAAGACAGGAGGCCCCTCCCCGCAAGACGCCTCAGCCCCCAGCTTGGAAAGAACGCTGGCACTGAGCTCTTTCCCAAATGAACTGAACAATGGTGTGTGCACCAGTGTGTGAGTGCACGGGGGCGTCTTGGGTGTGAGCATGCAGCTGTGTGTACACATGTAAGTGTGAATATCAGCGTATCTGCATCCACATTTGTGCATCTTTGTGTGACTGTGTGTGCGTGTCTATGCACTTACACCCATGTTTGTGTGGGGCTGCATGGGTACGCATGTGCATGTGTGTGAGGGTGTGTTTCTGCATGCACCTACATGTGTGAATATTTGTGTGTACTGGCATGTTTTCATACCTGCACATGTGTGGTTTGTGTATGCCTTTGTGTTTGGTATGTGAGCACCCGTGTGTTCATGTGGGTGCATAGTTTGAATGCATGTGTTTCTGTCTGCATGTGTGTGCATTTGTGTTATGTATGCATAAGTGCATATTATACATATATGTTTGTGTGCATGGGTGACCGTGTATTATGTGTGCATGTGTGTTTGATGTGCACACATGTGCGTGTGAACGTGTGTGAACATGCACATTGTGTGTTGACCTGTCTGTGTGTGTGCACCAATGGGTGTGCAGTTGTGCACGTGTGAATATGTGTACACATGCTTGTATATGAATGTGCATATGCTAACGTGCATGTTTGTGTTTGTGTGCATGTGATGTGTGTGTGCATGTGATCTGTGTGTGTGCATTTGTGTGCTTGTGGGAATGTGTGTTTGGGTGTGTATGCATGTGCACAAGGACTGACCCAGTGCCCAGCACTGAACAGAGTCTTAATGAACTTGGTCTGAACGTTGGCTCAAAGGCCTGAACCTAAGGATTGCTGAGGAGAGGAGGGGATGGGGGCAGATGGAAGAGGGCCGTCACTTCCTGTGCCCTCCCTGTGTCGGAGAGACCACCACAGTCATAGGCCTTTAGAGTCCTAAGGAAAGGGTGGGCAGCTTTGCAGTCTGGGCAGTGCGGGGGTTGCCAGAAGTGGCACCTCCTTGCTGACTGGAAGCTTCCCTGAGCCTAAGGGTGGAGATGCTGCTATTTGGCCTGGGCCACCCCAGCACCCCTGGCAAGTCCTCAGAGCCTGGCTCCTTGAGCCTCAGGTGCCCGGGTGGGGATTCCAGCAGGGTGCTGGCCCTGAGAGACCACAGCAGGCATACTGGATGGCACCCCCCTACCCTTGCCAACCAAGGCACAGATGCCAGCTCTCCAGATGTGATTTTCACTGCCGTCTTTGGACAGAGGTAAGTATCTGGCTGACAGGGAAGGGTGCCTGGCCGAGAGGAGCCCCGGGGGTGTGTGCACTGGGGGTGAGTGGGCAGGCACCACTGCCGGTCAAGATGCATGAAACACAGATTTCGTTCTCAGCCGGTGTCCAGGCGTCCTGGTCCTGCTCGCTAACCTGAACCTCAGGAAAGCACTGGTTTGGGGGAAAACAAGATCATGAAGGGAAAAAAGCCAGAGGATGCCCAGAGCCTGCGTAGTCCACTTCCCACAGGACTGCCGTCCACACCTCAGCTCTGTTCTCTGGGGCTTGGAAGCCTCCGTCCCAAACCTCTCCGAGGAAGGCTGCCACTCAGAGCTTCCCAGACGCTCGCTGAACAAACCAAACCCACCTAGGAGCTGCCAGGAGGGATCCTCAGATGGAGGGATCCTCAAACAGGGAGCATGGACTGGGGGGATCCTCAGACAGAAGGGATCCTTGGACGGTGCACAGACTGGGGGGATCCTTGGATAGGGTGCACAGACTGGGAGGAGGTGGGTGAGAAATACTCACCCCAGAAGTCTACAAAATGCCACCTTGAAATGTGATTCAAGCCTGCAGATTGTTCAGAAAGTGCTCAATGTGCAAGTGATGTGGGTGGCAAGGCTGACTCCTGGGGTCTGGTGGGAGCCCCACGTGGCAGGTCCTGTCCTCAGAGCTTAAGAGAATCCGAGCACTGAAGCCTTGCACGGACCTGCGAGCACCCAGGGAAGGGCGATGGTATTCACATGCCCGCTTCAGAACTGGCAAACTGAGGCTGGGCGAGACTGAGTTGCTTTTTCAAGGAAGAGGTGGGCCTGAAGCCTGCCCATGGTTTTGGGGCCCAGGAAGCAGGGCTGCCAGGGCCCCAATTTCCCACTGAGGGTTTTGGGGAAAGCGAGGTGAGCCTGTGACAGAGGGATGCTCACCGTCACGCCCTCTCAGGCCTTCCCTTGTCTTCAGAAATTGGGATTTTCACTGGGGAACAAGCCCTGCAGATCTGGGCACCAAGACCACTGCGGAGCACAGCCAACCCGCAGACCCGGGAAGCTGCCTGTGGGTGGATTCCAACGTCCCGGGCTGGAAGGAGGCTGAGATGGGGGCCTCCAGCCAGCATCGTGATTCAGTTAGAAATGCCAGCTTTTATTTTACTCTTTCTGGACCCAGTGAAGAACAATCACAGAAGTTGAAATTTGAAAACAAAGACAAGAAGAAATGCCAGCCCCACCTACTCATATTACTGACCAACTTATTTTTTCCAGTTCTCATTTAGAATTTGGGATGAAAATAAAAATTTAGATCGCAAGTGAGAATCCAGTCTGATTCTCACTCCAATGGCTTTGGAGGGTGCCCTGGACGTGATGGAGCGGACTTCAGTGACCATCCCTGCTCTGCTGCTCCCTGCCCCCAGCCCTCCACGGACGGAGCTGGGCCCCCATCAGAGGACAGGGCCGGGGACAGGACACACCTGAGCCTGGCCTGCCCTGACTGAGTGGTGTGGACGGGTCTCCCGGCTGTCTTCCAGGCAGGTAAGGCCGGCCCCGAATACACCCCTGGGGCTCGTGGAGGGACCGGAAGCGGGGACATAGTTTATGGCATTTTCACTTTCTCGGCACAAGAAACTTCTGCCTTAAAGAAATGCTGAAAGAACATGACCTATTCTGATAATGTTTCCCATCTTATTATCTCTGATCTCACGATCTGGCTGGCTCATTCGCTCTGTGCCCCATGCACTGCCTCCTCTTGACCTCTTCTGGAGAGAGGAAAAGCAAATTATCGTGAGGCTTTCTCAAAAGAAAAGCGTATTGGAATGGAAGTAACTTTCTTTATTTTCTCCCAAGAGCAAAAAGTTCTCACGAAAGAGAATTCTTTCGTCTCCATTGTAAGTGTAAAAACAAAACACAAAGTCAAATGCAGCTGAAAGTGGCTTCCCCATGGTCTGAGTCACTTGTGTGAAAATGGGCCTTGCATTCCTGACAGAGCCGCACTCTGCAGAGGGAATGTGTCCAGCCCCGGGACTGCGGGGCAGAGGCTCGGTTCTCCCGAAGCAGGCTGGCCCCCAAGGGTCTCCTGTGTCTTCTTCGCTACCTGAACGTGATCTCCAGCCAAGCCCTCTTCTCCCGACAAAAGCACAAAAAACAGTGATCGGAAATGAAACTCTCTTCATCTGGCGGGGGTGCGTGAGCTGCTGTACAGCATCCACCTGTCACCTACGCCAGCTGAGCCAACGCCGTGGTGAACTCACATCTTGTTTGTCATATCTGCGCCTCGCTTGCCTATCTGAAGTTCCATCAGCAACTTTCATGGCAGAGCAGGAATGTAACAGAAAAATAAATCAGTGCCTAATGGCCCCGGAGAGCCGAGGGGTTCACAATTATGTGGCGTCTATGTACTAATCTACCAGACTCGAGGCTCAAAGGAGCTCGAGAGCCTCCTCCAAGTTCCTGCAGTGATAAGGGGCTGGCTGCATTGAGCTGGGGTTGGGATAAAAGATTTTTTATGATAATTATCTTAGTGAGGAACATTTTTGCATTTTCTTTCTGTGCGATTCAGAGTTTAACTGGTGGGGGAGGCGGTTACTGGGGAGGCATGATCTTGACAGGAAAGAGGAGGGAAAGTCAAATATTTGATGTTGGGCTATTATGTGTGGCAAGCAATTAGCCCACAGATGTTTGATAAATTATTAGGAAAATGTAGACCCAGGTTATTTAATATCGGGGCTGGAGGGGGGTGGGGAGCAGAAATCAAGGTTTTTAAAAAACCTTTTGGAAGAAAGAAATTTCATTGTACAAATGAAATTCCATAGTCAAGCACTCTCCTTAAGTCAAGTAGATTTGTCTCTTGGAGCTCTTGTGCGCTATCTGAGATTCATAGATCTTTTCAATAATTATTTTAAGGAAAATGAGACCTTCCCCCCGCTACCCAGATCTCAACAATTTATTTTTCTTTTCTCGACGGCCTAAATAAAACCAGACTTTAGAGGACAGTGCAGATAGGCTTCTGCTCGTTAAACTGTCATTCTGTGGTCGTTTCCTTTCGGACACTCAGGGACATGAACGGATACTGCACCAAGGAAGGACCCCGCTAGCTGGGCCACGCTCGGTGATGGAAAGGGTAAATGAAGGCAGAGTTCTCCATGTCTGGTCTCAAAGCCTTCCTGCTAATTCCAGCACCATTCTGTCACCGTGAAATCAGAGTGGTTCCTTGGAGAAACTTGCAGTGAACCGCATTAATCATTAAGCCTTGGTGTGTTTGGAGGGGAGGTCCAAGAAGCAAGCAGGAAAACTCGGCCTCCCTTCAGGCGGCAGCACCAGCAGGAATCACCAGCTCCGGAAATGGCCAGGAGGGAGCTTGCGTTCCTATTCACTTATGGGGTCTCACCCAAAGAAAAGCAGTTAGGCTCGAACTCTGGAGCCATCTGCTCAGAGGGACCGGCATGGAGCCGATGGGCCAGGGCCCCGCTGCCCACAGAGCCTTTCCTGGCCAGCTGTTCCAGGACCCCGTAGGGGAATGGACACATGGCTTCATGATGTGACCATCCCTGCCCTGCTGCTCCCTGCTCCCAGCCCTCCATGGACGGAGTTGTGCCCCCATCAGAGGACACAGCCGGGGACAGAGGAATGAGCCTTCATCTGGGAAGAGCTCATCTGTGTGGGGCTGGAATTTTCTCAGGCATCCTCTCAGCTGTACTTGGGTGCGGAGGAAGGTGAAAGGGAAACTCACTTGTCCCGTCTCTACTCGACAGAGAGGGGCTGGCTGATCTAGGGAAAAGGAAATTCGGAAGGCTTCCCACAGCCCGGTCCGGAAGAGCAGGGCAACTCCGCATCACTGTGAGACCCACCTCAGACCCTGCATTTTCCCTCTGCCAAATGAAACTTCCCCTCACACTTCTCTTGGACTTTTAGCTACAGATGCACATTTTGCTTTGAAAGACACACATGCCATCATCTACTCTCTTCAATGAAACAAAATCTTTCCACACCACAGAGAACTCTGGGGCAGCCAGAAATGCTTCGAAGCTACAGAACTGGCTCGGTGTTTGTTCGTTTAAGTACCGGGGAAAGCAAAGGCTGCCGTTGCTGCTGCTAATAAGAACAATAGCAATAATAAAACATAGTTTAAAAAAACCACCTGGGACCCTAACACTGCAAAGCTGTAATCCACTGGGCATCAGTTCGCCCACTGCCCGAAGCCCTTCTTAAATTCTGGGTGCACCTCCTGGGTGCCCCAGGGAAGAGGAACAAGAAAGCCATTAGGTTGAGCCTTTGCGGGGGCGGGCAATTTCTGCCAGCCTGGGGTCTGCAAAAATGGAGGCACCCGGCAGTTGGGGGCCGCGTGGCCCTCCTTAGGTGGCTTGAGGTGATGAGAGGCCCTGGGTCCTCCCAGGCGTCTGCTCCTCTTCCGGGTGGGCTGGGGTCTCCCAGGGGCCGTGGCCCAGTTCGGGGGAGGGGTCTTACCGTCCAGGCAGGGCGGCACTGTGCCCAGCGGGTAGACGCCTTCCTTCACGTGCACCAGCAGCTCCTCACCTGGCTCAATGTCCTTAATGACTTTATAGTAAATCTAGGATGGAGAGACCAGAGAGAAAGGGTGAGTGTGGTTTGTTGGTGTCTAGAGAGCCTCTCAGTGCACACTCAGCCCTCACACTGTGGACACAGCTCAGCCTGCACTTGATTTTCCTCTAATTGCCACCAAGAGGGTCTCCTCAGGAACTTTTGCAGAGTATGCGCAGAAGGAATTGCGTCCCCTTTTAATTTGCTTTATTGGGTTTTAGGATATTCATAAAGGGGGTGGCTGACTAAATAGGTAGGATCCGCATCAAAGTTCCCAGCTGGGGGTGTCCTGGGGGCACAGCAGAGCCCTGCTTCCACCAAGAGCCCACCTGGGTGGGTTCTCAAGTTTCTTTTGTTCAATTTCATGTATGTAAGTGAGACACCCTTTGCCAGTGGTGGTGGGGGAGGGGGAGCTCAGGGTGTGGAGTGAATCTGGTTGTTTCTGAAAGTGGCCATGAGCTGAGCCTGGCCAGTGGGTCAGGACACGGGGCTGTGGTTCTTCCATGAGTGGGGATGCCATCAGCCAGGATGGCTGGGGTGGGCAGGACTGTGTGCCCACTGTCAACTTGGCGCCTTGAGGCTGACCTCACAGGCGAGAGTCTGGGATGGAGGACACCCTTGAGAACTGGTGGGCTCAGGTAGATTCTGCAGCCTGGTCAAGCCCTGGGGGCGAGGGGACCTCCATTTGGAACTCTACTCACTGAGCAGTGCTGTTGGGGGCTGTGTCACTGTGGCTTGCCAGGGGCCTCCTGAAAAGAGGAGGTTGTCTTGGGGTGTGGAAGTGGTGGTCGAGATGAAGAAAATTAGAAGCTCAGAAAGGGGAGGCTGGGCCATCTGAGGCCTGGGTCAGGGCGTGGGCTGTGCCGCCAACACCAGAAACCCTGCGTGTTTGGTCTGGGAGTGTCTGGCGGTAGGTGTGTTTCTCTTGGAAGAATCATTGCCCACCCCGCACATGTGGGTGTTTGAGACTCTCTTCTGATCACAGTAACTGGGGAACTTCCAGGGACCTGCAGTCCTGGCCGAAGGACTGGCTTCGAGGCTGGGGAGGAGCCCAAGGAAAATCCACCTGCCCCTGCGGGACCTGGGGCTGAGGCTCCTCCAAGAAAACAGAGTGGTTGTAGACTCAGAAAGGGAAGAGCTCCCAGGGATGGAGGGGACATGGCCCTCCTTGTGGGTGACACTCCCATCCCCACTGACCATCCTGTGTCAGGCCAGGCTCTCCAGTAGCTGGACCTGGCTGGGGTCTGTGGCTGGACACAGCTTGGCACCCCCAAGACAGGGCTGGGCATGGCCCCTGCATGCTCCTCCCCATGACCCCCACATTGTGGATTTCACTACAGTCTGCCAGTCCCAAACTGACTCCAGAATGACACCAAGGAACTCTCAAAGGACACACAGAAGCCACAGCATGACTGTAACGCCCAGTGTCTGTTACTCCCAAGACACCCAGACAGGAACTGCACGCAGGAGGATAGCAGGCGCACAGCCTCTCTCAGCAGTGTGTGAAGTTCCCTTAGGGTGCGTCATGTAAGTTGCTAAAACTATGAGGAGATGTAAAAGTGGAGAGGAGAAATTGGCCCACAGTAACTTCTTCAATTAAACCCATTGTTATCAGGACCCCAGTTTTGTATCATCTTATCAAAAAATAAAATCACACAGTGGCTGAATAATTGTCTCTTTTTCGAAAAAGAAACTTGAGCCACTGTATTAGAAAATTGGACCCAAAGTGCAGAATGAGAAGCACCAGCTGGGACAAAGCCCGGGTGACCCTGTGAGCTGTGCTGCGGGTAGCATTGTAGCAGACGCAGGTGGAAGGGGCTGCTGAGTGTCCGGCCTGGCTGACGCCCCTGGGGCAGGTGGCCTGGCCCGGGCACTGGGCAGGAGAGAGGAGGGTCAGCGGGCGCATCAGAGGCTTCTCAAGGGTCCCTGTTAGAGGGTGATGTGGACCCCTGCCTCCCACCCCTTGGCTCCAGGCCGCACCCCCCCCAACATGGAGGGTCCTGATGTGAGACCTCTGGCATCCTCCGGCCCACCCCGCTGCTCAGCTCCGCTCCAGTGGCGGGCAGAGGGCTGGTGGGCAGACGGGGGCTGGTCGCGGCCCTCCTGGATCCTCCGCCTGGCCCCCTTCGAGAGCCTCCGAGACTCCCCTGACCCCCGCCCCCAACCCATCCCCTCTCTGAAGCCCACAGACACTCCCAGGACACCGCCCAGACTCCCTTCTCTACACCCTACCCTCCCAGGGCAGCCAGATCTCCTGGGATGCCCCCCACCCAAGGGTGCTGGTCCTCCAGGGATCCCCCACCCCAGCTCCGAGGGCGCCAAGCCTCCCTCCTCTGATCCACGGGGCTGCGGAAGGAAACCCCTTCCCCCCTCTTCCCCCAATCCGAGGGCCCCCGTGTCTCCTGGGACCCCACTCCGGCTCCGAGGGCACCAGATGTGCCTGGAGACCCTGCCCTCCGGCGCAGACACTGCCCTGGAGCCGCCGCCGCGGGAGGGCGGCTGGGCCGCGGGCGCCCCCTCCCTGGCCCGGGACCTGCAGGAGGAGGGCGCCTTGGCCACGGAACTTGGAGCCGCAGTCGGAATTAATCGTTATTATTGCTGATCGCAGGGCCCGAGGCAGGGCGGGGTGGGGCGGGGCGGGGGTCCCCGACCTGCCTCCAACTGCTTTGGGGGTCAGAGGTGAACGGGAATCCGCGCAAACTTTTCCGAAGTCGCAGGCCCCGCCCTTGCCAGCGGCGCTGAGGTGCAGACAAAAGCCGGCTGCGTTTTTACAGCCTGTCCCCGGTGTCACAAAGGCCTTATCAGCCAGACGCGCCGAGAACGCCACTGTTCCTGGCCGGCGGGGTCAGGCGACTTCCCGGGACAAAGGCCGGCTGCGGTGGGAACCGGGCGTCTGCGGACCCAGCCTGGGCCGGCTCCTGGCTCGAGGGCGTCACAAATTGCGCATTTACTGTACTGCAGGCCCCTTCCTGCAGGGCCTGTCATAAATTATGACTGCAGCTCCCTACACATTCCTGCCGTCTGCTTATAATCCT
Organism: Papio anubis; assembly: GCF_008728515.1. Classification (NCBI taxonomy): domain Eukaryota; kingdom Metazoa; phylum Chordata; class Mammalia; order Primates; family Cercopithecidae; genus Papio; species Papio anubis. The sequence goes on along the minus strand of NC_044976.1, from coordinate 2,347,865 downwards.
CCTTCCTTGTGCGACCCGCGGTGGGTCCTGCTCAGACCGCACTAAGGCAGCATGGTGGGAGAAGTTTGTTCAAGCAAAAATAAAGTCTGGAGTTTCTGATAGCCTTTAGCCCCCAGCAGCGGCCTCAGGGAGGGGGACTGGCCCCCAGAAAGGAAGAAGAACAGTATATTTTCTTAAGCGACGGCATCTAAGCATCTATGCCTTTTTATAAACACTTGCGTCCGCTACGCTGTTGAAGTCGTGCCTGAGTCCCCGGGTTGTGTTGCACCGGCAAGGCTGGAATTTTCTCTTTGGTTTAAGGATCTGAGAGGGTGGGGAACCCTCTTAACAACAGCTGAGTTTACTAGCGCCAATAAATGTCTGCTCTAAATGGCTTTAAAAAATAATGACGCCAAACAGACTGGATTTGAAGTTAAGTCCTTGTTCCAACACTTCAGGTTCTCTTTGTAACAACAATGACTTGACTGAACATGGGTGAACCACACGAAACACGGGTCCTCGGAATTCAAACTGTATTTAGCATGACCCTGCCTATTTTCTCCCCCTTTTATCACTTTCCAGACACAAAGAGGCGGCTTCTTGTAGGTAAGCGGAGTTCTGGGACAAATAAATGGCCACGTTCTCAACAGAAGGCAGAGAAACTGCCTGCGAAAAGCTTAGAGTCAGGCTGGGGTTTCGGGGTGTGTCAGCGTTCATTCAGGCGGAGCCTTTTATGAAAATTCATATCATTGCTCCCCCGCAATATTCTTTAAGACACAGAAATCATTTAAATTTACAATGGCTGCCAGCTTTGGGATACCTTCTCCTTACAGGTCTTTAAAGAAAGCTTTTTTAAATATCAAATCAATTCACAAGAAAAGAGACGACTTTTGAATATGAAGCTCTAAGTGGTACGGTTTTCATTCCCGCTTAATCATAGAATTTAACAATATACATAGACGAAAAACTCCACGTAAATGCCACCAGGTGGGAATCACCAGACTGCAGACTAAAAGGCACTGGGGTGAATCTGGGCAGCGGCTCTTCCTGTTTTCTCTTTCCTGGAGTAAATGAATTTTTTCCATCAAGCGAACTTTTGGGCTTTCTTGTCTCTTTTGGAGCAGTATAAGAAACTTTAAAGGCAGGCTTGAATCAAATAGGTGAACCCTCTTTCCGTGTGCTTACTGGAAAAAAACTCAATCGCTCACCATTCTGGATTTCAGAATTCAACTGTGCTTGAGTTTGCTGTGCGAGAGGCTCTTCTCACAAAACATGTGAAAGCAGCCAGTGGAATCGAAATTCTTCCAAAACCGTCTCCCAGAAGCAAATTCCCCTGGTGACCCAGTCTTCCTCTCACCTGGCCTTGGGAGAGAGAGAAGACGTTGGTCTGAGGATTGTCCCCTGCATTTTGGTTTCAGCTCTCGGGACCTCCCCCGAGGCAAGGCGGCTGGGTCTCCGCGCTGCTCCCGGCTTCATTTTAACTCCTTGCTGTCTCCACGCGCTGTGAGTGTGGGAAAGCGCTGTGATCGCCCCAGCCCCGAGGCTGGCCCGGAAGCTGAGCATGTAGTGGTGATGGTGCTCTAAATGCCAGCAGGGCCAGCGCCCCGATTTGCAGTGCTGGGGTATGGACAGAGGTCTCTTTTCTCCCTCCCCTGTGCACGCCTGTGCTCACGAGCCTGCCTCTGGCCGGCCTGGCTTCCCGGCTTCCCGGCTTCCTCTGTACTAAGCGGCTGGAGGAGACCACAGTCAGGCTCCCGGACTGCAGACAGTCCTGTCCTCTGGCAGAGCGAGCAAAAGCCCGCTGGAGTCCCGGGCTTTGCCACATTCTTCTCCTCCCGCACACGGCTGAAGCATTTTTATTAAGCCTAAGTTTTATGATTGTGTTGTGTGCGATATGCCGTCACCTTCCCAGCGATCAGACATGAAATAAAACTCTGTGTACACTTATCTGTTTCCAGTTGTGTGGTTTGGATCTGGATTATAAAAATGTAAATGACGGGTCCACAGTTAAATTACCTTGATCATTCTTAAATAGCTTCTTCTAGTAAAGTGAGCCTGTGATGAGCAGGAAAGAAATACACACATCCCGACAGGTGGTTTGCGAAGGGGTTCAGACGGCACAGTTGAATTTAAACCTTTTTTTTCACCAAGAAGAGGATCAGTTTGTTCCAAAGGGGGCCCCGTAAAATGGAAATCAAAGCAACTTGAATATGCTTTGGGAGTCTTTTGTAAGCTGGTTATGAAATGCTGAAAGGAGCGCCCTGCCCTCCTCCTTCCCATTTCAAGGGGGTAAACTGTATCTCATGGTTGGAGGCTCCTGCGTGCCCTGACCAAATTACCAATCTATGATTTTTAATTTAAAAAAATTATGAGGATGGCTGGGGGCGATGGCTCCCGCCTGTAATCCCAGCACTTCTGAAGGCCGAGGCTGGTGGATCACTTGAGGTCAGGAGCTCGAAACCAGCCTGACCAACATGGTGAAACCCTGTCTCTACTAAAAAATACAAAATTAGCCAGGCATGGTGGCAGGCCCCTGTAACCCCAGCTACTTGAGAGGCTGAGACAGGAGAATCGCTTGAACCCGGGAGGCGGAGGTTGCAGTGAGCCGAGATCGTGCCACTGCACTCCAGCCTGGGCAACAAGAGTGAAACTCTGTCAAAAAAAAAAAAAAAAAAAAAAATTGTGAGAGATAAAAGCAAAGGGAATGTGGACATGTCTGGGGTCAGGGCAGAACAAGATGATGGGTGTTGGATGCCGTCCGTTTAAAATCCCAACCCTGACAGGGCACACGCCCAGACAGAAACGCAGGACCCAGGTCAGAGCCCAGGACGACAAAGCAAAAGAGAAAGGCCCTCTGCTGACCCGGGAGACCCCGGGTTCTCATGCACACCCAGCATGGGCTCTTGTCCACGCGGTGCTGCCTGGCCACCGGCGGCCACTCTTCTAACACAATGCCTTCGCGGAACACGCTCTGTGGGGGGGCTGCGCTGCTCCACGGCGGGCGCCGGGACCCCTGCTCTGCCCCTGGAAGGCGCTGGGGTTTCGGGGTTTGTCTGCTGCCCAGGCAGCCCCAGGGTACTGTGCAGATTGGGGCTGCTTTTCTCAACTCAGGGGTGCTGCAGGTTGTTTGCGAGCCCCACAGCCGTTCCGAGGTACACTGGGGGACCCGCACCCAAGTCTGGCTCCCTGACATTCGTGTTCAACCTCAGCCCCGTCCCCCGCCATCCTCACCCCGCTAGCCAGTTGACATCCCACCACCAACATTCTTGCCCTATTGAGGCAACGTGAGAAAAAGAAAAACCAAAAAACAAACAGCGCCGGCCGTGAGAGTCCCTTCCCTGCCTCACGCGTCCCCCTGTGGGCGCTTCATCGCCAAGCTCTTGTTTTCTTTCTTAAAGTTAAAACAAATTCAGGAACTGCCCCTGTCTGTGCCTCCTGAAACATCTCAAACCAGTTCATTTGTTCATATTTACAGGAGAAAGAACCACCCAAGGGTGATCTGAGTGTCTTGAATTTTCCAAAAAGGAAAGTAGGAGCCAGGGGATGGTGGGGGGCGCATCCCCAAAAAAGTGCACGGAGATCCCGAGGGTCCCTCTTACGCTCATGCTCAGATGAGGCAGCAAGTTAAAGTCTCCCACGACGACTTCTGACACCTCAAGGCCCTACCTCCCTTGCAATCCGAGTGCCCTGAAAGTCCCAGGGCAAAGGCTCGGTCCCCCAAGCTGTGTGCGTGGCTGTTTTGCTCCCCGCAGCTCCCCAGAAAGCCTGTGCTGCTTCAGGAGCAGCGGCACCCTTGGCCTCGGAAGGGGCCAGCGTGCCCTTGGCTGTGATCTGGGGCCTCTTTGTGCAAATAGAAAACCACAAGTCCCCTTTTGGGCGACACGGCCGGGCCCAGGAGCAAATTCATGACCCAATGTGGCCTCTGCCTCTGCTCAGCTCTCCCATGAGCCAAGAGGAGGGCTGGGATGGGCCTTAGAGAAGCAAGGGCCGGGGATGGGCCCCGTCACCTCTCAAGACGTCCCCTGGGGCCAGGAGGGGGGATCTTATTGCTAGATGAGAACGTGGAGGTGGGGCCCACAAGCAGCCCCCTCAGCCCCACACCATGGGGATAGCTCTTGTTCATGGAGAGGACGGTCCAGTGCCCATAGGGCCTGAGATGGCGAGGGACAGGATGCTGGGCCAGCCCCGCCTGGGAAGGAGGGTATCCGGGCCTCCATGCCGCCCTCAGCTCAGCCGATCCTGCCTCCGTTCATGAGGCACCGCGGGGCGGCAGGGCAGCGGGGAGCCTCTGGGGAGGTGCTGGCCGGTTGCTGAGGCTTTCCAAGCTCTGGGGCTCACATGTTCTCAAGCCCCTGTCCCTTGCCTCTCCCCAGTGGCTGTGGAGGAGCACATAGCCAGTCCTCTTTTGTACAGGGCAGGTGTCTTGGGGCATGTTAGGTGATGCTAGGGAGAGGGACATGTGGTCAGTGATCTGAGCAGGCTTCTGGGCAGCCAGAATGGGTCCTGGCCAGACAGACAGAACCGGGCCTGTGGGTGCTGCACCACCCAGCTCAGCAGGTGCCCTGGAGCGCCTGAAAGCATCAACTAGAGCGCCAGTACACTGCACAGAACCATAAGGGATGTGGGGGTGGCGCCGCCCCCAGACCTCATATCAATGCACAGCAGCCCGCATCCAGCGAAGGCCAGGAGGAGCCTGGGATGGGCCAGAGGAGGTATGTGACTCCCCTGCCTCCAAAGTGCCCCTGAAGTGTGGGTCTCACACCAAGGACATAGGAGCACCCTGGAGCCCAGGCCCCAGTGTTTGCTTAAGTCCTGGCTGCCACTAGCAGGAGACTCAGGAGGAAAGCCCCAGCCTGGGTCCCCATCTGAATATCGACCTGAGTTTTCAGTTCAGAGCGACCTCTCTCCTCTGCCCAGCAGGAGAGCTCATCTCTTCTGGGAGGCTGTGGTTTCCAGAACTTTCTTTTTAGGATGTTTGGACCATCTTCTGCCCCAGTCTCCTTTTTCCTCTGAGAATGGGGGCTGAGGTCACATGTCTCGAACCTCAAAATGACGGTGATGCTTTTCTGACCGAAGTATTTTCCCTGCTGAATGCCATTTGGCAAATTCGACGTTGTTTTACGGACCTCCGATGTTCAGATACGGTTCCTTCTCTTCTGTGTCTGTGCTGTATTAGAGGTAGGGTGAGTGTGCAATCTTGCAAAAGAGAGACAGAGAAAGAGAGAGGGAGAGAGAGAGGAAGGGAGGAGGACTGTTCACTTGTGTGTGTTTGTGTGGGGGGAGTGTGGTGTCCAGAACAGCCAGAAAATCCCGGTGGGACTTCCGGCCTGGTGGAAATCTGGGAAATGGCGTTAGTGTCGTGTAATGTTTCTTTCTCAAAGAGAAGCTGTTAAAAACTTTTTAAAAATCTTGGTTTTATTAATATTTCAGGGCCGTTTTTATTTGAGATCAAATAGGTTGCTTTGCAGGAACCCACGTTTCCGTGGTCAAGGCCAGGGAATGGAAATGCTTTCCACTGCGGCCATGTGGCCATCACAGCGCACACGAGAGAGCATTAAAACACTAGATTGAAATCTATGATATCCCTTTCAAAAAGGCATTGCTAAAAGTCATTTCATACGAGAGTCTATGGGTTTCTGAGAGCAGTTTTTCATATTTTTAGTGTTTAAATGTTATTATTATTCAAAGGAAAATACGTCCCACACAATGCTCATTTTCCTTTGATAACTGAAATTCACGGTTGAGATTTCAGGAGGAGAAGCTGCCAACTCAGCCACCTCACTCCCCGTGCCTGGGCAGCGAGTCTCCTCCAGCCTCCGGCCGGCTCCTGCTTTCCCGGGCGTTTCCCGGGCATTCCAGCCACGTGGCTTATCCAGCTCAGAGGCGCACCTTTGCGGGGACATGGGCAGGAGCGCTGGTGGCCCTGTAACACCCGATGTCACCCGCTGTGCTACCTATGAGGGTGTTCTCAGAGCAGAGGGCTCCTCTCCCTCTTGGAGGGGAAGGGTCACACAGTGCGGTTGAGGGGGTCAGAAGTGCCCTGAGCGGAGGAATTTCTCTCTGCTTTGGGCCAGTTTGGCGTTGCATTTGCTTAAATGTGCATTTCAAGTTCCCTCTGGGTTTGTGGCTTTAATTCAGCCTACGGACCAGACCGAAAGCAGAGAGAATGAATCCCTTGAGGCGGTGTTGGAGAGAGCCGTCTAGCGGGTCAGGAGGTATCCCAGTAGTTTTGACATTATCTGTGGTTTGGGTAATAGAGCCAAGTACGTTTCTGACTCTAGGACCGAGCTTTGGAGGGAGTCCGCACTGTGGGATAACGGCGGGGTAAAGGGAAGGAACGGATCAGGATTCAGGATCATTCTTCCATCCTGGCAAAAAGGATTTCTGCCCCCGGTCCTGACCACGGAAACACAGTTGGCTACAAAGCAGTCCCTTCCTTTTGGACCTCGTGTGTAGCTAAAAGGAAAGCTTCCCTGAAATATTAATAATACAATGAAGATTTTTTTCAAAGACAGGCTTCTCTTTGAGAAGATTACACATCTGTTTGTTTTTTAAAAAGCTAGACACATAAAGATACCCACTTTACTGCTTAAGTTTAGTTCCAATGTTCTAATAAACATTTATTTCTTAAATAAAAAACTCTGGGTCCTTCATTACTGTAGTTTGCACCTCACAAAAGCACAGCCCTGCCCCAGCACTGTGGTGCCCCTGCCCCTCGGCTTCCCAACAGACGACCAAGGACACACACTCTCTGTAAATCTGAGCCCCAGAAAAGGATGGAAAGACGCGTCCTTCTACGCACCTCAAGCCCAATTTTCCTTCACTCCAATTTCACTTTCATCTGGAATAAGGAAAATATTTTTTTAAGTTCTGTTCTTATGTTTATGATTATTCTTTTGCTTCCTCTCTGTATTTTTTTTTTTTCAATCATAAAAAGTTATTTTAAACAGTTTTGGCTCTAACTGAAGGCCATGGAAGTCCTGGTAGTACAGCAGATTCATGTCCCCATCCAGAACGAGCTTGTCCAGCAGAGCAACTGCTCGGTGGAGACTCTGCTCCACAGCCAAGGGGACAGCAAATGAGGGAGAGCCCCTGGCAGCCAGCCGGGGTCTGCGGGACCTCCCTGGAGTTTGCTCTCTGCATTTCTTAATGCAAAATTGTTTCTCTCAAGTCGAGAGCCTTGAACCACTTTCAATGGCTTGCACAGGCTACCCGGGAATGTTCCGTGACGTGGTCTTCACACACATTTTTCACAGCCATAGGATCCCTTTTTTTTTTTGCAAATGAAATCTCATGTATGACCCCAAGATATTACAGGAAAAACCAGACTGCTGTGATGGAAGGGGCCGGGGACCCCGGGCACCCTGAGGAACGCACGGTGTTGAGCACGCAGGGTGGAAAATGCCGCCCGGGAGGCCTGGCTTGAGAGTGAGAAGAGCCTCCAGGGGCCACTGGCAAGCTTGGAATAGAGAAATTCACGAAGCAGCGACCAACTCTGGGGACACGGTGCCTTCTGGAGTGGAAAGAGACTCTGCATCTTCTCCCCGATCAGCCTGTGGGTCTGGACGCCTGTGCCGGTGGTGGTGTGGACCAGCCGTGGAGGTCAAGGGTCCAGGGAGCTTAGTGGGGGCCTCAGTCTTGAGGTGGCAGGGACGGAAGCGAAGGTGTCACTTGCCTGGTTCAAAGCCCGCAGGACAGGGACTTTGTGCCAAAAAGGCCAAGGCCTTCAGCAGGCTGGTCAGAGGCCCTGGAGGCTCGAGGAGGCCCCTGAGTGGCTGCCTCGTTGGCCGGTGCTGACTCTTCGGAAAATTCAGTTAAACAGCGCCATTTAGATGGGTTCTTGCAGTGACGGTTCCTGCTCTATGCTTCTCCCGTGTCCTTCGGGGAAGCGGCATTTGCAGGAAGTGTGGACCCTGTGATCTGGGGTCCTGCCTGCTTCATTGCTCTTTTCCACCCGAACCACCATCCTGGGGTTCAGGAGCTGCCAGCCTCGGGCAGGGGCCCTGAGCAAGGCTCCAATGGAGCCCTCTCGGGGTGAGTCAGCTCCCCAGAAGCCAGCGCTGGCCGAGCACCAAACAGTGCCCCCACCGCAGGCCAGGGCTTGGCAGATGTCCCCAGAGAGGCTCAGACAACCCTTGCCTCGGCACCTCCGCCAATCTTGGTGCCGCGTCCTCAGGGACAATTCCAAGGGGCAGAAGTCCCCGTTATGAGCCCAGACCTACCTGCTCACTGATCTGACACATGGTGAGGTTCTGATCATCGCAGGAGCACGCCACACGGATGTACTTGAGCCAGCTGCCGGCCCCGGCCTGATTCGCATCCACACAGAACTTCTCGCTGCCCAAGTCTTCGGAGATCTGCTGGGAGGAAAGTGAAGCAGGAGTCAGAGGTGCCCTGTGTGCTGGAGTCTGCACACTGCCTCTGGCCACCCGGAAACCTGGCTGTTTGGGCTCAAGGAAGAAGGCAAGTCGGCGTCCAGACCTCAGCCCACCCTCCGGGCATCAGCGGGGCTCCCAGCCCACCCAGACTGCCCAAGCCTGGGAGTCTCCAGGAGTCTCCAGGAGCCCAGCGGAAAGGCAGGGAATGGCCTTTTCTTTTCTCACCGAACAGATCACTGCCCTGGCCCGGCGATAAAATGAGCCTCCAGAGTCGCAACCCCCACCCCCGTAGCAAAGCTGTCCCACGTGTGAGAAGGCAGAGACCACTGCATCTGGGAGCAGAGCCCTCTGCTGAGGAGCTGGGGCGCTGGGCTAGAGAAAAGCGTGTCTGAAGGCGAAGGTGTTGCTGGGCGTGCATGTGCGTGTGTGTGTGCACGCTCAGGGCAGCCTGCACACCACTCTGACAATAAGAAAAGCATCTGGTTTCCTTAAAGCTGGAGAGTTTCAGTTTGACACCCAGCAGCGTGAAGACGCCTAGCTGTTCTCACCACGCCCGCAAAGTCCCACGCACACCAACTTGGCTTTATTTTGTTGTTGCTGTTGCCTCTGAATGGGCAGAGTGGCCACCCCTAGGGCTTTGCTTATTTGCTGTCACCCCTACTCCTCTGAGGACCACTGATGAGGAGACCTGACCTGCTGTCCACTGTGGAGAGATGGTGTCACCTCGACCAGCCTGACCACGGGTGGCGGATGCAGGCCTCCCAGTCTCCCCCACTCTGGCCAGTGGCTTCTCTGGGTTCTGAATTCAAACCAGCGGCATCTTGGGCAAGCTTCTTGGGCAGCCCAGCCCAGACAGGGCAGGAGGGAGGACAGGGGGCAGGGGCTGGGGACACACCACACTCAGGTCCCAAAAGTAGAAAGGCTATGTCTCTGTGGGCAGGAGTGCCCTTGGGCAGGTGTATCCTCCTGGATAGGTGTATGTGGGTGGGCAGCTGTGTCCTTGGGCAGGTGCGTCCTGCTGGACAGGTATGTCCAGGTGGGCAGCTGTGTCCTTGGGTAGGTGTGTCCTGGTGGGCAGCTGTGTCCTTGGGTAGGTGTGTCCTGGTGGGCAGGTGCATCCCTGAGCAGGTGTTTCTGGGTGGGCAGAGGTGATGGATAAGGAAGTCAGAAGGACCCAGGGAAGTCAGGATGCGACAGTGACCTGTCCAAGTGAAAACAGTGGAAGCTGACTCTGGGCACCATGGGCCTCTTATTCTCTGGAGTTTTCCTGACTGCTCCATGGTGAACTCTAGGACCTGGCAGAGGGGAGGAGCCGCCCACCTGAGGTCGGGAGCTGCCCTCTTCTGACCAGAGAGTCAGGTGCTTTGTGAACAGTGCAGGCGTTCCCCGGGCATCCTCAATGACCAAGGGCCCACCTGGCCTGAGAGTCCACAAGGAAACGGAGGTTTCAGGAGGCAGCTGCTTAGCTCAGGGGTGCACAAGGGTGCTGTGGAGTCCGCCTGTGCATCTGCATCCCATCGGCCCTGAAACCACCCCCCCCATAGGGCCCATGGGAGCTGCTGTGGCAGCCTCGTCCTCTGAGTGACAAGTCTCTGAGCAGGTACACTCGGGCCAAGCTCTGTGGGACACCTTAGGGGCTAGTTTGGAAAGAGGCTGTGAGCTGAGGGGCCTCAGTTCTGAGACTTTTTGCTTTTTGGGGACTTTATCATTCGTGCCAGAGCAAAATGAAATGGACCTAATTCTCAAAGGGAGGACGTGGACCAGAGACAGGCAGGTGGAGCCTGGGCAAGGTGGAAAGAGGCAGGGATGTGAAGGATGGGGAGAGACATCTGAGGAGCCTGCCAGGGCACAGGAGCGCCCCGGCCCAGCCTCTGTCCTCAGCTGCCAGCGTCCAGACCCTCAGGAGGTTGGGGCCAAGAGCATCCACTCCTGTGTGCACAGGTCCCGGTGACCCCAGTGCCTGACCCTCAGATGCTCGGCATGCACTCTCCCGGGTTCCTGGCCATCTCAGGCCTAGTGCTGGGATTCTTTTGAAAAGTTCAACGTCAGCACCAATCAACGGGGAAGCGTGTTGTCCACGTGCCCTGGCTTCTGTGTGTGGCTTCCAGGGAAGGTTGGTCCCCAGAGCACAGCAGAGACAGGGAGAGGACCTCAAATCTCCTTTCGCTTCCATTTACTCTCAGTCTCCTCGCTGACATCCTCTACCAAGCTGGGGTTCCCGACTAAGGGTTTCCAGAGGTGCTGGGTAAGACAGATTGGGGTGCAGGGTGGGCGGTCAGCCAGGGCAGACGGGGGTGCTCCTGGGGTCTCCCTATCACACACAGCCGTGCCTGCCCCTGGAGCCCTTCTGGCTCCATCCAGGGCAGTGGGAGATTCACTCGAAGGCTGTCTTATTTCAGAGACGGCAGCGGCAGAAACGCTCCCAAGCTCGTGGGCTGTGGTTGCTCCAGTCACCAAGTGAGTGTGAGTGAATGGCCAGGTCCCTTCTCTGCCCGGGGTTGGCCGTGAGTCCTGTCCACTCGGAACTGTAGATGGGCCTGTGGTCCAGAGAGGACGTGGATCCGAGAAGCATAACTAGGCTAGAGGCTGGCGCCCGAGGAAAACATTGGTGGCGGGGGAACGCTCAAAATACAAATGATGAATTAGCAGGAGCACAGCCGGCCACATGGGGCTGGCAGCATCCCAGTCCCGTCCCCAGCCCATGGGTCCACTTCTCCATTGAGGCCTGCTGATGTCACAGCACATCGCACACAGTGCCTGTGGGCTGAGGGCTGGCACTCACCCAGGGCGGGCCGTGCCCTCCCACCTGGGACCCGGACTTTTGTCCTCAAAGCTGGAGTCCCTGGGCCACAGCACTCCACTGGTGCAGCCAGGAGTACGTGCTCCTGAGTGCATCCCCCGCTGAGCCCAGGGCCCAGCTGATGGGGCTCAGGCCACTTCCCGAGAGGCAGGACTCACTCCTAATGCACCCAACATCTGGACTCAGCCAACACCTTCCCCCTGTTCTGGGTCCCGGTTGGCTCAAGCCTCGCTTTGATGGGGAGTCTGTGGCCACCCTGCTGCTCAGGACTCAGGGCAGGTTCCCAGGGAGATTCTCTCTGTGTTACCAGCTTCTGCAGAGACAGCTCTGCCCTAGGCAGGACTGCAAATCCCTTGACATTTGAGGTCCTGTTCCCTAAAGGGGCTGCAGGAAGGGTCCTCACGCTGTCCAGAGAGGTCACTGCCTGCCCTGCCCAAGTCCAGGGCCAGCCCAATCCAAGAACCACAGACTCAGCAGCCCGCCCCGCCGCACCCCATCTCTTGCCAGGACAGAAGTGGCAGGGGCATGGCATGGAAGGGAGGAGGCCACAAGCGGCTGGTCGCCACTGGGAAGTCAGGCTTCCCATCCTGTAGGTGCAGAGCCAGGGCCACCAGCCCACATGGTGAGGCCCCTCCCCAGGCACAGAGACCTCTCAGGGCCCTCTCACTTCCCACCCTGGCTGCTGGTGCGCATCAGGAAACCGCTGGAAAGGCTCGCCAAGCCAGAGCTGTGGTCGGCAGCCCTGCCATCTTCCTCTGCCACAGGGAGGGAATGAGGCTGGGCTGGCCAAGACCCACGGGGCCCCGTCCCACCTCATCACTGGCCAGGTCTAGGCTGGAGGTCACTATGGGGCAGGGGACTCACAGCCCCTGTATAGGTAGGGGCCTGGGTGCTGGTCTCTCCCTCTCTCTCTCCCCTGCTCTGCTTCTCTGTCTCTGTATCGCTCCCTCTCAGTATGGGTCTCTTTTGGGCTTTCTCTCCTCATATACGGTACAGGGGCTGGGGAGAAGATAAATGACGCTGTGAGTGACCACAGCCATGGCATGGGCTTCTCCTGGGGCCTGGTTGTTAACTCGAGAGTGTTGGCCTCCGTCGGGCGTGGTGGCTCATGCCTGTAATCCCAGCACTTTGAGCGGCCGAGGCGGGCGGATCACCTGAGGTCAGGAGTTCAAGACCAGCCTGGCCAACATGGGGAAACCCTGTCTCTACTAAAAATACAAAAGTTAGCTGGGCATGGTGGTGTGCAGCTACTTGGGAGGCTGAGACGCAAGAATCACTTGTACCCAGGAGGCAGTGGCTATAGTGAGCCGAGATTGTGCCACTGCATACCAGCCTGGGTAACAGAATGAGAGACTCCGTTTCAAAAAAAAAAAAAAAAGGAGTATTGGCTTCACTTTGACTTCCAGGCCTTGGGGTCCATCTCCCCAGGAAATCCCTGGAAAAACAATCTGTGTCCCTGGCTGGCTGACCAACCACTATTTTAAGTGCTCCCAAGCCCCTCGCCTTACAGGCGCGCATGTATCTGGGTGTGTGCTTGTGTGTGGGCGTGTGCCTGCATGTGTGTGCACAGGTATGTGGGTGTGTGTGCATGTGGGTGGGTGCACCTGTGTGTGTATGTGTGTGTGTGTGTCCATGTATGTCTGCTTGTCCTGGGGGAATGGGGTGAGAAGCCTTCAGTGAGCAGAAGGCTGACGCCGCAGGAGGACATTGAAGCGATGGCCAATTCCCTCTCAAAAACGTGGGTTCTGTGTCTGGAGGAGAACCCTGGCCCCTTCCATCCAACCCCACATCTGAGGCCTCCTCAATGCCTGTGATCCGGCCACTGATGGCTGCAGGTCCAGGAACCCACCTGTGCCCTGGGACAGCCAGTCTCCGGACACACACCACTGTGCTCTGTGGAGCCGCCGCCCACTGCGCTCCCAGGCCGCCGGTGTATTGCTGAATGCATCGAGTCACCGGGAATTGTTTTTTGGGGCATAGGCTCTCCCTTCTTGCAATGCCCCCCTCACCTTGCAGAATAAGCCTCTCTTTTCCACATGACGGCCCTGCAGGTATTTGCATGCGGCCTGAGTCCTAACCCTCCCGTACCAGGGTAAACATCTCTGGCTCTCTCAAACGTGTCTGAACAGGGACACGGCTGGTTTCCCACCCACATGGGACAGTGTTCTGGAGCGTCCGGTCTGTCCCTGACCCTCTCGGGTGCAGAGGCCTGGAGACCGGAGGCAACAGCTCCCCCAGGGGTCCTGGTCCTGAGTGTGTGCCCAGGCTTTGCTGCCCTGCTGGTGGGTCCCCTCCCTGACAGCCTCTCCTCCCTTGTCACTCTCATTTCCTGGGCATTTCTCCTCGTCCCCGGGAGGCCTGGGCCCCAACCCCTGACCAATTGGATGGTCACAGGGTGGGAGTTACACCTGCCTGGGGTGACTGAGGAGGGCTTGGTTAACTCCTTCCTTCTACAGAGGGGTGCCTCTGAGGGGGGCCAGGTGGGCACTGACCCTTCCTCCAGGAGAGCCAGGACGAGCCCTGGTCTAAGGGCCCTGAACCAGTGACAAGTGTGCTGGGAGGGGGTGCTGGAAGGACATGCACCAGGAGGGGTGTGTTGGGAGGGGTGTGCCGGGAGGGGGTGCACTGGGAGGGCTGTGTTGGGATGAGTGTGTTGGAAGGGGTGTGTTGGGAGGGGTGTGTTGGGAGGGGTGTGTTGGGAGGGGTGTATTGGGAGGGGTGTGTTGGGAGGGGTGCGCTGGGAGAGGGTGTGTTGGGAAGTCCAGGCTTGTGTCTGCGGTCGGGGTCATGTTGGGAGGGGCTGCGCCAGGATGGGTGTGTTGGGAGGGCTGTGTTGGGATGAGTGTGTTGGGAGGGGTGTGTTGGGAGGGGGTGCCCAGTGAGGTATTGCACTGGGAGGGGTATGTTGGGAGGGATGTGTTGGGAGGGGTGTGTTAGGAGCGGGTGCTTGTCTGCCTCGGACGGGATGAATACGCTCCGGAGGGGTGTACCGGGTAGTGGAATGTGGCTGGGGGAGGGTGCACCTGGAAGGGTGCGTTGGGAGGGATGAGTCTGGGAGGGGTGAGATTGGGCAGGGGTATGCCCCGACCGCTGCCTCCTCCTGCCACCTTTCCTGTCCTCTCTCGCCTTCCTCCCCAGGGTCTCTGTGCACTCGGGGCCACACTGGGTGCTGTCGAGACCCCTTGCTCAGTGCCGCGGGCCTGTGAGGTGGATACTGTGTTGCTGCCCCACAGTACATTTTGTAGAGGAGAAAACGGAGGCCCCTGGAGACAGGGCCAGCTCCCAGCCCAGGCTGCTGGACTCCAGAACTGTGCCATGGCCGCCCCGTGTGCTCTCCAGGGCCGACTCAAGGACCAGAGGGAGGGCCCCCACGCCCTGTTCTGGGGGTCACAGGATTTCCTGTGCTCTGGAATCCACACAGCAGGCCTGGGCAGTCCCAGGTCCTGGTCCCTGCTTCCCTTGGCGTGAGACTTGTCGGCACCCACAAGGACAGAGAGAGGCCACCCCTCCCTAGCTTGGTGGCCCTCAGGCTGCCCAAGTTGCATCTGACCGGGGCTTTCCTGGGCTTTGGGTGCTCCTGGAGATCAGGGATCCGTGGAAGAAACACTGGCAACAGGAATGCTCAGAGGTAGGTGGTGTCAAAGGTCACAGCCATGTACACCTGAACACAGGCTCCTTACTGTACCAGGTGGGGCCAGCGCCAGGATCTGTGCCAAAGGCGATGTCTCTGCCTGCCCTAGGGCGCGAGCCCAGCCTTTCCAACCTGGGTGTAAGCTACATCCAGCCACGTCTGGGAGCCGGGCCTGTTTTGGTGTGAAAGTCTTCTAGCCCTGACACCTCCAAGGCCCTCTGGGAACCTCTTGGGCGGGCCTGAGTCCTGGGATATTCTCCATGACATAGGAGGCCAGTACAGAGGAGAAGTGGGTAGACGAACGAACGGACGCACGCACAGTGAGTGACCTACCCGGGCTCACTGCTCGCTTCTATTTACATGTGATCAATGAACGCAGGAGGGAGCCACAGAGGGAAGGAGTGGCCCAGTCCACATGTCTCCACATGGCCGGCTTTAGCAGGCAGTGGCCTGGAGGCCACCGTGGCCATTGGGTGTGTCTCTCTCCAGATCTGGAATCCAGCTGCCTGCCTGATCGCTACTTAAAAGCCTGGCTTTGGGCTGTTTGGGGCTGAGCCTCAGGAGTCCTAGGACTTCCAAAGGAAACTGCCCTCATGCCCATTCTCTCCCACTCCCCGGCACCTAGCAGCTCCCCCAGCTCATAAATCAACCCCCTCAGAAATGCTGAGCTACGAAGTGAAGTGAAGGAAAATTTCTCTTAACCTTTACTTTTTTTGCATATAATTTGAGGTTTCCTGCACTTCTAATTTGTGGGCTCTCTGCTGGGCTGGTCCTCCATGTTCAGTGGGCACGGCCAGCCGCTGGCCCCGTCCAGGGTGTGCGTGCAGGTGGGAACGCCGTGGCGTCCATCATCAGCTTGCCTAGTGGATTCTGAGCGTGCAAGGAGGAGCGGAGCCGTGGGACGCTGCCCCCTCGGTCCCACCTCCTGCTGCTGCCACGAGGCTCCCCAGAAGCCCATGGTATGGAGTCCACCTCTGACAGCCAGGAGCTGGCGGGAACTGGGAGGAGGGTCTCCTTACCCTGACCCCCTTCTTTAAGGACCCATGCGCTGATTCGGAGTAAGAAGCCCTGGCTGTGGAGCCCTGTCATAGGCACATGCGCACACGTGCACGCACACAATGGTCACAATTGATGGTGTCCATGAGTAGCTGAAACAGAAAGCCCATTCTTGTGATGCAAGGAAGTGGGGGAAAGGTGTTCTGGAAACACCTCAGTCCGGTGTGAACAGAGCCTGGATGAGCTCATAAATCCCTGTCCTGATGCCCAATGGGGGGCTGGGTGGTGATGGGACCCAGTGCTAATGAGAAATGTGGCTGGTGGGATGGGGCCACACCATGGCCAGGGACACGGGAGGCCTGGCCGGCGGTCAGCAGGCCTGGGGCCCACCTGCTTAGGCTGAGAGGGAGGTGGGAGGAGAGGAAAGGATGGAGGATGGGAGGGTTGGGTGGGGGAAGGGTGAGGGGGGGAGAGAGAGAGAGAGAGAGGCTGCTGCTTGAAGAAACAGGCAACTCTTGGCAGCCATTCCTCCAAGACGGAAGCCAGCCTCTCGCCTAAGCCCACAGAGAGACAGGGAGCAAGGGTGGGCTGTCTGGGGTTTGTCCCTGGAAGAAGCTGGAGGGGCGGTGGCTCTTAGCTCCTGCCTGACTGTGGTCTCATTGGATGGTTCTCAGGCCGTGGGGTGTGCTGGGGGAGAGATGAGGGCCAGGGTCCCAGGGTCTCAGAGAGCCCCAAGAGCATGGCCCAGAATTTGGATGCTTGTGGCCCGGAGGGACTCTCATGGCAGAGGAAGGCCCAGGACATGCGGAGTCCATGCCTGGGGGCCTCTGCTCTGTGTCAGTGCTGGGCAGATCTGAGGAATGCAACGCACTGGAAAAACAGTCACCAAATTCCACACTTTGTAGCCTCTTGGGGCCACGGACACCTTCGAAAACCTAGTGAA
This sequence comes from Papio anubis, assembly GCF_008728515.1. NCBI lineage: Eukaryota > Metazoa > Chordata > Mammalia > Primates > Cercopithecidae > Papio > Papio anubis. The sequence continues at coordinate 2,331,138 of NC_044976.1, read as the reverse complement.
AGCCACAGACCAGAATTCACAGAGCCACCCAAATGCCATGTGGAAGCTCAGGGTTTAAGAGACCCTCTCCCTCTAAAAGCTCCAGACACCCAGATGCCCTGCAAACATGGGGGCTCACAGATTATGTCCCCCTAAACACCCAGACACTGGGATGCTGTGGCGCTCCCGGGGTGCACTGACCATCTCCCCCAAAGCACCCAGACCCCAGATGTCGGGGAACTCTGAGGGAGCGCACGGCCCTCGGCAGCCAGCACACAGCCCAGGTTCCAGAGCTCTGCCATCTCTGCTATGGAATTTCCTCTTAGTTCTCTTTCTCGCCTTCGTTCCCTCCTCCCCTTCCTTCCTATTCCCATTTTCTTTATTCTTTGGGCGGGGTCTCCACTTGGGCAGGCAGCGACCTCCCAGCAGCATCTATGAACATTGAAGAAAACTCTGGTTGAGACAGGGAAGCAAAGAGGAGTTTCCATCTGACCGTGCACAGCTCCCAAGCCCCTCAAGGTCCCCTGGGGTGGGACTTACGCACCCTGATCTCACACCAGTGGTGGACAGGGGCCACACAAGCCCGGGCCTCGAGGCTGTGCCATGCCATCTGCCGCAGGAGTGGTCCCTGCCCCTTTCTGCAAACTGCACACAGCGTGCCCCTGGTGTGTCCCCAAACTCGGCCCTGCCACTGCTCTCCCAGCAGCCTGGGGGTGTTGGGGACTGGGCTTCCTCCTTGGCATGTGGCTCGTCCATCGTGGCACCTCTGAGGTTTGACTTGTTAGCCATGGGCTGCGGCCCTGACTGTCAGAAATAAAGGAGCATGGTGGTGACTCAGACCCACGCTGTTGCAGCTTTAGTGAAATGAAGGGTTGAGACACAGGCTCATGAAACATGGAACACCTAGAGGTGATTGGCAGTGCGTGGAAGGAGCAGGGTCTGCGGAAACCTCAGGCCCGGCAGCCGGTGGGGTGGACACAGTGGGGAGCACCATGTCCTGGGGGGAGTACCAGCGGGACTTGGTGGCCCCCTCCCTCCAGGATGCTTCAGAGACTGACCTCTGAGTCACACAGACCCTCCCAACCCCGATCTCCCACCGTCCTCATCATGACAATGTGGGGGTTGTCTGGGGTCCTGCCTTGGTGTCCCCCTTTGGAACTAGAAAGCCTCTTTTCTGCTTTCCAGCTGCTTGGAGGCTGCGGCTACACGCAGGCGTGGTGGGCTCTGAGGAACTGGGAGCTGGCCTTCGGCACCTGCTGAAGACGTCCTGGAGGACCCCTGTGCTCAGCTCTGCCTGGACACTGAAGGTTCTCTGCTGTGTGCCTGTGGTGGCCACTTCGGGCCACTGGTGGCTTGGGGGCCTGCAGCTCCCCCGCCTGGCTGCTCCTGCTCACCTGCTCTTCAGAATGAGGCCTTCCCTGGGTCTTTCAGATAAGCAAGAAGTGCAGGCACCTTTGGCCCTTTGGGAAGCCTTTAGTGGGGTCCTCAGGACCCCCGAAGGGATGAAGCAGCCCTCGCAGCGAGTAGGAGAGGGGCACCCAGTGAACAGGCTACGCTGTGCGCTCTGCCTTAGAGAATGCTTCTGCCGCCGCTTGCAGAGCTCCCCCTCCCCATTGCAGAAAGTCTCAGATGTGCACGGGGCCCCCAGGAGAAAGCCCACAGTCGCACAGAGGGCCCTGGGCTGAGCCTCAGGGGCCTTCCTCACCGACCCAGGCCAGCTGCTAGGTGGCCTGGACCTTCCTCTGGGGGCACACATGTCCAGGGAGCCTCCGTCCCTGCCACACGTGTTGGGAGCAGCTTAGGTATAAGAGGTTTCACCTCTGAAAAGCTGTGTATAAACCGTATTTCTGTAATGGGGATCCCAGCTCACAGGTGTCATTTTTAAAGGGATCCTGCACTACGGTCAAGTGCAATGCTCTTTGCCAAGGGGGCGCCCTGGGTGCCTTTGCCTGGCTCTGCTGGCTTTGATCTGGGGACCCCAGAGCAGGGCAGAGAAGGGTCTTGTGTTGATGAGGATATGCTGGTTTCGGGGCAGGGGTGGAGGCAGCAGCAGCAGCATGAGAAGCCAGCTCTGGCCCTTGGCGGTCAGCGGCTGGGATCCCGGGATCTGGTCCTGGCCCTCCTGAGGGGTTTGCCTGGTGCTGGCCTTATACAATACTCCCTTTGGGAGGGCATGGGGACCTCCATGTAAAGTGGCAGTCACTTTCCCACTCAGCAAGCCCCCAGGAGGACACCTAAGCAGGCCGAGCTGCACCCGGAGCTCCAAGTGGAAGCAGCACGGTTGACTCCAGTTGGCTTTGGTTGGCTCTGGTCAACGCCAGCAGGCTGCGCAGGGTCTGTTCCCTGCTCCGTCCTCTTCCTGTGGATGCTTTCAGGCAGGACGTCCCAGGCCCGGCCATGTGTCCCCGTGGGGACGGCAGGGAGGGCAGCACGCGTTGGCTGGGCTCCTTCCTGGCTGCAATCCCTGCTGTCTTTCTCACGGAGGTGCAGGCTGGAGTGGGTTTGCCTCACGGGGCCAGGCTGCTGGAACTGATGCCCCAGCCCCGCTCGCCCAGCACCCCCAGGAGAGAAGCCCCAGGTCCCGCATCTGTCGTGCCTGCAGGGAGGAACCCCAGGAGTGGTCACGTCTGTCACGCCAGGTTGACCAGGCCCGGTTCTGTGGCCTTGCAGGGGCATTTTTCATAAGCACAGGGACAGATTTCCACAGCTGTGTAGACGACTGGGTCAAAGTAAGGATGTGGGGGCCCGAGCCTGAACCTGCTGAGAAACGTCCGCAACGACGGCCTGGGACGTCCCCCTGAGCCCCCTGGCACCCCGAGGAGATGTCTGGAGTCGCCACGGTGTCTGCTTGCCCAGATGTGGGTCCCCGCAAAGGCACGCTGGGGCGGGACCCTCACTGTTTCTCCAGGGCACGGCGATGTCTGACCTCAAGGAATCTAGGGGCTCTAAGGAGACTCTGGGTGTGAATACTCTGGCATTGTTGCCATTTGCCGCCGGCACTGCTGCCCTCTGCTGCCGGCACTGCAGCGGGGGGACCGAGACTATCCTGTGGAGCTCGCATGCAGAAGCAGGCTCCCCTAACCCCCATGCTCCCAAGAAACCCCAGCTCTGAGGAGCCTTTTGTGTGTGCTGAGCTCAGCCCCACCCCACTGGGTATCCTGCTTCTTACGAGGTGGAAGCGTCTACGTCCTGGTCCTGCGGTGGTGAAAGTTTGATGCCCAAGCTGCTGCTGTGATAACATCCAGGCAATCTGGACGGGTTAAGGCCATTGGTGCAAAGTCCCCCAAGCCCCGCTAGCCAGTAAGTCATTCCCTGAGCCCGCAGGCTCTGCCTCAGGCCCACTCCCCACCCTGCCCCGCAGCAGGCCCCGCACCAGTCCCCGCTCCTTATGCTGGGCCCAGAACCCCGTCCGTGGCGCTGGCTCAGGCTCTAGAGGAGGGTGGGATCCGGGGCAGCTATGCCAGAGCAGCAGCTTCTCCACCCAGAACAGGCTGCCACAGTTCAGACATTAACAGCTCTAACAGGTGTTCAAACCTGAATTTGATTTAAGTTGGGTCAAGAGCAGGAGGAGCCTCTGAGCCTGAAGCTTGCACGTTACCGCAGACTTGGCTGTGACATTCTCAAGTGAGATACTTTTGTTTTGGTTTGGTTTTTGAGCATAGCAAAGATTAGAAGAAAAAAAGCCCAACAGCCCCAAACCAAAGGCTCGTGGCAACGTCCTTGCCCAGGGTGAGGCTGGAGCCCAGGTCGCCCACAGGAAGCGGTTTCTCTGTGAAGTGACACGAGGCCCTGGGAAGTGTCACAGTCATAACCTTTCTCTGGCCACTTAGATGGTGACACACTGCAGAGCTTGTGAATGTGGCACCCCACAGCAGATGCAGGAGGAATTCTTCATGATGGCTTGAGCTGATGCAGCTAGGGGTGGGGGTTCCCTAAAATAGATGGCTTGCGCCCTGGAGCCAAGGGAAGCAGGGCCTTTGGGGCAAGCCCAGAACTTTCCTTTGTTGGAGAAAAGCCCCAAAATGTGGCAGCTGAATGCCAGGCCGAGGAGCCTACCAAGGACTCCTGGGGTCTCTCCCCCAGCTCTCCCCCGTTGGTTGGTTCCTGGGGGGTTGTGCATGATCTCAGTAAGAGCTGTGTAGAGGCTCATGGCCTGGCCACCCTCAGACCCTCTCAAATGTGCAGGCTGCACCTGGGGAGTGACTTCCAGATGGACCTTAGGAGGACCAGACACATTTGAGCAGGAGCAGCTCAGAGTCTTCTCACTAGCTTATTCTCTGGAGAGGCCAGCGCTATGCAGAGCTGAGGCCCACAGGTGCTGAGACTCACCACTGAGTCACTGGATGCTCATGTCTCCCCCAGGGGTAGCCACCCTCATATCCACATTTGTCGATGAGGGAATGGAGGTACAGAAGAGTTAAGTAATTGGCCCAAGTTTGCAAAACCAGAAAGGGCAGATGGGCTGGGCAGTGGGCACTGGCTGTCCACCTGACTCCTTTCACACTGTCAGGACCAGCATCATGCACCCTGGCTTGCCCTGCCCTGCTCACTCTCCTCTAATTGATGATGGTAGCCAATAGCAACTGAAGCTCTTCAAGGACCTCACCAGGATCAGTGTTCAGTCGGGGCTCACTGAATGTTTCCATGAATGGATGGATGGATGGGTGGATGGATGGATGCATGGAAGGATGGATGGGTGAGTGGGTGGATGGATGGATGGATGGGTGGATGGATGGATGGATGGGTGGGTGAGGTGGAGTGGATGGATGGGTGGAGTGGGTGGATGGATGGATGGGTGGGTGGGTGGGTGGGTGGATGGATGGATGGGTGGGTGGATGGATGGATGGATGGGTGGGTGGATGGATGGATGGGTGGATGGATGGAGGGATGGGTGGGTGAGTGGGTGGATGGATGGTGGATGGGTAGGTGGATGGATGGATGGAATGGTGGATTGGTGGGTGGATGGACAACTGTAGATGGATGGATGGATGGATGGGTGGGTGAGTGAGTGGATGGATGGGTGGTGGGTGGATGGATGGATGGGTGGGTGGGTGGAGTGGGTGGATGGATGGATGAGTGGGTGGATGGATGGATGGATGGGTGGGTGGATGGATGGATGGGTGGATGGATGGAGGGATGGGTGGATGAGTGGGTGGATGGATGGATGGGTGGGTGGATGGATGGATAGATGGTGGATTGGTGGGTGGATGGACAAATGGATGTATGGATGGATGATGAATGGATGAATGGGTGGATGGATGGGTGGATGGACAAATGGAAGAATGGATGGAAGGTGAATGGATGAATGGATGGATGATTGAGTGGATGCATGGATGGATGGATGGATGGATGGAATGGATGGATGGAAGGATGGATATAGGTGATGGGTGGATATAAGATGGATATAGGTGGCTGGATGGATGCAGGAATGGAATAATTGGATGGATGGGTGGATGGACGGGTGAGTGGATGGATGGATAGATGGTGGATGGGTGGGTGGATGGACAAATGGATGTATGGATGGATGATGAATGGATGAATGGGTGGATGAATGAGTGGATGGGTGGTGAATGGATGAATGGATGGATGATTGAGGGGATGCATGGATGGATGGATGGATGGATGTTGAATGAATGGATGAATGGATGGTGGATGGGTGGGTGTGTGGATGGATGGATGGATGGATAGATGGTGGATGGATGGGTGGATGGACAAATGGATGAATCGATGGATGGTGAATGGATGAATGGATGGATGATTGAGTGGACACATGGATGGATGGATGGATGGATGAATGGATGGATGGATGAATAGATAGATGGTAGATGGAGTACAGAGTAGATGAATGGAATAAGATTAAAGCAGATGAATGGGTGGGTGGTGGGTTGGAATGGGCGGAGTTGGATCGTGTGGGGTGGATGGGTGGGGCGGGGGGTGGGCCTCCCTCCTTGAGACTTCTGGCTTCCCCAGCTTCCTATGGTGAGACACAAAGGGGCAATACTTCCAAGGGGAGTTGATAAAAGCTGAGTGGCAGCACGGGCACCTCTCACAGAAGGCCTGCCCTGGTCCCTCACACATGGAGGCTGAGGCCCCTCTCAAACACTCTCACAGTCCCTACCCTTCTTAGCATGGACACAGCACTGGGCCATAGCTATCACATCGCAGGTCATTTCCTCTCCTCTAGTGGTTGGTGGGGTTGGAAGGTTTTATCTGGCTGATTCCAGACCCAGGCAGACCGTGAGTGCCCGACACACGCTTGGGGAACAAATGAATGAATGAAGGCGCCTCCAGATGACTGAGACTGTCCCCCAGCACTCCCTATGCCTCCCTTTCCCAGGGTTCTGTCCTCATCCCTCCATTTCCTGTCCTTTCCCTTCTTATTCACGGGCTCTGCTGAGGGATGTGGAAAGCCTTTTCCTGGTTACTTGCCTCTCTGGAAATGAGAGTTGCAACATTTTCCATGTCATTGTCCTCTGGAAAGTGTTATGGTTGCAATTTTCCCCTAGGTGCAGTGTCACAGTGGTCAGTCTCCCCTAAGCAGAGGCCATGGTGGGCTTGTTCATCTCAGCACCTTTTGGGCCTTGGCACATAGTAGGTGCTTAGCAAAAGTCTGGTTGCATGGAGAAGGGCCAGGACGGATCCAGTCTGGTTATATTTAGTGCCTTCCCTGCAGCTGACTCAGTCTCTCCAGGCCCATCCTTCTTCCTCCTCCCTGTAACATGCTGGGTTAGAGGAGCTCAGTGACTCACTGCCTTTCGTATCAGGCCTGATGTTTTGAGATCAACTCTTGCAAATAGCTCAAATCTCAACAGGCCAAGTCTAAGCAAATACCTTGCCAATCCCCATAAAGAACAGCTCTTGCTGCTCTTTGACATACAAAAATGGTCATTGGCAAAGGATTCTTGGTGCAGACAATGTTGTCTTTGGATGCCCTGCAAATAGCCAACTCTGGTTTCTTCCCGGACTAGGCCCAGGTATGCGTGCATAAAAAGATGCTGGCCTGGGCCTCCTTTGGGCTTAATTGAGAGAGGCATGCTTTTCCTCCAAATGGTTCATTATAATGATTCTACTTCCCAGGATTTCTATTTTTCTCAGCAGAGCCTGGAGCTCAGCCACAGTCCGGCTGGTTGCGTGGAGAAGGGCCTCAGGGTCCATGAACTGGAACGAATCAGCCCATCCTTTCTCCTGATACCCAGCTGCCCAGCGTCAGATGTGGAAGAACGGAGGCACTGGAAGATGCAGTGCCAGATATCTGGATGACACAGGCTCCTTCCTGGATGATCTGCTTCTCAGGTGGTAGCAGCCCAGCCAGAGACCACCCAGAAGCTCGGTGATGGGCTTTGAGCTGTGTGCTAAGCCCACTCTTGGAAGTGAACTCTGCTCGAGACATCTCCCTTGGAAGCCAAAGCTGGCTTCCTTCCCAAACCGTGGGCACGATGGGTCAGATCGGCAGGTTAGGAGGTGATGCATAGACAGAAGTGCCACAGAGTCACTTTTGAGTGACAAATGGAACCAATTAAGTTCAACAGCACACTCGCCCCCCCGCCCCGAGTTCCAGCCTGTACCTACAGCTATCACCTTTGACAAAGTATATCAAAGGAATTAAGAGTGTGTCCCCCACAATGATATTACCTGGATCCTTTTCAGGTCCTCACCAGCCACGTTCAAACATCTATGCAAGCCCAGGAAATAGAATCAAAACGGTTTATTAAAAATCTAATCACAAGCACTCCTATGTCACAAATGATTCTGAACTGCATCCGCCAGCCCCGGCCTCTCCGAGGGGAGGCACAATACGGCCGATTACCCGGAATTTGAATGGGGGTGTTTAGAAGCCGCGGAACATTTTAATCTTGATCTTTCTTTGTGGATTTGGCTATTGTTATTTTTTTTTGTTTTCTGTTGAAAAAGACAAAGATGGGAGGACACATTGTCTTTCCTCCCTGGAGGGAGCTGCAGAGATGACTTATTCTGGCAGATCTGCCTCTATTGATGTTATCAGGATGTGAATAAAAACTCATGGGAAAAGAAGAAAAAATCCTGCTGAATTTAAAGCAGTACAACATGGTTTACGGGTGGGTCCCTGTCTGCTGTCCTGAGTCAGGACACCTCCCTGGTGACTGCACTGGAGCTTTCTCAAGAGGAGGACCCTGCGCGAGGAGGACCCTGCCCAAAGAGGGCCCCTTTCCCCTCAGGGTGGGAACTGCTGGGCTTGGGGAAGGCACTGTCTTTGGGGTGAGGCATGGTTCGTGGCCTTTGCTTGGCTTTTGGCTGTCTGGAGCTCTAGATTCTTCACAGGCACTCAGAACAGCCATGGATACAGAGGAGTCTCCTTTGGCATCTTCCTGGCCGGGGCTCAGCCAGAGCCAGGGCTCCACCACCCAGGGCTCCACCACCCAGGGCTCAATCATGGCACCCTTTTCTGGTGGCCAAGACCCCCCCCCCAACTTCCCTCCAGACAGAGGTGTTGAAGCCTGGCCCCTGTTGCGGCTCCTAAGCTGGGAAGTCCACCACGAGGAAGCATCTGTTGGGGCTGCCTGCTAATGAAGGTCAGGTGCCTGTGTCAGCCACGGGCAGGTGGCTCTGGAAAGACGAGCAGGTTCTCAGTGATTTCAGTAGATTGCCCTCACCTCCTACCCTCTGTTGGGAATGGATAGACTGCTTTCTAGAAGGTTCCCTGACTCTTTGAGGGGACTGGGTCCTCTGGCATGTCAGATACAGAATGTCCCCCCAAACCCTTCATCTCTGTCCGCTCCTCCTGCTCTCTGCAGATGATTTTACTTTTATGTTAAGTTGCTTTTGTTTAGTCTTCCTCTGTACACAACAACTACTTTTAAATGATATTTTAAAGTACAAAGAATTAGTTTGATTCTTCCTCAACTGCCTTCTTTTGAAGACAAGCTTGCCTTTTCAATTTCATATCCCATTTAACTAAAACAAAATATCACCGAAACATAACATTGAAAATCAGTGCACTCACTACCGGCTCCATTAATTCTTATCAGTATAAAACATACATTCAGAAGTGTAAGTGTTTTAAAATACACCCCTTCCACTCTTGCCAGTATGTTCTATCTATACACGTCGTCTACAGTGGGGGAAGAAGTAGTTCTCCCTGTGAACCTAGGGAGCCGCAGGACCGCACATGTTTTTGGACAATGGATGCTTGAGCCGGGCACTTCTGAGAGCCATTGGGCTGGCAGCTGTCACATTCCAGCCACTCCCCAAAAGCCATTTGGCTGTGGGTGCATTAGGCCTGGGGTCAGCTGAAAGGTAGCATCGAGGGGTGTCCCCACCTCGCTCAACCACAGCAAAGAGCTTGAATTCAACTTTCCTCTCTGCCAGACAAGACCCTTCCCAAGTCACATCTGCCATGAAACCCGCATGTGCTTCCTGTCCACATGGAGCAGAGACCTCCCCGTGGCAGTTACATCCTTGAGTTGCAAACGCTAAAGATGCTTCTCCATCTTTTTTTTCTTTTTTTTTTTTCTTTTCTTTTTTTTTTTTGGAGATGGAGTTTTGCTCTTGTTGCCCAGGCCAGGCTGGAGTGCAATGGCGCAATCTCTGCTCACTGCAACCTTCACCTCCTGGGTTCAAGAGATTCTCCTGCCCAGTAGCTGGAATTACAGGCATCCACCACCACGCCCAGCTAATTTTTTGTATTTTTGGTAGAGACAGAGTTTCACCACGTTGGCCAGGTTGGTCTCGAACTCCTGACCTCAGGTGATCCGCCCGCCTCGGCCTCCCAGAGTGCTGGGATTCCAGGCGTGAGCCACCGCGCCTGGCCCTTGCTCCATCTTTAGCCGGTCGTCAGCATCCTGAAAACAAAGCCCAGCAAAACAAAACACGCACGTGCAGCCCCCTCACTCCCAGCACGCTACAAAGTTCTCTTTGTGCACTACAGACCGGGTCGACTGGCGTGGTGTTCACAGAGACCGTTACAGCCTGATGTTATGCAATAGCATGTTAACCACACATTCTAATAAAAAAATAAAATAAATAATAATAAACATTTGACCTAGAGTAGAGATCTTTCACGAGACGCCCTAATCATTTTTCTGCTCCGACCTCAGTTTTTTCTGGAACTGCTCCAGCAAGCCTAGGGTGGTGCGACGGCCTCTTTCTCTCTGGGAACAAAAGGTCTTTTTTAGTCCTCAGGGCTGTCAAGTTTATCCAAATATTCTCAGCTTACTACTAGCCCCTTTCTGAATTGATATTTCCAATAAAAGGACACTTTGTATCTTTAAACCACACTGGCCCCCGAGCAGGCTACGGAGGCTGGGAGGCCCGCTGCACAGCCCTGGTCGGTACGGCCTGGGAGATGGGCGGGAAGAGAGTGTCCCGGCTTAGTGAGCGGGAATGGGCATGGAGGGCCCAGGGCAGGGGTCACGGCCGTCCACTTGAGGGGAGAAGGCAGAACCCACAGAGAGTGCTCGCCCTCCCGCCAGGACATCAGCGCGTCCCTGAGTCTTGCTGCACTGGGTCTAATTTTGGCCAAGCCTGTCTCGTCTGCGAGCGGCCGCCAAGCGCATTAAGTCATGGTCGTGCTCAGTGGCAGGAAAGAATTCATTCCAGCCAGACCAAGCTGTGCGAAGCCTGTGTTCTCCGGCTGTCGGCACATCGGGGCGCTGGAGCCCCCCTTGAGCCACAGGTCAAGGGTTATTTCTTAGCCTCACCTCTTCCCCCTCTTCCCAGACCCTCCCCGGCCCCACAGGCCAGTTCTGTGTGCATGTGGCATGAACATGTATGTGTGTATGTGTGTGTGTGCACGCGCATATGTGTGCGTGTTTGTGTGCATGCGTGCGTGTATGTGTGTGCATGTGTGTATGTGTGCACGTTTGTGTGCACGCATGCGTGTGTGTGCATGTGTGCATGCGTGTGCACATGCATCCCTGTGCACATACACACATGCAGCCGACAGCCTTCAAATTCGTCCCTGCAGCCACACAAAGGGCATTTCCTTCCACCCCAACCTCCTCCAAACGGCTCTGATTAGCACAAATGATAATTCTCATTAATCACCTTTGGCTGCTGCAGAATGGAAACGAGGCCGCGGCGAGGTGACGGGAGCCACTTAGGCGGGATTTATGACCTGTGTGTGCAGTGGCAGCTCCAGGGCCTGACACCTCTGCCTGCGGCTAACATTCGGGGCCGCCAGCTGCCTAGCACAGAGCCCCCAGTATTCCCTCTCCTCGTCTGTTGGCTGACTCTAGGGGTGCCACCAACCCCATGGATCACCCCATGGTCCAGAGTTTAGAAAAGCGGTGGCTCTTTCAGGTCCCATGGTAGAATAGAGCGTGGCTTTGGGGTGTGGGCCTGCTCAAATGGGAGGAGGAAGAGGCAGGAGGGCGCACTTGTATCGGCCAGGAAGTCCCCTCCTCACCGCCTCTCCTTCCTTCCCAAACCCAGCCACACGCCCCTTTCCTCTCCCTCACCCTCAGGGGCATGGACTGCCCCCAGCCCAGGGGTGGGGAACCACATCTGGCACATGTGTGACACACAGTAGGTGCTTGGTAGGGGTTTGTCGGTGCCACAGCAGGCTGAGTGTGCGGCAGAGGAGGATGGCGGCACAGGGCACCCAGGGTTACTGCACCCACCCAAAGCCCCCTGGGTACTGCCAAGCTCCAGGCAGGGGACCATGCGACCCGACTCCCACTTTCCTGAACAGACCCAAAAGGAACCCACAGCGCCGGCTCCAGGTTGCTGCCCTCGCCCACTGGCCGAGTGGCTCCCTGGCTCAGACAAACCCATTTTCTCCAGGGGACCCCGGTGCCTTCCCTCCCTTTGCATCCCCTGGGAGGAAACTTCAGGGGCCCGGCACTGGGTAAGGCTTCCCCAGGCTGTGGGAGGGAATGAGGCAGCACGCAGAGGGCAGTCGCCATGTGGGAACAGCAGCACCCAGAAACCACGGGGTCCCCGAAAACATGCTGCTTCCTTCTGAAGCAACGTGTCCTGCTCAGGGCACCTGGGCTGAGGCTGCACAGGCCCATGTCGGGCCTCTGGGCCTCCTGGCCTGGCCATGAAAATTAAAGTTTTGCTCTGCCTCTGGTTTCCATAAGGCCTCCCTGTCCCCCGCACGGCAGAGTTGGGGAGGAAGTCACTGCCCGGCAGCAAATAACTATGCTGCTGTCCAGCCTGCTTTAATTTTGCCCTTGCACCAGGGGGCCACGTGCAGGAGCCCAGGGTCATTACTAGGCTGTTGCCGGGGGTGAGGGGCTGAGCGGTGGGAATCCAGGGTGTGGACGGCTCCGTGGAGGCCTGGGTTAGAATGGAAGAGAAGCTGTCCTCCGGGGGCTTGTCCAGAAAGTGCCCCAGACAGGGCGGGTGTCACCGTGTCAACTTCCAAGCACTTCAGGAGGCTGTGGCTCCTTGCTGGGCACTTTTGGGTTTGTAAATTTCCAGGTCAAGGTGAGGCTGCCAGGCAGAAGGGCGACTTGGGGGCCACTTCATGGAAAGCCAGGGGCCCCTGAAGAACCAGTAAACCACCCATAATACAGACCTTCGCCTGGGATCTCACGCTGAAGGAAAAGCATTGCTCTGTCTTCTTAAGCAATTCACTGCCACATTGTGGCCACAGTTGGGTGGATTTGGGTGGGTCTGACCTCTATTCCTTTCCAGAAACCCACCTGGAGCTCTCAGAGGACTGAGGCTGCGTAGCAGGACTTTGCATCTTATCCAGCAGCTTCTATGCCCGAGGCCACACGCAACAAGACGTGGGGGAGGCATGTAAACCTTCCTTGGCGGACAAAACGAGCGAACTTGTGAAGGGCTGTGGTGTGCGGAGCGGGCTGGCCCGGGAGGCACTGCCTTTGGCTGGGCTGCTTCAGCTGGAGGTGGGAGCTACAGCGGGCCTGCGTTGTGATGTTTGGAGTTTGCTGCTTTCTCCTCCTTCCTTCCTCCTCCTCCTCCTTCTTTGAACGGATTTTGGTCCTGACATCTCAGCTTCCCGAGTTTTTCCTCCTGGGTGGCTGTGGTCACTTTGGAAAAGGACCATCAGGCAGGCAGTTCTGAGCTGTGCACCTACCGGTGGCCACTGTGGGGCCTTGTTTCCTGGGGGGCCTTACTGGGGGGCAATGGAAGTTTGCTATAAATTTCATGCTCGTGAAATCAAGGCAGGATCAGATTCTCACAAAGGAACACACCCACGGATGGCACTCAGGACACCCCAAGAAAATCAAACTGCCTGAATGCAGGATCTGGGCCCGAGAAGGGCTTGGCAGAGGCTTTCAAGTCCCAGCTCCCCCGTGTTCTCCGGGATCCCTCGGCCCTGAGCATCCGGGGGCCAGCAGCCCAGAGACTCCCTCCATGGTGGGAGGAATTTCCCGGAGACGAATACCTTCCTGGGGTATGTTTAATTAAGGGCCATGTGAGCTTGTCCATCTCATGTGGGATGGTGCTGTGTTCAACAAGTTGTCAAAGGAAAATGACAGCGGACAGACAGCAGTTAACGGGACACCTGTCTTGAGGGGTGGGCAGCCCTTCTCACACTGTCGGGGGCCCTGAGATGCAGTCAGGAGCGGACAGCAGCCTTTCACCACCCTGACCTCCCGGGCTGGAGGGCTTTGGGCATCTGCCTTTGGTCTCCCCAGGGGAGGTTGTCTGTGACGGGCCTTGCCCAGTCAGAAAGCACCCACTCTGGCAGGGTTGGCAGCAGCCTCTCAGATGCCAGGGTCCTGCTCTCTGCTCACTGAAGAGCAGCCAAGAGGGGCTGATTGGCTCCTACATAATGATGCAAGCTGTGGTGTCTTCGAATCCCGAGGCTGTGTTGAGCTGGAAAGAGGGCTCGTTCCTGTGTGAACCCTGAACGGTTCCAGTTCCGGGCCGCTGAGAGTGTGCTGCAGGGAAGGCTGTGCTGTTCCTGGCTCCCCCACGCTCCCTGTGGCTCCCCGACGCTCCCTGTGGCTCCCCCACGCTCCCTGGAGCGGGTCAGGGCAGGCTGGCAGGAGACCATCCCACGGGGGTCAGATTTTAGGATCTGTGAGGTCGTGAGGCGACCTGGCCGGCTTTGTGACAGCCTCGAGAGGACTCCATCCTCTGGAAGATTCTTCCTGCCGTGGGATCTGTGGTAGCTGCTTCCAGAGAGTTCTGACGAGACACACTCCCACTCTTTAGAAAGGAGCATCGTGACCCAAAGGCCCTCGGCAGTCCCAGGTGACCCTGCTTCCTCTTCTCCGTCTCCCGCCGGTTCCCACCATGAGCCTGGCCTGGTGGACCCTCTGCCAACACCCGCGCCCCATCCTGCTGAGCTGTCCTGGCTCCTCCGGACCTGTCTCTGCCCGCCCGCCCCATTCCTGGGCGCCTCCCCAGCCTCCTTTTCATTTCCTTAGCTCTTCTTGCCACAACCATGACCGCCCGGTGTGAGCCCGAGTCTGTTTTGGCTGCCTGGTTCCCAGGTGGAAGGACGCCTGCGGTGCCCCGTGCAGAGGGTGGACAAGCACACACACCACATGCCCGCTACGCATGGCTCCAGAACTTTCCATCAAGTTTGACATTTGCACTCACTCATCTCATACGCCGGTGGCACGTCTGCTAGAAGGAGGACAGGGTCACCAGGGCTAAAATGAGGACAAAGGCAGGGGAGGGAGTTCAGGCCACTCCACGCTCCTTGGAGAAATTTCTGCCTCGGGATGGGACTGAGTGAACCCAGGTGTCTTCCTTCCCCTTCCAGACAGATGTCCCCGGGACCAGCTGGCCACCGGCAGAAAACCCTCCTCCCAGGCTGCAGGCACTTCTCACTGCCCGGCCACATCATCTTCTATTCCGCTCTTCACCCCAGCCCACGTGGGGTCTTCTCCAAAAGTTCCACAACACCATCCTTCCGATTCCCCACTTGCTGCCCATCCGAGGAGCTCAGGGTTGGGCCGGCGTTATGCCCCAGGTGAGCTTCAGGGTTCCAGTTGGGTAGGTTGTGAACTGTGGCATGGAGGAACAGCAGGGCCACGTTCCACAGATACCCTTTTCTTTGTAGCCTTTTCCTTCCCTCCACAAAACTGCAATTATCTTGTGCTACACACAACTTTCAGGGGCCATTCTGCCTGCTGGCTCTGAGGGAGGAGGGCAGCTGCCCAGACATTGGTGGAGGGTCTGGGCCATGAATGCCCAGTGTGGCTCTGGGTCCTGGACGGCTTCAACACGTCCTCCCCAGAGACCCCGTCTCCAGCCCTGCCGGGCGCTGGGTGCAGCTGAAGCCTGTGCTGAGGAGGGTCCCAGGGAAGACGACCCACAGCCTGTGATGGTGCAAGCAGATGCTCCATTTAAAGGGGGACGTCTCAAAGGGTATCTGTGGCACCCTCTGTCCGCGCCCCAGAGCCGAAACGTGGGGCAAAGAATGCGGCCTCTTCAAACTGTTCCCCACTTGAAAAGGCCTTTCCTGTGTTCAATGGAACGCTGTTCCACAGACACCGCCGCCATTGTTAGTTGGCGTCCTCGCTCCAGCACACACAAGTGGCTCCACCGAGAAAACGAGAGTGCACAGACCTCGGCCGCCAGCCGCCTGCCTCCTTCCCGCCGCGAGACGGCGCCCGCACATCTGGCCCCATGTTTGTGACTTCCCAGGGATGTTCCACTTTGGGAAAATGCAGTGGCCTGGTCCTAGCCGGGCCTGAGTCGGAGGTTCCTGCTGGGAGCCGGGCGGGTGGGACGGCTCTTCTGCTCCTGTCATCATCCCCGGGCGCTGTGGCCACAGCACTTGGTCAGTTGGATTCCTGTTCTGATGGGTGTGCCAGGCCCTGTGCTTGTCCCACCCAGGTCTGCCCAGAGGCCCACGTGGCCTTCTCTCCTCCCCATGGGACCAACGGAGGGCATCAGCGTGGCATCCGGCTCTGATGGCCCTCCTCCTCTGCTGTGAGTGGGGGTCTCCGGATGTAAGGGCAGTGACTGGACAGCCACAGAGCAGCGAGCACCTCTCCCCAGCATCTTCACCACAGTCCATCCCGCACTTGGCCCGGGCTCCGCTGGGAGCTCACCGGCAGGCCTGGTGCCCAAGGATGATGTGTCGGTGGTGTCGACCAGTGACAGAGGTGAACCGAAGCCACTGGCATTGTTCTTAGCCTCTGTTTCTGGCTGGGGACCTATGACCTGGCACAGAGGTGCACGCCCCTCACAGAGCACGAGGACCTCCATCCCGGCAGGGCAGAGCCTGGAAGACTTGTTCATCCAAGAACAAAGAGCCAGCACAGGCTCCAGAAGACTCCGCTGCTTCTAGAGGGGACCAGTCGCTCTGGCCCGCAAGTGCCCTGAGCCGCACTCGAGCTGCCGCGGAAAACGTGTTCCCGGGCCTGCCGTTCCTGATCAAGAGCACACAAGCTCTGCACATGTGTTCAGCATTACAGCGCCACGTCCTGGACGACGAGATAAAAGAAGTGTTCGATTCATTTACCAGAGCTTTCAGAGATGTGACAAGTGGGGAAAGGGATGGCGGCCGGCTAACGGGAACGCATGGAGTTAATTACGTTTGCTGTTGCTTCTCGTTGGCTGCTGAGCTGTGGCTGAAGGGAACCGTTCTGAGCTGGGCGGCCTTCTGTGAGGAGCTGGATGCCGTCTGAGCGTGCACGCGGCATCCGTCTTCCGAGAGACCCTGCACACGGAACACACTGGAAGCCCTTGTCAGGTGCCACCTTCTAAGTAAACATCACTTTGAGCACAGGCGTGGTTTCGGGCCGGGCTCTTTTTTCCCACCTTGCCTTCTGGCTGCCGCTGATGGACCAACCCAGCGCGTTCCCCTCAGCCACACAGAGGACGCTTTTCTTTCAAGGGGGAAAGAAGTCAAGATTGCCAAAAATTTTCTAAAGACCCTTTAAGACGAGGCCCGGAGAGATGGGGCTGTGAGTGTTGAGGAGGATAAACAATGATGACAGGTGGAGGGGAGGCTGAAACCCGAGCCCAGAGTAGCTGCAGGGAGAGATCCAATGCAGATGGCATGGACAAGCTCACCTCGGGAGGACGCAGCCGCTGTTCTCCTGGGCTGCAGATCTTGCTGCTTTGTGTCTCTTTCTGGAAGCTCTGCATCAGGCCCAGGCAGAGCAGGTCTCCCTATCAGGGAGACCCTGATAGGTCTGAGGCTGTTTTTATGGACATTAACACCTGGGACAAAGGGAGCTGCCCTTGGCCAGGAGGGTTAGCAACTTCAACAAGTCTGCATTTAAAAATGTGTATAAGCCTGAGGAACGTAGTGAGACTCCACGTCAACACAAAATGGACATATTAATGAGGCATGGTGGCACCTGCCTGTGGTCCCAGCTACTCAGGAGGCTGAGGAGGGAGGATCGCTTGAGCCCGGGAGGTGGAGGCTGCAGTGAGCTGTGATGGAGCTACTGCATTCCGGCCTGGGCGACAGAGTGAGACCCTCAAATAAATGGATATTTGTCTATTTGAAGACTCTAGTTGACCAGCGGGGACTCCACAAGTCAACTGGCTGCAAGGTGACACGAGATGACAATGTGAGTCTCAGGGCTGTGCTTTCCTCCTCTGACTCCTCATGGGAGCTGGCCGCAGTGCACATCTTCATGGCCGCGGTGCACATCTTCACGGCCGCGGTGCACATCTTCACGGCTGCCCCACCTCCTCTGCGGCCCAAGAAGGGTGTCTGTTTTCCTCAAAACAGTTTGAGTTCGGAATGAGGTCTCTCCTCCCCGGCAGGAATAGTCACACGCTGTGACTTTGTGGAGACTGGAACGAGGTGGGACTCACACACAGTGTCCTGGGGTTAGGGCAGGTGACTCAGCTCTGATCGCACACGTGGCGATGTTTGTTCACGGGAGCCCCAGCCGGCCTGCTGCTCGGGGAAGATGGTCTGCGTGGTGTCCCAATTGGAGACGTTTCTGAGCTCTTCGGCGAGGGCTGCGGGCAGGGAGGGGTCCGAGAGCTCCTCTTCCGGCCCCGTGGGAGAATTCAGGGCTCTGCCTGGTGACGGGAAAGGGAGCACTGGAACCTTATTCCAGCTGCATCCAAAGCCATGGCCGGGAGTCAGGGGCGCAGCGGCTGCCTCCAGAGACAACACATCCTCTACAGTGGGAGATTTTCTATGCCCGCTGGGGTCTTTTGTCATTTGTCCCCATGGCTGCCACCCACTGCCCAGGTCTTCTCCAGCACCCTCGGTTGTGGGGAAGGTCTCGCATCCAGAGAAGACCTGGTTCAGGACGTGCGTGACTAAGGTTCCCTGGCAGGCAGGCTGGGCCCCCGGGAGGCGAACCGTGAGTCTCATGGTGACTTTCTCTGCGTACAGGCACGAGGACAAACTTCTCTCCAAGGCCAGAAAGTGGCCTCCTGCGCCGTGTCTGTGTGGTCCACATTGCCCTGGGCGAGGGGGTCATGGCCAGCCCCAGTGTGTGGTTCCAGGATGGACCCATGCATGAGGCCAGGACACTGGGCACCCCCGTTAGCCAGGGCACCCTCCTTCAGTGGTCAAGGTAGACTCAGCTCATGGGCGAGCATGTCAGCGAAGGGCACAGCAAGATTCATGCGTGGGCCTCTTGCCTTGTGGTCAGTGTGGGTCAGTGGTTTCGCTGTGTGAGACTGTAGGGTTTCTCTGCCTCACCACTGGCGACGATTGGGTCTGGTCACTTCCTGCCGTGGGACCTGTCCTGGGCACTACAGGATGTGGGGCAGGGCTCCTGGGTGCCAGCTACCAGATGTCACCACCCTGAGAGGTGACAACCACAACCATCTCCAGGCGTTGCCAGTGTCCTCTGGGGGTCAGAGAGGCCCTGGGTTGAGAAGCGCTGCTGGAAGGCCACTGCTCCGGAGGCAGAGGCACTCGCGGCCATGGGCGTAGATGACTGGGCAGGAAGAGAGCAGGTTAATCGCAAGAACAGGACTGAGGACAATACCCGGTGGGCCGGCTGTCTCTCTCCATCGGCACTGGCTGGGGGCCTGTGGGGGGAACGGCGCTTCCTGGATCAAGGGGAAGGAGGGGCGGACCCAGGGCTCTGGAAAGCTCTGACCCTGAGCCTCGCGGGAGGCACCGGCCCAGGCCCCGCGGTAGGACTCCCCATCCTGCCTGTTGACTGGGCTCCATTTCCCGCGGCTGGAGCTGGAGACCTGGGAGGGAAGCACACAACTGAAGGTTCTCCAACTCAGGGCAGGGGCAGGGCTGGCATTTAACAAGAGGCCACCAGGCGTATCCAGCCATGAAGAGCAGGAATGGGGAAGGCAGGAGGCTTCTTTTTCAGGAGGGCACAGCAGGGCCTGACAGTGAGGTCCCCGTTCATGGTCCAGGTGGAGGCATGCAGACCCTGGAGGCCAAGAGCCAGGTCTGCCTGCAGGTGGACTGGCCGCTCAGGCTTCCCAGGGCCCGGCCCCAGACAGCAGAGACGGGCCGGCATGCAGCCTTCCTTGGGGCCAGAGGCCGTTTACGCGGCAGAAACTCCTCTTCTGCGCCCAGCTGAGGATGGCAGCAACTTTCAGCGTCCTCAGTTGGGGCTGCTGTGGACAAGCCACAGCCGGTGCAGCCTCTGCATCTGGACAAAGTCCAGGCTGGTGTGTTTGCTCCAGAGTGTGTGGAACAGAAAGCAAAGCCACTCGGCTCTCAGGAGACCCGGCCCTCCCGCTGCCGAGATCCAGGGTGGCCAGCTGGCGCCTGGGTTCTGAGGGTCCCTAAGGTTTATCAACCTCAGCACTGGAGATGAGGAACCACCACACTGGCCCAGTCTCCAGGACTCTCACCTCTGAGCCTGGATCCATCCTGTGCCCACCTTCCCGAGCTGCTCGATCTGCCCAGTGACTTCACGTCTCTTGCTGTCAGCTTGTTGGTCTGTAAAGGCGGTTTAGAGACAGTGCCTCTTCCTGGGGCCGCTCTGGGGCAGGGCTAAGATCATCTACGTGAAGCATCCAGATACAGCAAACGCCCCATGGGCTGTCTTGGCAGCTGCGGCTTTTATTTTTAAATACTCTGCACCCAGGCAAAGAAGAGCAGAGCTGGGGGGAAGCCTCCTCTGACTGACTCCCTGACAGTGTTTCTGTTGGAGAGGGAGGATTTCAAATGCTTGCCTCCCCTACTCCCGTCTCCTGGGAGGGCAGATTGTGGACAAGGGGTCAGACCTCCCTCCGGCTGATGAGACGGTGGCCGCACGTCGTAAGCGGATGGTCATGCATCAGGCCAGAGTGGCCACCTTGGCTGGCGGCACTGTCACCTTTAGAGATGGTGGCTTGGAGCAGAGGGTCTGGGGGGTCTTTGGAACAATTCCACAAACACCAGACACGCCGGCCTGCTTGAGCCCCCTGCGTGACTCATCTGTGCCCGCACGCTGGTGTGCGCAAGGACATGATTTGCTCAAGATGAGGGAGGTTCTGCTAACGCCCTTGTGGGAGTCATGGGAAGAGCGAATGGCACCATTTCCAGAGGAACATGGAAGGTCTTCGACCCTGAAAGTTGCACTGGGTTCAAAGTCCATCACCTGTCACTGATGGGCCACTCGTTCTCATCAGGACGTGCCCGGAGGAGTGGGGAAAGGCTTCTTTGCTCACATTCACCTCAGATCTTGTGGCCAGGGTGTTTGTGGGAGGAAGGGCCTGAGATCCACAGGGCACCCTGATTTTCACAGACACACAAGCTGGGCGGGCAGGACTGGCCTCTGAGCCAGCAGCCTTGTGCACCCTCACACGGCAGTCCACTGTCTCGGGGGCAGGTGGACGGCAACCCCTGAACAGTACGGACCCTCAGGGTGGCGGCTGCACTTCTCCTGGCCCCAATTTCTCATCTGTGTGGTCTGACAGGTGCTGAGGGTCCGGGGCCACAGGAGTGAAGGTGTGTGGCCAGCGTAGCAGGTCCCCCAGCAAGAGAGCACCCACCGTGGGGCGGATGCTGCCCTTGCTTTAATCGTCATCGTGCACGCCTGGCTGCAGGGTCAGGGTCCCTGCAAAACCCCTCCTTCAAACAAGAGCTGCTACCAGCAGAGCTCCTGAGACGCAGCTCCCCAGGAAGGCCCGAACCAACCAGTAGGGACTGTTTAGTTCAACCCCTTGCCTGGGAGACAGGAAAACGGAGGCCAAGCCCCCCGCCAGGCTGAAGAAACGGAAGGAGAAGCTGTGTTGGAAGAGCAGGGGCGATTACTTTGTGAGGTCAGATGGTGGGGTGTGTGGCCATCTCCCTGCATTAGGCCCTTCTCACTTTGCACCTGATACCCCGGAGGCCTCCACTCTATACTCCTCCCCCTCTCCCTCCTGCCAAACCTCAGGCCCTGGCCCAGATGCAGCTGCAGAGCTGGGAGCTCGGAGCACCCCCGGCACACCTTCAGGTCTGGGCATTCTGTGGCCCACGATCCAATCCTCAGCACTACGAGGCCTGGTCTCAGGGCGGGAATCCTCACCTCGGCTGGTCTGCCAGGCCTGGTCTCAGGGCGGCACTCCTGGCTTTGTCCCAGTGGGTCCCCTCCTGGTGCTCAGCCACGGAGCACACTGCGGGTTTCTGCCTCTGGTCAGATTTCCGCCTCCCCCAAGCTCTGGACTCACCGACCCCACTCCCTTCAGCAGGTGCAGACCTGGCCAGGTGGCCCTTCACCGTGCGGCCCAGTTCTGCCTCCTTTGCCTGGGAACAAAGAGGAGACCTCGCCATCCCTCGAGATGTCCCCTCCTGTCTGTGCATGACTTGGTATCAGCCGCCTCTTGCCTGGGTCAGGATTTAGACGTCCCGGTCCCAACCTTGGAGCCGGCGCTGACTCAGCAAAGAGGGAAGGGAAGGAAATGATCCAGTGAACACGGAGCCCTCTGCAGACACTCCATCAGCACAGAGCCACAGCACTTCCCCCAGACCACCAGACACCCCAGCCTGGGGAAGGCCACTCTGAGCCCCCATGGCCCCTCTGTGGCCTTGTCCACCTTTGGCTAGTGCCTGTGGTCAAAGGGCTGAGGGCCTGGATGACCCCAAGAAGTGCAGTGGAGAATCTGGTGGCAGCTCTAAGCTATGTTTGGTTTTTTTTGGGACAGAGTCTCGCCCTGTCGCCCAGGCTGGAGTGAGGTGGTACAATCTTGGCTCACTGCAACCTCTGCCTCCTGGACTCAAGTGATTCTCTTGCCTCGGTCTCCTGAGTAGCTGAGATTACAGGTGCGCACCACCAATGCCTGGCTAATTTTTGTATTTTTAGTAGAGATGGGGTTTCCCTAAGTTGGCCAGGCTGGCCTCAAACTCCTGACCTCAGGTGATCCGCCCACCTTGGCCTCCCAAAGTGCTGGGATTGCAGGCCTGAGCCGAGCCACCGCACCCGGCCCAGCAATGGTTCTTTCTCTGCAGCTTCTCAAATACTATGCAGTCCAGAATACGCCGCCATTTAATGTTTAATGGACATTTGTAATCGCTGAAGGTTTCTCTGTGGAATTCAGGAGACAAGTGCCTGGACCAGGACCCAGTTCCATGAGTGTGGCTGGGGCAGGAAAGCTACTGAGAGCCTGAAGTTGGCCATGCTTCCCCTTTCTCTTGGGGCTGTGTGGGCTCAGCAGTGTGGGGTGGGCAGCCTTGCATCCACATGTGTGTGCCAAAGGACCCCTTGGCTTCTAGAAAGACCCCCTAGGTCTACAAAGCTGCTCCCAGCTGTGCCTGTCATCACTGCTGGCTCCACTGGGAGCAGGGGTCCCCAGGGTAGGGTCGCATGACAAGACACAGAAGCGAGAGTCAGGAGGTCCGGCCCCAAATGTAACCCCCTTGGCCACTCTCTGGCTGCCTCGGCATCCTCAAACCTCCACCAGCCTGAGCTAGGATTGTCCCGTTCTCTCTGCAAAGCCCATGGGCGCAGTGAGTCAATGGTTTGTCAACTGCCGGTCACACTGTGGGGCTGGACTCATGCCCTGTGGCCTGTGCCCTCAGCCTGTGCCCCCGCCCCCCAGTACTTGGCTGGATTGTAAGAGGGTGGCCAGAGGGGGCCATCCTTGGGCTCCCATGGCCCAGGTGCCTGCCAGAAGCCAGGGCCAGGGCTGAGATTCCTCGACGACCCCAAGGACAAACGCAGAGGCTGCAG
Source organism: Papio anubis (assembly GCF_008728515.1). Lineage (NCBI taxonomy): Eukaryota > Metazoa > Chordata > Mammalia > Primates > Cercopithecidae > Papio > Papio anubis. The sequence continues at coordinate 2,308,213 of NC_044976.1, read as the reverse complement.
GATGGCGTCCCCCACGCACATTCAGGTCCACTTTCAGATGTGTCCAGAAATACCCTGGGCCTCCCCCGCCCAGTCAGGGCCCTGCCATAGTGCCCAGGCTGAGCCAGGCTTCTGCAGGGACCCAGGCTTCAGGTGAGAAATGGGCCGTCCCAGGCCTACAGCCACCCAGCCCTCGTAAACTTTTACCGCACCTCAGGCAACATGCATTTCACACCCGGTTAACTTTTACTACGAGAGGGCATTGGTCAGGAGGAAGCAGCAAATCCTGCTATGAGGGGCGGCCCTGCGTGGGAGTCTGGGCTGGGGGCCAGCTTTTGAGCTCCTCGGGTGCACGGCTGCAGCCTCCCTTTCCTGGCTCCCGGCTTCAGAGCCCCTGGCCTGGTCCTCCTCAGGGCACTGCTCTGAAACAGCCCTCAGCCCAACGGGGAATCCCGCTGCCAACGGCCTCGCTTGGGCCCCGAAGCCTGCAGGGTGGACACTCAGGCCCCTGCGCAGAGGATGGCCCCCTCCCCATCGCGGGATTTGTATGAACACCAAATGCGGCCTGGCTGCCACCGAGAGCTAGCTATTGTTCCTGACACTGGGCAGAGGCCTTGGAGGCGGCCCTGAAATTTGGGAGGGGGACGAGTTGGGGGCGGGGGCTGTCTCATGTCTGTTTTCAATATGCGGCCAATCGCAGCCTGCTTCTCTTCTGTTTAGGATAATTTTATACTGGGTGGGTGTATTTAGGGCCTGAACGGCCTGACAGTGATGATTAATACCGTGCATTAGGCGATTCCAGCGCAAGTATTCGGGAACAAGCTGTGCCGCGCGGTTCTCATCAGATGGTCAGGCCCGCAGGCCTATTAAAAGCAGCAGGAGGCCTTGAGGCTTAATCACAGAGGCTGGGCCCGCGGAGGGAGAAGAAAGGGAAAGGAAAGGAGAACAAATGGAATGATAGAGCGGAGGGCGGAAATGCTACTGGAATCCCTGTCCCCTCCCCCAGCCCACGGCGGGCAGCAAGGGGGGTGCCGGCTTCGGAGGGGAGGGAAGGTCAGTGGAGAGCATTTAAAACAATTCAAAGCTCCAGCCAGCCGCCAGGACCGCAGCTCTGCCGTGGGAAGTCGTGGGAGGGGTGGGCACGCCTGGGAGGGGGCAGAAACAAATCAGTCAGCGGGCGGGGGCGGCACAGCCGGGTGGAGGGGAGCACTGGCCCGTGGCAGAGAGGGCCAAACACGGAGGGAGAAGGGCCCCCAACCTGCAGTGCCGGGGCCAGGCAGGTGGACCGTGCACCAGTGTGCCAGGGTCGGCCTGGGGCTGTCTGAGCTGGTCATGCTGCCCAGAGTCATTCACACCACATTCGCCATTCCCTCCTAGGAGTGTCCCCTCTGTAGGTAAAGTGTGTGGTCATCTTGCTCTTTGGGGAGGTCCTTAGGTTCTCTGGAGGGTTTGGGTGAAGCTGAGGATGGTACAGCGCAGCTACCCTCAGGCATCGGCCCCTCCCTCCCCCCCCCCCAGCTCTCCCTTCCACACCAAGTCACAGGTACAGAGTGAGTGTGTGAGTTCTCAAGGGGGAGGCAGAACCCCCCAAATGGCTGGAGACTGCAAGAGGAGGGGCTATGGTGAGAGAGAGCAAGAGAGAGGAAGGGAGGAAGAGAAACAGAGGGAGGGGAGAGACAGAGGGAGGAGGAGACAGAGGAAGGGGGAGACAGAGGGAGGGGAGAAAGAGGGAGGGGAGAGAGAGGGAGAGGGAGGGGGGAGAGAGGGAGGGGAAGAGAGGGGGAGGTGGAGACAGAGGGAGGGGAAGAGAGAAGGAAGGGAAGAAAGAGGGAGGGGAAGAGAGA